>NC_091950.1:353593056-354227423 GCF_031021105.1 Erythrolamprus reginae
CACACCGACTGGTCGGTGGCCGCACTAAGTTGTAAGGTAACCCCTCTGCGTAGCTGATCCGTTTTAGACCTCCTCACTACAAGGGACACCCCCCCTTGTCTAAAGGCCAGATCAGCGAACTGGAAGGCCCAGAGCGAAGTGTCAGCCTGAGACGAAGCCATGGCCTCGCTGACCCGAAGGGCCCCAAAGAACATGACACAAGCCGCTGCCCTAAAAAGACGGGCCTCGTACAATGAGGAACACAGACTGCCAAAAACCACGTTGATTAAAGACAGCTGCTCCACCGTCAGAGCCTGACGAGTGTCACCAGGGGCCCCCGCTTGCTCCCTAAGCCAGCCTTCCAGCATCTTCCGGATGCGAAAGTCACCCGAAAGATCTGCAAACCCCCCCGCCTTGGACAGAAAGGCGAGGCCGGCTAACCGGGACCGGATCGTCCTAACTGACAGGCCACGCTGCCTAAGTTGGACGCAAAACTCGGCCAAGTGCTCTACAGGGACAGGCCAACTAAGCTGGTAACCCCTGCCCTGCCTAAACTCCCCAAACTCCTTACCTGCACGCTGGTATGCCCTGAGGGTGCCGGGCGCTACAGACAAGGAGATTGCCCGGGATGCCTCATCTCTCCACCACTCTGGATCCCACCCAGACTCCAGAGGTGGCTGGGGAACGCTTCTGGCAACTCTCGGGCCCACGGGGCCAGGGTCCGAAACCTGGACAACTGACCACGGGACAAGGCATCAGCAACCCCGTTATCTAACCCGGGGACATGCTTAGCCAAAAACAATGCGTTTAGAGACAAGGACCTGTGCACAAAATGGCGGACAAGCCGCATGACCCTGTCGCTCTTCGAGGACAGGGCATTCACCACATGGACAACCGCTAGGTTGTCACACCAAAAGTGCACGGTCTTGTCCCTAAACTGCTCCCCCCAAAGCTCTAAGGCCACTATTAAGGGGAAGAGCTCCAAGAACGTCAGGTCCTTAACCAATGAAGAGGCACTCCATTCCGGAGGCCATGCCGACCAGCACCACTGGTCACCTAACACCACCCCGAAACCACAAGTCCCCGCGGCGTCAGAGCAGAGCTGCAACTCAGCTTCCAACAGAAGCTCGTGCCTCCAGAAAGACAACCCATTAAATCTATCCAAAAAATCCCGCCACACGCCGAGGTCAGCCCTGACCCCAGCGCAAAGGCGGGTACGATGATGGGGCAAACGGAGCCCCTTCATCGCATCATACAACCTCCTGGAAAAAGCCCTTCCAGGAACAACTACCCGACAGGCAAAATTAAGAATGCCTGCCAATTCCTGAAGCTGCCGTAGGGTCACCTTCCGGCAGCCCAGGACCTCATCAAGCTTCCGCTTAATCTTTACCAACTTCTCTAGGGGCAATCTAGAAGATTGCTCCTCTGAGTCCAATTCAATACCCAGAAAGGTAATCCTGGTGGCGGGGCCTTCGGTCTTCTCAGAGGCTAAAGGCACCCCTAATTGAGCACAAAGGGCTTCGAAGTCCCGCATCAAAGCAAAACATTGCTCTGAATGCGCAGGCCCCGCCAACAGGAAATCATCAAGGTAGTGAACGACCGTACCCAGACCACTTTGCCTCCTGAGCGCCCACTCCAAGAAGGTGCTAAAACTCTCGAAAAGCGAGCACGAGACAGAGCACCCCATGGGCAAAGCTCTGTCAACGTAATAACCCCCCTCGAAATGGAAGCCCAACAGCTCAAAGTCGTCTGGGTGTATGGGGAGGAGCCGGAATGCCGACTTAATGTCGCATTTACCCATAAGGGCTCCCACCCCACACTTCCTAACCATAGTCACGGCTGCATCAAAGGATGCATACCGGACTGAACACAACTCGTCAGGAATGAAATCATTCACTGACTCCCCTTTTGGAAAAGACAAATGGTGAATCAACCTAAATTCACCACTCGCCTTTTTGGGGACCAGACCTAAGGGAGACACCCGAAGATTCGGGAAGGGCGGCTCCGAGAAGGGCCCGAGGACCCTGCCTTCGGCAACCTCCTTCCCAATCTTCTCCCTAACAATGTCTTCATGACCAACAACCGACCTAAGGTTGTCAGACATGAAGGCCTTCCTAACACCCTGGTAAGGGATCCTAAATCCCTCTGAAAAACCTAGCAAGAGAGCGGCCGCTCTCGAGCGAGGGTGGTAGCCGCCCAACCAACCCTCAAGCACCACTAAATTAATTGGGCTGGGCCCCTTTTCCCCCAGCAGGTGGGGGAGGCTTTGGGAGACCCGAGCCTTTCTTTTCAATCCCCTTCTTGGGGCAGGGGCACACGGCTGCGGAATGGTTTCCCCCACAACTTCCGCAGGCGTGACGAAACCTGCAAATGGGGCGGAAACACGCCCCCTTTGCAGCGAACTCGTGACACACTAAAGAGGCCCCTTTTCCAACGGCACCCACCACGGCCTTGGCCGGCGCGGGCATCGCAGGCTCCTCTTCCATAAAGTGACCGCTATCGGTCCTATCACAGCCCTCCTTCCCTGACATATGCATGGCCTGGAACCACAGGTCCGGTACCACCATATCCCAAGGCAAGTAGGGGTCATGGGCAATACGCATCCTGAACCCCTTGTCGTAATGCCTCCATATGGTGCCCCCATATTCAAAATGGGCCCTCGCTATAAGGTCGATGTACTTCAGCAAGGCAGCGGCCCTACCCGGCTGCCTCTGAATTACCACCGACGCAAAGGTCAGAAAGGCATACAGCCACGAGCTGAAGCATTTCGTGACCTTTGTCTTTTTAACCTTCTCCCCAGGGACCACCTCCTTGTCCTGTTTAGGGACCTCCCTGTTCAAAATGGAGAAAAGATCAACGTACTCACCCCGCCAGATTGCCTCCTTAACTGACGGGTGAAGATGGTACCCTAAAGGTGTCGCGGGCAACCCACAAGGGATGGCCCCAGGCTTGATGCTAGCGAACGGGTCCCACACCGTGGTGGCCCCCGAGCCCAGCACCCCAAGCCCCGGTGGATACATGAACGGGACCGGTGGCATAATGGCCGGTGGGGGAGGGATCCAACCCCCCACCCCCGCCCCAGGTGGGACAGGTACCCCCGGCGCCCCCACTGGCGGAGCCGGCGGGGACCAGACCTGTCCACAGGTGCCTGCAGCAGACCCCATGAAGCTGTTGCCACCCCCCAAAGCTGGCGGGATGAACCCGGGACCCTGGATGGGCAGGAGCGGTGATGTGCCTACATGTGGTGCAACCTCACCTGCCCCGTAAGGGGTAGAAGCCATCCACGGTGGGCCCATCCTGGTTGGGCCCTGGAACGATGACCACTGCCCAGGCTGGGCCATCTGCCCAGCGTGGCCCGTCTGCCCGGTGCTGCCCGTCTGTCCGGTGCCAGCCATCTGCACGTCGTGGGCCACTTGCCCTGCTGGGGCCGACTCCTCTTCGGGGTCTGCGCCCCATGCTGCGGTGGCAGCCGAGGAAAGCCCCTCCGGGCCTGCCCCCGACCGCCACCTCTCCAAATCGTCGAGCCGCTCCAGGACCCTGGCCCAGGAGAGAGAAGGGGACACCTCGGGTTGAGGGACTGTGGGCATAAACCCTACCACCACCCCCACCGGGATCCCCCCCGGGGGCCCCTCTGCCGCCGCCCGAGCCCGGGCAGACGGCCTGGCAGCCCTCCTAGGCCGCACCACAGGTTGGGCCGGGAGGGCCTTAGCTTGCCGCTTTTTAGGGGCCATACCACCAAAATCTAATATTATACAATAAGGGATAGGGCGGGACCAAGCCCTCCCCCAACGGGCCCTGCACCACTTGAACAAGGCCTGCCCGAAACAGCAGGCCTCAGTAGTGCAAAAACCCACCCAGGAAGCTAATCCCCCCCTTTCCAATGGGCGACAAGGCCCAACACTAGGCCTTTATCCCAGGCCTCAAGCCACCCAGCGACCCCCGCGGGCCCGCGAGGCCACCAGAAGGCAGCACCTCCCTCCCTCTAAAAGGAACAATGAGGCTCCAAACCGGAGCGGAGCCCAGCCGATGCTGGCTCCGCTGATGCTGGAAAAGGCTTTTCGCCACACCACAGGCCACAAAATGGCGCCTCGCACGAGGTCGCCAAACAAAATGGCCACCGGAGCAGAACGACCGAACGTCTGCTCTGGAGCTCAGTCCGGGCGAAAAGGGAGAGCCCCGGGCCTGCTCGCCCTTATATAGGGCAAGCAGGCCCCGCCCGGACCAATCAGGGCCTGGCCAATCAGGCCCTGATCTCCCGAGCGAAGTCTCACATCGCGAGACTTCGCCCGGGATCCAAAATGGCGGCCGCCATGAGGGACCGTGTCTCCCGGTCCCTCCAGCAAAGCCTGCCTGCCGGGTAAGTCCGGCGCTGCCCTTTCCCACTAAGATTTGTCTCTACCCAGTGACAGGAATGCCCAATGGCTGTTCCTCTACCAGTCACTGGGCAGAGACATAACACTAAGACTGCTAGTTCATTTTGTTCGTGTATGTATGCTATCCGTGGTATACCATAGCTGTGCACTAGCTAGTTACCAGTGTTCAGGAAATATCAGGCCATCCAGGTTTTCTTCTGCCAACCTCACCTCGCATCCAGGCAGGTTCCAACACCAGTTCCCAACACAGTGGCACCTTGTCCCAAAACGCTTGCAGTAATCAGGAACATTTTTAGACCCTACAGGGTGGGTGGGTTTGTCTTTTAAAGCTAAAGGATTCTATAAACCGATAAAAATTCAAAAGAGGAGTGGGAAAAGGTACATTAGGCAGTGGTGGGGGATTCAAAATTTTTAACAACCTGTGTTTAAAAAAAATTCAAAAAATTATATGGGCATGGCTTGTTTGGGAGCATGGCTTGGTGATCATGTGACTGGGTGGGCGTGGCTAGCTGGTCACGTGACTGGGTGGTGTGGCTACATGCATATGGACTACTCAGAGGGCTGAAAAAGTGAATTATTTGTTTGTTTGTTTGTTTGTTTGTTTGTTTATTGATTGATTGATTGGATTTGTATGCCGCCCCTCTCCATGGAATTATGACTGATCCTCGCACTTTTATGTCTGTTGCAGCATTCTTAACAATTTCACAACTGTGGTGCTCCTCTTCACCACGGTGACAAGATAGGGCACAAAATGTAAAATGTGAGGACAGTCATAAGTGCGAGGATGTTCAAAAATCACTTTTTAAGCCCTCTGAGTAGTCGCTATGTGCACCCGGCGTGGCCAACTGGTCATGTGACTGGGTGAGCATGGCCAACTCGACCTCATTCACATCGAATGGTGTTTCTCCTCTCTTAGCCTCTCATGACTGTGGGGTTCAGCGGTGGGTTGCCACCAATATGCCCCGGAGCTCCATTCCAGTAGTGGCCACCAGATTGTGCAATTTGCGTGCAACCACTTCGGGGCTGCCTTTACCGGTCCAGTGGGTGGCACCATCTCTCTTTTTTTATTTTTGGGCCTTTTTTGCTTTCTGTGCATGTGCACAACCTGTTGGAATCAGTATATTCCAATATTAGGCTCTCCAAATCTATAATAGCATTAGATGGGGAGAGGAGACAAAAAACAAAATTTAAAAATCAAGCAAAAATGTATTTTAACCCTTGTATGCTGTTCGAAAAAAGTTCCTAGTGATATGTTCGGGTCACATACGACCCGGACCGAAAACACTTCATTTGAAGTGCTTATGTTTGGTCAATTTGAAAACTTTTTTCACTTGGAAAGTAGTCTGAACATTTCTGCACACAATGATATGAAAATTGAAATGAAAAAATTAATCCTTATTGGTTTATTTTGCACATAAATGTGCCGCCCCCCCCCGTTTTTGTGATTTTTTTTCAATTTATGGGTAGTTTTGCTTGCAAAATCCATTCTATTTTACTAAAGTTGGTGTGGGATTGGTAGCTTGAACATTACTGCACACAATGATATGAAAATTGAACTGAAAAAATTAATCCTTATTGGTTTATTTTGCACATAAATGTGCCTCCCCCCGTTTTTGTGAAATAGTCTTTACTTTATGGATAGTTTTGCTAGCAGAATGCATTCTATTTTGCTAAAGTTGGTGTGGGATTTGTAGCTTGAACATTTCTGAACATAATGATATGAAAATTGAACTGGAAAAATTGATGCATATTGGTTTATTTTGCATATAAATTTATTTCAATTTATATAAAAATTATGCTGTTAATTTCAAACTTACATACTTTTTTTTAGTAAAATGGATTTCTTTCATAAAATTAGTTATCTGGCTACAATGTGGTTGATTTTCAAAAGGATATTCCAAATATTTATAGACAAATATGTATAAACAGTGACAATAATGGCACACAGCAAGGCCGGGGGGGGTGGCCCTTTTGTGGCAAAAATAAACCAATAAGAACCATTTTTTTCAGTTCATTTATATTTTTCTCATGTTCAGAAATGTTCAATTTAGTATATCAAACCTTTTGGGGGGAAATTCCTCAGGGATTTGTAGCCTTAAAAAATATAAATTGACACGAAATTCAGAAAGGATGGGGGGAGGGGCTTTTTGATCAAAATAAAAATATAAGTCTCAATTTTTCCAGTTCAATTTTCATATCATTATGTTCATAAATGTTCAAACTAGTTTTCCAGTTGAAAAAGTTTTCAAAAAGATTAAATTCAAGTACCTAAAAAAAATATTTTTGGTCCTGTCATATACGAACAGAAACAGATTTGAAGTTATGATTTTTTTTTGCCCAGAAAACAATTAGCCACCACCCCAAAAATATTTTTTGATGACCAGCATTGTTAAATTGAGTAAATGAATGCCTAAGATTTTAAAGAATATTTCGGATTTGGAGCATAAAAAAATAAAAAGTGAAAATGATTGCAAGCAGCCGAGGGGGGGGGGAGGCCTTATTTCTGATGTTAAAAAACCAGTAAGAATCATTTTTTTCAGTTCCTTTATATTTTTCTTATATTCAGAAATGTTCAAGCTACCAATCCCACACCAACTCCAGTAAAATAGAATGCATTTTGCAAGCAAAACTATCCATAAATTGAAAAAAAATCACAAAAACGGGGGGGGCGGCACATTTATGTGCAAAATAAACCAATAAGGATTAATTTTTTCATTTCAATTTTCATATCATTGTGTGCAGAAATGTTCAGACTACTTTCCAAGTGAAAAAAGTTTTCAAATTGACCAAACATAAGCACTTCAAATGAAGTGTTTTCGGTCCGGGTCGTATGTGACCCGAACATAACATTAGGAACTTTTTTTGCCCAGCAAAAACTAAGCCCCCCACCCCCCCAAAAAAATTCTCATAGAGAGAACCCCTGAAATGATGAAAAGTCATGAAATTTCAAGTTTCAGATATGCAGGGAAAAATTTTTACAGGGACTCAAACTTGGCTTCGGGTCACATACGACCCGAACAGAACAGCAGTTAAAGTCCGACAAGGGGGCGAGTAATCATTGTATATGTGTTCTGTCGGGCTCTCTGATAGAATCCTCCTGAAAATTCACAAGTACAAATTTCTGACACACACACGTTTGAAAATTCAAAACAATGTTCTTTATAATGAAAATTCACTTAAACTAAGCCCTCTTTTTGTATAGCAAAGAGCACTCGTCTCCAAACAAACTGGTAATTTGTACAAGTCCCTTATCAGTTCTGTGATACTTAGCTTGCAGCTGTGAGGCAATTCACAGTCCTTCTTCTTTCACAAAGTGAAACACACTTTGCTCTGGTTTAGTTTCAAAGTGGGGGAAAATCAGCACACAAAGGTCAAAGTCAGCAAAGCAGGCACGAAACACAATGATCAGATAATCCTCTGCAATGGTCAAACCCACAGGCTGCTATTTATAGCAGCCTCGCTAATTACCACAGCCCCACCCAACCACAGGTGGCCTCATTTTCTTTGATAATAATCTCTCAGTTGTTGCTGCCTATGCATCGCTCTCCGCATGCATGGCTGTATCATTAACTCTTGTTCTGAATCCAAGGAGGAGCTACATAATTGATCTCCTTCTGAGCTGTCTGCCCCACTCTCCTCCTCCCTTTCACTCATGTCTTCTTGGTCAGAGAAGCCTTCATCATCAGATTCCACCGGGAGCAAAACAGGCCTGCAGCATGTGGATATCTCCCCCACATCCACAGCCCTTAGGGCAGGAGCTGGGCCAGAGCTAACCACGACAATATGTATGGACTAGATAGAGTTGACTGAAAATCCTGTCCTATTTTTGATGTGGAGAAAATGGTACAATGCCTTACCACTTACTCTTTGCTATTCTATCCACTCGTCTAAGAACAATATGAATGAGATTATCAAGTTGCTAGATCTATTTAAGGGAGAAAAATCTTACAAAAAGAATAGCCCAAAAGGGAGAGAGTAATTGATATGGGGGCTTCTCTGCTGACATACATTTCAGAATAAATTTAGCTCTGAGGAGCTGAGTACTTATCTCACTTACATATTTTGAAAATATAATGTTCTTTTTAAAATTGAAGTGGAAAGCATCATAGTGTCGGGTGGAGGGAATTAAGTGGTTTTCAAGGAGGCTGGGAGAAAGATATAGAAGACAATATAGACTGAAAGTGATTGAAGGCTGCATGAAATTAGAAGAAGACAACATATTCAGATTGGTGTCAGCCAAAATTAAAAAAAAGGAGGTAATAGTTATCCGCTGATGATACCTTACGTTAGTATTGCTCACGGCTATGTAGCAATACTTTCATTTTAAATCCACTCTGTTTATTCCAATCTCTGGCAGATTATTCTCTTTATGAAGATACTGAAATTCATTTCATTATTATGCCTGGCTGCCACCATCCAAAAGGTGGGTGTTTTCTTGAATGGTATAACTTTGACTCTTCAAAATGTAGAAATAATGTGTTTTTTTTTAAAGTACATTGTGTAGGAGTATTTTTACAAGGTTCAATACAGACCCATGTCCAAAATGCATCAATAATTCTTATTACATATGGAACAGTCTAATTTTACTACATTTATACAAACACATTAATGAAACATATAAAGATGTGGATGAAAAGGAAATCTGCCCTGGCTTTCTATGGAAATTAATTTATAAGGTCTGCCAAAACAGAGTCCAACATGAGATGGATTGTCAGCACTCGAGAACATCAGTGTCTTTCATTTTCTTGCCAAAAATCTGTGAGAGATCTGCAAAGGAATACATATTTTCTGAAACCCAAAAATAAACCAAAGATGGTAATTACTAGAAGGAGAAAATAATCTCCCTTGGGATACAAGTGCATTTTAAAAGCCTGCATTGGAGAAAATCTACAATGAAAAAATGCTACCCTTAATTGTGTGACAACCTGGCTAGGCAAAATGTGTTAGATTCACTTCAGGGGGGGGGGGATAGCTTTGTAGCACAAAGGCAACATCATTTTCCTACGTGAGGCAATTCATATTGTCACCAAGTTTCCTGGATCTGCTCTCCATCCCATGCAGATGCTAGGAGGAGCCTATGCACATTTTGCCAAGTGCTTCTGGGGAAGGTTGAATGGAAAGAGCTGTACAGATGCTGAGGAGAAATTGCGCAGCTGTCAGGCTAAGACCAAGAATGCCATAGAACAATTCATACAGAATCCTGTTCTTCATTTGTTTACACACAACAGACAGAATCTTGTCACATTATACATTTAGTACTCTCTTTACTAGATAAGTGGTCAAAGCAATGGAAAGTATAGTTTAATGTTTCCAAATGTAAAATAATGCACTTGGGGAAAAGGAATCCTCAAACTGAGTATTGTATTGGCAGTGCTGTGTTAGCAAAAACTTCAGAAGAGAAGGATTTAGGAGTAGTGATTTCTGACAGTCTCAAAATGGGTGAACAGTGCGATCAGGCAGTAGGGAAAGCTTGGCTGCATAGCTAGAGATATAACAAGCTTGGCTGCATAGCTAGAGATATAACAAGCAGGAAGAGGGAGGTTGTGATCCTGCTTTATAGAGCACTGGTGAGACCACATCTGGAATACTGTGTTCAGTTCTGAACATCACACCTACAAAAAGATATTGATAAAATTGAATGGGTCCAAAGACGGGCTACAAAAATGGTGGAAGGTCTTATGCATAAAACTTATCAGGAACGACTTAATGAATTAAATCTGTATAGTCTGGAAGACAGAAGGTAAAGGGGGGGACATGATCGAAACATTTAAATACGTTAAAGGGTTAAATAAGGTCCAGGAGGGAAGTGTTTTTAATAGGAAAGTGATCACAAGAACAAGGGGGCACAATCTGAGGTTAATTGGGGGAAAGATGAGAAAAATATTATTTTACTGAAAGAGTAGTAGATGCTTGGAACAAACTTCCAGCAGACATGGTTGGTAAATCCACAGTAACTGAATTTAAACATGCCTGGGATAAACATATATCCATCCTAAGGTAAAATACAGGAAATAGTATAAGAGCAGACTAGATGGACCATGAGGTCTTTTTCTGCCATCAATTTTCTATGTTTCTATGTTTCTTCTTTATCAAAATTATCTTGTAAAATACCCAGAAGGTATATCTTGGGTTTAAGTTCAATAGTCTTTCTTAAAATCTTCTGAATCCAATGTTGAATTTGCGTCCAATGATAAAATGAACCAGGTGATTTACTGCATTTCCAATTGTTCATCAACGAATTCTGAAACATTTTAGCTAGCTTTTGTGGTGAAGTATGCCATCTTAAGAGCAGTTGTCATTTTATAATTTCTCTCCTATAATTTCTCCCAGCTTTCTATATCTATGTTATGGCCTATATTTCTCATCCATTTTTTCATTGTATCCTTAACCTGCTCAAATTCTAATTCAATCAATAAAAAGTACAGTATTTATTTAAAAAATTGATCAAGTTAACATCCTGACCCAATAGGATTTGATCTAATTCTGTTTTTTGTAAATTAATACCCTCTGTATTAATTTGACGTCTTTTTCCAATCTTGATTGTAACTGTAAATGCATAAACCAATCCAATTTTACACCTTTTTTTTAAAGTCTTGGAGTGATTTTAACTTCAATGACTGTGTCATTATATACTTATATCTTAAAATATTAGTCCAATCTAACCTATTGGGGTGCATAAATACTTCTATTATCGATATCCAAAATGGTACTTTTGAGTAGTTTCACTTTCATTTTCCCAAATTACCATCAATGAACTCCTTATAATATGTCTCTGAAAGTAACTATGTATATTATTCTTCTCGTACCACATAAATGCGTGCCAACCTATTTGCAAATCATGTCCTTGTAACACCAGTAGTCTTTTATTACTAAGTAAAATCCAGTCCTTTACCCATGTCATTGCTGCAGCTTGGTAGTAGAGCTCCCAATGTGGCAGCCCAAATCCTCCTCTGTCTCTCGCATCTTGTAGATTTTTTAAAACTGATCCTTGGTCTTTTCCCTTGCCATACAAATTTCGTTGTCATTTTATTTAACTCATTGAAAAAAAGTCTTTTCAATTTTAATTGGAATAGTAGAGAATAGGAACAATAATCTTGGTAAAATATTCATCTTAATTAGAGCAATTCTGTCCGAGAATGATAACTGAAGTTTCTTTCATTTTTGAAGGTCTTTCTGTATCTGCTTTTTAAGCTTTACATAATTATCTTCTTTGAGTGATGAACATCTAGCTGTTAAACGGATTCCCAAATACTTTACTTCTTTCACCATTTGAACATCCATACATCTTTTAAGCTGTAGTTTCTGCTTTTTAGTCATATTCTTTGTGATCAATTTAGTTTTGTCTTTATTAATCTTTAGGCCTGTTACCTCTCTGTATCTTTCAATTTGTAATAAGAGTTTCAAGCCTGAAGTTATTTGATTTTCAAATACAAAGCAAAAGCCTGTAACTTATATTCTTGGCTTTACCTTATTTTTGAAGCAAGGGGATCATGATGCTTCAGGGGAACATTTAACATAATAATAATAATATATAAAGTCCAGGTAGTCATTGGGTTACAACAATTTGTTCAGCAACTAATAATTTGTTCAAAATTATAATGGTGCTGAATAAGAATAATTTGCAACTGGTGTGTGAAGCTGCTGCCATTTCAGTAACATGATTGCAATCCAGGTGTTAAGATGCTTGGCTTGTGATTATGACATTGCAGCAAGCGGTGTGTTAGATGTGTACATACACAACACAGTGATCATATGATCATCATTTGTGACATTCCCAGCCAGCTTCCCATAAGCAAAGTAAATGGAGAATCCAGTAGGGAAGGCCATAGGTTGGTTGGTTGGTTGGTTGGTTGGTTGGTTGGTTGGTTGGTTGGTTGGTTGGTTGGTTTAGTTAGTTAGTTACTTAGTTACTTAGTTACTTAGTTACTTAGTTAGTTAGTTGACTTTTTCTCCTGAGAAATGCTAGTCTTCGGAGAAGGGCGGCATACAAATCAAATCAAATCAAATCAAAAAATAAACAAGCAAACAAATAAATAAATATTATGGACCCCCAAAGATCTCATATTCCATAAAAACCACCTGCACATCTGTACTATACAGCACTCACTTGTAATGCTCTCCCACTTCTAGAGCTTCCTAAGTCTTCCCTCCATCACTTGCAAGTGCTGGGAAGGGCTTATGCACATTTTTCCAAATGCTGCTGGGCTTCTTTGCTCAGCTGTTGCCAAAGCCAGAAGTGGCTTCTGTACAGATGCTGATGAGAGCCTGGGTAGCTGTACACCCTGTAGACTTACCAGCCCAGCCACTGCCCACCTATCCTTCCCAGTATCCACTTCTAACACCTCCATTCCCCTCCCCCACGTGCCTTACCTAGAACTCCGATCTCTTCCTGCTTACTGAGAAAAGCAACCCAGGGATTACCAGGATATGTGAAGCAGTCGCTTAACATTGTCTTTAAGACCACACTATATAGTAACGGCAATTCCAACTCTAATTGCTCTTGTAACCAAAGGACAACCTGTATTTTATTATATATGCAACTAACATGGTCAATATTTTTAAGCTGTTCAGCATAGATGCAGCATCACAAAACGATGCCATCCTATCAAATTCTCTACTTCGTATTCGGAGGGAATTTGCTCTTGAAGTGGTGTTCTTCTAATTGAGATTCAGGAATGTTAGTAGTACCATCTTTAGAGTTTTGTTGATTTGTAATTCTTTTTAATCTGATATTTCTCTAACATCAAACACAGGAGCAATGATGAAGAGGAAAAGGGACATTTTGTAGAGAACATGTCTTTACCAGATTCAGACATGTCAGGGATGGATTCATATCAGAAAAGACTGTCGTTTCTGAATATTAAATGTGTTTAGACAGCTCAAACAAACAAGCAATATTTTCAATGGTAATGAGCTGATTTAGAAACCTCAGTAGGAAAGGAAACTGTCACTGATAGTTATTGGTCTCCATCCAAACTAAATCGGCTAAAGTTTTATCAGCACAATGCAAAATGCTTGTGACAAATATATCCTTTATTCTAATTTTTTTCTCTATTTCTCCTTCTAGTCTAGTCAGTCTTCTCAATCTGCATGTGTGTTAGGTAACATTCTGGCTGGGAATTATGGAAACTGATGCCTTAATACATGCTATTATAAAGCCTTCTGATTTACTCTGGCTTGAAAACAATAATTTTTTTGCCATCCATTGTAGTTCAGAACTGAATTGACTGAGCCTTTAATAACGTTTTGATTTTCAACACTGTCAGCGAGATGGACAACTCAGAATGAGATTGTTATTAGTCTCCTTTTGGGGTGAGAAGACATTAAAAAGCAATTTCAAGGGGAGGGATATACACATGTCAAGCAGCACACACAAGTTGTAAGGGAGACATTAGCCCTTACAGCTTCCCATTGGCCAAACCAGCAATTTAGTTGTATCAGTTGGTTTCCAAGGAAAAGAACCAAAACCAAAAAGAAAAAAGCTTGGGATGTCAGCAGAGATGTGAGTAACATTAATTCTAGGGCACACATCGATTCCATCTCCAAAAAGAAAAAATCTAGTGCTTTAATAGCTGCATAGAAGTAAGCAATGTAGCTTCCTAGCACAAGCATAGGTATATAAATAGGTCTTGCACAGGCAGAAAGTATATATCAGATCATATAAAGGGAAAAGCTTGATTCTCCCTTTCATTTACTATTTTGCAGTTGCATTTTTCCATGTTTCCAAGCAATGCCAGAAGAGGCCCCAGATTTTAATTCCATTCATTTTCAGATGAAGCAAGTTGTCCAATACAAGCTGTAATGACAACAACAACAAAATGATAAAACATCCCACCATAGTAGAAATCCTAACCCTTTGTAGTTGTGTTCCATCATTGGACACATTACATCATGTGGCTTGTTTAGCAGTATGTCCATAAGTCCTTTGCTCAGGTTCACCTGGTAAACCTATTGGACCAAGAAGCTTTGCGCACAATCACTCAGGCCCTCATCACCTCCCATCTTGATTATTGCAATGCGCTCTACATAGGACTACCATTGAAGAGTGTTCAGAGACTGCAAATAGTCCAGAACTCAGCCGCACAAGCTGTTATGGGTGTACCTCAATACAGCCATATAACATCAACGCACTGTGAGCTGCACTGGCTACCAATTAGTATCTCGTCACAATTCAAGGTATTGGTTATTACCTATAAAGCCCTACATGGCTTAGAACCAGACTATCTTCATGACCGTCTCCTACTACATACCTCCCAGAGACCAATAAGATCCTACAAAGTTGGCGTCCTCCAGGTTCCATCAACCAAGCAATGCAGGTTGGTAGGGCTGCAGGGGAGGGTCTTCTCTGTGGCTGCCCCGACTCTATGGAACCAACTCCCCCCCCACAATGTTCATACTGCTCCCACCCTACTAGTCTTCCGAAAGGCAGTGAAGACCTGGCTGAACTGGCAGGCATGGGGACTGTGAATACTACCATCTGTCATGGCCGAATAGTGTTGATTGGATAGGTATGTATGTTTGGTTGATTGGATTGCTATGGGAGATTTTATTGTTTTTATTATTGTAATGTTTTAGTATTAATATTGACTCCTTTTATTATTGTGTTTTATATTGTTGTGAGCCACCCTGAGTCCTATGGGATTGGGCGGCATAGAAGTCAAATAAATTAAATTAAATTAATTAAGGGATGATGGCAGGCCACACTTTTTGAGCTCTCTAGATAAACTCCGTAAGTGGACTTCAGAGCTAGGTAAATCAGCTGATTCCCTCATCTTTGGAATACAGCTCCCATAATCTCTTTTTGTTACCTATGAAAGCTCATGTCTGAAACATTTGGAGGACACCACAACTTCGCCTTCAAAGTGAGTCTTTGATTCTCTGTTATTATGGACATCAATACTCACATTTATTGTTTTCATTAACATCGAAGAGAACTGAAACCTGGGTCTCCCTGAAAGCACTTATTCATATTCCTCAGCAAAAGTGGAAAAGCTACTTCAAATATTGATACTGTTCCCAGTCAGGAGGTCCTCTTTGATTTTTCTTTTTCTAAAATCCTATTTTCATTAACACCTTTATTCTTCTAGGCGGTGAACCTTTTTTTCCTTGGGTGCTGAAAGAGCATGCCCGTGTGCTATCGTGCATGCAAAAGTGCCCACACCCATAATTCAATGCCTAGGGAGGATTAAAACAACTCCCCCCCCCCCCGAAGGCCCTTTGAAGACAGGAAACTGCCTGTTTTCCAACTTCTGGTTGGTCCAGTATGCTTGTGTTTCACCCTCCCCAGGCTCCAAAGGCTTCCCTGGAGCCGGGGGAGGGTAAAAATACCCTCCTCTATCCCCCCAGAGGCTCTCTGGAAGCCAAAAACACCTCTCACCTGTGCAAGCCAAAAATCAGCTGGCCGGGACACACATACACATTGGAGCTAAGCTAGAGCAACAGCTCACATGTCAGCAGAAATGGCTCTGCGTGCCACCGGTGGCACCTGTGCCATAGGTTCACCATCACTTTTTTAGGCTATTTTCATGATGCTGTAGAAAAGATAGCATAAATTTATGCTATTGTTAACTGTGATTCTAAAATACAATTCCCCTACTGCACACATTCCTCTTGATTGAACTTGTTAGCTCTGTGACAATGTACCAATAAAGGAGAACATTTGTAACTCAGGGTGGAAATAAGGGGTCCTTGGTGCTCCCTAACAACATCTGTGACAATGTTCTCAATGCAGCCAAGAACCGTGAATAAGCAATCAGCTTATTTTCTATCTGTAAGCAAGGATCTATAATATCATTGTATTGAGTCACATTACATATTTATCCCCCTCATATGACAGGAAAAGGTTATAAGATGTCCAGGCTATTCAGCTTCTGGTATATGAACTCAGGCTCTTTGACTTGAGAGCCAATGCTCTTTTGATACCTGAAGTCATAAAGCACAATTCTTAAATACAATCCATTGTCAGTTACTGCCTTTTTCTGCATTTTATTCTGGGCCAGGGAATATAACTGCATTTATCATGCTGGCTACTTGGTGTTGTCTTTTTTTCAGCCCAAGGTCATTTGAGATAAATGAAAATTTATTAGATTTTTTTTTAAAAAATCCTGACTATACAGGAATAGAATAGAACAGGACAGGACAGGATAGAATAGAATAGAATAGAATAGAATAGAATTCTTTATTGGCCAAGTGTGATTGCACACAAGGAATTTGTCTTTGGTGCATATGCTCTCAATGTACATAAAAGAAATATACATTTGTCAAGAATCATGAGGTACATTACTTAATGATTGTCATAGGAGTCAAATAAGCAGTAAGGAAACAATCAATATTAATAAAAATCTTAAGGATACAAGCAACAAGTTACAATCATATAGTCTTAAGTTGGAGGAAATGGGTGATAGGAATGATGAGAAAAAACTAGTAGTAATAGTAGTGCAGACTTAAGAAATAATTTGAAATTATTTGTTTAGCAGAGTGATGGCATTTGGGGAAAAAACTGTTCTTGTGTTTAGTTGTCTTGGTGTGCAGTGCTCTGTAGCATCGTTTTGAGGGTGGAGTTGAAACAGTTTATGTCCAGGATGTGAGGGGTCAGCCTTCACAGCTTTCTTTTTGACTCATGCAGTATACAGGTCCTCAATAGTAGGCAGGTTGGCAGCAACTGCATTTTCTGCAGTTCTGATGATCCCCTGAAGTCTGTGTCGGTCTTGTTGGGTTGCAGAACCAAATCAGACAGTTATAGAGGTGCAGATGACAGACTCAACGATTCCTCAGTAGAACTGTATCAGCAGCTCCTTGGGTAGTTTGAGCTTCCTGAGTTGGCGCAGAAAGAACATTCTTAATTGTGCTTTTTGGATGACATTATTGATGTTAGGCGATCATTTTAGGACTTCAGATATGATATAAGAAATTTGAAGGTCTCTATTGTGGATACCCTGTTGTCTAGTATTGTGAGAGGTGGTAGGATGGGAGGGTTTCTCTTAAAGTGTACCACCATTTCTACGGTTTTGAGTGGGTTCAGTTCTAGATTCTTCCAGTCACACCACCAGGCTAGTTATTCAATCTCCTGTCTGTATTCAGTTTCATTATTGTCTTGAATGAGACCAATTATTATTGTATCATCTGCAAACTTCAGTAGTTTAACAGGCAGACAAAAATTCCACTGGTTAAGCTGGTTGAGACTAAATCTGTTTGGATGTAAACTCTGTTGACTACCTTGATACAGGGAAATGCATATAAAATGGAGGTTTTGCAGATAGATATGGTGGAATAGTTATCAGTGTGTGTGTTTGTGTGTGTGTGTGTATCCACTGAAAATAGATACCAAATGTGTCCCCTAAAATAGATATCAAAAATAGATACTGAATGTGTCCCCTAATAATTTCACCATTATTTTTTTCCTGCTTCTTATAAGATGTGTATATCATTGACATCAAGATTACAAGAAATGTAAGTATTCCCAATGTCTTCTTATAGTACACAAGCTAAATCTCATCCCTGTACTCAGATAGGATGTGCTAAAAAAGAAATTTAAAAGTGAATATTTGAACGGAAGAATTGCCTGGTAGCTCTTAAAGTCTAGTAAATGTGAAAGTATGTTATTACAGCATTTTATATTATAATGTCATTATGCAGATTACATTATGATGTCATTATGCAAAAAACATAAATTGAACCGAGCATAGTGACCACATTATGCAAATGGCATTAATTGCCTCAAATGTATAATGAAGGACAGCTAATATACATGTAAGTACCTCACACTAACTAGTTAGTATGCAGAGAGGTATCATTTGCCTATTATCTCAGGGATATGTCTGGGTGAAAATTTAGTAAACTAATTGGGAGTCCATTAAATCAAAATTTCACTTCGCTGATAAACAAATAAAAGCAAACATCAAGTAAATGTCTGGAAAAAATAATGTAGCTTCTCATACACGAGTGGATAGTGCTGTTAGATATTAGGTAATGTACTGAATTCTCTCTGGGCAGATGCTGCAGTGCCTAGTCTTGCTTAAGAAATGTAAACAAAAGCATATATCTGGCTTTTGTGTCTTTTAAATTTGCCATGACAACATCCAGCCTTCCTTTAAGGCTTTATTTGATTTTTTTTTCTTAGAGGAACAACCTGGGATTGTTAGATATTGTTGAGGCTGCAAATCCCAGAATTCCAACGGGCTTGGAAATGCAGTTCCTAAAGTTACAGAGAGCAGTACATTAGGGAAGACTTTTTCAATGTGTATAGTACTGTAACCAAAAACTCTTTCTGCTAAAAGGGAAACTGAAATTCTCTATAATTATAGAAGTCCACACAATCCAAAAATGTATCCGTTCCTACCAAATATATTTGAATTACGCCCCGAGTCTTCGGAGAGGGGCAGCATACAAATCTAATAAATTGAATTGAATTGAATTTTGTCTTGTCTTGTCTGTCTTCCAAGTCAACCCGATGCCTAAGGAAATCCTAACAATTTAAGAGAAACAGTTTGTTCCAGCTGCAAGGTTGTTTCTTGGTGAGAAGAATTTGTAGGCTACAGTTGGGCATCCTTCCATAGATGACCAGGACTGATTAGTAGCTGCTGTACAATTGAGTTTCTTATTTAACCTTTAGTGTCTTGTGCAACAGAGATGCAAACATAAAATTCATTGGGAAAGAAATCAATCATGCCAAAAGCATTTTATGGGGGATCAGCAAGAACACATCCTCACTCTCCCTTCTAAGGATTAACAATAAAAAGATAATGTGTAAGCAGAGAGCTGCCACTTGGTAATAGAAGGACTCTTCGGAATATTTATATGTTCTTTGGGCAAGATCATATGAATTTTTAAATAATTGCACCATTCATGTTCTCACCACTGCACAATGAACTTAGTCGGCTTTGTGAAGTCAAGTATTAATCATTTATTACCAATTATATTTTACAACAGCTTTCTGCATTGCTTTTCTGGTGACTGTAGTAAACATGTCAGCCTATTTCTCCATTTTGGGAGCTCAACTCATCAACTATGTCTACAAGCTCATTATTCAGCAAGGATTGCCATTTTGCCTTTTTATTGTCTTCACAGTGCTCAGGCTCAATCATGATTTGTTCATGACACATTCCTCTTCAGCACAATTCAAAATGAAGCCATAACAATCACAGTCATTAATCAGTGGATGCAAGCTACCTATCAGCTTAGATTAAATAACCTCATATATATATTGAGTTCAGGAGTTTGGGGATACTATTCTTAGACTAATCTGATATTTGGACTAATTTGGATAATATCAGGGGATTTATATGACCTGTAGTACTGAGTGAGATATATTCTTAAGGTAGTTACAGGTATGCAATCATTCTCCATATTAAAATACCAAATGAAAACTCAATTTGTATATTCCTCTAATGGATCTACAGGTTGACTAGTTATGTCAAACAAATATGCTGAATAATCAAGAACAAATATGTTCAAATTATTTTATCTAATCTTCTCCAGGTTAGATTAGCCTGATGATAGAAAAACTCTGGTTTACAATATGAACCATTTATTGAAAGTAACTTCAAAAATGTCCAAATAACTTATCTTCAAAATTCTCTTTTTCTCATTCCAGTGTTTAGGGTAGCAGAACTGAAAACTGGTTATATCGTTCTTTGTAGCATATTCTAAAAACATGTAGGGCTGTGTTTGGATTTGTACTAGAAGTTTCAATTAGTGTGGAATAAGGTTGACCTGCCCCCAAATATGTAAATACATCTGAATTAAGCAAATTATAAAGGAATATTTTCATCTGTTAGTTCAATTCAAAGCAGGGCTTAAGAGTACCTACTCTAGAGCTAAGAGCTCCATCCTTTTTCACTCCATCTTTTCTTTCAAATAGTATAGGTCTTCATTTCTACCCAATAGTCTTCAGAGCATTAGTGAGAGTACTGACTTTGGACTGTTGGCACAGATAGTGGTTTCTGGAAATTTTATCAGCACTTCTAATTCCCTGATGATTATGGTCTGCTGTATATTATTATCTCCATCATGTATGTGAGAGATGAAGCCATTTCTATCCATCCAAGCCTTTATAAACAAATGTTAAACTTGCAAAATCCATCAAGGGTCAGACTATTTTAAAGGAAGTGCTGTTTTCATTTGCTGTTTTTGTGGTTTATGATATTGATCATCTGCCCTATCCCAAAATCTAATATGGAGTGACTTATGTTATTTTTCTTATTTCTTATTTTTATTTTTTCATGCTGCTGGCCATTTCTTCCTTCTGAGACTATTGATGCAGAAGCATCTCTCATATAAGAATTAATTTGGCTGGTCTTTTTCATTTCTTTTGTCAGTTTCTTTGTGTATTATATATTGATTTGAATTAAAGTTTTAAAGTATTAAAGTGTTTTAAGTAGGCTATTTTAAAAAGCTAACATATTTAAAATAGATTAAGAAAATGTAGTTGAGAACACCATATTTCTCTCAGTCCAGATGTATGAAAATATTCAAAAAGTATCTTATCCCAAGGCTTAAAAACTTTTCAACAGTCTTCCCAACTTACTGTCTCCCAAATGGTTTTCTCTAAAAATTCCAGATGTAAGGTTAAGAAATACTTCCCCTATCAGCAAGGATAAGTATGCTCTCCTTGCCAATAAGTTACAACAGTAGAGTTGAAGCTTAGGCCTTTGTCTCTATATTACAATACATCAATTTTTAAATAAAGTTTAATACTGAAATATATGAGCTCCGACACACAAACATACACAATCTGAGTTGATATTAAATATATGTGATGCTATAAAGAATCTAAGATCAAATATAGCACATTAACTAATGATTTAATACTGGCAGAGAACTGAAAACAGTTTAATTGAACTTGTGTTCAATCCTTGTTTTATTGAAAATCTTTTTCATCTAAATAAATAGACCCAGTAACACACTGCATTCATGAGTAAACAATTAGTTCAATGGCTATTCAATGATGGAAGCTTTGATTGTGTACCTTTCATTCCACTTCTGCATTCTTAATAATTTTCCAATAACCAGCTATTATTATAAAGACAGAAGAGCTACGATGCAAAAAAGATAATAACAACAACAACAACAACAACATCACTTGCACCCTTCTTCTTCAAAAACAAGAAGTACAGCTTTGGGCTACAGAATGTTGCTTGCCCCTTCCAAATTATCATTGTTGTTGCTTTTCCTTGATCTGAGCTAGTTAGTTATGCCCAGAGGTCAGGACCAGATTCTGATACTGCCAGTTTGCTCAGGGATATGCTGTGCACATGCACAATGCTAAAAAAATAAGATGGTGGCACCTAAGAAAACTGGCTCAGGGGCGTGGCAGGCCTGGGTTGCTGCTGGTTCCAGCAATCCAGGCCAGCAAGTTACTAATGTTTCTGTAGAACCAGTCAAAACTGGTAGGAACCCACTCTGGTTATGCCTTTCCATTCTCCCTTGGCACATAAATACATCATATTTGTTTATTGGTACCTGGCACATTGGCTACTTAACGTTTTAGGTAGAATGGATGGATGGATGGATGGATGGATGGATGGATGGATGGATGGATGGACGGACACACATTTACACCATTATCACCAGCTTGCTAAATTGCTGCAGGTTCAAAGTATTTTTCAATAGTTGAGGGAGATTTTAGCTGCTGATTTCATCTCATTTTTTTTGCTCTTTGTATTTCATATCAGAAAAAGAGCTGTGTGACATTTCCAGTTTAATTCCACATTTAACCTGTTGCAGTAAAGCTATGCCTCAGCAGTTCTGAACATTTGCAGTGCAGTAGCACTTTTAGTGCAAAGGTTAAAACAACCTAGGGAGATTTGCAGGTCAGGTATATCAATTCTGCATGGAGGGCTGAAAAGAGACAAGTAGCATCTTTGGTGCAGCCTGGGCAAATGTAGCATGATCTGTTCACTGGTGAATGTTTATTTTCTGATGTGTGTTGCATCCAGGATCTAGAGAGGGAGAAATAAGTTTTTAAAAGGTCAAGTTGGCAAAAGTGGTATTGCAGTCCAAGTATTGTCAATGTATTAATGTCACTCATCAACCTGCATAAACAGAAAGGATCATTGTTTCACACAAGAAAAAAGAAAAGGTCTGGTTGCCTCTTGAAAAAGCACCTTTGGGTCAACCATGACCAGTTTTCTTATTGATAATTTACATAACATCTCAAATATTGTTCCACTATTATGTTAGATTTTTCAGCCGATCCATTAGTAGTTGGATGGAAAGCCAAAATAAGCCCCTGGGATGATCCAATGGAATTCCCTCCAGAACCTAGCAGTAAATTGGACCCCATAATCTGATATTTTCTGCCATGGAACACCACGAAGCTTGTAAATGTGTTTTACAAAAAGTTTTGTCAGCTTCTTGGCAGAAGATAACCCGTTGCAAGCTATGAAGTGTGCTTGTTTGGAGAATAAATCAATGACAGTCCAAATCAATGTGTTTCCTCTACTTGCTGAAAGTTCAACAATAAAATCCATTGCAATCTCCTCCCTGAGCTTTGTGGGCTCAGACACTTGCTGAAGGAACCCGGGGGCCTTCTCTGGTCTGGATTTCATGGTGGCACAAATAACTCTGCTTCTGACATTACCCTCTTCATCCTTGGCCACCAGAATTGTCTCCTAGCTAAATGGAGGGTTTTTTAAAATCTAATGTGCCCCTCCTAGTTGAGAATCATAACTATATTTTAGCACCATTAGCTTCATGCCCTGGGCACATAAATTTTACTCCCTTTCCAAGCAAGCCCCTTCCTCAAAGTTAAGTCCATTTGGTTTTCTTTAAACCATGTATCACTTGACAGCACCGCTTTCAACTCAGCTATCAACTTGTCTTCG
Organism: Erythrolamprus reginae; assembly: GCF_031021105.1. NCBI lineage: Eukaryota > Metazoa > Chordata > Lepidosauria > Squamata > Dipsadidae > Erythrolamprus > Erythrolamprus reginae. The sequence continues at coordinate 353,616,233 of NC_091950.1, forward strand.
GTGATGTCGGAACTGCATCTGGTTTGTACTCTAGTGTGCACTTGGGCAGCTGTTTGGGCTTCACAGATCATGGCATGTACTATCTCTTCTTGTTGGCTGACAAATTGAGATTTTCTACATAAAGCATCAGCTAATAGGTTCTTTCTCTCTAGGATGTATTTTAGGTGGAAGTTAAAGCACTTAAAATACTGAGCCCAGTGAACTTGTTTGGGGGAAAGTTTCCAAGGGGTCTTCAGCACCTCGAGATTTTTATTATCAGTCAACACTTTAAAGGGCTCCTTAACCCTCTCTAGAAAGTGTCTCCAGGATAAAAGAGCTCATTACACTGCAAAAGCCTCTTTCTCCCATATTGCCCATCTGCATTCAGTGTCCATTAACTTTTTTGATACATAAGCACAAGGCATTTACTCTTTTTGAATGTTCTTTTGAAATAGAATAGCCGCTATAGATATGTCACTGGCACTAGCTTGGATTACAAAGGGTTTATTTGGATCAGGATGCTGGAGGATCGGCTCATCCCCAAACAGGTGCTTTAATTATTCAAAGGATTTCTGACAGTCCATTGTCCAAGCGAGAGGTTGGCGAAGTTGTAGATGGACCAGTTTTTAGTAACTCCATTAAAGGGAACACAGCCTCTACAAAGGAAGGGATGAATTGTCTATAGGGATTTGCAAAACCCAGAAATTGCTTACATGTTCATGGGGGTTGTCAATCTAGCACAGCCTTTACCTTTCCAGGGTCCATTTTGATCCCATGATTCGACACTCAGGTAGGTAGTCCAAAGATTCCTTATGGAATTCGCACTTTGACAGCTTTGCATAGAGTTTGGCCACTTCAGAAAGACAGAATAGAATAGAATTCTTTATTGGTCAAATGTGATTTGTCTTTGGTGCATCTACTCTCAGTGTACATAAAAGAAAAAGATACATTTGTTAAGAATTATGAGGTACAACACTTAATGATTGTCATAGGGGTCAAATAAGCAATGAGGAAACAATCAATATTAATAAAAATCTTAAGGATACAAACAACAAGTTACAGTCATACAGTCATAAGCTGGAGGAAATGGGTGATAGGAATGATGAGAAAAAACTAGCAGTAATAGTAGTGCAGACTTACTAAATAGTTTAACAGCATTGAGGGAATTATTTGTTTAGCAGAATGATGGCATTCAGGGGGAAATGTTCTTGTGTCAAGTTGTCTTTGTGTGCAGTGCTCTGTAGCATCATTTTGAGGGTAGGAGTTGAAACAGTTTATGTCCAGGATGCGAGAGATCAGTAAATATTTTCACTGCCCTCTTTTTGACTCATGCAGTATACAAGTCCTCAATGGGAGGAAGGTTGGCAGCCATTGCTCTTTCTACAGTTCTGATTATCCTCTGAAGTCTGTGTCAGTCTTATTGGGTTGCAGAACGAAACCAGACAGTTATAGAGGTCAGATGACCCACTCAATGATTCCTCTATAGAATTGTATCAGCAGCTCCTTGGGCAGTTTGAGCTTCCTGAGTTGGCACAGAAAGAATGCTAGAAATGTCTAACTACATTTCCTCTATTAAATCCTCCCTCCTAATTTCTAACTAATTTAGACATTAGAAATTTAGAAATTAGAAATTTAGAAATCTCTAATTTCTAAATGTCTAACTAAATTTCCTCTATTAAATCCCACCCCCTAATTTCCCAATCACAAGACAGCATGGAAGCTTTTGATGCTAATATGGCTTCCAAATCTGACATCAGCAGTCTTCTGCTAACCACTCGACCACATTATGAAATGATCAGCTGTGATTTCTAATTTGGGTATGTCAAAATTATGATTTACCATCCAAATCCTGTTGCAGAAACATAGACTCAAGATGAAAGGAAAGCAAAGAAAAGAATATAGTTTCAACTTGTTTTACAAGCTAAATCCATTCCTATTTCTGCCTCTATTATTTAAGCGGTTTGCTGAATAATTCCTTATTTACTCTGTTCTAATACAAAGTGAAGGGGAATAGAATAGAATAGAATTCTTTATCGGCCAATTGTCGGTCTACTGTCTTTGGTGCATATTGATTGCAATGTAAGGGGGGGGTTTACAGTTGAAATTTTGTTTGCCATGAAGTAATACATTGCAATTATACTGCTCAAAATGTGGAATATGTGATATATTTCTATAATATATAAACGTGAAACATATATTGATTCTTAAAGAATAATGTTTATCAGTGAATGCTATTCATTTTAAAAAAGGGACCAGGATTATGTCAGTTTGATAGGCAGAATAAACAAGACAGAAAAGTGATCGAATTTTATTTTAGAATAGAATATTAGAGTTGGAAGAGATCATGGAGGCCTTCTAGTCCAACCCCCTGCTCAAGCAGGAGACCCTATACCAGTGATGGTGAACCTTTTTTTCCTCAGGTGCCGAAAGAGCGTGCACATGTGTTATCATACATGTGCGAGTGCCCGCACCCTTAATTCAATGCCAGGGGGTGAAAACAGCTTCCCCCACACCACAGAGGCCTCTGTGGGGTGGGGCCTGTTTCCCAATTTTGGGTGGGCCCCATGGGCTCGTGTTTCTCCCTCCCCAGGCTCCAAAAGCTTCCCTGGAGACGAGGAAGATAAAAACACCCTCCTCCACCCTCTCAGAGGCTCTCTGGAAGCCAAAATGATCTCCCACAGCCTCTGTGCGAGCCAAAAATCAGCTGGCCAGCACACACAGAGCTAGGGCAACAGAGCTAGGGCAACAGCTCATTTGCCAGCAGATATGGCTCTGCATGTCACCTGTGGCACTTGTGCCATATGTTCGCCATCACTGCCCTATACCATTTCAAACAGGTAAGAAATATGTTGGCTTTTCTAAAGAATACTCAGCTGAGAAGAGTACACATGTCATCTCCAGCATAACTGCTGATTGGAAGGGATGTACAATTGTTGATTGTTGTTTTGGATGATTTGAGTGATTGTCTCCTACTGAATAAGCAGAGAATGCAAAAGGAATATAATTCAGCAAAGTTTTAGTGGCTATGCTCGCAATGAAAATTAACAGGGAAATCAAACAGGAATTCTCAATGCAGTTCAGTGAGAAAGTTTGAAGGTAAATGTTTAACAAATCTTGCTTTTTGTTATAATGTGTACTTAGATAATTTGAAAGCCTAAGAAGGGAGCAAGAGAAATAAAAGCCATTCATTGAGCTATGTGATGAACTCAATAATTCAAGTAGCTGTTGCAGGTGTGGGTTCCACTTACCTTCGCCACCGGTTTGCATCACAATCTTTTGCACACCTGTGTCCCCTTGCAAAATTCCACTTACACGCATGCTCCGAAGGTGGATTCAGCCTGAAACACAGCTGAGGAGCTGATCAGCTGTGCTTCGGGTGGGGGAAGGCAGGAGGACTTTTTTCACAGCACAGAAGGAGGAGAAGCCATCCAAACACAGTAAAATTGGCCACAAATTCAGGAAAAAAAAATGGCGGTGAGCACAGAACCCGATCCATGATGCCAAAATTACATCACCAGTGGGTTGCTAACCATTTGGGCAATCTGGTCCAAACCAGGAGGAACCCACCCCTGAACAGTTGCTATTATCTTATTTGTATTTCTACCTAAAAGCAGCTTAGTCTATACACTATCATTAATAGTAGTAGTCATTGAAGAAAATGTGACAAGAATCAGAGCAATAAATGGTCTTATTTATTTATTTATTCATTCATTCATTCATTCATTTATTTATTTATTTGTTTATTGGATTTGTATGCTGTCTGTTGTATCCTGTAATGGCTACCTTGTATCCCCTCTCCGGAGACTCAGGGCGGCTAACAGCGACAATAAAACAGGGTACAATAGTAATTTGGTATTAGAAATGATTAAAAATCCATTAATATAAAAACCAAACATACATACCATGCATAGAATTGTAAAGGCCTAGGGGGAAAGAGGATCTCAATTCCCCCATGCCTGGCGGCAGAGGTGGGTTTTAAGTTGTTTACGAAAGGCATGGAGGGTGGGGGCAGTTCTAATCTCTGGGGGGAGTTGGTTCCAGAGGGCCGGGGCCACCACAGAGAAGGCTCTTCCCCTGGGTCCCGCCAGGCGACATTGCTTAGTTGACGGGACCCGGAGAAGACCCACTCTGTGGGACCTAACTGGCCGCTGGGATTCGTGCAGCAGAAGGCGGTCCCTGAGGTAATCTGGTCCGGTGCCATGAAGGGCTTTATAGGTCATAACCAACACTTTGAATTGTGACCCAAAACTGATCGGCAACCGATGCAGACTGCGGAGTGTTGGTGTAACATGGGCATATTTGGGAAAGCCCATGATTGCTCTCGCAGCTGCATTCTGCACGATTTGAAGTTTCTGAACATTTTTCAAAGGTAGCCCCATGTAGAGAGCGTTACAGTAGTCAAGCCTCGGGGTGATGAGGGCATGAGTGACCGTGAGCAGTGACTCCCGGTCCAAGTAGGTAGTATAATAAGGTAGACTGAAGATTTATCAGAGCAAAAAAGAGACTCCAATAAGAACTGCTAAGTGAGTAGATATCGATCTGGTTTTTTTTTTAAAGTCATGGGGACGAGAAGGCCTATATACAGCTAGAAATATTCCACACCACCAAAATGCAAAAATAGCTTCCAGACCTTTGTAGAAGAAGCAAGCTCTGAGCCTTTAAAAAAGAGGGGGGGGGGAGAGAGAGAGAGAAGCAGATTTCTTCTTTTTTTATGAGAAGACAAAAGAGAAGAGCTATGATAAGTGGTGGCATGCTGCCAGGGAAAAACTGAAACAAACAGGCCAAGCTGAAAAGGGAAAGGTTAAAATTGCCCCGTAGGGACCCTATGTCTTGTGCTTGACTACCTTTGCTTTGCTTTTATACCTGTTAGCTCTGACAATCCCTTTCTTGCTGACAATATGTTTGGTTTCTTAAAATTGGTGATAAAGCATGACAAAAGCAGGATACAACTGTGCAATTACTAGGATATCATTCATGTTATCAGTTAACAAGTCAGCAATGCAAACCTTGTGTATCAGGCAACTGTCAACCATGTTCGCCATGTGGGATTATCTTGCTTAAGAATTATATTGACATGTACAGGATACATTAGGCATACTTCTCTTTTTAGCCCAAGCATCCATCATCAATAAGGTTGTGGATTTCCTCCTTGCTCAAGTTTCAATCTATTTCTTGTCAGTGTGGCAATAAAACTTCATCCCCAGTCACTTGTACTAACTTATGCTACTTTGACTGTTATGGCTGTCAGAACATCAGCTGCTTTTTAGATATATTCAAAAGGAACTGACCATTGCATCATTATGTCTGTGTAGACAGCTATGATGTATGTGTAAGAAAACATTTCCCCCTTCTGGCTACATGATTTTATTTTATATTTTTTTTATATGTACATCACAGCCTTCTCTCTACAAATGCAAAAATGGTGCATCTTGTGACACTATATCTACAGTTTCAGTCTGATCAATGAGCTGTGCTAATGGAATATAAACTAGCAAATTATAAACTTATTCAAGAGTGATTGCCACACCTGTGAATCACAGAGGCAACTTGACGTTTATTCCTGATACCCTAGTGTGGTCCAACCTTCCCATTTTCACGTGTCACTTTCAGAACAACTGAGTGAGAATGTATAATTTGGATGAGGAGTCAGCTTCACTGTTGTAATTGTAATCTTTTATAAAATTACTATTAAAGGTCAGATTCATTATATCATCTGGATAAACTAACTATTTGTGTTTCTGCTTTAAAAATAGGGAAGGAAGGGTATATTCTACCCTTGACAGCTAAAGGGAATGTATATCACTTTTTCTTTTCAAAGATTTTGTCCTAGCATATCAGAGCAAGAAGGATTTGAGTTTGATGATTTGACTCAGAGCAGGAAATCAAAAAATGGCATTTTTGTGAAAGGTTATCTTCATTTGTGGAAAGTAGAATAGCACAGATGGAGGTCTACATCCACTCTATTTTTCTACAAATTGACATCCTTATGTTTATGGTGAAGACCTGCCAGGACTTCATTATGAGAAAGCATATGATGTCAATGTAATATTTTAGCTGCTGCTGTCCCTTCCATTGATATTGGGTTAGTCCCAGAACAGCTGTAAAATTCATGTTTTTTAGGAGTCTAGCGAAGAAGGGAGGGAAGTCCCTGCAGAGTTCTCACACAAAGTAGTTCCTGCTTTTAGCAAACAATTTAGGAACAACAATAAAATAAGTACTAAGGCTGCAATAATTTTTGACAGAGAGAATGAATATTCTTGATTTGTTGAGTAGGAAGTTGTTTCATAGCAGAGGTTCTGCTGATCAACACTGGTATTACCAGAATTAATAATATCCCAGTCAAGGTGCCTTTTGGAATTTGTAAACATATGTTTTCTCCTAGTATATTCTGCTCACCCTCTTGATCTTCACCCACTCGGTCTGTCATCTATTTCTCTCTATCTCTATAAGTCTCTATCTATCCATCAACCTACTTAAAATATGTTATAATTGAGAAAATGTGGGTACAAAAATCATTGGTAGATTAAAGGGTAACATCAGATGTTTTTATATGTAAGTGTATATAAATAAATAATGAGACCACATTTGGAATAAATAAATGAGACCACATTTGGAATACTGTGTTCAGTTCTGGACACCTCACCTACAAAAAGATATTGACAAAATTGAACAGGTCCAAAGACGGGCTACAAGAATGGTGGAAGGTCTTAAGCATAAAACGTATCAGGAAAGACTTAATGAACTTAATCTGTATAGTCTGGAGGACAGAAGGAAAAGGGGGACATGATCGAAACATTTAAATATGTCAAAGGGTTAAATAAGGTTCAGGAGGGAAGTGTTTTTAATAGGAAAGTGAACACAAGAACAAGGGGACACAATCTGAAGTTAGTTGGGGGGAAGATCCAAAGCAACATGAGAAAATATTATTTTACTGAAAGAGTAGTAGATCCTTGGAACAAACTTCCTGCAGACATGGTTGGTAAATCCACAGTAACTGAATTTAAACATGCCTGGGATAAACATATATCCATCCTAAGATAAAATACAAAAAATAGTATAAGAGCAGACTAGATGGACCATGAGGTCTTTTTCTGCCGTCAGTCTTCTATGTTTCTATGTTTCTAAATATATAAATATATGTAGACATACTGTACATGTTTATGCCATGCAGAAATTTGGAGAATAACTAGATCTTAAAATAGTTTCTTCAGTTGTCTCAGTTACAAATTTTCACACTTTTACTTACAAATTGACTTCCGTGGACCTTACTTCATACTTAAGTTGTCAGTAGAGGGAATGTGCATAAGTGCATTAATGTGCCTATTGTCCCTGTCATTGTGTTTTTATTCTTATTCTTGTTTTCCTTTTTGTTTAAACAATTATTATAGATAGATAGATAGATAGATAGATAGATAGATAGATAGATAGATAGATGGATGGATGGATGGATGGATGGATGGATGGATGGATGGATGGATGGATGGATGGGCGGGCGGGCGGGCGGGCGGGCGGGCGGGCGGGCGGGCAGGCAGGCAGGCAGGCAAGAGATTGAATATAATTTATATCTGTATATTACAAAAATACAGACACGTCTTTTGCAGTGCATATATATCTATATTATATAGGCATTTTTTTTCAGAGAATGGTGAAAAAAACCAGAATTCCAGAAAGCTATAATCAATCATCATTCAAGGTATTGAGTGGAGTTTAACAAAGTCCAGGAATCTCAACTCTAAGCAGTTAATCAGAAGCAAAAATATTTTCTCTCTCTCTCGGCTAAACTTTTGAAGAGAGAAGGACTGATCTCTGTTTATCTTTATTGTTGTGCCTTCTGTCACAGAAATAACATTTCTTCTAAATCTGACTTACACCTGGTAAGAAACACATCCCAACTTAAACAAGGAGTGGAGGTTCAGGAGAAATTCAGGAAAACATGGAGCCAGATACAAATATATTAACTGATTCAATTGGATTTATTTTTATCTTTAATTCATGTTTACTCAATCCATACTGAGTGTTACCTTATTGCAGTCATGCTAACAAAATTAGCAGAGTTGAAAAAAATAAAAGGTTGTAGGACATAAATGCCAACAAGATTGGCCTGAGAATTTTAATTTTTCAATTCTTACATTCGGTGCTGCCTGATAATAGGAATGCTAAGGAAATAATTGGCAAATCTAGAGACCTGAATTAAGAATCAATAGTCATGCCAAATAATGCCAAGAATCAATAGTCATGCCAAATAATCCTTGCCTTTGTTTTACAATATAACAATAATTTGCTATATACTTTAGAAGCTAACATCCAAATGATATAAATTATTGTATACCATTCTTCATAATAATTATATCATTCTTCATAGTAATTATCCCTTTTCTTGTAATTATTATTCTGCCATTCAGAAAATAATTCCATTGAAGAAGAAATATCTGGTTGCATTGTATTAGGCCTGGAAGCAGATTATGTTTATTTTCCATCATTATAAAATACATTCTAATCAAGTTATGATCATTCAAAAGCATGTTGAGGTATGGATTACCATCTAGCCTTGTCATTAACCACCATGATGTCTTCTCTGAATTTCTCTAGAGAAAGGAGAAATTTTCTGAGGATATCTGAAGATTAAAAGGGGGGGGGGGGGTATGAAACTCAAGGGGCCAGATTTAAGCATCAAACTCATGCTTAGATCTATCCCATAGGACCTCCCTGGAAACATTGAAGGAAACAGCTTAGATCTGCCCCATGGAACCTCTGCCGATGAAAATGGGCTCCTGAGCTCTATTTTCAGCTGTGACAGCTTCCTGCAATCCTCTGCCAGAGAAAATGGAGCTTGGGAGGGCAGCATGCAAATGGAGCTCAGGAGCCCATTTTCATCAGCAAAGGGCTTGGCCCACCACAGGCGCACTGACACGAGTGATGTCAAGCTGGCCATACCCATTGTGTCCACGCCCCCCCCCCCCCCAGGTCAAACTAACCCTGATAAATTTAAATAAATTAAATTAAATTAAATGATTCGGCCCTCAATTCGGCAAGAGTGCTCCTTTATGGTAAATGTAGTGCCACTTCTGAGGGAAAAACACATGAGATATTTCTTCATTAAGTAAATTCCTGGTCTTGTAAAAGATGGGAGAACAAGAAGTTCTATAGAAAACTTGTAAGAATTAAAGCTAACAAAATGGGAATCAGCAGTTTCCAAGCTACAACAATCACATAAGTGTACCTCAAGTACCCAAACCTACCAAGGAAATCAACCTGTATCCAGTGAAAAATGGGAAGAAGAAACTGAGAATTACAATCTGGAATAAAAATATATAAAAGCACTGAGAACTTGGCACAATGTTTAGAGGTGGCACAGTGATTAGAGTATAGTGCTGCAAACTACTTCTGTTGACTGCCAGTTGACTGCAATTTGGCAGTTCAAATTTCACCAAGTTCAAGATTGGCTTATCCTTCCATCCTTCTGAGGTGGGTAAAATGAGGACCCAAATTGTTGAGGGCAATATGCTGACTGTAAAACACTTAGAGAGGGCTCTAAAGCATTGTAAAGTGGTATATAAGTCTCAGTACTATTGCTATTTGCTTTGCTGTAGATAATAAATTGTTGAGCTATTAAAGGCTTCATTCTTGTCATCAATAAAAAGTATTCATTTGTTTATTAAAATATACTGCACTGCAATCTTCCAATTCTCCATGACTTATTAATGTATACTTTAACCAAAAATTTACAGCATGATTAAAATGAAACATATAACAATCAGGAAATTCACCAATGCAATTGCAGTGCTAATGGAAAACAAAACTCAAAGAACAAAAGATGGCACAGCACATAAAGTTAGGCGAATGCACTCTGAAATAATGTTAACATTTTGCTGAAGACCAACAAGGAGGGGCCAGCCTGATTTTATTAGGATGCTACTTTATAGCATCAGCACTAGAATAGAATAGAATAGAATAGAATAGAATAGAATTTTTATTGGCCAAGTGTGATTGGACACACAAGGAATTTGTCTTGGTGCATATGCTCTCAGCGTACATAAAATAAAATATACATTTGTCAAGAATCATGTGGTACAACACTTAACGATTGTCATAGGGGTCAAATAAGCAGTGAAGAAGCAATATTAATAAAAATCTTAGGATATAAGCAACAAGTTACAGTCATACAGTCAACATGGGAGGAAATGGGTGATGGGAATGATGAGTAAAACTAGTAGAATAGAAGTGCAGATTTAGTAGAAAGTCTGACAGTGTTGAGGGAATTATTTGGTTAGTAGAGTGATGGTGTTCGGAAAAAAACTGTTCTTGTGTCTAGTTGTCTTGGTGTGCAGTACTCTGTAGCGACGTTTTGAGGGTAGGAGTTGAAACAATTTGTGTCCAGGATGTGAGGGGTCAGTAAATATTTTCCCCGCCCTCTTTTTGACTCGTGCAGTATACAGGTCCTCAATGGAAGGCAGGTTGGCAGCAATTGTTTTTTCTGCAGTTCTGATTATCCTCTGAAGTCTAGATTACACAACAGATTTAAACTTAATATTAACCGCTCCAAACTTGACTGTAAAAAATATGGCTTCAGTAACTGAGTTGTTGAGGCGTGGAACTCATTACCGGACTCCATAGTGTCATCCCCAAACCCCCAACACTTTACCCTTAGATTATCTACGGCTGACCTATCCAGATTCCTAAGAGATCAGTAAAGGGTGAGTACAAGTGCACTAGAGTGCCTTCCGTCCCCTGTCCTATTGCTCTCCTATATCTCCTATTCCTTTCTTCTATTCCTGTATCTCTTCTTCTATTCTTTCATAGATATATTTTACTATGGGTATCTCCTCTATAACCTTCATCATGTATTTTACTATGTGTATAGCAAAAAACATGTTATAAATATATATATATATATATATATATATATATATATATATATATATATATATATATTTGTTTTCGTAAATTTTCACGGGTATATGTATGTAGATTGTTCTGAGTTCGGGTTTTGCCCTGTGTAATATTTTGCATGTTTATGCGACGTTTCGGCGAAATCACATTCACCATCATCAGGCTGAAGTTTCCAAGCTTCGTGCTGTTGTAAAATTTTACAACAGCACGAAGCTTGGAAACTTCAGCCTGATGATGGTGAATGTGATTTCGCCGAAACGTCGCATATGCTGAATAAGAGGTTAAATATCTGAAGCAATGTGTTTATACCACTAAGTCTTGATGAGAATCCTCTGGAGAGATAAGTCTACTTCCTTTAGTGACCACAAATGGGATCATAGTTACCAGTAGTTAAGGAAAATGCAGTAGTTAAGGAAATGAAACTGCAACTGTAGGTATGGTTTTACTTCATCTTTCGTTTCGTTGACACATCTGCAAAGATCATAAATGTGGGGACTAGTCACAAAGGGATTTTTTCACAATTGCCATAATTGTGAATGATTGGTAAACATGTCAGTCACTAAACAAAAACTCTGTGTTTGCACATGAACATGTGTGCATGTGACATATGTGCATTAAAAAACACATTGGTCAACACATAACTAAATGCACTAAGTGCACAAACACAATACTGTATGTCACTAAAATTCCCTTTTGCTTTAAAGGAATTTATTACTTATATTTTCTTTCAAATGTATGAGGATTGGTAGAGAAATATTCAGGAAAACTACCCTTGGGTTCTGCCCAGTTGCATCTAGGAAAACAGGATTTTTACTAATTTCCTTCAAGTCTGACACTTCTTGCTGAGAAAATGTTAGAACTAAGTTTAAATAAAATATTAAAACTAAGTTTATATTGTTGTAAGCCCCCTTCAGGATTGGGTGGCATAGAAGTCGAAAGAAAGAAAGAAAGAAAGAAAGAAAGAAAGAAAGAAAGAAAGAAAGAAAGAAAGAAAGAAAGAAAGAAAGAAAGAAAGAAAGATATGGGTCTTCTTGCCGTTTTAAACACCAATTACTGGTTTTAATAGTTTGGATATTGTGGATTAGCATTTCTCTGCTTTTTCATCTACAATTCTGTATTCATATTTTGACTTTTAGTCTAATGTTTTTATCTGCTAATTATCGTGAACCACCTTGAACTCTATGAATAGGCAGGATATTTTTTTTAATTATGTATATGCATACAGTACATATTTCAGGTTGTGTATGTAATTATGAAACTGCATTTTATAATGTAATCATTGGAGGCATAATCATGTTGGAGTTGTGAAAATATAAAAAGGAATTGTTGATTGCTAATGAGGTTATATTTTGAGATTGCTATTTCTCTTTTGGGGTGGTGGGGAGTGGAATGTCTTATTTTGCCTTCTGGTTTAATATATGTCAACTTAGATGAAATTCATATTAGATGGGTTTTTAGATTGTGAATCAGAATTCCAAGATTGAGAAGGTAATTAATTACTTCTGGCTTGGTTTTAGCAAATAGTAGAAGCACGAGTATTAAATATGTAGTAACCTCAAAAAACATCTCTATCTAGTGTTCTGTCGAGCTCTCTGGTAGAATCCTCCCAAAAATGCACAGATACAATTTCAGACACACACACGTTTGAAAATTCAAAACAATCTTCTTTATCATGAAAATTCACAAGCCCTCTTTTGGGATAGCAAAGAGCACTTGTCTCCAAACAAACTGGTAATTTGTACAAGTCCCTTATCAGTTCTGTGATACTTAGCTTGCAGCTGTGAGGCAATTCACAGTCCTTCTTTTTTCACAAAGTGAAACACACTTTGCCCAAGTCAGTAAAGCAGTCACGAAAAACAACGATCAGATAATCCTCCACAATGGCCAAACCCACAGGCTGCTCTTTATAGCAGCCTCACTACTTACCACAGCCCCACCCAACCACAGGTGGCCTCATTTTCTTTGATAATAATCTCTCAGTTGTTGTTGTCTATGCATCACTCTCCGCATGCGTGGCTGTATCATTAACTCTTGTTCTGAATCCAAGGAGGAGCTAGATAATTGATCTCCTTCTGAGCTGTCTGCCACACTCTCCTCCTCCCTGTCACTCATGTCTTCTTGGTCAGAGGAGCCTTCATCATCAGATTCCACCGGGGTGTGTGTGTGCAAAACAGGCCTGTAGCATGTGGATGTCTCCCCCACATCCACAGTCCTTGGGGCAGGAGCTGGGCCAGAGCTAACCACAACATCTAGGGAGATGCATCGCATAGCAGGACATTTCAGTTACATGCTAAATCAGTGCTTCCAGTCTAAATTACCCAAAATTGGGTAAAGTGTTTTTTCCTTAGATAATGACACACAAACCCATTAAATAAGGGTTTTATGGTAAGCAGTAAAAAGGACTTTGGATAGTAAAGGAAAAGGTTTGGGGATTCCTGCACTAGATGAATTATTCCTAAGAACAGAAAATTAGTATGTCATTTCACAGAAATACCCAGACCACCTGGCACAGGCAGTGAGCCAAGATTTTGCAATATAACATAAGACAGGTCTGCAAACCTTGGCATAAATTCGAAAGCCTTCCATAGGAAAATCATTTAAATCCTCATATTACTTTGGAACTTCCCCTATCAATTCACAGGGAAATGATTTGGTGGTTATCATTTTAAGCATGATGCCTATCCTTGGTTGTTCTCTTGCAGAGGTTTCATTACCCAAACTAGGTAACATCATCATCATGCAAGAAAACAACCAAGCCCCCAAAGCACCAACAAACTCTCATTTCAACCCTGAGTTACAAATATTTTCCTTTATCGCTATCCTACTGTTTTGCATATTAGTTTTATTAAATTTTCTATTCGAAAATGGAAGGAATCTATATTATGGTACTGATAGAAATCATCTCATTTTGTACTGAATCCTTTGAAATTAAGCAGAGACTTTAGAAGGAGTTGAAGACTTTAAAAATATTTTCAGGATCACCTATAACTTTGGGGCCAGAAACTGTTATTCCATGCTTTAAAGAAATATAGTTTTCAAGAGAGAATAAGACTCCCCACTCTTGGCTTATCTCAATTCATTTTAACCTAAACCTGGGCCAGGTAAATGTCTTATTAAAGCAGATGTTCTTTGTTATAGATGTTGCTTTTTTAAAAAAAGAATGGAACATGCTGGGCTCCTTGAACTGCTATGTCTAGGTAGAATTTTTCAAAACAGAAGCTTGTTTCTGTGCCCTTTCACAGCCTGTTTTGCTGTACTGCAAAGACATAATCAGTTTTTAAAAAGCACTTCAGTGTGATTCCTACTGCTAAAAAGGAGTGATTGAAGTTCTGTTTTTTTGGCATTCTTCTCCTCTGGTATTTTATTCCATGGCAAAGTCAAACTCAACTATAAAACAACTCCATGTTTTTGCCTGTGAAAAAACAAAGATATGGCAATTATTTAGGGAATAATTCAGGGACTGCGGTAGAGGGGGATATACTATAGCTTGGGGGAATGGCAATTGTTAACTGGAAGCCTCTAGCAGCTTTCAGAATACTGCTCCACAGGTTACTGAGTCTGAGACCCTATTCATTAAGTTGGGCTGTAGACATCAATGTGATTCTTGCTACTCTAGAAGCCTCTTTACTGCATAGTAATCACTTGCTTGAATTCATTGACTCCACTTCTGATCGGTGGTGGTTTTTCCCAGGCTTATGGTCCTGAGGTCATTCTGACCATATGGTCATTCTGTTTTCTCTGGCTGTGGTTACTCAGAAGTTCACAGCTTCCATGATAACCGTGGACCTATCCCAAGTCATCCAGAGCCTAATGTAGGAGAGAGGTCACATGCTAATTTTATTGCATCAGATGGGAAATGAACACTCAAACACCCAGTTGGATCATAAATGGGTCACTTTATTGAAATTACAGAAAGAGACCTGCAGAGGTAGCTAAATGGGGCGGAATTCCTGAACACAACATACATGGGATACTCCTTGCTTGGTAAGGGTGAGGCATGCCTCAACTGCACCCAAATGTGTAAGCTACGCCCAGCGTGTGGGAGGGCTTACCCCATGACCCGGAACCGGAAATGACGTGGATGAGCCCCAAGAGCTCTTCCTTCACACCGCTCCGACCGGTTAGGCAGCATGAGTTGTGTAATGAAGGAGCTCATCATCTTTCAAAAGATGCACAAGGGAGAACATACAATTGCTACTGATACCCTTTCCTCACCGTTTCTCCCAAATAGTGACCAAATGTAAACATAAAATTTGAAACATACCTATTTACAAGGAGACTCACCCCCTAACCACTGAAACATCTCACCCATCCAGGATGGAGAAGGCGAAAAAACAATCTGGAATAAAACCTCTAGATGCAAAAAATTCCTACTCAGCCCCCATGGGCGACCTCTAAAAGACACTCTGGATAGAGTGGAGGGTAGGTGAGTATCTGTCTGAACGAGGAGCAGGGAAGCGAAGGGAGAGGATGTGGTGAGCAGGCCCTGAAATAGGCCTGCAAACCACACCCATTCTTCCTAGCAGTCCCTGTTCACCAATACGAGCCTGTGGGGGCGGTGTTTTCGCTCCTCCCCACCTCCACAAATGTCGGCCCAGTGTGATTTCACCCAGCCTCTCAATTTTTGTATTAGTGGCAGAATAATTGGGGGACTCTCTGTGATTTTCATGTCATGGTCAAATTATTCCCTAGTACCCATGAAATTCGCCATTGCTACCCCCATTTCAAACTATCACTAGACCAATTGTCCATTCTGAACAATTTTTTTCTGGTAGAATAAAGATGTCACAAGTCCTACCTGGTTAAGGATTGTCATCTGACCAGACCAAGTAGGAGAACCTTTTCTGCTACATCATCACCACTCAGGTTAGATTTCCCTCCCAACCCTAGTGACTTCTGGAAAATTGTGAAGACATGATTTCCCATCAAGGCTATGCCTCTGATGGAGGTATGGAGGATGCAAAATGGTTGTATTGTTTGCATTGAATACGAATAAATTGTGCATTATGGTTTCAATTGTTTTAAATGTTTTTTGTTGTTGTTCTGATTGTTTGTTTATATTTGTTTAGACTCATATAGGTGAGTGGGCAGCTATATAAATAGAACAACTAAATTAATTGAAATTGCTGGATATAAAGCATGAAAAATAAATAAACCACTATGTTATAAATAGAAAGTTTATTTGAAAATTATATTAATTAAATATGTAAGTGCATTAGCACCATAGAGAATTTTGCATGAATAATATGAAAATAGAGCCATTCTTACTATGGGGAAGTGCCAAGAGCTTCTCATGAAGGACAAATTAATGTTAAGCAAGAGCTGCTAAAATGATGGCAATGCCTCTCTTCCTGACAGCCTCTGGCTTGGTAAAAAGACTTCATCCAGTGGAGAAAGATAAGATGCTGCGCTTGAAGAAAATTTCAATTTCCCAAGTAAGTGATACTTGGCACTATCTTGAGATGATCAGTAGGGAAATGGAAACCAGGAACTGTAATAGTACTAATTTCATCTTCGCTCTATCAGATTGCTCATTCACATCTATGTTAACAAAAAATAATTCTAATGAAGCTAATAGAGTGTAGCCTACTGTCACACTCAAAATATCTGCATTTTACAGCCTGCAGTATAAGTCCTTTATAGTCTCATCTGGATAGGGTTCCCTAAATATGTCAAATGGCCATGAAATAATTTAACCCTAGGAAGAATATAGATAGATAGATAGATAGATAGATAGATAGATAGATAGATAGATAGATAGATAGATAGAGATAGATAGATAGATACAGGGATGGGCTGCTGCCCAGATGGAGTGAATTCAGTGGGATAGCGAAAATGGAGCTCCACCCCAGAGCACCCAATTTGCACCAAAAGATGTTGAAAGAAAATGCAGGGCATCCTCTTAGGGCAGCTTCTGCATTCTTCCCGAAAGCATTTAAAAACCCCAAAGCTAAACAAAAGTATCTAGGAAAAGTATAAGGATATAAGATCTGGAATTAATTCTATGTGATCTGGGTTTCTGCCTTTCCTTCCTTTCTGCTCCAACTGCTCCTCCAACAGCCACACAAAGCAAACTGACACATGCCATAAATATATAGCCAGACCACAAACCCGGAACCAAACCAAAATCCAAGATATTACACCACTGACATAAGTTATAAAACAGCTGACTAGTCTGCAGGCATCAACTGCAAAAATAACTCAGGATGTCACCTCTAAGCTGAAAACCTCAACTAATCTGCAAACATCAACTGCATCAACTACTCAAGGGGTTACCCCATCAACTAATCAGGATGTTAGAACACGGCCAACCAACCTGCTTGCAGAAGTTGAACCAGCACACCACACCTCCCACCCCAGTATTTACAGAGGGACGGCAGCTCAGACCCTGCTTTTGTTGCCCTAGCATGAAGCTGAAAGGACCAGCCTGAACTGCTCCAAACTTGACTGTAAAAAATATGACTTTAGTACTAAAGTTGTCGAAGCATGGAACTCATGACCAGACTCTGTAGTGTCCTCCCCTAAGCCCCAACATTTTACCCTTAGACTATCCATGGTTGACTTCTCCAGATTCCTAAGAGGTCAGTAAGGGGTGAGCATAAACACACTAGCATGCCTTCCGTCCCCTGTCCTATTGTCTCTCCTATATCTCCTATATCTTCTCTTCTATCCCTATATCTTTTTTTCTATTCTCTCATTGATATATTTTATTCCTATATTTTCTCTTCTCTTCTTTCTTTGATATATTTTACTTCGAGTATATCCTCTTTAACCTTCACTGTGTATTATTGTGTATTGGAGAAAATAAATAAATAAAATAATTTTTAAAAAGATGATGAGTGGGACCTCGTTGAATCATCACCAAGATTCTATCAATCTTACATGGGAAAGACCTGAATACGCCAAGACCTACATACCTATAACTGTGAATATCTACAATAACAAATATCCATCTCTGTCTCTGTCTCTATCTATCCACTAAAGGGCTACCAAAAATTTTACTACCACACTGTGGGCGTGGCTTATTTTGGGGGGTGTGGCTTGGTGATCATGTGACCAGGTGGGAGTAGCTCGATGATCATGTGACATGGCCAAGGATTTTCCATGAACCTCAAAACAATACCCATGTCAATGGACTCAAAAAAAGCAGGTAATTGAATTCACTCACATCCCTGAAGTAAGCAGCTATAGAACAGGGAAATGAAAGAAACATCTCACTTACAATTTTGAAAGCACATTTTGAGCATTGTCATAAAGGTGCCTTCATGATTAAAATGGCCACTCACAAAATAAACACTTACTCAAAGGCAAAAAATCTAAAGTGTTCCTTGATACTTTCGCACCCTAAGTAAATATCCCAAAATATTCCATTCCACATAACAGTCTTAACCCTACTTCCCGCAGACTACCAAACAAAATCAAGGTTTCTGGCAAAATCATTATTCATTTTATTTTCTAGAGCAGGGGCCCCAAACTTGGCAACTTTAAGACTTGTGAATTTCAACTCCCAGAATTCTCCAGCCAGCTATGAAGACCTCTGTTCTAGAGAATACTATAGCCATTGGATTCAGCTCTGGTGAGGGTGATTGGTGGTGGCATCCTGTGTTGTTCTGAGTCCAGTGTCAGTTTTCGTGGCTGGGATTCAAAGCCATTGAAATAGAGAAATACCCCCACAACATGAATATACTTGATGATACCTCCCACCTACCAGATATCTGGAAACTAGCTCTAATAAACAAATAAATTGACTTCTTTTTATTATTGTATTGCATTTTATATTGTTGCAAGCAGCCCTGAGTCCCATTAGATTGAGCGGCATAGAAGTCGAATCAAATAAATAAACAAATAAATACATGTTACAACACAGCCAACCAACCCGCTTGCAGCAGTTGAATCACCACTCCACACACAAATACCAGTATTTATAGAGGGATGGCAACTCAGACCACACTTTGTTTGCCCTAGCATGAAACCGAAAGCACCAGCCTGAAGATGACGAGTGGAACCTCGTTGAAATATCGCCAAGATTCTATCAATCTTACATGGGAAAAGACCTGAATACACCAAGATGTAGAGAGAAAGAGGGAAAGAGAGAGAGAGAGAGCCCCAAAGCTATATTTCATGCTTTTCAAATAGGCTTCCTTAAAATTGAAAAAGAAAAAAAGTACATAGACTTGAGGTTAAGCATTTTTAGACTTTTCTCTCCTTACTGCAATATATTATATGTTTACCCCAAAGACAAAATGATTCATTTTCAATTCTCTACAAGTCTATTCATTAGTAAATTCTTCTAAACTGCTTGGAGTTTGGCCAAAATGTATAATCTGGAGATGTATTATTGCATAGTTAATTTTACTTATTTATTTATTTTCACATATTGTTGAAGAAATTAATTAACTTATTTATTTATTTTCAGATATTGTTGAAGAAATTTACATTTTAGATTTTGGAAGTATGGATAATTGAATCCCTACATCCTGTTCAGTATAGCTTCCAAAAATTGATATTCCAAAAATGCATTAAATTTAGATAAATTTAATTTAGCATATCTCATTTAACATCTGAATGAAATGACAAAACTGCAAATGCATGTGCAACAAAATGTATTTGATTTAAAAGAAACATAAATCTACAATCCGTGTATATAAATGCAATAAAGGGAAAACGTATAAAAAATGTAAGCCGCCCTGAGTCTAAGGAGAAGGGCGGCATAAAAATTGAATAAATAAATAAATAAATAAGATAAGGCAGAACATTTTCATGCAAGTTAAACTCACTCATATTTTAACACAGGAACTGGAACTACAGTATTCTCTCGATTTTCGCGGGGGATGCGTTCCGAGACTGCCCGCGAAAGTCGAATTTCCACGAAGTAGAGATGCTTCCTTTCTTCCTCCCCCTCCCTCCTCTATTCCTGGTTTTACTTAACCCCAGAACTCGCAGGGGCAACAGGGTGGCAATCTGGGGACTTTGCTGCGCTCTGGTGGTGGCAGAGGCTGGAGTGGAGGCCGTGCCTCTCAGCTGTTCAGTGGCCCACACACACCTGCTACTGCTGCCGCTGCCACCGCCAATTTTACTGCTACCTGTCCCCTCAGCCGTTTGGCAGCTGCCGCAGATCTTGCCACCACTGGGCCTCTCAGCTGTCTGGTGGCCCACATGTCTTCTGTTGGTCGCGGTGGCAGCAATAGGTGCAATTTGGGCAGTGGCGACCAACACGTGGGCCGCCAAACAGCTGAGAGGCCCAGCGGCAATGAAATCGGCGGCACCAAAATTGGCGGTGGCATCCTGAAAGCGGAGGAGCAGCTCCCGGGATATCTCCAGCTTGCCCGTCATCGTTAGGATGCTGACCAGCCCAAACCATCAGCCCCCTTTGCTGCTGCAGGTGGGTAGCCACCCATCCATCCGGCTGTCTTGTGCCTCCAGATCCAGAGGCTCACCTATGGCCACCGAGGGCTCCTCCCCAAGCAGCGCCAGCGCCAAAAGAAGATGGGTCCGATGAGGGGGGTGATCCTTGGCCTCTGCTGCCCAGATTGCACTTCCTGCCACTGCCGCGGCCAACAGAAGACAAATGGGCCGTCAAACAGCTGATAGGTCCTGCGGCGGCGAAATTGGTGGCAGCAAAATTGGTGCCAGCGGGTGGCAATAAGGCTCTTTAAGTGGAGCGTACCAACGTTCTGAGAATTAAAGGGGAAGGATGGGGAGGCTGGGGCTGAAGCGGAGCTTTTATTTAAAGACGGCTTCTTTAAATACATTTTAAAAATAAAAAAAACCACGGTTGCCTCTTTAAAAAAAAACACCTTTGGGATTACTATAATAGTCTTTTTTGTCACTCATCACTAATACAACAATCCAAATAAAATTACACTGGATATACTAAAGGGATTGTCAAAATGAACAAAGCTGCAGCAGGAAATATTTCAGTTGGTCTAATTACTGGGGACATTCTGAGATATACTCTTTACTTTTACATATATTATTCAAAAGTCTGCTTTTGCTTTTAAAATTCTGTATTCTGCCACCCATTTAGTCCAATGAGGGATATACATTTAATTTGAATAGAAGTTTTTGGAGATATGTCTTTTTTCTACAGAATACTAAGCAGTATAAAAGCTTTCACTTGTCTCCCAGCAGGTAACTAGACACATTGTAATGAGCCAGATTGGGATTTTTTATTCTGTTATATTACTTTTCAATCGTTCCTGAAAAATTACATCAAATTACTATTAATAAGGGAAGTATCAAAAAAGAGGTTAATTTTTCTGTTCTGAAAAAGCACTGACCTAGGAAGCTACAGCTGCTAAAAATCCAATAAAGTTTCCTTTTTCAACAAGGTTAATTGAAAAATCCAAAGTATGATTACTCCAAATGTTTGGAGTAAAAGCTTGGTTTTCCAGTTTCTCCTAATAAACCATTTACAGAATGGTTGAAAACTGTAAAATTGCCCCCACTGTCTTTGAAAGCTTGCTCCGCATAAATTCTATTGATTTCAATAGATTTGCAAGGATAGTCTGCCTTCAGGCATTTGGGGGATTTCATCAATTGGCGCTAACTGCATGCATGAAGTTGCATGACAACAGTGATAAGTGAAGTTATCTACCTTGCCTAATGAGAAAATGCTCAGAGTTGGCTCATGAATATGTATCACTGTGATAATACAAGACACATTTCCAATAGGATATGATTACAGAATATCATATGAATAGGTGCGGGATTCAGACTGGCACAGCTTTTCATGGATTATTGGAAGTGTTTTAAAAAACAAGCTATCAGATGTCAGTGTTATGGCTGAAGGTCAATATAACTTCCATATATTTATATTGCAGCAAATTATTTGTGATAGGGTATGTGTCTGATTATGGAGCACATTGGTTTGATCATGCTGGGCTTTTTATATAAATATATTATGTGTATTTTCTTTTTTATTTGCGGTATTAATTTCACACATTTTATGCCGCTTTAATAGTATGAAGCTAAATGGCTTACAGCAGAAAACATCATAAATTATTTATAAATCAGCATACAAAAATATCAGTAAATAAATAGAAAACCCTTTTAATGACATAATTCCATCTCATAGCGGCCCATAGTTACATTCCATTTTAACAGCATCATCTTTCAACTCAGGTACCCAATATTCCACTGATCCAAAACACCTGGAAAGAGAGAGGTTTCCTGAATATCAGAAGTGACAGTACAGATCTTAAAAGAGTCGAGGTGGCACAGTGGTTAGAGTGCAGCACTGCAGGCTACTTCAGCTGACTGCTAGCTGCAGTTTGGCAGTTTGTATCTCGCCAGCTCAAGGTTGACTCAGTCTTCCATCCTTCCGAGGTGGGTAAAATGAGGACCCAGATTGTTGAGGGCAATGTGCTTACTATGTAAAAATACAGTGAAGTAGTATGTATATCTAAGTGCTATAGAGCTATAGCTATATCCAATGAAGAGAGTCTCTGCAGCAAATAGTTTCCTCTGAGTTTCATCCTACCATATTTCACATGAAGAGGGAACTGTCAGAAAATATACTTGGCAAGCAAATATTGGGAAGCAGAATACAGAATTATGGAATATCAGAGCTGGAAGGAACTTTGGAGATCTTCTCTTTTTTTTCATTAAAATCAGTATACAATTTATTTTTCACAACCAAAGCCTATGGATGCAATTAAATGCACATTAGGCTAACTGTGATGGCAATCACTGTGAATTAAGGATATTTGCGTGATACTATGAGTTTGGAGATCTTCTACATGGCATTGGACCAGATTACTTACGGGACCGCCTTCTGCCGCATGAATCCCAGTGGCCAGTTAGGTCCCACAGAGTTGTCGTTCTCCAGGTCCCGTCGACCAGATAATGTCATCTGGTGGGGCCTAGGGGAAGAGCCTTCTCTGTGGCGGTCCTGGTCCTCTGGAATCAGCTCCCTCCAGAGATTCACACTGCCCCCACCCTCCTCGCCTTCCGCAAGAGTCTCAAGACTCACTTATGTCACCAGGCCTGGGGTGATTAGATCAAGACCCACCCACCCCCACTATAATTGTGATGTATGATTGTGATTGAATTGGCTGACTGATTTTAATATATTGGGGTTTTAGCTTGTAGTTTTAAATTAAATTAAATTGTAGTTTTAAATTTTTTGAAAACCTATGAACAGTAACTGTATTACAATTATTTATTGTACTGTATTTCTATTCTTTGTCCCTTTTATTATTTTAAAAGCTATAGTAAATAAATACATCAGTGAAGGCAGGTAGGTTAGTTTTGTTTTAGTTGCCCATTTTACTGGAATCCAAATTAAAAATGTACTTATGTTAGATCTACAGTTTACTGCAATTACTTCCATCTATTCTGGTCCTTAACATCACTATTAACAACAGTAATATTTCTTGCCAGCTCTTCTCAAATTCTTTCTTTCTTTTCCCACAAATATATTTTGCCTGCTGTCGAAAAATACTCAGATGCATCAGCTGAATTGCCTGCATTCTGTTATTGTGCAATGCAGACAATGGTGTATCTACTTGCCTTTTCCTTCAAGCTTTCACAATAGGGCATGGATTCTGCCTCAAATTGTTTGCTCCAAGAATTCTGTTAGTTTGTTAACAGAAGTGTACACAGCACCACGCTCTTTATTCAATTTTTCTTTATGGGCAAAAATGGAAAATCCTTCTATAGAATTCTAAGTTATAATTATTTCCTTATCAGCAATCTTCATCACAGTCTCTGAATACATTCATTCTCTTTATACAGACAACTAAAAAGAGAATAATAAAGACAATCTTGAATCAAGCCATGAGAGTCAATGTAGGTTTTTGGTAGGAATACTGAAATTATTTGTCGCTATTATATTTCTGTGGTGATTTTTCACCTTTCTTGTCCTTTCCTACAGCCCTAAAATTTTCTGGTTTCTCATCCAAGTTCTAAACAGGTCCAGTATTGGTTACTGTTTGGATGACAGCCAAAATGAGTTAGGTTCTGCCATCCAGAGTCAATCACAAATGGCCCTTTGAAACTCTCTACTAAAACTGTAAGTAGAGACATTGGCTGAATGACTCCTCCAAATTTAGTTATTTAGTTATTTAGTTATTTAGTTATTTAGTTATTTAGTTATTTAGTTATTTAGTTATTTAGTTAGTTAGTTAGTTAGTTAGTTAGTTAGTTAGTTAGTTAGTTAGTTAGTTAGTCAAGTATGTATTTGTAATCTACATACCGTGTTTCCCCAAAAATAAGGCACTGTCTTATATTAATTTTTGTTCCAAAAGTTGTGCTACGTCTTATTTTCGGGGGGTGCCTTATATTTCTCAAATAAGACAAATTCACAGGCAGAAAAGCTGACACCCCCAAAGAAAGTGTACCGTACGGTACACTGATTATGGTACGGTACCTGTCAGTATGGCACACACACACAAACGACGGCACTTATATGGTACAACAGTATACTCCCGCTATTGCAGCTTCCGGCCACCAGAGGAACTACAGTTTACACACTGTAGTGGAGACTGTAATGGCGATGAGACAGCAGCAGACTGTGTCTGCTGTACTGGACAGTACCAAGTGGTGGAAGGAGCCAGCAGGGGACACCACATTATTACGGTACCGCTATGAACAGCTTTGAATGGTACCGTATGTTTTTCCACTGTACCGTATGTAAACTTGACTACGCCTTATTTTCGGGGGGTGCCTTATATTAGCAAATTCTGCAAAACCTCTGACATGCCTTACTTTCGGGGTATGTCTTATTTTCGGGGAAACAAGGTAGATCTAACATTGTTTATATACATGATATAGGTACTGATAAGATGGAACAATTGGACAGGGACGGTAGGCATGCTGGTGCGCTTATGAATGCCCTTTACTGATCTCTTAGGCACTGGGTGAGGTTAACAGTGCCCAGTCTAAGGGTAAAGTTTTGGGGGGTTGGTGACGAAACCATAGAGTCAGGTAGTGAGTTCCAGGCATTAACCACTCTGTTGCTAAAGTCTTATTTTCTACAGTCACATTTGGGGCACTTCACTTTGAGTTTGTATCTGTTGTGTGCTTGTGTATTGTTGTGGTTGAAGCTGAAGTAGTCATTGACAGGTAGGACATTATAGCAGATAATTTTATGAGCTCTACTTGGGTTGTGTTGAAGGCAACATAGTTCTAAGCTTTCTAAGCCCAGGATTTCAAGTCTAGTTGTGAAAGATATTCTGTTGCGAGTAGAGGAGTAGAGGGCTCTTCTATAAAGTATCTCTAGACACTTTCTAATGTATTTATGTCCAATATCCTGTGTGGGTTCTTTTGACAATTTGGCCTGCAATATTTATTGATGTTGTCAATCCATCCTGTTTTGGATCTCTTTTGTGGATGCTTTTGTGGGATCCATTCTATGACTGCCCCACTCCATCTGCCATCTGTTTTTCATTGTATGTGACCAGCTGATTTCCATTTTAATTATCTTACTCTTTTGATAATATTGCATACTTTCATTTGTTATGTAATCCATATGCAGGTCTTTCTACTTTGTGTTGTGATGCCGAGCATGTTTGTGCCACATAGCTTTTGTATCAAATTTAAGTTAGTGTCCATGTCCACTAGTGTCCATGTTTCACTGGCATATGTTAGAGCAGGTAGCACACATTGATCAAAAACTTTTCTCTTCAGACAGAGGGGGATGTTGGTCTTGAAAATTATGCTTAGCTTGCCAAATGACCTGACAACCATATTTAATACACCGTTCAATTTCCTTTATTGTATCAACTTCCATTGAGATTCATAAACCAAGTAATATGAGGTGATCTACTACATCTAATTCTTCTCCAGATATATTTTTGTCTTTCTCTGGGGAATTTATTAAATATAACCTGGCTTTTTCAAGTTTATTTTTAAAACAAATAATTCTTCTGCTTTGTGCAGCTCTTATATATGTCTTTGTAGCTTTTTGGGGTCTTGTGAGAAGAGAACAACATCATCTGGAAATCTTAAGTGATTTAAGTAGGCACCATTGATTTTTATCCCATATTTTGCAAAAGATGGGCAAAAGATAAAAAAATCCTGTTAGGTAAGAATAATTAAATGAATAATTAAATACAGCTAAAAGCTTAATTTCTTTGCCTGCCATTTAAAAAATAACCCAGAAAAATGTCAACTAGGCAAATGTAGAATGATGGAAAAATAGGGCCACTTTAATGTACATTTCTTTCTTTATACATCTTGAACAAATATACCACCTAATATGCAATATTCAGTTTTCCAAGTGCTATGGTTCATGTTATCAACAAAAACCTGTATATAGTTGCACTATATTTAATGCAAAGGTATGCTTCTAAAATTCATTTTCAAGCACCAAACAACATTAACTACAGCAAAATTACATAATTAAAGTTATAGATTAGGTGAAACATGTCCCCAAATAGATTAAATAAGTAAAAATGTTCATATTAATTTTTTTAAGAATGAAGTTAACAAAGCACCACATATATAAGGTGAATAAAATGAATTGCTATGCAAAATCAATATTTGAGAGATTTATTTCCAACTTTAGAGCAAGGATTCCTTTGTATGAACAAAACTGCAGAGATGCCTTTCTTTCTGGAAGCTTCAATCTGATCTTAGAACACTAGACAATGTCTAGTGTCTAGCAAAAAGAACAGAATTAGCCATAGGTTATACTGAAGAATATTCAAAATATCTGCAGTTACTTTATTGTTTCACAGAATTACAATAGATGAAAATAACAAGGTAGTCTATATCAATATCACAGAATTCATTACACAGATCAGTCCCTTCTCACTTTTGTCTCTATAAATCAGGGATCTCCAAATTTGGCAACTTTTAAGACTTGTGGACTTCAATTCCCAGAATTCCTCTGTCAGCCATGAGTCTCTACAGTGAGTTGTGGTATTTGATTTAATATCAAATAACTTTGATATCAAATCAAATCCAGTCACAGAATAGAAACTGAGGACTATGACTTCTAGTCCTGTTTTAGGCACAAAGCCAACAAGATGACCTTGGACCAGTCAGCCTCTCACCCTAGAAGACAATAGTAATTCATTTCATGAAATAGGCTGTCTCCATGAAGGGACTAAAAAAGGAGCTGGGGTATCTTTATTGATGGTTGATTTATTGAATTCTCTAGAAATTTTGGATCTGACTTGATCCAAAATGTCAACAGTTTAGAAACCATGAGAGGAAAAACACTCAATCAAGATGGCAAAGGGAAGTGGTATGCTCCGCTGGGGAATCCTGACACCCATGTTGCCTGGGAACCTGGTTCAATAAGAAGTGGGTCAGAACCACCCTGTAGGGGTGAGAAGAGAGACACCGTTGGGGAACTGGGAGAAGATGGCAAACTCCCTAGGGAACCACAAAGAGCTCTTGACCGGTGGCACTGGGAAAAGCTTATAAAAGCCAACCAAGCTGCGGTGGCCATGAACGGACAGATTGATTTGTTTTTTTAGAAGGTTGGAAATCATCTGGAAAGAGGAAATTAAAGAAAATTAAAAGATGAGGAAGAACAAAAGTTGAGCAGGTCAATTATTTTACTGAAGTAAAGTTTGGGACCTTTTTTTAAAATCTTAAATCGGGAACAAAAGGACTGAAAGAACAAAGACAAAGCAGCTGTTTAGCACTGAAGGTTATAGTGAAAAAACTTTAAAGAAGACTGTAACTGAGTCTGCAGAGTCCAGTTGTTTGGATTTCTAAGCCGCCCTTAGTCTACAGAGAAGGGCAGTATAGAAATACAAACAAACAAATAAACAAATAAACTAAAGTGCAATGTTTTAAAGTTGAGCATGGAATTAACTTGGGTTTAAATGTTTAGTCCAACAGAGTTGATTTAAATATATATTGTCATATTAATTAAGATGAAAAAGAGATTTGTGGAATCAGTGAGGAGTGCCACCTTCTGGCTGGAGGAACTGTTACTGTGGAAGATTTTTGTGGATGTTTATGCATCTGTTGACCTTGAATTATGATTTATACGGACAGTTTTATCTGTTGAGACTTTGAACTCTGAATGAACTCCTATGTACTTGATGCTTAAAGTCTAAATTTTAAAGCTCAAATATACACTTTGCTTAACATCGATAGAAGAGGATTACATCGGGCTATGAGATAGAAATTTCTTGATAGCTGGACTAACAATATTGATTTGTGAACAGTAATTTTGGTAACATGGATACTTCAGAAGAGGAGGATCTTATAGCTTTTTTCAAGGACTGTTTTGGAGACTTATAGAGATGCTTCTTGGAGTATGAAGAAAGAATTGGAAAAAGTATGGAGAAAGCTCTTGAGTGCACCAAGTACTCTGAAAATATGATTGCAAGGAATAAAAAAACAAGATTCATGCAGTAGCAGGTAGTCCCAGAGGTATTCTGGTTTGATGCCATGCAGGGCTTTATAGGTCATAACCAACACTTTGAATTGTGACTGGAAACTGATCGGCAGCCAGTGCAGCCTGCGGAGTGATGACGAAACATGGGCATATCTGGGAATGCCCATGGCAGTTCTCGCAGCCACATTCTGCACGATCTGAAATTTCTGAACACTTTTCAAAGGTAACCCCATGTAGAGAGCATTGCAGTAGTCGAACCTCAAGGTGATGAGGGCATGAGCGACTGTGAGCAATGACTCCCTGTCCAAATAGGGCCGCAACTGGTGCACCAGGCGAACCTTGGCAAACGCCCCCCTCGCCACAGCTGAAAGATGGTGCTCTAATTTAAGCTGTGGATCAAGGAGGACACCCAAGTTGAGGATCCTCTCCGAGGGGGTCAATAATTACCCCCCCCCCGGGTGATGGACGGACAGATGGAATTGTCCTTGGGAGGCAAAATATATTCTAAATAGTACTGACTTTGTCCAAACAGCTATATTACAGTCTTAATGTCAATTCTGTATATGTGATAGAATAGAATGGATATTTTGCCCTTCCCAATCACAGGAATAAAATGATTAAATCCAAGCCAATTGCAAGTTACCACTACTGAAACAAACAAAACTTATTTTCTTTCTGCATGCGTGTTATTTTTTTTAACATATTTGTCAGCTTTGCCTTGACATTTATATTGCTGCAGGAGACTATTATCTTGTCAACCATGTTCTATTGCATTGACATTATCTCTTAACTACACAATTACTTCAGTAGGCCCTATAATATGAGCAATAAAATATTTGAAGTGCTTCAAACAAAGCTAAACATAAAAGTTTTTCTTTATCAAAAATATTTGATAAACAAAATTATCTTTTATCTACTAAGGAAATAAATTGTACAATTATTGTTAGGCAGCAAACAGATTTGTAAAAGTTGATACAAATCTGACACTTTAAAATTACACATGTTAAAATCTAACCATATCAAGAACGGTATTTCTACTGTTGCAAAGCTAACGTGGAACTGGTTTGAAAGTTAGTGAACAGTTCATGAGCTCTGTAGTGCCATGTTTATATGTTTCTTGATTTGTAAACATAACTTATGCATAAACAGATGTCAGTGGTAAGTTCAATAGACAAGGATATCACTGAATATGTTATCTCAGAGGCAGTAGAAAAAATGGAATATGATTATTAGTGTAGCATTAATACTAAATACTTCAAATAGTAGAAGAAACAGTAATTTTATCATAATTGTAGCATGATAGAACAGAAATGCTGACACCTCTGTGACATCCAGATGTGTTGAGCTACAATCTGTATCAATAACCATTCTCTTCTCACCATAAGGATATGACAGAATCAATAAAACAGCAGAATATTATTCCTCTGCTTAATCTACTTAATTGAAATTTGCAAATAACTTCCATCCCTTGGAAACTGGACAATAGGTGCATCCCTCTTAATTTCTTTTTGGCTCACCGAGACGTCTGCAATTTGCTTCATGAAGAGAACACGCAGCTAAACAAATCTTTTTAATTCACAACAATTTGTACAGAAGGAAATGGCCACCCATCATTCATTCACATGGCCGTGCCAATATCCAACTATCGTTTAAGGCAGGCATCAAAATGAATGAAGCATTCCAGAAACAGATGGTTTAAATTGCTTGCTTAATAGCTGTCTAAATGTTAAAGCCTCTTTTGATTGCTCAGATGCACCAGATTTTCCTGCAGTTGAAGCTGCTGTCATATATCAAATACCTCTTGGCTCTTCTGCTAAGAAAATTTTATGTTAACAACACCACATAATCACAGGACGGCATATATGGGATCCATTCCAGTTTGATGTTGATTGAGGTATTAAATTCCGATTGGTCAGTCAGTAGCAAAAAAGAATGGTAAAAACATATAAATCTCATGCTGCTCCCAGACTAAACCAGGCAGACCTTCTAGAAGGAGACTGATAGATGATAGGATAAAAAAATGGCAAAGGCAAGGCTTGATTGAGGAAACTGGATGGATATTCTAGAAACAGGAATGGATAATTACTGTTGCTGGCCTGCTTTCAGGCTGAATTCAAAATGCTGGTATTGATTTACAAAGCCTGAAGTGGTATCTGATATCCAGGGAACTAAATTAAAATGTTGTTGTTAATTGCTTGTTTTTACCAAGGCCCAGTACAGATCAGAAGCAAAATACTATAGTTACTAAATTTCATCCCCGCAAATCAATTTACAAGTTAACAACCAATAGTTACAACCAAAAGAAATCCAATGAACTGCCTTTAAAGGAATGTCCCACAATATTGCTAAGTGCACAAGCTTTCATACTTAATGTAAAACATAATACGCATTCAAGTTTTTACCCTCTTTTGGGGGGTAAAAACGTGTGTCTTATACTCCGAAAAGTACAATATCTTTTCTTTTATGTACACTGAGAGCATGTGCACCAAAGACAAATTCCTTGAGTGTCCAATCACACTTGGCCAATTCTATTCTATTCTATTGATATGTTCTCAAAAGTAAAGAAAGTAAAGGAAAATATTGCAATTGGGGGGGGGGGACAGCCTATGAAAAGTAATTTCATACAATTGTAGGTACATTTTTGCAGATACCAACAAAATTAATCAGTTACTGTGTTTTCCTGTCTCCCATTTGATCTGTTTTGCAAATGTCCATGTCTACCTTTGCCTGTTCAGGTATCTGATCGCTCCAACCCTAGGGTATGGTTTTATGGTTAGTCACAATCTTAAAGTTTGAGGGGATTACAGTCTAAAATAAAATTTAAAGTTGGAGGGGGGATCTAATATGGTGAAGCTAGATTTAGATTTAAATGTCCTTGAGGTCTTCCTTGGTAAAATGTAATGGGTCATTTAGCATTCCGTTTAGTTTATATCATTGGCAATAATATCCCATTTGTATTAAAGTAGGGATTCCTGGCTAGATAAATGTTTTCAGTTAAAGGAACCCTGGTGGTGTAATGGTTAAAGCGCAGTATTACAGGCAAACTTTGCCCACAGCCTGCAGTTTGAACCTGACGGGGCCGCCACAGAGAAGGCTCTTTCCCTAGGCTCCAACAGCCAACATTGTCTGGCCTGGACAGGACCTGGAGAAGGCCGACTCTGTAGGACCTAAACTGGCCGCTGGGATACATGAGGCAGAAGACGGTCTCGAAGATAGTCTGATAATCTATTATTCATAAATATGATTTATATTATTAGGATGAGCTTTATAGCAAATTTGTATGTATAAATACCTCAACAATAGTAAGACTTCTTAAATTAAACATTTTTTTAAAAAAAGTTCTTTTTGGTTTAGTGTTGTAATCATAGATTGATAGGCACCGAACATTGGAATAGATCAGGACGCAGATCCGAAACAAATATATACAGTGTCTCGTTTAAAAAGACAAAAGAAAAATCCAATGTGTGCAAGGCCCTCCCTCCTCCCCCCGCCATTCTACTTATAAGAATAAAACAGATTTCCTAAATGGCAATTTAAACAGGCAACTGATAATACTTTGCCGGCCCTGGGATATTATTGTCCTACAAAATGTAACAACAACTAAGACTGACAGTTGCATAGAGTCCATAATAACAGCCTGACACTATTCTGAATTCTAAAAATAAGAGAGAAGCAAGAAAGTAATAAGCTTGAAACATCTGATGGAGAGCTGGGACTTATTTCATTACTTCAAAAATACTTAATAAAAAATTGGCCACATAACTGTCAAATCTCCTCCTGGCAGCAATAAAGAGTGAGTCTGTTCTTGCCACCCCTTGGGGTTTTAGTAGGTTGATGTGACCAAGTTTTGGCATCAAGCCTCAGAGGAAGCTGTTTGCGGAAATCTGGCAGGGAAGGGCACCTGTGGAAAGCTGGCAGGGAAGGTGATTACATGACTGAAGTACACTGCAATAGGGATAATTATAACCGGTTGCCAAGGGCTTGAATCACAATCACATAACCTTGGGGATAGTGTGTTGGCTGGAACTTTGTGGAACAATCATAAGTCTCCTCGTTCAGTGCCATCATAGTTTGGAATGTTTGCAATGAATTGGATTACCTATGTATTGCCAAGACTTGGGGCAGGGGTGAAATATCGTCTTTCTGAAATGTGTCCAACTAGATTCCAGGCAGAGGTGGGTTGCTCCTGGTTTGGGCCGGTTCTTAGAATTGGTAGAGGTGTCAATGGGAGGCTCTGCTCATCCACCCAGGATGCTTCTGCACATGTGCAAAAGCACGCACACAAACTGGTAATAAAATCATTTACAACTCACCACTGATTCCAGATATGATATCCAGAGGAGATGCAAGGGTGGAATTATAATCATCTTGGAGAAGATCAGCAACACTCTACTTGTGAGATTGAGCATTGCCTATGCTGTTCAATATCAGGACTGGGCTGGCACCAAATTTCCCGGGTTCTTGGTGTCAAAGGAGTTTAACTTGTTCCTAGGCACTGACTAGAAGCAGCTCAGTTCAGGACCACCAGAGTCATTATGGACCTGATCCAGCTACTGAGGGACCGACACACAAGGGGAGCCACACTTTAGGTCTTGGAGTAGTGGCATTTTGATTTTACGTTATGTTATGTTATGTTACGTTACGTTACGTTACTTATTTATTTATTCATTCATTCATTCATTCATTTATTCATTCATTCATTCATTCATTCATTTATTTATTTATTTATTAGATTTGTATGCCGCCCCTCTCCGTAGACTCGGGGCAGCTAACAACAATAATAAAACAGCGTATGACAAATCTAATATTTAAAATAGCTAAAAACCCTTATTAAAAAACAAACATACACACAAACATACCATGCATAAATTGTATAGGCCTGGGGGGAAGGAATATCTCAATTCCCACATGCCTGACGACAGAGGTGGGTTTTAAGGAGCTTACGAAAGGTGAGGAGGATGGGGGCAATTCTGATCTCTGGGTGGAGCTGGTTCCAGAGGGTCGGGGCCGCCACAGAGAAGGCTCTTCCCCTGGGACCCGCCAGATGACATTGTTTAGTTGACGGGACCCGGAGAAGGCCAACTCTGTGGGACCTTACCGGTCGCTGGGATTCGTGCGGCAGAAGGCGGTCCCGGAGATATTCTGGTCTGATGCCATGAATGGCTTTATAGGTCATAACCAAAACTTTGAATTGTGACCAGAAACTGATCGTCAACCAATACTGACTGCTGAGTGTTGGTGTAACATGGGCATACTTAGGGAAGCCCATGATTGCTCTCGCAGCTGCATTCTGCATGATCTGAAGTTTCCAAACACTTTTCAAAGGTAGCCCCATGAAGAGAGTGTTACAGTAGTCGAGCCTCAAGGTGATGAGGGCATGAGTAGACTGTGAGCAGTGACCCCCGGTCCAAATAGGGCCGCAACTGGTGCACCAGGCGAACCTGGGCAAACACTCCCCTCGCCACAGCTGAAAGATGTTTCTCTAATGTGAGCTGTGGATCGAGGAGGATGCCCAAGTTGCAGACCCTCTCCGAGGGGGTCAATAATCCCCCCCCCGGGTGATGGACGGACAAATGGAATTGTCCCTGGGAGGCAAAACCCACAGCCACTCCATCTTATCAGGGTTGAGTTTGAGTCTGTTAACACCCATCCAGACCCCAACAGTCTCCAGGCACCAGCATATCACATCCATTGCTTCGTAGACTGGACATGGGGTGGAGATGTACAACTGGGTATCATCCACGTATTGATGATACCTCACCCCATGCCCTTGGATGATCTCGCCCAGCGGTTCCATGTAGATATTAAATAGCAGGGGGGAGAGGACCGACCCCTGAGGCACGCCACAAGGGAGAAGCCTAGAGGTCGACCTCTGACCCCCCACTAACACCAAATGCGACCGACCAGAGAAGTAGGAGGAGAACTATTGAAGAACAGTACCTCCCACTCCCAACCCCTCCAGCCAGCGCAGAAGGATACCATGGTCGATGGTATCGAAAGCCGCTGAGAGGTCAAGGAGCACCAGGACAGAGGATAAACCCCTGTCCCGGGCCCGCCAGAGATCATCCATCAACGTGACCAAAGCAGTTTTCGTGCTGTAACCAGACCTGAAACCCGACTGTTGAGGACAGATAGAACTGCATACAGGAAATAACTTTACAATTTTGCTTAACAACTGCTTTATTTGGTGACCATTCAAAGTTATAACAGATCTAAAAAAGTCATTTTACTAACTGCCCTCACACTTGCAATCACCATAACATCCCCACAATCATGTGAGATTCAAACAAATTACAACCAGTGGCAATTTACAATCCCCTTAGTCTTCTGAACATCTCCTTATTCATAATAATAATGTCTATAGAAAATATGCAAAGTCATCTCACAACAACAATGAAAAATCTTGAACTAAAAAAAAATTGCAAGTCTAAAAAAAAAGTGGCCCTGGATGTAATTCCATTTTTCTTCCTAAACTGAATCATGGAAAGGACTACTAATACCCATAACTTTATCATTACATAAGAGATTCAACAGCTTGCAAATAGCAACAACTATATAGAAACTTTTTAAAAATGCAGTTAAGAGAAAGTTTACCACATTTCAGCTAGAACTGTTTACAGGAAATAACTTTACAATTTTGCTTAACAACTGCTTTATTTGGTGACCATTCAAAGTTATAACAGTCCTAAAGAAAGTCATTTTATTAACTGCCCTCATACTTGTAATCACCATAACATCCCCACAATCATGTGAGATTCAAACAAATTACAACCAGTGGCAATTTACAATAGTTGCCTCCTGCCATCAATGGAGTCAGTTAATGGTGAAGCTGGCAGTAAAATCAGAAGTTACAATCACACAATACTTCACTTAATAACCACCCTGTTGAGCAATGGAGTTGCCAGTCACAATTGTGTCAGTAAATGAGGAATTATTTTATTATTTTGTACCATATACATTTATTATTTATTTATTTATTTATTTATTTATTTATTTATACCTTATTTACCTTTAATAAATTCCTTTATTCTTTATTCTGTTTACTGCATGAACCAAAAAGAGGACTGGGAAAATATCTATGGACCTTGTTAGTACTCTGTTCAAAACATTTGGGTTTGAAATATATAAACAAGCTAACAATTAATGTTTGTTTGTATTGAAGTACTATAGCTTTAGGAGGTATTGTTGCAAACTGCCATAAGAGGGAGCCAGAAAGCATGATTCTCTGTGCGTGTGTGCTCTCTCTGTTCTTTCTGCTGATTCATTGTGACTGATTTAGTAAGCTCTGCATTAGTTTGATGTATTTGTAAGCTGTAATGTATGTCTGATATGTAAATCAAAGACAGGCTTCTAGTAGTATTATTGTATTGACTGATTGAATATATATGACCAGGCTCTTTAATTTGACTAAAGTAAACACTAATTGAACACTCATATCTCTTGAGTATCTGCTGGAATCCAATCTTTCCCCTGTGTGTGTCCTTGATAACTCAAGGTTCATTCTGTACACTCTTTTAATAGAACTCTCACATCCTAGACATAAACTGTTTCAACTTCTCCCCTTAGGATGCCACTATAGGGCATTGCATGCCAAAGCAACTTGACACAAAGATAGTTTTTCCCTCGTGCCATCACTCTGCTGAATGCCTCATTCACATACAGTCTTAGGTCTAAAGATATTTACCCATGTATTAGCTTTAGTGCAGGGATAGGTTCCACTTACCTTCTCTGCAGGTTTGAATTACAATGTTTCATACGCACACACGCAGGTCCCCTCATGCAATTCTGTTTCCGTGCATGCTTAGTAGCTATAATCAGCCCGAAGCACAGCTGAGGAGTTGATCAAGGAATAAAGGTAAGGATAAACTGGAGGCTAGCAGGAGGGTCCTTTTTCAAGCAGCAGCAGAGGACAAAAAACCTCTCAAAGAAGTACAAAATTTAGAACAAATTCCAAAAATAGATGGCAGCTCCCACAGGCTGGCATCGACCGAACCAGATCCCTAACGCCATTGTGACATCACCAGCAGGTTGCTATCAGTTTGGGTGATCCGTCCAAAATGGGAGGAACCCACTGGTTGTTTGTCTCTTATGATTAATGATTGTAATTCTGCTTATGATTTATGACCTATCACTTTTGTTGTTTGTATATTCTCTGAGAGTTTATGCACCAAAGACAAATTCCTTTTGGGTCCAATCACACTTGGTTGCTAAAGAATTCTATTCCATTTCATTCTATGCTGCTTTCTGCCAATCTATATTGTTCTGTGCTATTTGTACAAAGTGTATTCAAGAGACCACATATTAATAACAGATCAAAATCGACCTGCAGCTCCATAACTCCTGTTATTTAACGGCATGATATTTTCCAATTAGTTTTTTCCCCCTGAAAGTAAGTTCTTTGTTAATTACATTAATAACCCAATTCGCATTCATTACTATAATTACGCAAATAACAAAGAATTGGGGCCATCATTGGGATTTGATATCAATGGAAAATAAGTACACCGTTTTGCCATCTTCCTAGGCAAGTTCATTCAGGAATAAATTTCAGGTAATGGGACTGCAACTTTAATTGGTAGGAATAAACATCAGATTCAACTGAATCCTGTGTCGTAGTGAGCTGTGCCATTACAAATCAAAGCAAAATCCTTAAGAAGTGACACAAACCAAATGAGTGCTGTCATAAGGCATTGTGTGTAATTTATCTTTTTTTGAAAATTGCCAAAAGGTGCACAATAGATCTATGTAGTTTTTTTAAACCTTCTTTTATCCATAAAATGCACGGGAAAGATAGAGAGAAAAGGAGAAAAAGAAATGTTTGGGGTTCTTCAGTTATATTGCTTTGAGAGACCCATTTGTCTATAGTCCAGTGTTTCCCAACTTTGGCAACTTGAAGATATCTGGACTTCAGCTTCCAGAATTCCCCAGCCAGCATTCGCTGGCTGGGGAATTCTGGGAGTTAAAGTCCAAATATCTTCAAGTTGCCAAGGTTGGGAAACACTGCTATAGTCTATAGTAGTTATGGCAAACCTATGGCATGGGTGCTATAGCTGGCACACGGAGCCATATCTGCTGGCACATGAGTGGTTGCCTTAGCTCAACTCCAATGTGCACGTGTGTCCTGGCCAGCTCATTTTTGGCTTGCACAGAGGCTCTAGGAGGGTGTTTTTGGCTTCCAGAGAGCCTTTAGGGGGGGTACGTGGGAGGGCATTTTTACCCTCCCCCAGCTCCAGGGAAGCCTTTGGAGCCTGTGGAGGGTGAAACACGAGCCTACTGGGCCCAACAGAAGTTGGGAAACAGGTTGTTTCCGGCCTCCAGAGGACCTCCAGGGGGATGAGGGAAGCTGTTTTCACCCTTCCCAGGCACTGAATTATGGGTGTGGGCACTCACGCATGCGCAATAGCACACGTGCACACTCTTTTGGCACCCAAGGAAAAAAAAGTTTGCCATCACTAGTCTATAGTGTGTGTGTGTGTGTGTGTGTGTGTGTGTGCGTGCGTGCGAGTGCGTGCGTGCGTGCGTGTGTGTGTAAAAATGAAAAGCCACTATTTTCTCTGTAAAGAGTCTGAAAGTACAGAACCCAGCCCTAAAACCGCTCTATCAATTGTTGAAACTTTCCCTCTACATTTGACAGATCTACTCCAGTGGGGGAAAATGTGCTTCAAACATCATAAAATGAATAACAGAATAACAGCATTTTTAAAAATTTAGATGACCCTCAATTCCAAACCCCTATTCCAAGTTCTGTAATACAGGAAAGATTCTATTGTGTCTACAGATTAAGAATTCCGATAAAAAGTAAAAAGACAAGAAAGTAACAACATTTCTGACATTTAGTCAATGAAAGATTAAAACTTATTTAAATTCAAGCCCCATCTTGAACCTGGCAACTATGGTTTCCTAGAGGAATGCCAGACTATAAAGATATAAAAAATAACCTATATTAAAGGATGCTGTATTCCAAAATACCAGACTGAACGTATTGACAAATCTTGTGCGTGATGTGTTTGCTATCTCACGCTCTCTCGCTCTATATGCATGGCTGTGGAGGTGAGTGGGTGGATATGTTCAATTGCCAGATATGGGTAAAGTCAATCACATTTTATGAAAATAAAACGTTAGAAAAAATATTGATCAATAATGTCCTTTTATCAAATGGAAATCCAAATTATCCAAATTTGTGTGGTCAAAAGCAATGGTGGGTTGCTATCCGTTCCCCCCAGTTCGGGAGAACTGGTAGCGGCAGTGGAGATCCAGATGTCATCACAGATAATCCCACCTGGCCAGATGTCATCACAGACAATCTACGCATGTGCAGAAGGTTCTGCACATGCACAAAAGCACTGCAAATGCCCAAAGCGCACACACATTCACATTCCGAACCAGTAGTGAAGCTAAATGAAACCCATTGCTGGAAAAGTATATTATTATATCTCTGTTTTGTATTTCTCCCTTATTAACCTATTTACGTCTCTTTTGATCTTCAGCTTGTTCTCATCTTACCCATAAACCATCAGTTCTTCTGGCCAAATATATTGTGCATGTAAAATATTTGCAATAATGTTTGAAATAGTCTTCCCCTCCTTTATTATTCGAGGCTGTGATTTGATCAACCTGACAATTGCTATAGCAACCCTCACAATCTAGTTCTACCCGAAGCCACTGAGAAAGTAATATCAGCTCTTCTAAAAAATTGAGTTTGAAATGCAAAAAAGTTTAAGCATTTAGCTTACAGAGATTGCTGCAATATAAGCAGTACTCAGAAATCTACTTAATAATTAAAAGCAAGCTATTTATTTGGAGATATGTAGTAGTTGAACTCCAAAATTTATTTTGAATGTTAGGGTTCATCTCTAGAGCAATGAAGCGTCTTGGGGCTATGTAGAATAAATAAAGTTCAAATCAGGAATATATTCCTTGCTTATCAATAACTCCATTATCCATCTACATTACAATTAATTATCATCAAGAGCCAGGAGTTGACCCCGGTTAACTATAAGAAACATAGAATATATTTTTTCCCAGTGGTAATTAAATAAAGTCAAGCAAGGTTTGCTTTCAGTTTCCAGAATTTCTGCTTCTCCCTGCAGTCATTGATGTCTATGATAAAAAATGGGATCAAGTTTATTTTATTGAACTTTCCATAGAATGTTGTATGAATTGTGTTTCTGTTATTATAATAGACCTAAAAACTAGGGACATTAGTTTTGAAGGTGAAAATTGAATGTTCAAGGAAGCCTGTAATATTTCTAGAGATTCTCATTTTTATCAAGTCAATGACTATAATTCTAACTGCTGCCTATAAGGCAATTCCTTTTTCTCATAACATTTTAAAATCCCAGGACCTTTGTTATTTTTTGCTACCATAAAATGAAAGAATGTATTTCCATCTTCTATAGCAAGGATAAGCAACCCAGTTTTCATCAATGGTTTTGATCATCACTTTCACCCCTCAACTGCCCTAGCCAAGTTGTATAACACATCTTTTCCCTTGTGCACATACACATACACATCTAATGTGTGTGTGTATGTGTGCAAGGGAAAATACCCTGCTCCTGAATCAAAGAATGTTTTATTTAGTATGAGTCCTTCACTCCACGTTCTGAAGAGTATCAAACCAACACAAGTACATCACATCATCATACTTTAACCCATCCTTTTTCTTAATGATATCACATTGTTGTTGTTAGTTGCAAAGTCGTGTCGCAACTCCATAGAAAATGTTCCTCCAAGCCTTCCTGTTCGCTACCATCCCCTGGAGTCCATTTAGGCTCATGCTGGCTGCTTCAATGACTCAATCCAGCCACATCATTCTATATTGTCTAAGAACATAACAAGAGCCATGCTGAATCAGGCCAAAGCCCATCGAGTCCAGCATTCTGTGTCACACAGTAGCCCACCAATTGTACATAGGGATCTTGAGCAGAAAGAGAAGGCAAAAACCTCCCTTTCTCCTGACCCCCAACAAATGGTACTCAAGGGAATCCTGCCTGCCTCAACCAACATAGAGGCGGCACATGGATATCCATTTCAGTAACCACCAATACACTTGGCAACCATGATTGCCCCCGGAGGCGGAGTAAAGACGCTGAGACATGGATTGTGGATTAATTAAGAGTCATTTATTAATTAACATATTTAAATAACTTTAAATAAATTTGAATAAATTTGAATAAATTTGAATAAACAAATTTGAATATTTAATTCAAAACAAACTAAGGACCTGCAGAGCAAAACTAACGGGGCGGAAATTCCTACCATAACATTCTTTGGCAACATTGGGCAATAACTCCTTGCTGAT
The DNA here is from genome assembly GCF_031021105.1 of Erythrolamprus reginae. Classification (NCBI taxonomy): domain Eukaryota; kingdom Metazoa; phylum Chordata; class Lepidosauria; order Squamata; family Dipsadidae; genus Erythrolamprus; species Erythrolamprus reginae. The sequence continues at coordinate 353,656,708 of NC_091950.1, forward strand.
CCAGGTGAAGGTACCACCTCTAGCCATGCTTCTGCGTGTGGGAGGAGATCACCCTCCAATCCCCGTGGGACATTGGATCCGGTGATTCCCATGGACATCCTCTCTCCAATCCCCGACGTTGTTCAAACCTCTGGTTCCTGGAGAGAGGCGGTCCATCACCCTTTAATGATGCCCTGAAAGGAGCATGCGCAGTTGCATCTAATTGCCCATTTCCGCCCCAAACCTGCCACGTAGGGGGGGTCAGATCTCAATCTTGGCCCCCCCGACCCCCACCCAGCCTCCTACACCAATTCCTGGAGGCACCTCTGCAGGTCCGACAGGAAAATGGCGTTCCCCTCCTCTGAGAGGTGAACGCCGTCGGCTTGGTAGAGCCAGGGGGTTCCAAATTTTATATGGGGATGCTTCACTACACACACACCCAACTCCCTAACCACCTTCCCAATGGCCTGGTTGACACTCAACCTGGCCTTGTTAATGGCTTTGGGTGAAACAGCATCCCACCAGACAAGTCTGGGAAGGATCTCAGACCACACAAGACGTGTGCCTGGATACGCGGCTGCGATGGCCCGAAGGTCTTCGCGAGCCTGGATGCTCACCGACAAGCCGCTCAAAACACCGAGATCGTTGCCCCCGAGGTGGATCACCAACAACTCGGGGGCTCCCTCGGATCGACACCATCCAAAAAACAGGGGGCAAAGCCCCTCCCAGCGCATTCCCCTGCGGCCCATCCAAACAACGTCCATCTTCGAGCCCAGGGAAAGCTGCGATCCGACGGGGGACCGTGAAGCAAAACGGCCGGCCCAAAACACGAAACTGTGGCCCATGAGCCAAACTGCGGGCCGGGAACCAGCAACAGCTGAAACAACAAACAGAAAATTAAAACGGCCAAAACGGGTCCCTATCGGGGGGGCCTGACGTATGTACGAAAGGCTGCCGACCTCCAACGGCCTATGGCCATAATGTGGCGATCCGCCATACCGGCAATGGCGGCTGCGGTAGTCGCGCCTATACGAAACGAGTGGGTGCCGAACCTGGAGGGGTCCGCACCCACTTGTTCAAGGGCCCGCTTAGTAACCGCCCAGAATTGGTACTTAGTCAAGGGGGCCCCATTACAGTGACAAAATAAAAATCCCGGGGTTTCCCCACGACTAGCACAAAAAGCGGTTAGAGCCGACACCGGGCAAACGGCACCATCAGTCGTTGGTGCTAAAACAATCTTCACACCGCGACCACGCTGGTCCGTCTTGGACTGTCGCAGGCGTATGGAGACCCCACTAGTTCGTAGCTGCACGTCGCTCCGCTGGAGCGCGCGCATGCTATTGTCCCGAACAGAGCTGGCTAAAACTTCGCTCACCCGAAAAGCCCAAAAAAAGAGCGTAGTGGCTGCCGCATGGAAAAGGCAGGCTTCATAGTGTGAAGTGCACAGCCTGATCCACGTGTGGCTTAGGGCCGACAGCTGTAATATGGATAAGGGCTGCCGGGCATCAGCCGCTGGTGTCGGCCGTTCCCGGGACCACCCTTCTAACATTCTCCTAACCCGAAAGTCACTACACGTGTCAGGGAACCCTTGAGCCTTGGCGACGAATGCCAGGCCTGCCAACTTGCCCCTAATGGTTTTCACGGTCAGACCACGTTGGTGTAGCAGCACGCAGTGCTCTAACAACTGGTCGACCGGTACGGGCCACATCTGCCTATAGCCCTTACTAACCCTGAACTCCATAAACTCCTTACCTGACCGGAGGTACACAGCCCGGGTGCTTGGGGCTATCGACAGCCCAATGGCCCGATTTGCCTCTTGCCTCCATGGTTCTGCAGCCCGGCCAGGCTCCATAAGTGTCCTGGCATCTGTTCTGGTGTGCGTTGCACCCAGGGCGCCAATGCCCGGAACCTGGCAAGCTGTCCACGGGATAAAGCGTCAGCCGCACCGTTCTCTAACCCCGGCACATGGCGTGCCAAGAACAGTGTGTTCAGAGCCAAGGCTTTACTGACGAAAAATTGGACCAGGTGCATTACCCTCTCATTCTTTGAAGACAAAGAATTTACCACGTGGACAACCGCCAGGTTGTCACACCAGAAATGAACCACCCGATTGGCGAGCTGACTGCCCCACAGTTCAACCGCCACCACTAAGGGAAAAAATTCTAGGAATGTGAGATCCCTCCCTATACCGGCCGCAGCCCATTCAGCCGGCCATGTGGAGTGGCACCACTTCCCTCCTAGCATCACCCCGAAGCCAAGGGAACCCGAGGCGTCGGAGTGCAATTGCAAGTCTGCTTGGAGAAGCAAATCTTGCCGCCAGAAGGAGATCCCATTAAAATGGGACAGGAAAGTCTGCCATACCTGCAAGTCTTCTCTGGCCCCCACACTGAGCCGCACATGGTGACGGGGCAAGCTCAGACCCTGCATGGCGGAATACAGTCTGCGTAAAAACGCCCTACCGGGAGCAATTACCCGGCAAGCGAAGTTAAGCAGCCCTGTAAGCTCCTGGAGTTGCTTGAGGGTCACCCTCTTCAGGCTGGCTACCTCCTCCAGTTTGAGCCTCATCTTCAACAGCTTGTCCTCTGGCAGTCTGCAAGACTGCGTGGAGGAGTCTAGCTCTATACCTAAGAAGGACATCCTAGAGGATGGCCCTTCCGTTTTCTCTGGCGCTAGGGGCACCCCTAAATAAGCACACAGCCCCTCAAATGCCGCCATTAGGGCTTGGCATTGAGGTGTGCCCGCCGGGCCCGCCACTAGGAAGTCATCTAAATAGTGTATGACCGACCTGGACCCAGTTCGACTCCTGAGCGCCCACTCGAGGAAAGTGCTAAATCTCTCAAAGAGAGCGTATGAAATCGAACACCCCATGGGGAGAGTTCGATCCATGTAAAAACCTCCCTCAAAGCAGAAACCCAGGAGATCGAAGTCGTCGGGGTGTATGGGCAGGAGCCTAAAAGCGGACTTAATGTTGCTCTTGCCCATTAGTGCCCCGACTCCGCAAGCCCGAACCATAGCTACTGCCGCGTCAAACGAGGCGTAGCGGACTGAAAACAGCTCCTCCGGTATGAAGTCGTTCACCGACTCCCCCCGGGGGAAAGAAAGATGGTGAATCAACCGGTACTCACCCTGGGCCTTCTTGGGTACCACCCCCAGGGGGGATACCCTTAAATTTGGGATGGGAGGGGAGGGAAAGGGGCCCAGGACCCTCCCTTCATCTACCTCCTTCTTAATCTTTATCCTAACCAACTCCTCATTACCTTGAAGTGACCTCAAATTCTTTGCCATAAAGGCCCTACGGGGACCCTGATACGGAATTCTAAAGCCTTCACTAAAGCCCTGCAGGATAGCAGCCGCCCTCTCGGGCGGGCGATATCCCCGCAAGAGTTCAGTCAAGCGCTCAAGCCTGACCGGACTGGGGCCCTTGAGTCGCAGGAACGGCGGGCTTGTTCTTGTCCCTGCCGTTCCTGTTTCTCCTGGGACGCGGGCACATGTGCGTGGCGTGGGAACCTCCGCACTTCCCGCAGGCATGCCGGAACTTACAGGAGGAGCGAGCGCAAGAGCCCTTGGCGCCGTACTCAAAACAAAGCGGGGTGGTTCGAACACCCTGCCCCGCAATCGTGCGGGGCGCAGCCGGCTCCTCCTCCATTAAATGACCACTATCGGTCCTTTGACCCGACCCGCTCTTGCGGGTCGCCTGAAACCATAGATCGGGCACTTCCCGATCCCAGGGCAGAGAAGGGTCAAACGCCACCCTCATTCAGAACGCCTTGTCGTAGGTCTGCCAGGCATCCCCTTTGACCTCGAAGTGCGCCATGGCAATGAGGTCAATGTACTTAAGGAGCGCCGTGGCCCTGCCCGGCTCCTTCTGTATGATAACGGTGGCATAGGTCAGGAAGGCGTAAAGCCAAGACCTGAAAGACCTAGGTACCTTGACCTTTTTAGCCCGATCGGTACGGGCCTCCTCATCCCTTTCCTTTTTGGGAACTTCCCTATTTAATAGGGTGTAGAGATCAATATATTCCCCCCTCCAAATCTTATCTCTAATTGAGGGGTGCAAATGGTACCCTAAAGGAGTCGAGGGAAGGCCTGCAGGTACCGCCCCCATGGCAGCAGCCATGGGGTCGGTCGAGGTGGCCACGCTGTTATTGGCCAACCCCGCAGAAGACACGGCCGCCGTAAGGCTGGCCAATCCAGGCAAAACCACAGAACCACCCACCCCCGAGGGGGCTACCTGGACCCTTGCCACCCCAGTCGTGCCAAGCAAAGACCCCGTGTTCACCACTGGCACCCCGGCTGGAACCAAAGCCGGCGGTGCGGTCGCCCCCCAAACCTGGGAGCAGACCATGGGCGTGCTGGACCCCAAAGGAGGGCCCAAGCCGGCCGGTCCTGCCGGGGGGGTTAAGGTGGGTAACCCCTGAACAACCGGTGCAGGTGCAATGGAAAGAGACTCACCCCTGCCATCCAATGGGGCCCTGAGGGCCCCAGCCGCAGAACTGGCATCCCGTGCCGCAGGGTCACTCTGGTCCGGAGCTTCTTGCGCATGCCCAGCGACAGGAGGGGCTCCCAACGCTGCTGAGGGCCCGGATCCACTGCGTGCCCCGAAGGCGGCTTCCCAGCGGGCGTCCATGCGGTCCAGGCGATCTAAGAGAGCAGAGAAGGCTTGAGCAGATACCACGGGTTCCTGGCCCCGAGGGGCCTGGGCGGCAGGAGGGGGTGGCACCTGGGGGGTAGGAATTACAACCCCAGCCTCCCTAGCCCGTAAAGATGGGACCCTGGCCCTCCGAGAGCAAGGGCCCTGCGGAGCCTGCTTGGCTACGCGCTTCCTGGGGCCCATACTAAACAGGCCACCCAATCACAAACCGAATACAAAATTAAACCCCAAAATTGGGCCTATTCCCCCTCAGCCACCCGGATGGGAGGTACTGAGGTCCTAAAACCCGGGGCAAACCCCACCAAAGGGAAGCCCAAAACCTACCAAGGCATGGCCTCTTAATGGGAGCCCCAGGGACCGTAGGGAACCACTAGGTCACCCTACCTAATCCCAGCACCCCCAAAACAAGGCCCCCTGGCCTCACAAACCCAAAAAACCCCTATGCCCCCTAACTAAAAAAGGGAGGGGGTTGTCCACCCCTTCAGAGGGTTCTAGGCTGGGGTGGGTGGGCTAGCTTTCCACCCCCGGGGGAAGGGGCCTACCTATAACCCCCTTTACCCCGGGCACCAACCTTTCCCAAACCAAAACAAAAGTACCCAGCAAAAATAACCAAAATTCCTGAACCAAGACTCAGAGGCAAAAGCCTCTGAATCAACGACTGCCTACCGGGTGAGGCCTTCGGGCTCTGCCGCGACCTACCCCCACCCCCCTGGAGAGTAGGCTACCCTACTCTCCGCTGTAAAAGTAAGAATTAGACGAGTCAGGGGCCCGCAAGCCCCGGACCCTGTAACCTGCCGAGGCCTCGATAGGCCCCATCCTCCCACAGAAGCGATCCGCTGCCGCCGCCACCGATCGCCGTCCGACACAGCCGGCACCAAAGCAGGCTGTTTGCAGAGCTGTTCGTTCGCAAGGAAAAAACCTGTTTGCAAACTGTTTGCAAACAGAACAAACAGTGCGGCCGCTTTTGCAGATCGCCCTTTAAATAGGGCGATCTGTGGGCCCGCCTTAGCCAGCCGGCAGCGCGCTCTCATTGGCGCGCTGCCAAAACCCGAACTTCCGGTTTCCAAAGAACCCGGAAGTTCGCAGCTAGAAAGAGCTGAATCATCGTCCCCCCCGCCCCTGAGGCAACTCCGGCCGACGGTTGAAACCGTTGGCCGGGTATATCTGTCTAATCTTGCCTTGAATCTATCCAGGCTGACAGCTGTCATAACGTCTTCTGGAAGTGGATTCCATAAACCAACGACCCTCTGGGTGAAGAAATATTTCCCTTTATTTGTCTCTTTCTTCTTTTGTCCGCAATCGCTATCAGCGTTAAGCTCTTATCCAGTAAGTCCTTCCTTCTCATTAGGTGACAAAGTATTTGAGTTTCATCTTCAGGATCTGGCCTTCTAAAGAGCAGTCAGGGTTGATCTCCTCTAGGACTGACTTGATTGTTCGCCTTGCATTCTAAGGGATTCGCAGGAGTCTTCTCCATCCCCATAGTTCAAAGGCCTCAATTCTTTGGCACACAGGCTTCCTTATTGTCTACTTTTTACAGCCATACATTGCAACTATAATCTATAATCTAAAACTATAATCTTGACTATACCCACTTTTGTTGGCAGGGTGATGTCTGCTTTTTAGTATGCTGTCTGGCTTTGCTGTTATGTTTGCAAGTTGTTAGAATAAATGTGATTACTGATTGGAGCAGGGCGACCAATAAGAAGCCCGCTAGCGCAGCCAATGGGAAGCCGAGGCGCGACCAATAAGGAGCCTCCGGGCACAACCAATAGGAAGCTCCGGCGCGAAGTCTTGAAACATTGTCACCAATCCCAGTGCTAGTAACAAAGTATATAAGGTGCGGTTTTGGCCGCTTGTTTTTAAGTCGCTACCTGCCTGCGAGCTGGTCACTTTAGATGTTCCTGATTATTAAATAAAGAGCAGTTATCCTCTTCATCGGCCTCCAGCCTCTGATTTAACAGTGGCGACGAGGGGTTCGAGCCTTCGCATTCCAGAGATGGCCTCAGCAATGCCGCACGCCTTGCCTTTCTTCAACATGTCTTTTAATTTTTTAGCTGCAGTCCCCATCTGCAGTGATCTTGGAGCCCAGGAAAATAAAATCTGTCACTACCTTGATTTCTTCCTCCTCTATTTTCCAGGAATTGAGAGGGCAGGGTACCATGACCTTAGCTTTCTTCACACCAGTGTCCAAAAAAAGGTGGGCTTCTGAGCAATGACATGACATTATCTTAATCATTCTTGAATCCCCCCCAATTTACCATTCTTCTATTATATTTCATGGGGAAAGGGAGACGAAGGGAAGGAGATTCCAGGGAAAATTCCTTTGATTATTTTTTTACTTCTAGCAAGGAAAATAACTTGCTCAACAGTAGTAACTGTGAGAGGGATCTTGGAGTCCAAGTGGGCAACCATTTAAATATGAGCCAGCAGTGTACAGCAGCTTCCAAAAAAGCCAACACAGTTCTAGGCTGCATTAATGGAGGGATAGAATTAAGATCATGTGAAGTGTTAATACCACTTTATAATGCCTTGGTACACTTGGAATACTGCATTCAGTTTTGGTTGGATTTTTTAATGACAAACGTCATTAGGGCACTTTGTAACTGTAAAAAATGATTGCTCAGTGAATACGGTATAAAGATTGTTTGACTTTCAGAACATAAACATACATTTATTCATGAGATTTATATCCTGATTTCAAAGAACTTGTGGTAATTTTTTACCATTGTACAGTGGTACAAATTACCACTATTATTTTTCTCCCCAACATCAACATTGTGAGATAAGTTTAGTCTAGTGGTTCAGGAAGCAAGCTAAGAAACTAAAGGTGAGTTTTATTCCTGCCTTAGAACATGTAAGCTGACTGGATGACTTTGGGTCAGTCAATCTCTCTCACCCCAACTCACCTCATGGGATTGCTGTGGTGGGGAAAATAGGAAGAGAAAGGTGTATTAGCTATGTACGCTGCCTTGAGTTATTTAGAGAAATGATAAAAGGGGGGATAAAAATAAAGGGGGAAGGAGACTGCCTTAAGTCATTCAGTGAATTTCTACAAGGAGGAGTAAATTTGATATCATGGGTATTCTCATCTAACAGTTTAGCTGCTATAATACATTATACCAGCTTTTCACTAATCCAGATATCCATAGCAATGAACAAATCCATCTTCTCTCACATCAGCCAGGAGCAAGATAAGCTTGTCCGGTCCTCCCCACCTCCAAATCCAAGTAACATTGCTTGGTTCAAAGCCAGGACTAGTGTGTGTATTTTTGTGTTTCTCTCCCACCCACCCCTCTCGCTCTCTCTCTCTCTTTCTCTGTGTGTGTGAGAGAGAGGGGGGGCGGGGAGGGGGAGAGAGAGAGAATGACAATAAATTATATATCACATAATACTAAAGAAAAATAAGAATTTTCCTCCAGCCTTTCATTTTTCAACTTTTTCCTCCTCTTACTCCATATCATCTATTCAAATTAACTAATATATGTGTGCAATTCTGATTCTGATTTTTTTTTTTGATTAATAAAATGATTAGGTAAAACTGAATCAGCACAATAAGACCTTGTTCCCCTACCAACAATCTCCCGCAGGGTGATTTTTTTTTTCAAGTTATGTTCATTATTATCTTTTTTTTAAAGTTTAACTAATTGTCTTCTGGTCCATTCAGTGACAATGAAAGGACTTACAGGAAGAGAGAAATGGGACTGTGCTAGAATAAAGGAAAGGTCATATGCTGAAAAAATGCCAATGTTGACAAAATGTTACAATATGTTACAGAAGATGGAAAGAAGGTGATGTGGATTTTTCCTTTTTATAGAAATGTAAGAATTATATGATATGATATCACATGAGATATGAGCTATAATTATTTATTGTATCCCACCGATTTGATGTAATACCATACAAATTTTGATTTCTTCTAAAAACATAGGAAAAAATCTGAATTTGCAACTGGTGTCCATAGCTTAAATGATATCAATTAAGAAGAAAGCAAACATTCAGATGATATGCTACCTTTTTCTCAAGACATGGTTTGAAGTGTGGGGGTACAGTGCTTCCTTTCTTCTAAAAAAATAAAATAAATTGCCTCTCTTCTCTCTCATTTGGAGCTGGCTGAACCCAAATTAATAATTTGTTAAGGAAACAAGGTAAGAAACCTTTGAGCATCACTTTAAAATACAGGTTCTAATCATGGGGAAAGCATTCCCAATTTCTGATAATATTCAATGCAATTCAGGTGGAACAACATAAAGTGTGGTTAAAACAAGTCAGAAATAGAAAGGATAATCGGCAGATCGAGATGAGAGATAAATTCATGATATACCTAATCTAACACGTACTGTTTGTTACAATACTTGCCAACAATAGTAATCCATTTGGATTTGGATTTAACACCGGAAGACTTTCCTCCTCTTCAAAAGGATGGCTACATAAACTGCGGCGTCTAAAACACGATTTAAGTATTGCCCACAAGATCATATGCTGCAATGTCCTTCCAGTCAACGACTACTTCAGCTTCAACCGCAACAACACAAGAGCACGCAACAGATTCAAACTTAATATTAACCGCTCCAAACTTGACTGTAAAAAATATGACTTTAACAATCGAGTTGTCGAAGCATGGAACTCATTACCGGACTCAATAGTGTCAACTCCCAACCCCCAACATTTCTCCCTTAGACTCTCCACGATTGACCTCTCCAGGTTCCTAAGAGGCCAGTAAGGGGCGTACATAAGTGCACTGATGTGCCTAACGTCCCCTGTCCAATTGTCTTTCCATTTCTCATATATCATATATATTCTCTCCCTCTCATCTACTTCTCTTCTTTTTTACTTACTATCTTTATATATATTACTTAATGTCTATTCTCTTCCATATATATTGTATATCGGACAAAGAATAAATAAAATAATAATAAAATAAAAAATAGCCGTATTAGGCCTTAAGTGGCCATTGAAAGAGCTTCAATGTACATGAAGAAGAATTGAACATGTACCAGAAGCAACCTTTGCATTAAATCTATCTGAACAACCATATCAGCATAAGCCTTGCTCTGTGTGATGAGAAACTCTTGTTTCTCAGAATTCTTGATCATGCAGAAAAAATAATAAATGCACCCTGCCATATTGCCTAGCTACAGACTTCATAAAATTATTCACCTGAAAGTGTGAAGGTCAAGAGATGGGATCTATTTCCATGAACACTCTCATCTATTCATCCTTGATACATTGTTTGAACTGACTGTAATTCAAACTGTAAGGAAAAAGAACATGTAAGACAAAAGTGAATTTACCTTGTCACCTTGGGCACTGACTGTTTGTGTAACATACTTCCTGCAGCACAGAAATTTTTCCACAATGCTTCATTTTCTGAGTTGGACCAGTGTTTTTGTTCTGCTTGATCAAAGACTAAGGACATTTAGTGTAGACATGTCATATTAAATCTTTTGTAACTAAATGCGGAAGTCACGCAATTTGCAATAGGCATGAATGAAATGAATAAACTGAATTCACAGGTCTCTTCTCAAGTTCACTAGGAAAATCAGCTGTGTGAATTGCTTGAAAATACAAATCTAATTTCTGTGAATTTTCCAAGGTGTTAGAAAAATAATTGGGGTTCTAACTTGAGCTGTAGTTGTAAATAAAAATGAAATCCAGACAGCTGTGAGGAAAGAAAAAAAAGTTTATTCCTAAAAGTAATAAGTTTGCCTTTAAAGGCAGCAGCAGAGAAATGGGGTGCAGCAGCAAATTTTTATAGAGTGAGATTGTTTAGGAGGTGGAAAGTTCTATGTGCTAATTCTAGAGTGGCACTTAAGGGATGTGTGTATTTATTTATTTATTTATTTATTTTTATTAATTGGACTTATATGCCACCCCTCTCCAAAGACTCGGGATGGCTTACAAGATATAAGAACAATACAAAATATCCTAAATCCAGTTAACTTTAAAACTAGCAATCTAAACCCAATTTCTTTTAAAATCAATCATTCTCATTCAAATAAACACACATACATTTCATTCACCAGCCAGGTGGCTGGAATCTAATGGCCCCAAGCCTGGCAACACAGATGAGTCTTCAGACTCTTGCGGAAGGTGGGGAGGGTGGGGGCAGTGTCAATCTCTGGGGGGAGCTGATTCCAGAGGGCTGGGGCTTCCACAGAGAAGGCTCTTCCCCTAGGCCGCACCAGACAACATCGTCTAGTTGACAGCACCTGGAAAAGGCCGACTCTGTGGGACCTGACTGGTTGCTGGGACTCATACGGCAGGAGGCTGTCGCGTAAGTAATCTGGTTCGATACCATGTAGGGCTTTATAGATCATAACCAACACTTTGAATTGTGCCTGGAAACCAATTGGCAGCCAATGCAGTCCATGGTGTGCTGCAGAGACATGGGTATATCTAGAGAGGGCCATGACCACTGCAACTGCATTTTGCACAATCTGTAGTTTCCGAACACTCTTCAATGGTATCTCCATGTAGAGAGCATTGCAATAGTCGAACCTTGAGGTGATAGTGTATGCTATGTGTATGTATTCTGCATGTTGACATGCAGTTCTGCTAGGACAGTGTGGGAAACACTGTGCTAGGAGACCTAATCTTTAGTGTTTGCAGACCTTATCCTTTGATATATGGATTTGGTCTGGATAAATTATTTGGGACTTTGAGGAAATTTAGGTAAAGGATTTTCTCCTTTTTTTTAATTTTTACTTGATTAGTTTAGTTTCAGCTTGACTATCAATTATCTAGTGAAGATGCATGGTTCATGTGCCAAAAAGGGAAGTCACATGTGTCCATACACATAATTCCATGCGGGGGGCGTGCATACGTACATGCATGAAAACCCCCCACTCCCAGCACACGATGCCACACGCACTTCTTCAAGTTGGGAGAGCCTTGGTCTTGCAGTGGTTAGAGTGCAGTACTGCAAGCTACTTCTGCTGATCACCAGCTGCCAGCAGTTTGGCAGATCAAATCTCAGTAGGCTCAAGGTTGACTCAGCATCTCATCTTTCCAAGGCTGGTAAAATGAGGACCCAGATTGTTGGGGCAATATGCTGACTCTATGTAAACCACTTAGAGAGGGCTATAAAGCCCTGTGAAGCAGTATATAAGTCTAAATACTATTGCTATTGTTATAAAAATGCTATTTCTAGCCTCTAGAGGGCCTCGGGGAAGGGAGGAGGCCGTTTTCACTCTCTCCAGGCTCCTAGACAGGCTCTGAAGCCTGGGGAAGCAAAAAAAAGGAACTTCCTGTTCCATTGGCAAATGGAACATTGCCAGCCTCCGGAGGACCTCTAGGGATGGGGGTGGGAAAGGCCGTTTTCACTCTCCCCGGGCTCCTAGACAGGCTCTGGAGCTTGGGAAGAGCTAAAACAGGCCTCTCCCACCCCTCTGGAGGCTGAAAAAAGGCTGTTTCCTGACTCCTAGTAGGCCCAGAGGGCCCAATAATCAGCTGGCCAGCATGTGCATGCATGCCGGACCTGAGCTCAGATATCCACCAATATGGTTCTGCGTGCCATGTGTGGTTGAGTGCAATAGGTTCGCCATAAAGTATAAAGAATAAAAGATATTTAGATGTAGATTCATCTGTAAATATGACTATGTACTTTAAAAAAAAGAGGAAAAAATTAATAAATATATATTTTTTTTAAAAAAGATATTTAGATATAAATTTTTTCACAATGTCTTCCCAGAAAAGATGTTGCACCAATTCAATTCAAATATATGTTCAGAAACAGGCTGAGCTGGGCTGTTAAAGGCAATGCTGGACATCGCTATGCAAAGCCAAGGTTAGCAAGACATACAGACCCCTGTTCTTTAAGTGGGCTGTAACCAGTGAAGGGCTACCAAAAGTTTTACAACCACACTGTGGGCGTGGCCTACGCAGGACGCCCTGCATTTTCTTTCAACATCTTTGAGTGCAAATTGGGTGCTCTGGGGTGGAGCTCCATTTTCAGTACCTCACTGTGTCCACCCCCCTGTCCGGATAGTAGCCCAGCCCTGGCTATAACTTCATCCAAAAGCCAGTTCTGCGGTCTAGTTTCCTTCTGAACAGGGGAAATCTGATTAGCCTTTCTTTATTTCAGATACTTTTAAGCCAAGTAGCATTCTGCAAAGACATGAAAACATTTACAGCTGTATTCTCTCCCCCCCCCCCCCACTCTCTCTTTTTACAAATCTCCAGTGAGCCCCATTTGGGCACTTTAATAACTTTTACATTTAAAAAAGCCTCAGTATAAAATATTATCAAGGAATTCCACATTGCTGACATAATACAAAGAGTCTTAAACCTTTCACAAAAATAAATATTTACCATTGGTTATGAATTTTACATATTCTTCAACTATTCAAGAACATTCCTTAGATAAGCTAATGGTTTAGCTAATTACTTTAGGTTATTGTTGTAAGCCATCCAAAGTCACCAGTGTTTGAGTTAGACAGCCATATTAATTTGTTTAATAAACAAAAAAACAAGCAAGGAAACAGGCAAAACCCTATTTACATGCAAAATAATAAAATGCATCTCTTTTGTCTGGTTTTTAACTGTTTAGTCAGTATGCACTTTATGGTTAATTTAACCTGTGGTGTTTATTTATATATATATACAGTAATACCTCATCTTACAAACTTAATTGGTTCCAGGAGGAGGTTCGTAAGGTGAAAAGTTCGTAAGATGAAACAATGTTTCCCATAGGAATCAATGGAAAAGCCAATAATGCGTGCAAGCCGATTAGGAAAATCCAAAACATTAAGGCTTAAAAAAAAAAAGCTGCCGGCAGACGAAGCTGAGGCGAACGGAGTGGGGGGAGGGAAACCCATGGAGATCCAGAGGGGAGAATGGGGTAGGACAGGGTGGAGAAAAACGGAGGAAACCCATGGAGATCCAGAGGGGAGAATGGGGTAGGACAGGGTGGAGAAAAATGGAGGAAACCCATGGAGATCCAGAGGGGAGAATGGGGCAGGACAGAGTGGAGAAAAATGGAGGAAACCCATGGAGATCCAGAGGGGAGAATGGGGCAGGAAAGAGTGGAGAAAAACGGAGGAAACCCATGGAGATCCAGAGGGGAGAATGGGGCAGGAAAGAGTGGAGAAAAACGGAGAAACCCCATGGAGATCCAGAGGGGAGAATTGGGCAGGACAGAGTGGAGAAAAATGGAGGAAACCCATGGAGATCCGGAGGGGAGAATGGGGCAGGACAGAGTGGAGAAAAATGGAGGAAACCCATGGAGATCCAGAGGGGAGAATGGGGCAGGACAGGGTGGAGAAAAACGGAGGAAACCCATGGAGATCCAGAGGGGAGAATTGGGCAGGACAGAGTGGAGAAAAATGGAGGAAACCCATGGAGATCCAGAGGGGAGAATGGGGCAGGAAAGAGTGGAGAAAAACGGAGGAAACCCATGGAGATCCGGAGGGGAGAATGGGGCAGGACAGAGTGGAGAAAAATGGAGGAAACCCATGGAGATCCAGAGGGGAGAATGGGGCAGGACAGGGTGGGAAAAACCGGGAGGAACTCAAGTCTGGAGGTGGAGCATCCCAGCGGCCGGCGGCAGGTTCGTAAGGTGATATATATATATAGATATATATATATATCCTCCTTTTAAAGAAAGTCTATCAATCAACCTGAGTGCTGCTCAGACACAGAATAGTGGAATATGGGTGAAACCCTCCTTAAACGTAATGGGATGTACTCCTGAATAAACATTGATTATGCAGAGGTGCTGCATAATTATTGCCTTTCTTACATCATTTTTACAAAATTTCACTGCCCTTATAAGAATGGTCTTTTGCAAAACATGATGATGTCAACAAATTCAGTTTCAAAAAAAGGAACAAAATCTCAGTGGGAGGTTTTAAACTAATGAAACTTATCACTGTTCAGGTCTCCCAGTGTGTTGCAAAGATTGATTATTTCTCAGTACTCCGATAGGTGACTCGTATATTTCTTATGGGAAAGTTTATGATACTATTATTTAACAAAAAAAAATCAATGTTGATTAATAAAAGTAATTTCACAAACCTGTACTACAGAATATTCAGCTTCAAATTCATTCCCCGTGCTTAATTATCTGGGAATAGCTGAATGGTGATACAGTTATTGGAAAAGTTTCTTAGTATTCTATGTCAATGATTTCATTTTAAAACAAAATAAGTTTTATTACATTTATCTTTAAAAAGCAAACATACGTACAACATTGAAACATACACATTCATAAAAAACAGAAAACTAGACACAAAAAGCATAAGTCTACGGAGAGGGGCGGCATACAAATCCAATAAATAAAATAAATGAAAATAAATTTCCCCTGGGCCATTTCCGCTTTATATATGGTTTGTATGAGATGTATGATTGTTTTTATATTAATGGGTTTTAAATTGTTTCAATTTTGGATTTGTATTGTTTCTGTTGTGAGCCACCCCGAGTCTTTGGAGAGGGGCGGCATACAAATATAATAATAATAATAATAATAATAATAATAATAATAATAATAATAATAATAATAATAATAATAATAATATAGTTTACCATATTGCAACAATTTTGTATCAGTGATACATCTTTTCCATTTTCTCCCCCTTCATATATATATATTTTACACTTCACTTATTTCTTTATATCATATATATATATATATATATATATATATATATATATATATATATATATATATATTCTACTTCTTGATATTATGTTTCTTATTTCTATCATTATTGTGATCTAAATACATTGTTTATTTGATACAATCTTATTGATATTTCTAGTTTTTAACTCAGAATCCTTATTTATTTTCTTACTCTTTATTCCTATCTTCCAGTAATTTATACCATTTATTTCACACAATGATATGCCATTTCTTCTTTTTCTTTTATCTCCTTTGTTAGTTTGTCCATCTCCATGCACTCCAAAATTTTCCTTATGACTTCTCTTTTGATATAACTTGATATTTTCCCATTTTTGACATAGACTATCCGTGCTGCAATTATTATATGCAAAATTAGGTAATAAGTTTCTTTATTATATTTTCTTGTGAGTATTCCCAATAAGAATAATTCTATTTTCCACTCTATCTCCTGCCCTATTATTTCCTCCAACAATTTTTTAAAGTTTCATCCTGTACTTTTTTGCAGTTGGTCAATGATTTTCAATCAGAGTGCCATGGCTGTTACTGGGAATGAATAGTTAAGAATGGAGGTGACGCAAAACAGTAATAGTTAATTCTTGATTTCCAACACATGGTTGCCAATGGGGCAGCTAACAGAATGCCCGTTCAGCTGATGGCAACAAGAGAAAGTCTGTCTGACAGCTCTTTTTATACTCAGCTGTCAGAAAGGCGGCCATTTGTTCATTCATTCATTCATTCATTTGTTCATTTGAGTTGGAAGGGACTTTGTAGATCATCTAGTCCAACCCCTATAGGAGACCCTATACCACCCAGACAAATGGCAGTCCAATCTCCCCTTGAAAGTCTCAAGTGTTGGGGTGTTTACAACCTTCGCAGGAAAGCTGTTCCACTGGTTGATCACTCTTGCCATCAGAAAATTCCTCCTTATTTCCAGACTGAAACTCTCTTTGGGCAGCTTTCATCCATTGATTCTTGTCGGGCCTGCTGGTGCTTTGGAAAACAGCCTGACCCCCCTCCTCTCTGTGGCAGCCCCTCAAGTATTGGAAGACTGTTATCATGTCTCCCCCGGTCCTTCTCTTTGCTAGACTGTCCATGCCCAGTTCCTGCAACCTCTCTTTGTCTGTTTTAGTTTACAGTCCCCTTATCATCCTGGATGTTCTCTTCTATACTTTCTCTAAAGTTTCAATGGGTTTTTTTGTAGCGTTGTGACCAAAACTGGATGCAGTACTCTAGGTGTGGTCTAACTAGGGCTTTATAGAATGGTATTAGTACCTCTCTAATCCTAGAACGTATCCCTCTGTTAATCCAACTCATGATTGTATTGGCCTATTCAGTGTGGTTTTACCCAATTTGTATGTATATTTTTGGTTTTTCTTCCCTAGGTATAGCATTTTACTTTTCTCTGTATTGAACTTCATTTTATTTTTATGGGCCCACTGTACAAGTTTGTCAATTTCCATCTGTATCTTAAGCCTGTTCTCTGGAGTATTGGTTACTCCCACCAGCTTGGTGTCATCTGTTTGAGTGCAGCTTCCTCTGGGAAGCAGACTAGAATGGAGACTCAGCAGTGGCAACATGAGATGCCATAGAGATTGCTCAGATGCCATAAAATTATTACTTTCAACTAAACTCTTACAATTAGGTCATTGTATATACTCACATATACATCTTTCTACATGTATAGAAATGCAAATTTGTTTAAGGGTAGGACCTATACTTGCTATTGTGGAAAGTACATGTTTTTCAATGTTCAGGGGTGAGTTTGCTGACAAGCTGGAGTTAAACGTGTTTGGAAACTGCCTTTTGTATAAGATAAAGGTGTATGTAATTTCATCAGTCAGTTGGGAGGAATGAAGATCGTCTTATGGATATCAGAAAAGGCATCTCGAGGTACAGATTGTGAGTTACCCTAAACCTGACAAGGGAGTCTTTGGAGAGGGGTGGCATACAAATCTAATAAATTAAATCAAATTAAATTAAAATTAAATAATCCTGTCACTAGGAAGCACAAATATAAAGTTGGCAGTGGAAAGGACTAAGCAATCAATGAAGGTGGAAACAGAAGTGAATAAAATCAAAGAAAATCATTTCTATTTTGATAGTCTCATAGCAATAGAATTCATCGAATATGGTGAATTTAATTCTACCTTACAATTGTCATCTGTGTCAATAAATTAGCCAATGAAACAAAAATACATAGAAAGTAAAGACACATCTTAATAAAACGTAGTTATCTCGTTGACAAACCTCTACTCTATTTTGAGAGACTTAAAAATTCTACAAAATAGCTTGAAAATTGCCAAAATGGAGTGATAAGCCATTTAGCAGCAGAATTGCTAGTGATAAACTACAATTAAAGAGGCATTGATTTTTCCCACTTACAATGCTATAATTAAGACAAATTTGAGAATTAAGCAGAACAAGAAGTCAACATTTCCCTTCATTCATCAATATTCATTCATTACACTGATGATTGTAAAAAAAGAAGAAGATATTTTATGTCATAAAAGAACCTGAGCAAAACATGGACCAAAGTATTTGCACTACTTTATCTATATATAATTTGTTGGCATGTCCTGCAAATTCTGTGTCAGAATTTGTACACATGATGCATCTTCAATTGGTTCAGCCAATAAAACGATTTGTGTCCTTAATGAAAAATGTCAACATTAATATTATAGCATTGCAGTTACTTCTGCCTCATGAAGCATGCAAAAACAATCAGTGATGAGTTTACAGCTGTGCCAAAGTTGTAAAATTGCAAACTACATCAAAAGTATGTCATTAATGTCATTCCTCTCTAACAAACTTTGTGAAAGATATGGAGCAAATCATACGAACTTTCCCCATGCAGCAATCAAATGCTTATCTGGAAGAAACATCTTGCCATGAGAATGTGAAGTGAAGAATGAAATTTACTCTTTACTCTTGAGCATCAAGAAGAATGTTGTGAGTTACTGACAGATATTTGGTCTACAAACTTATTTTCTGTTTTATTTTAAAATGTATGCAACCTTTCTACTGTTGATATTTTGCTCTAACTGCCCTTATGGCTGTAATAAAGTGATTTGATTTCACTTGATGTAGTCAATATGTCTAAAAATTTAAATATCAAAACATATCAGAGCATCTCTGGTTGGTGACTTGGCACAAACATTTTAATTACTATTATTCTTTCCCTCAACAATCTATTTTTCTTCAAGGCTTTCTTTCTTTGACTTTTTAAAAAATAATCTGACAGTGAGCCATTTTATTGTTTTTGCAAATACTTGAGATACGTCTAAGACAAATAGTTCAGGTAAGAAAAACTGTTATTAAAAAATTTCTGCTAGATTTCAAACCAGGGCTGCTGTACCTGTAAAATCAATGTTTCAACAAAAGCTGCAGCAGGTGTTTGGAGGAAAATGTGGAAAATGCAAGAAAGGAATGTTTATATTTTAAAAAATAAAGATTGCTGTGCTTATATATATGTATCTTTATTTAAATGTCTATGTATGTTGCTAACTTTGGAAATAGATGATAGATGGATGGATGGATGGATGGATGGATGGATGGATGGATGGATGGATGGATGGATGGATGGATAGACAGATGGCTCTGATAGGTTTCATGCACCCAGGTGCCAGCTCCAGTAGGTCTGGAGTCATGCACACGTGCGACTGATGAGATATCGATGATTTTTGCCATTGTTGTTGTTGTTGGGTTTTTTGCATCCGTGCATGTGCAGAAGCAAAGAAATAAGGAGAAATCACCCAAATCTCATGTTTGTTTGTTTATTAGAGTTGAAAGGGACCTTGCAGGTCATCAAGTCCAACCCCCTGCATAAGCAGGAAATCATACAGCACCCCAGCCAAATGACAGTCCAATTTCCTCTTGAAAATGTCCAAAGTTGGGGCATTCACAACCTCTGCTGGCAGGCTGTTCCACTGGTTGATCGCTCTGACCATCAGGAAGTTCTTCCTTATTTCTAGGTTGACTCTCTCCTTGGTCAATTTCCAACCATTGTTCCTCGTCTGGCCCTCTGGTGCCCTGGAAAACAGTGTGATCCCTTCCTCTCGGTGGCAACCCCTCAAATACCTGTAGACTGCTATCATGTCCCCCCCTGGCCCTTCTTTTCTGTAGGCTATCCATGCCCAGTTCCAGCAGTCTCTCTTCATAAGTCTTGGTTTCTAGTCCCCTAATCATTTTGGTTGCTCTTTTCTGCACCTTCTCCAGAGTTTCTATGTCTCTTTTGAAGTGTGATGACCAGAACTGAATGCAGTACTCCAGATGTGGTCTGACCAGGGTGTTATAGAGTGGTATTAATACCTCTCTGGTGTTGGAGTGCATCCCCCTGTTGATAAAGTTTGGGATTGGGTTGGCCTTTTTAGCCGCTGCTGCACATTAAAAACTTTAGTTGATTATTTATTTGATTATCCACCAAGAGTTCGAGATCCCGTTCACAGTCATTACCACTAAGTAAGGTTCCTCACAGATTGTATGCATGCAAGCATCCTTGTGTGAGCAAGATTTGGGCAAAAGTCACCACTTTTTTGCCGAGATTTAGGCGTAGTGATTTCTGACAGTCTCAAAATGGGTGAACAGTGCAGTCAGGCAGTAGGGAAAGCAAGTAGGATGCTTGGCTGCATAGCTAGAGGTATAACAAGCAGGAAGAGGGAGATTATGATCCCGCTATATAGAATGCTGGTGAGACCACATTTGGAATACTGTGTTCAGTTCTGGAGACCTCACCAACAAAAAGATATTGACAAAATTGAACGGGTCCAAAGACGGGCTACAAGAATGGTGGAAGGTCTTAAGTATAAAACGTATCAGGAAAGACTTAATGAACTCAATCTGTATAGTCTGGAGGACAGAAGGAAAAGGGGGGACATGATCGAAACATTTAAATATATTAAAGGGTTAAATAAGGTCCAGGAGGGAAGTGTTTTTAATAGGAAAGTGAACACAAGAACAAGGGGACACAATCTGAGGTTAGTTGGGGGAAAGATCAAAAGCAACATGAGAAAATATTATTTTACTGAAAGAGTAATAGATCCTTGGAACAAACTTCCAGCAGACGTGGTAGATAAATCCACAGTAACTGAATTTAAACATGCCTGGGATAAACATATATCCATCCTAAGATAAAATACAGAAAATAGTATAAGGGCAGACTAGATGGACCATGGGGTCTTTTTCTGCCGTCAGACTTCTATGTTTCTATGTTTCTATGAAATCTCTCTTGCATGAGGATGCTCGTGCAAGATTTCAGTTGCTGCTCATGTGCAGCAGCCAAATCTTATGCAAGAGAGTGTGCATGAGCGCCGGCGACTGGTCGCCCATCACTGGATGATAGATAGATACAGATAGATAGATAGATAGATGGATAGATAGATAGATGGATGGATGGATGGATGGATGGATGGATGGAGGGATGGAGGGAGGGATGGAGGGAGGGAGGGAGGGAGGGATGGAGGGATGGAGGGATGGAGGGATGGAGGGATGGAGGGATGGAGGGATGGAGGGATGGAGGGATGGAGGGATGGAGGGATGGAGGGATGGAGGGATGGAGGGATGGAGGGATGGAGGGATGGAGGGATGGAGGGATGGAGGGATGGAGGGATGGAGGGATGGAGGGATGGAGGGATGGAGGGATGGAGGGATGGAGGGAGGGATGAATTGATAGATAGATAGACAGACAGACAGACAGACAGACAGACAGATATTGTGTGTGTGTGTGTGTGTGTGTGTGTGTGTGTGACATATTTTTGCTAATATTGAAAAGGAAAATATCAACAAAAATATGTTACACTTATAGATTATAGTTGTCATCTATAAAAAGCTTATCTGCCTTGGAATATGTCTCCTGATTTGGCCGAGAGGCAAAAAGGAAGCTGTATGCTCTTTCTATCTACCAGGGTGACTCAACAAAATATCTCATACACAGACACACACACACACACAAAGACTTGTTCATAGAAAGAAAAGCATGGTAGTTTCGTATAATGGAAAGTGGAGGGCGTAGTTTAGTAGCCTGGATTCCCAACTGAATCCTTTTCAAGCTGCTTCCAAAGTATCTAAGTCCAGAGGTGAATTCTTACCGGTTCTAACCGGTTCTTTAGAATCATTTGTAACTCAGCAATGATATCACAGAGCCAATTTTGTCAGTATCTCTGTGGGTCCCGCCATCTTGGATATTTTTTTATTGTTGCAATCACATGAAGCGTGCACAGTGCAACCCTAAGTGAACCAGCTGCAAAAGGATCCCCTGATCTAATCAAGGTTTCCTTAAACCGATTTAAAATCAAGCCAGCACCAGCACAGCACAGAAGGATTTAAGAATGCAGTGCCTATATGCTCAAGTTAGAGTGGGACATTCAAGATTGAAATGATTTAGATGGAGGGAATATTAGTTGCTTTCCAAAGAATTTGAGATGGGCAGAGATCTATGTGGGTTTTTTTAATGGTGTAACTAAAACAGCATTAATTTTCCTCTGGGTAGATAGGGCAGATGAAGTACCTGCTGCTTATCAAGAGGCTAAACAAATGTGTTTTGATTTTTGCAGCATCCTTGACACAGCACAACATGTTGTTTTCGACACAGAAATGGAAAAGTGGGGGGAAATGTTAGGGAGATAAGTGTTGTTTAGTAGAAAAGTGCAGCAGTTCATTAAACATCCTTGAATATTGGAGAGAAAGTGAAAGCATAGAAGATTGTCAGAATTAAAAAGGACGCTAAAGAGATCAGCAAAGTAGCGGTTATGTATAAAGAAGATAATCTACCTTCTCTCTATGTTCTTTTCAGTTGTTAATGCTTATTAGCTAATAGAATTCCTTTTACAGTGTACACAACTAAACCCTTTATACAGTGGTAGCTCTACTTAAGTACGCCTCTACTTAAGAACTTTTCTAGATAAGAACCGGATAAGAACTGTTCAAGATTTTTTTTTTTTTTTGCCTCTTCTTAAGAAGCATTAAGAATCCGAGCCCGGAAAAATTTCCCGGGAAATTTAAGAGCGGCATGAAGGCCAGTTTCCTGCCATTCCTCCTTTAATCCCGGCCATCTCGGGCTTTTCTGGGCTGCCAGAAGAGCCTTTTGGTGGTGCTTAAGGAGGCTTGGGCAGTCTAGAACAAACAAAGCATTTTCCTTTCTCTGGGCGCTTGGAGAAGGAATAAATCTCTGCTAGCACCCAGAGAAAAGAAATGCTCTCTTCGCTCTGGGCAGCCCACAGCGAATGGAGGGTTTTCCTTTCTCTGGGCACTTGGAGAGGGGTTGCCTCCCAGAGCCTCTGGGTGTGGAAAAGCAAAAGGAGGCACTTCATCCCAGCTGAATCAACTCCGCTTCAGCCAAACCGAGGAGTCACCACAGTGAAGGAGAGGCGCCAGCTGCAAAGCGAGCCAGCAAGAGGAATAGGGAGCCCTTCAGCATTGGAAGGAAGAGGAAGCAGATAGCAGTAGCAGCAGCCGCCACCTTTCGGTCAAAGGAGCGGGAGGTTCCCCCCTCTCACCCACCTGGGTTTCTTTCTCTGGCACAGTGTATGGAAGGCAGCCTCACACTGGCTGTATGGGCGGCACATGCTCCTCCTTGCCACCTCAGCGTCCCCCCTTTTTTTTAAGCCTTAAAGTTTTGGATTTTTTTGATTCCCCTCACCTCATCTTTTTCCTTCGGCAGCGACTGTCCTCCTCCTCCTCTTCTTCTTCCTTCTCCTTCCACCCAAATTCCAAGCTTTTATTTCTTTCCTAATGGATTTGCACACATTATTTGCTTTTACATTGATTCCTATGGGAAAGATTGCTTCTCCTTACAAATGTTTCTACTTAAGAACCTGGTCATGGAACAAATTAAGTTCTTAAGTATAGGTACCACTGTATTTTATTACTTTTCTCATCTGATTAACAATATTTTCTTATCACTTCTCAACTCTTGCAAAAGTAGCCTTTTCAATCATTAGAAGAAGATGCATTCATTTATTTATTGATATCCTGCCTTTATCACATTTTAGGTAACCCGAATAGCGTACATACTCAATGTTCTTTTTTCCCTACAACAGCAACCCTGTCAGGTATTTTGGTGGCAGTAGACATTTATTTTATTTTGAATATATTCACATACTATTCTGCAGCACCCATATAAACATTTACCTAAATTGGAATGCAGTTAATTTTATACATTCAGAATAATCACACTCAAAATATTATAAAACATACAAAACCAAGAATAAGGTAATAAAACCAATATTTCCCCAAACACATAAAATTCATAATCCTTCGCTCAAAAGGGTAAAATTTCAGCCAAAAAGAGGTACACAGGGATTTTTTTAAAAAACCAAAACCTCCCAACTTTATTTTTTAAATACGCTGAAAGAAGTAGAAAAATACCATGCATCTTCCAATTTCTTAATGTTGCTCATTTTCTGGGGCACAAATACACTTCACAGCTAAGATAGAATGAAGTGATACCTAAAACTATATTATTCGAGATGAATTGAGCAGGGGGGCTGGACTAGAAGGCCTCTAAGGTCTCCCATTTCTGATTGATTGGATTTTGTGGATTTCTGAGTTCAGGAAATGTACCATTTATTTTTTTTAAAAAAAAATCAGCATTCTTTTATGTAACAAAGCAAAATATTATCACTTTTTCTTTTACACACCTATCTCTACAATATTGGAATAATAGAGAGGGGGAAAGGAAACAATTACCTTTTTAAATAGGAGAGTGAGATTAATCTATACAGTAACATATCTTCAAACTCAGAAGCTACAATTGAAAGAGAGCAATGAACCTAGGGATTAGCTCCCCCAAGAGGTATAAACCTGTAAGTACAATGAAAGACTATTATTTGCTGATGTTTATCCTTAGGCAAGAGTCATAACAGTGATGTGACTTTGGTATTGGTAGGGAAAAATCAAAACATTCCTTTTCCAAATGGCCATGAGCATAACACACTCAACTGTTAGACAACATGGTATCAATATCTGGAGAAGGATTTCATACCCAAGAATACAAAATAATTTTCTTTGACAAATATTCTGTTTATAGCTTGCTTAGACATATTTCAAAGCACTTGAATATATGCACAGCACATACAGTACCTTTACAGTGCACCTTTCAGATTGAATAGGCATCGACTATTAAGGTATTTCTTATAAACTTTTTGAATGAATTGTTTCTTTGATGCTTCCATCGTAAAAAATACTCAATGTGACAACTAAACCATTGTCACAGCTAATTGCAACCTTGTCAAATGGTGAAGGAGAAAATTCAGCAGTTGAAAATTTCATAAGATAAAAAAAACAGTGATCAACCTATTTAACAGGTTCATATGTAAATGGTGGAGAGAAAAATATCCATCTATCTGTTAGTATTCTGATAGACACACTACAATGTCAAGTATTCAATGTTGGACACTATCTATAAAATGAAAAACAAATATAAGAAGCAATAGTGATGTGGGGAATTGATGGTTGATGTTGTTTTTAAAACTTTATTTCCCCTTTTTGCTTGGTACCTTAAGAAGGCCAGCCTTTCCCAGCATCAGGCGCTCAAATGTTTAACAGTAAACCTATCTTGCTAACTGTTGTAAGGATATACATAGTGAATATGTAGGAATTTGTATATGTAATTTAGATTTGCTCTCTAATGGTTTTACTGATTTTATTAAAACATTATAAACCAATTATCTGTAAATGGTAAGTTTGGTTAGAAATTCCAAGTAATAGCAGCACTTCGCAATAGCAATAGCACTTAGACCAGACCTGGGCAAAGGGTGGCCCGGGGGCTGGATGCGGCCCGCCCACTGTCTGTGACTGGCCCACGGAGGTTGGAAGCAAAGAAGGGAAGGAGGGAGGGAGGAGAAATGGAGGGAGGGAGGGAGGAGAAATGGAGGGAGGGACGAAGGATGGAAGGAGAAATGGAGGAAGGAAGGAAGGAAGGAAGGAAGGAAGGAAGGAAGGAAGGAAGGAAGGAAGGAAGGAAGGAAGGAAGGAGAATGGAGAGAGGGACGGAGGGAGGGAGGGGTGGGCAATTAATTTATAATTATAATATAATTATAATATATAATAATATTAATATAACATAACATAACATAACATAATATATAATTATAATATAATTAACTCAGTTCTACCCAATAATATACAGTATTGGGTAGAACTGAGTTAATTATATTAATTCGGCCCTCTAAAACCATCCCAATTTCTCATGCAGCCCCACGGCAAAATTAATTGCCCACCCCTGACTTAGACATATACCGCTTTACAGCGCATCCCTCTCTAAACAGTTTACAGAGTCAGCATATTGTCCCCAACAATTTGGATTCTCACTTTACCACCTTGGAAGGATGGAAGGCTGAGTCAACCTTGAGCCTGGTGAGATTTGAACTGCCAAATTGCAGGCAACCAGCAGCCAGTAGAAGTAGCCTGCAGTACTGCACTGTGCCACTGCTGCTTAGTGGTTCACTAATATAATGAAAATCTATTTGACAGATGCTTAACAATTCCAAAACATATGAAAGTTTTACTGTACATTTACTTTAAATTTATATAATAAATTTTATGTGCATATATTTTTGATATATGCTTGCCATGTGCAAGAAAAATGGTATATAATGGAGTGGTATATAATTGAAGGAGGCATGAGAATAAATGAAATGATTTATGAATTGTTTATTACTGAGCAGTATAATCTGCCTGTGGTTACTTAATGCATAAAAATATATAAGAAAGTCTTGCAGTAATGCTAGAAATTTGATAGTTGGAGGCAATTATGTGTATGTTTTGAATTGTGTGTTGATGATGCTCTGTAGTTGGTTGAAAATCCAAACAATCTGCAGAGAATGTTAGATATCAAGAAATATGGCTAAAAATATTGTACTAAAACCCAAGATAGTTGTACTCGACAGGAGAAATGGATGAACAAATTCAGGTTAACATAAAGAATGAAAATTGTACATATTATGTACATATTATATACAAGTGCATAAATTTGTGCACAATAGTAAACTAAAGCTGAACATGAGAAAATGGTTGGAGAAATTTTAATACAGCGGTACCTCTACCTACAAACGCCTCTACTTATGAACTTTTCTAGATAAGAACCGGGTGTTCCAATATTTTTTTGTCTCTTCTCAAGAACCATTTTTCACTTACAAACCCGAGCCTCCCAAACTGTAACCAAAAAGGAAGGGGGAAGCCTCCATGGGGCCTCTCTAGGAATCTCCTGGTGGGAAACAGGACTGGAAAAGGTGGGGAGAAACCTCCGTGGGGCCTCTCTAGGAATCTCCTGAGATGAAACAGGGCTGGAAAAGGTGGGGAGAAGCCTCCATGGGGCCCCTCTAGGTATCTCCACCCTCCCTGGGGTTTTGCTGGATTTCTATTTGATTTATGGTTATAAGAGATGTTCTTCATTTCATCCAGCAGAGCCTGTTCATAGCAGAACCATGCTTCTATTTTATATTGGGTACAAATACAATGACTCCAATATAAAACTTATGCTTTTATTTCTTCTTTTATCATTGAACAGGTTTCATATTTACACAAATAAACAACTTGACAGTATAACTATATTTCTGCATTCATCTGCTCTCTATGATGCAGATTCACCAACAGATTTCCCCAATCGCACTCATTATTTGCTTTTACATTGATTCCTATGGGAAAAAATTGCTTCTTCTTACAAACATTTCTACTTAAGGACCTGGTCACGGAACAAATTAAGTTTGTAAGTCGAGGTACCCCTGTATGTGCAAATACTGTTAGAAAAATAGGAGTTGTATGTGATCTATTTTGAGGAAAGGATGTTTCTCAGAATTTAAAATTGTGTGCATTGGCTATTTCATTATATGAAATTGAGAGTTAAGCATGTCAGGAGAAATCTAAAAGTAAGTTTAATGTAGTGGCAAGAGGCTCTTTTAATGATTTCTTGTTAGATGATGATACACTAACATGCCTTTTATTTATCTGTCCCTAACCAACTGTAAAAAATAAGTTGTGGACAAACTTTGAAGGCAGCTGGTAAGCTGAAAATGTTATCAAATTGCTTCTGCTGCTTCTGGTATTTATGGAAGATTATTGCATTTTGAAAACCTGAAAAGCTGGCTTCTTCTTCTCCTATAAGTGAGACTTTTTCACATAGTTCCTCCAATCCATCCCAGCCTTGTTTTCAAAATAGATTGTCACAGAGTTAGTGGGAAATAATTCATTTCCTATCACCAGACAGGAACTCCAGTTCAAATCCCAGTTCAGACAGTTATGCTTATAAACAGAAATTCCATCTGGTGTTATTCTTTATGAGGTAAGCAGTTTAGAGAGTCATCTTATAGTCAATAAAACAATCATTTTTCTCAATATGTTGATTCAATGATATAATTCTCTATTATCCAGGATTAACCCACTGTTCAGAAATGAATCCTAAAAATAAACAAGTTATATAATTTTAATAATTTTTCTTTAAAATCTTTTATTAAATCTTTTTTCTTTCTCATTTTGTCTTCCTTCCTTCCCTCCTTCCTTTCTTCCTTGCCTACATTTCTTTCTTTCTTTCCTTCTTTCCATTCAGTTTCCAGTTTTGTTTTATATCTGGAGGAAACCATTCACCACTTTACGCATCTGGATCGGGGATTTTCTGCCATTCTTCCTTGCAAATCCTGTCAAGTTCAATCAGGCTGAATGACAACAGTTGGGGGACAGCCATTTTCAGTTCCCTCCAGAGATATTCAATAAGGTTTATTTATTATAGCAATTTATAAGCCACCCCTTCTGGACTTCAAGACAGGGTTCTGGCTGGGCCACTGTAAGACATTCACAGAATTGTCCCTAAGACATTCCTATATTGTCTTGGCCGTGTGCTTAGTGTAATAAATGCGAGAAGGCAGCATGTTGCAAACAATGCTATTTTATTTGCACTCTGTCAAATGGTGACTCGGTTGGTGCTCTAAGCCAGTGATTTTCAACCTTTTTTGAGCCGTGGCACATTTTTTACATTTACAAAATCCTGGGGCACACCACCAACCAAAATAACATTTACCTCCAGTCCTGACCAGGATTAGAAATCGGGACCATAGGAAGGAGTAGCAGCTTCAACTACTCATTGCAGCCACACAATAACAAGTGTGCGGCAGCCCAAGCAGGACCTTCCTGGGTGTGGGGGCCTGCTATTGGTTCATCACTAGTGGTCGGGATGAATCCTAGAAGATGATTGGTCAGTGAGCGTTCCCTGTGCCTCCACTCTTCCTGTCGCTGATAGCTGGAGGGATTATAAGGGGAATGTTTATGTTTGGATGGAGGCGGCTAATGGCAGGCCGGATAAATGGCGTCCACGGGCCATATCCGGCACACAGGCCGTAATTTGTTTAATTTCCCCACGACACACCTGACCATGTCTTGCAGCACACTAGTGTGCCGCGGCACACTGGTTGAAAAACACTGCTCTAAACAATTAGGCATGAATAACAGAGGGAAAGTGCGGGCAGCTGTAACTATTTATACTTTCTCCTTTTTCAGTACGCGTGGTTTGACAGCTGTTACTTTTTCCTGCTTATAATAAGGTGGCCAATCAGCGCCCCTTATTCAAATCTCAACTTTCGTTAACCTTTAGAGTGTTAACATATTTACATATTCAACGCTTAGGATTTATGTCATGTTGAAAAGTGAACCTTTGGCCCAGTCTGAGGTCCCAAGTGCTGTGAACAAGTTTTTATTGAGGAGATCCCTGCACTTTGCTCTATTCAACTTTCCCTCAATCCCAATCAGTCCCTGCTGCTGAAAAGCACCTCCATGCATGATGCTGCCACCATCATGCTTCACTGTTAGGATGATGTTGGACAGGTGATGAGCGGTGACTGGTTTCCTCCAGACATAATGTTTAAAATTGAACCCAAACAGTTCAATCTTGTTTCATCAGACCAGGGAATCTTGTTCCTCACAGACTAGAGTCCTTCAGGTGCAGTTCTACAAACCCCAAGCAAGCTTTCATGTGTTTTGCACCTGGGAAAGGCTTCTGTTTTGCCACTCTGCCATAAATGTGAGGTTGGTGGAAGACTGCAGTGATGATTGCCCTTCTGGATCTCTGTCCAACCTCAACACAGGATCTCTGGAGATCAGTCAGAGTGACCATCAGGTTCTTGGTTACCTCTCTTACTAAAGCTCTTCTCCCCGATTGGTCAGTTTGACCAAGTGACCTGCTCTTGGAAGAGTTTAATTATACCAAATGTCTTCCATTTTAGAATTATAGAGGTCACTGTGGTCCTAAGAACTTTCAGTGTACAATAAATTTTATTGTAGCCTTCTTCAGATCTGTGCCTTGCAATTGTCCTATCTTTGATCTGTTCAGGCAGTTCCTTTGACCTCATGGCTTTTGCTCTACTACAATATTCATAGTCAGATGTGACATCTTCTGTAAAGAGGTAAGTGCCTTTCCAAATCATGTCAAATCAATTTAATTTGTGTCACATCATGAAATGGGACAATTACATAGGCCAGGGTTGCTCAGCTTCAGCAACTTTAAACCATGCTTGGTGGGGAATTATATAAGTTGAAGTCCACACATTTTAACCCTGCTGTTCTGTTCGAAAAAACTCCCTAATCTTATGTTCCCGGGTCTATTTGACCCGGACTGCAAATTGATCATTTTAGGTACTTATATTTGGTCTTTTTGAAAGCTTTTTTCACCTGGAAACAAGTTTGAACATTTCTTCACACAATGAAATGAAAATTGAACTGAAGAAATTAATCCTTATTGGTTTATTTTGCACATAAAGGTGCCTCCCCCCCCCCGTTTTTGTGAAAGTTTTTTCAATTTATGGATAGTTTTGCTTGCAAAATCCATTCTATTTTACTAAAGTTGGTGTGGGATTGGTAGCTTGAACAGTTCTGCACAAAATGATATGAAAATTGAAATGAGAAAAGTAAATCTTATTGGTTTATTTTGCTGATATAATGCATGCACCCCCCGTTTCTGTGAAATAGTCTTCACTTTATGGATAGTTTTGCTAGCAGAATGCATTCTATTTTGCCAAAGTTGGTGTGGGATTTGTAGCTTGAACATTTCTGAACATAATGATATGAAAATTGAACTGGAAAAATTGATGCATATTGGTTTATT
The DNA here is from genome assembly GCF_031021105.1 of Erythrolamprus reginae. Lineage (NCBI taxonomy): Eukaryota > Metazoa > Chordata > Lepidosauria > Squamata > Dipsadidae > Erythrolamprus > Erythrolamprus reginae. The sequence continues at coordinate 353,687,038 of NC_091950.1, forward strand.
TTGCACATAAGGTTATTTCAATTTATATAAAAATTATGCTGTTAATTTCAAACTTACATACTTTTTTTTAGTAAAATGGATTTCTTTCATAAAATTAGTTCTCTGGCTACAATGTGGTTGATTTTCAAAAGGATATTCCAAATATTTCTAGACAAATATGTATAACAAGTGACAATAATGGCACACAGCAAGGCCGGGGGGGTGGCCCTTTTGTGGGAAAAATAAACCAATAAGAACCATTTTTTTCAGTTCATTTATATTTTTCTTATGTTCAGGATTGTTCAATTTAGTATATCAAACCTTTTGGGGGGAAATTCCTTAGTGATTTGTAGCCTTAAAAAATATAAATTGACACGAAATTCAGAAAGGATGGGGGAGGGGATTTTTGATCAAAATAGAAATATAAGTCTCAATTTTTCCAGTTCAATTTTCATATCATTATGTTCATAAATGTTCAAACTAGTTTTCCAGTTGAAAAAGTTTTCAAAAAGACCAAATTCAAGTACCTAAAAAAATCATTTTGGTCCGGGTCTATATGGCCCGAACAGACTAAACATGACTTTTTTTTTGCCCAGAAAAAAAAAATTTCCCCCACCCCCACAAATATTTTTTTGATGATCAGCATTGTTAAATTGAGTAAATGAATGCCTAAGATTTTAAAGAATATTTCGGATTTGGAGCATAAAAAAATAAAAAGTGAAAATGGTTGCAAGCATCCGAGGGGGGGGGGGCTTATTTCTGATGTTAAAAAACCAGTAAGAATCATTTTTTCAGTTCCTTTATATTTTTCTTATATTCAGAAATGTTCAAGCTACCAATCCCACACCAACTTCAGGAAAATAGAATGCATTTTGCAAGCAAAACTATCCATAAATTGAAAAAACTTTCACAAAAACGGGGGGGAGGCACATTTATGTGCAAAATAAACCAATAAGGATTAATTTTTTCATTTCAATTTTCATATCATTGTGTGCAGAAATGTTCAGACTACTTTCCAAGTGAAAAAAGTTTTCAAATTGACCAAACATAAGCACTTGAAATGAAGAGTTTTTGGGCCGGGTCGTATGTGACCCGAACAGAAGATTTGTAACTTTTTTTGCCCAGCAAAAACTAAGCCCCCCACCCCCCAAAAAAAATTCTCATAGAGAGAACCCCTGAAATGATGAACAGTCATGAAATTTCAAGTTTCAGATATGCAGGGAAAATGTTTTACAGGGGACTCAAACTTGGTTTCGGGTCACATAGGACCCGAACAGAACAGCAGGGTTTTAAAAGTGCTAAGGGTAAAAAGCACTCAAATGCTGTAGACAATTCCAGCTTCTGGAAAATGCAAGGATAAATACAATTCTGCTCCCTTCATTTTGTTTTAGTTTATAGAAGCAATGTTATTTTGAATGAAAGGCCATTTCTTTTCTAAGAGTTGTAACTCTAGGAAAAAATGCCATATTCAAAATGTCATAGTTAACTAAAAAAAATGATCTATGTAAATCCACTCAATTTTTTGTGAAATTTAATTCCAACATGTCAATGTTGCAGCATCCATTTTAGGTAATTTTGTACTTTTTCTCCCAATCCTTCTGCTCCTCTTTCTTGTTCTTTGGAAACTCATAAATCAGCATCATCTAATTCATTAGAATGTGTTCCTTCTTTTGAACTAAATTACCCTTGCTTTGCATGATTTTTATCTCTCCTCTGATTGTTATAAATGACTTGTTAATCATGTTTCCTTGAACAGAAAAAATGTTTTTGTCTAACTGTGAAATTATCAATATTGATAAATCCATTGACATAAATGGACAAAATTTCATGCAGAGGTTTCTTATCAGCTTTAAGCATGAAAATTGTATAGTATTTATTTATTATTTATTAATCAGATTTGGATGCCACCCCTCTCCGCAGACTCGGGGCGTCTCACAGCAATAATAATAATACAATGTACACAAATCTAATATTTAAGTTAATTTAAAACCCCAATTTAAAAACCAATCATACATACTAACATACCATGCATAAATTTTATAAGCCTAGGGGGAGGGAAAGTAGTCTCAATTCCCCCACGCCTGACAGAGGTGGGTTTTAAGGAGCTTATGAAAGGCAAGGAGGGTGGGGGCAACTCTGATATCTGGGGGGAGTTGGTTCCAAAGGGTCAGGGCCGCCACAGAGAAGGCTCTTCCCCTGGGTCCCGCCAAACGACATTGTTTAGTTGACGGGACCCAGAGAAGGCCAACTCTGTGGAACCTAACTGGTCGCTGGGATTCGTGCGGCAGAAGGCGGTCCCGGAGATATTCTGGTCCAGTGCCATGAAGGGCTTTATATGTCATAACCAACACTTTGAATTGTGACCGGAAACTGATCGGCAACCAATGCAGACTGCGGAGTGTTGGTGTGACATGGGTGTATTTAGGGAAGCCCATGATAGCTCTCGCAGCTGCATTCTGCACGATCTGAAGTTTCCAAACACTTTTCAAAGGTAGCCCCATGTAGAGAGCATTACAATAGTCGAGCCTCGAGGTGATGAGGGCATGAGTTACTGTGAGCAGTGACTCCCGGTCCAAATAGTAATATACAATATGGACAAAATATCACCAGGGCCTGAATTATCTATTTCTATCATTAATATAGCAACAATGGATCATATACAGTAATGTGAAATACTTGAACTTGTAGATTCTGAAGCTGGAAAAATTTAAGGCTGAAATTGAAACCAATTCTCTTAAATGGGCTGCTTCCTCGGCTGTTCTTTTTCTGTTCTTTATTTATGTCGTGCAAATTTTGCATTTAATATCTTTCTTCTCTGAAACAATGAATTATAACTTTACCAAAAAATAAAATGAAAGCTAGGAATTTACTGGTTAACAAAAGAAAAGTAGAAGTGTCAAATATAACATATATACTGTACACACAAACACAGAGTATAAATAAAAATATTGTAGGCACATGCTTCTCAGTTATGTAGAATTTTTTGCTTCTTGCCCTCAAATTATGCAGATAGTAAGATGATAGTAAGATTAATGTTCGTCTTTATATCCTAGCTAGTTGTTGCATATGATAGCATGTAATTATAATGCCTCAGCAATGTTTGCTGCTACTTTAATAAGTAGAAAACCCGCTCCACCCAAAAAAGCAATTTGTTATCCTGCAAGGGAGAAATGGAAAATATTAAACATATAATACAACAATATAATTGAATTGAGAATTGAGAATTGAATTACTTCACTAGTCATGATTGATTCAATGGTTTCCAGTTCATTGCTCCAAATTTGCCCTCATTTGCAATTATCCTAGAAGATCAGATGCTATTTTCTTGATGCAGTAACTTACAACATTATACAATTTTGGAACTCACATTATATAGTTAATATTCATGTATCATGTGCTACTACAAGTTGGAGGTGCAATCATCCCTTAAGGATTTTTTTCCCCCTAAATATGTTATACAAATTCCAACAAGTCTCTTGTCATCGCCCTTTCCTTCTGGGGCTTTTCAGACAAGTAGTTCTTATCATTCCTAGTGAGAATGAATCGGTTTTCTTGAAAATTATGGGAAATGCATCGCAACCAATTTGAAAAGTGCTAGGTTAAATAACATGTTTCTAAAGTGAGGTGCTCATTACCAGCTTATGGAGACCCAGGTTATTGAGAACTATTGGATGATACATATGCATGCATGTGAATGATTGCTTATGAATACAAAATGAAAATCATTTCACTTCAGCCTTACATTGAACGTTCTTTATTGTTTGGGATAGATCATAGGAAATTATAACTTAAAAACAAGACGTCTTCCTCAAGCCCTGGTGTCACAGTGGTTATAATGCAGTAATGAGGCTAATTCTGCCCAAGATCTAAAGTCCTATCCCAGTGATGGCGAACCTATGGCATGGGTGCCACAGGTGGCACATGAAGCCATATCGGCTGGCACGTGAGCCATTGCCCTAGCTCAACTCCAATGTTCATTTGTGTGCTGGCCAGCTGATTTTTGGCTCACACAGAGGATCTGGGAGAACATTGAGAGCCTCTGGGGGAATGAAGGAGGGTGTTTTTACCCTCTTACAGCTCCAGGGAAGCCTTTTGGTGCCTGGAGATGGTGAAGCATGAGCCTACTGGGCCCACCAGAAGCTGGGAAACAGGCCATTTCCAGCCTCCAGAAAACATCCAGGAGGTGGGGTGAACTGTTTTTGCCTTCCCCAGGCATTGAATTATGGGTGTGGGCACTCATGCTTGCATGATAGCACACGTGCACACTCTTTTTGACACCCAAGCAAAAAAAGGTTCACTATTACTGTTCTATCCTGACAGGGTGAAGGTTGATTCAGCCTTCCATCCTCAGATTTTTCAGGGGCAATATGCTGATACTGTAAACCATTCAGAAAGTGCTGTAAACCACTATGGAGTAATTTATAAGACTAAGTTCCATTGCTATTGCTATTCAATATTTCTGCTCTTAGCAAATCTGCTGTGCAGATTTCCACATTCACCCAAGTGAAATTTGAAGGCAGTAGGGAAAGATCTATACACTGATATTCTTCCCATTGACTTCTGAATGCATGCAATCTACAGTTTTTTAAGAGACCAGAGTTACCATCATTGACCAGTAAACTATGTGTATGTGTGTGTGTCTATGTCTGTGTATGTTTTTGTTTGTGTTTGTGCTAAAGGTGGGTTCAGACAGGTTCAGACCAGTCGCCCGAACTGGTAGCAACCCAGTGACATCACAACAACATCACGGAACCAGTTTGTGCCGCCATCTTTATTTTGATTTGGGGAGGGGCAGGATTTTGTTACATTCATTCTTTCTTCTTAGAATGTGCAGAATCTGAGTTTCCAGCACTGTCCATGGGTCGCCATCTTGTTTTCGGTTTTTTAAGGGGACTTTTTTTCCCTGATTTTTCAGCACGGCACATGCATATGTGCAGCCATGAGGTGTGACCATGTGGCGTGGGAGGAAGCAAACTGGCAGCGAGGTAAATTAGAACCCACCCCTGGTTTGTGTTCAAGCATGTTTTTCCCCCTTTTTTACAATACCAGTTCAAAATAATATAGATACATAATGGATTGGATTTCTAGACTTAAATTACTTGAAAGTTGGAAACACTGTGTTATTCTCTTGTGTCAGTTTTAAGCAAACATTATTCCTGGTCTAGATATTGATTCAAAACTTTCAGTTATCTCAGTTTCAGAATATCAGCTGTACTACCAAAATGTGACATGACTCATTTTTATATGTAGATAGATTAAGATTAGATTAGATTAGATTTATTGGATTTATATGCCGCCCCTCTCCGCAGACTCGGGGTGGCTCACAACAATGGTAAAAAACAGTACATAGTGTTCTGTCTGGGTCACTCCGGCAACCAATACCAACCCAAAAAGAGAAGCCAGACCATAGTTCCCTCTAAGCTGAGCAGTGAGCAATCGCTCACTTAAAAATCATCATCAACTCAGAGTTTTCCAAACCTGCCCAGAAGCCGAGAGGGAAAGAGTGAGAGGGAAGGAGAGAGAGAGGAAGAGAGGAAGAGAGAGAAACAGATAGAAAAAAGAGAGGAAGGAAAAGAGAAAGAAAAAGAATGGGAGTAAGGAAGAGAGAAAGAAAATCAAAATCTAGTTTGAAAGTAGCTCAACTATTTAAGTGGCATTTTGATATTGATAGAGTTGCCCTATTATGAGCTCACTGTTATAGACACACAGTACAGTATTTTATTTTGAAATTCTCTGAGCCAAAACAGGGGGGGGGTCTTGCTTGCTTGCTTGCTTGCTTGCTTGCTTGCTTGCTTGCTTGCTTGCTTGCTTGCTTGCTTGCTTGCTTGCTTGCTTGCTTGCTTGCTTGCTTGCTTGCTTGCTTGCTTGCTTGCTTGCTTGCTTGCTTGCTTGCTTGCTTGCTTGCTTGTTTATTCATTTATTTTTTCTGTGCCGCCCAGTCCCAAAGGGACTGCCGCTCAGACACTATACTTTTCCGCCCACCCCCCAAAAAAATTAGAGGGAACACTGAGCCAGACACACCAGTAAAAGGCAAAGGCAGTTTATAAAATTCAAGAAAAACACAGGTAACAGAAAATGTCCTTACAAACAGGAAAACACTGTATCTTCAAATGTATCCACGAAGGCAAAAGTCCATGCAGCAATACAGGATTCTTGCTGCCAAGACGAGGCTGTAGATAGCAGACCTACACCTCCCACGGGTCTTCCAAACTGCTGGGCCACAAGCCAGGAACAGAGACATCGAGAACAAAGCAGGACACCGTAACTCCAACTGATAACACTCCACATGGCTTCAAGGGCTTGCCTGCCTTTTAAACCCTGCTAAGGAGGACCACACCCAAGCCCAGCTGTTCCTAATTCAGTGCTGATAATACTTCTTTAATTGCTCCTTTCTCTGATCTGAACGTCTCTGTCGCATGTCAACGACGGCTTGTGCTTCATCACCTAATGACTCCAAGCTACTGGCTGGGGAGAGCCCCCCCCTCGGGGCTCTCATGCTGTTCTCCTTCGTCACATTCCTGACTTTCATCTCCCCCGTCCGACTGTTCAGCCCCCTCCTCTTCACTGTCATCCTCCTCCAGGCATGGAGCCAGCAGAGACACAGCCGGTCCCTGAGCAGCCTCAGGCTGAACCACAACACATAGTAACAAGTCTAATATTTAGCAATCTAAATTATAGTTTTAGGTTAAAAAGTCAAAAAAAGAAAAAAAGAAACCCCAATATATAAAAAACAAGCACACAATTGAATCATACACAAAAACTACATGGGCAAGGGGGAGATGTTTCAATTCCCCCATGCCTGACAGCAGAGGTGGGTTTTAAGGAGTTTACGAAAGGCAAGGAGGGTGGGGGCATTCCTAATCTCTGGGGGGAGCTGGTTCCAGAGGGTCAGAGCCACCACAGAGAAGGCTCTTCCCCTGGGTCCCACCAGATGACATTGTTTAGTCGACAGGACCCGGAGAAGGCCAACTCTGTGGGACCTAACTGGTCACTGGGATTCATGGGGCAGAAGGGGGTCCCGGAGATATTCTGGTCCGATGCCATGTAGGGCTTTATAGGTCATAACCAACACTTCGAATTGTGACCGGAAACTGATCAGCAACCAATGCAGACTGCGGAGTGTTGGAGTAACATGGGCATACTTAGAGAAGCCCATGATTGCTCTCACAGCTGCATAGCAATAGCACATAGTAACAGCGCTTAAGGTTATATAGTTATATACTTCATAGTGCTTTACAGAACTCTCTAAATAGTTTACAAAGTCAGTATATCTCCCCACAACAATCTAAGTCCTCTTTTTATCAACTGCAGAAGGATGGAAGGCTGAGCCAACCTTGAGTATGTGAGTGTCAAATTGCTGGCAGTCAGTAGAATTAGCCTGTAATACTGCATTCTAACCACTGCACCACTACAGCTCTTTTAATATACGAATGAAGCATAGAAAATAGTGAAAAATCCAAATGGTTTGCATTTAATGTTATGCAATTTTCCATCTTACAGTAATTCTCTTTCCCAAACAGAATTCTGGCTGTGCTGTATGTTGGCTGTGCTGTAACTTGCTTTCAATAGCATCCAATGACAAAATTATTGCCTATATTTCTGGGTAAGAAGTCTGTTGTTGGAATGAGCCATGTTAGGGAGCTCATATAAAATATAATTATTTTTGCTTCAAATGTTTTTTAAATTATTCTTCTACTGCAACAGAAGGTAAACTGATGAGTTACTTGTTCTTTTGTTAAACATATTAATTTTTCACTACGCTTCTTTTAAAAAAAGAAAAATTATCTGGTGGCCATTCATTTGCACACCTGAGTGAGTAATCCATGACCTACTGAAATAGCAAAATATCATCTGTATGCTGCTCACAAAATCCCTTCCCACCATCCAAATGGCTCTACCCACACATATACAAAGAATCCACCTGTTGCAGGTCAGCTCAAACATCTTGTCAATAAGACAACTTTTCAGATTGTCAGGCAATGAAAGGTAAATCTCTAAAAATATTGGCATTATGTAGTCAATCTTCAAATACTGTTCTCTGATACCTACATATATACCCATTATGCTTTTCCCTTTTAGGGAAATATTATGCAACATATTATACAACATGTTTGACTCTTAAATGTTTAGCTTTTTAAGATAATTTTTAAAATTAATTATTTCTGTTAATTGGATTAGAAGTGCTTTATATATTGTATTTTTTATTGAAATGTTGTAAGCCGCCTCGAATCCAAGGAGAGTGGTGACATATAAGTCCAATCAATCAATAAATAAATAAATAAATCAACAGATATGGTGTTCTGTTGATTTACCATTCTCAACATTCCAGTTACTGTAGTTCTTCTATCTATCCTGAGTGCATTCTGCATTCAATAGTCTGGGATCTTTAAGATACAGAAATTGAAGTGGGAGCCTTATGGTTCCCCAGGACCTGGAGGGTGGGGAAAATCCCATTCCAGAATGTCACGCTGAATATTGTCAGCCTCAGAGACATTTAGTAATTAAAGAGTTAACTTGTGTGCCTTTATTATTGATCCGCCTACTTTGATGTAATATCCTGCCACATCACTTCCTTCTTTATGCTGTCTCTAGATCCTATTGTTCTTCTCTGCCTTAGACTCCATTATTTAAGGTACTTTGTTATTTTGTCTACTGAGACAATGTTTATTTTTACTTTTATAATAAAAGAACTCTTGTTTTGAACAAATGATTGGGGCTCTTATCCATTGCCTCCACGGTATTAAGGTTCTAACGGACTTTAATTACTTTTCAAACCGTGACACAGAAGGCAAGCATTGACATGCTTCCTGGCTCCCGAAAGATGACACTGTTTAATCAAGGGGACTCTGGCATGTGATACCAGAAGGATGGAGACTGTGGGAGACAGATAGTCCCTCAAATAATTGGATCCCCAAATTCTAACCACTCTCTCAACAAGGAGACCGGCCACCTCTTTACATCATTCCCATTTCCAGGTTTTTTACTCATCGAATATCTAATCCCACCTTTAGAAATAGTAGGACAAGCGCATAAAGCAGAAAAATTGAAAATAAGTATATTCATAGGTTAAACTATCCCAAGGATTCTTCTATTTAGGCTAGCATAACTATGATTACAAAAGTGGCACAAAGGGCCGTGGAAAGATATATGCTCAGCATTACAAGAAAAAGTAGAAAGACCTGCCCATGGATTAGAAAACCAACAAAAGTATACGATATCATCAAGAGCAGACCTGGGCAAGGGGAAGCCCGTGGGCCATATCTTGCCCACCCACTTTCTGTGACCGCTCTGCGGAGGTCGGGGTCCACTCCAGTGCGAGGATGAAAGAGCTCACCACATCTGCCGGGACTCCTCTGGTTCCTGCTTTCCTCATGATTCATCCTTGCACTGGAGCGGACCCTGACCTCCTACGGAGAACAGCTGAGCACAGAAACCACGCAAACACTCCAGCACAGTGACTGTGGTGCACTGTGTTGCCGTAATGCAAACAATTAGGGGTCTGTAGAGTGGGCCTGGGTGTTTAGGTCAGGCTAGGATCTGGGTCTTTACAGTATTGGGTGGAACTGAGTTAGTCTGGCCCTCTAAAACCATCCCAATTTCTCATGCGGCCCCATGGCAAAATTAATTGCCCATCCCTGATCAAGAGAGTAAAAGAATGGAATGGAAATGAGCTGGTCACATAGCAAGAAGAACTGATGGCAGATGGACCAAGGCAGTCATAGAATAATCCCACTTGATAAAAAACATCCATGAAAGAGACCTAAAGCAAAATGGATCAACGACATCCGCAAGTATTGTGGGCCCAATTGGAAAAAGAGAGCTTAGGACCATATTGGTTGGAAACATGCTGGAGAGGCCTTCAACCTATAACTGTGGATAAGAGAGATCCATTTCAGAGGCTGTCAGCCAAGAATGTATTACTTCCAGTAAGTTCATTCAACATTAAAATGGAAAATGAGGTAGGGGGATATCTGTGAAGGAAATTTAATGTAGCCCTTTAAGATTGGTAAAGTCCTCCTGAGTGCAGTATCACAGTGGCATAAAAAATGAACATGCCAAGAACATAGCTTCTGTTTTCTTTTTCTGAATTCTCAATGCATTTTTATGCCAATGGAAGGAGAGAGAAAACAGTTTAAGGAATACTGACCTATAACAAGGAATGAATTTAATAATATGATATAAATATCATATGATATAAATATTGCATTGATACGATATATATAGGAACAGCAAAAGTAGGTAGCAGGTAACAAGCATACTTCAATGAAGAAAACTTGGCAACTTCCCTCCAAACATTCATATTAAAGCATGTCACGCAAGGCTTCAGCTGTAAGAAAATAAGAAACAAGATGTAAAGTAAAAAACTAGATTTTTATTTCTGATTTGCAAATTACTTGTTTTAGGGCTTTTATAATAGCATCCTATGATGAATTGAAATGCTTCAAGGGAACTTCTGCCACTGCCACTTACTGGAATACTGATAATAGCACTGATGATGTTACTTAGTTTGCGTAAATAAAACTTCTGCAAGAAAAAGAGCAACAACAAACAGCACCAAGGACCCCCTCATTTCAATCCTGAGCTACAATTTATTCTTCTTTATTGATAATAATAATGTTTTCACAGAACTACAACCATAGAAAGCAAAATGGAATAATTATTAAGTTCTAGATTCTCAAGCCTCTTTTGGAGACCCTGCCTGCTCCTTTTAGCTGTGCACCATTTAAAGTTGTCAATATTCTTTCTGCTACTGTCTTGTGAAAATCTTGTAATTGACTGAAAATCTTGTAATTGACTGAAAATCTTGTAATTGACTGAAAGAAGGCTTATTGGGCAATAGTACTTTAATAATCTCAGGCCCCCTCCTTGGTTATAAGAATCACTTAAGCAATTTTCCATAAATAGGGTGTGTTTTTTTCTTCTCGGACGCATCCAGAGTATAGTTTTGCTAGCATTTTGTATAAACTGTGACCACCAACTCACAGCATTTCAGCCATAGTACTGAACTAAGTTTCATTTCCTGAACTTTTGCCAATTGTCATCCATTTCCTCTTTTGTGGGTGTTGTTACTTTAGAGTGGTCTTTGCAAAAAATAACTCTGAACTCTGGTGGGTGTGAGAAGATGTAATAAACCTGTTTGAGAATAGAATAGAATAGAATAGAATCCTTTATTGGTCAAGTGTGGTTGGACATACCATGTCTTTCTCTTTGGTGCATATGCTCTCAGTATACATGAAAGAAAAGGTACATTTATCAAGAATCATGAGGTACAACACTTAATGATTGTCATAGGGTGCAAATAAGCAATCATGAAACAATATTAATATAAAGTAAATCATAAGGATACAAATCATATGAACAAATAATATGTTGCTGAACTGTACTTGAAAAGTGGGTATATAATTTCTGGATATTTTTATTAATTACATCACTGTTTTAACAGCAGTCTTTGGTACCATATCTTTGATTTTACTGTGTCCTTTGTTGATTTTTCTCCCAACTTCTCAGAATATTTCCCTACCCACTATATGAAACTTTTATTTGCCAATCAATTTTGGCTTATTTCATGTAAGATCCCCTTTCAGAACTACAGTGGTTATTGATCAGCTTCCAGTTGCAATTTTAGATGCTGATTTGCTTATAAAGTTCTATATTGCCGTGGGTTTAAATATTCATGAATCTGTCTATTCCCAATGACTTCTACATGCCGTATAACATTGAGCAGGATAGACTCATTCCAGCTTCTGCAGACTAGATTGAATTGGTATATCTTCAGCTGGAATTAACAACCATAACCTGGATGATTGAGAATCTCCACTGGAATTGTTTGCTTCTAAAATTCAACAATAACTAAGCTAGAGGGGAGTTTTAATTAGATTGCTGCTCCCAAGAATGTCTTTCTTTGGGTTGCTACTCTAGCAACCACATGAGCCTCAGGACAAATCTCTACCAGATTTCAATATCATGACAGAAAAATAAAGCATGAAGAAGAAATCTTATCAAATATCCTATCCTAGCTGTATGGTTCAAAAAGTCAAGAAAGTTCTGAGATGCAGATACCCTTTGGGCAAGATATTCTAACAGATATCTTATGCACGCCCCTTACTGACTTCTTAGAAATTGAGAGAACTCAACAGTGGATAGTCTAAGGGTAAAGTTTTGGGGATTAGCTGTTGATACTACAGAGTCCGGTAGTGAGTTCCATGCATCAACTACTCGGTTAGTAAAATCGTATTTCCTGCCGTCGAGTTTAGAGCGTTTTACTTTAAGTTTGTAACAGTTGTGTGTTCGTATGTTGTTGTGGTTGAAGCTAAAGTAGTCGTTGACAGGAAGGTTGAACATATGAGGTTGAACTGTGATGTAGAATCTCTGAGGCACTTTCTGAGCTACAAGCAAACAATCAAGCCCAGAGAGAGCGCGTAGGGCTCCATTGACTAACCTATGCTTGAATCTGATTGTTAACTGGTGCTAGAAGTTAAATGGTTCTTAGTGGGATTGGTAATTAGGACAGTTTTCTATGTCAAGGCAGAAGTCTTTGTCACATGCTGTTGTACAAGCTAATTAAAACAAGCTTTGCGAAATCGGAGCACTCTTATAAACTGATTACAACAGTAGAGTAATCATAAGGTTAATTTGAAATACTTTGGCAATGGAGTGCTCTGATAATTCCAACACCCCGCTGGCAACAGATGTTCAGTGCATTTAACGACTGATAATCAACTAGAATTGCTAAAGATCCTTGATGCCGCCTAAACCTTCCTCTTTGAAAGCCTGTGAAAATATCAGGCAAACCTTTTCAGAGTCTAGCGCACAACTTGTGGATGGGAAAGTACCACACCTTGATCAATATAATTGTGAGCCACAAAGGAATACCTGCATGCTGATTAGCTGTTCAGCAGCTAGAAAGGCAGCAGAAATGCTGGATCTGATATTGATTAGGCCTGAGGATGTTCCACCATGTGACTCTCAGGGCAGTAGCAGATCCTTCTTGGCAGAGACAACATTTGGGGTGAATTGAGGAACTTTTTTTTCTCCTACCATGCTGGTGGACCATATTTGGCCTGAGGACATTCCTTGTGCAGGCCTTGCCTAGAGAATGAAAGCATCCAATTTCAGGTATGCCCTTCCAGCCCAAAGCCTTGTCTCTAACCTTGGAAAAGAAAAGGAAAAAAATTCCTATGGTTGCCTAACCTGTTATTTCAGCATAGAGTATATGAGGTTTGCCCTAAATGTGATAAATCAGATTATTAAATAAAGCTGGATTTTAAGACTTCCAATACTGTAACTCTTAAGAGAGATTCTTAGTTTACTATCAACTAGCACATATTATATCAGACAGTTATGCTTACTATTTATTCATTTTGATATCATTCATGCTGTTTTGTTCTTGCATACAATGAGGATAAAATAGTACCATAAAACTATTCTGCGTGTCAGTTAGAATCCCCCTCCACCAAATACATTTGCAAATATTCTCCGAACCACTTAGATGAGACAATTCAAGTAATTAATATGTTCCATAGTAATTAAGATACTTATCCATTTTCTTGGCTTTTATTTTCATTGCAGGTGATTTAATTTAGTAAGAAGTAGAAACTTGAGAGTACAGGGGGGAAGAATCCACTCCTTTACTCCCTTCTGGGTGTGTATGTTTTTTTTAAAGCATAAATATAGTACACAGAGTACTAGACATCTATGACTAGAGAAATGACCTATGATGTGAAAGCCTTTGGTATCAGCTTTCATATTGTATTAAATGTAGTCAGAGGTGGGTTCCACCCATTTTGGACCGGTTCTATAGAACCATTAGTAACTTGGCCTGGGTCGCTGGAATTTTTTTTTTTTAAATAAATTTTTATTGATTTTATAGGTTTACAAAAAACAAACATATAACAGTGCACAGTGCATGTGCCCATCACCAAACAACACACACACCCCATCACCCCCACCACCCCTATAAGAGGATTCAAAGAATTTTTACTTATTTATCTATCTATTAATCCTTGGCTCTATCTTGAACAATTTTTACTAAAAGAGTGATTGTAATTTATTTTTCGTATTTACATCACAGATTCTACTTAACATATAATCTTTTACCTTGTTCCATCGCACCATCAGCTTCTCTAGTTTATTCTTATCAAAATTATTTAATCTTATTTCCATAATTTCAAAATGTATGTGATCCACCATGTACCAGTACCAATTCTGTAGTGTCCATTTTGTAGAATCTTTCCATCCTAAAACTATCACCGCTTGAGCACTTTCCAATGCTACAGTTTTAATTTCCTTAGATTCTCCTAGTTCCCTATATTTAATTAAGATTGCTGTTTCTTTTGTAATAAGCCAGTTGATGTTTAACATTTTATTGATTTCATTCTGGACTACATTCCAGAATTTCTGTATTTCTGCACATTCCCAGATCATATGCATAAAAATTCCTTTTTTCTGGCACCCATGCCAACATTTACCCTTCTCTTTCCCCTGGAAGTGTGCAATTTGTACAGGTGTATAGTACCACTTATGTAAGATTTTTCTTCTCATCTCTTTAACTCTTGTATTTTTAATCTTGTATATATTTCCTATTATTTCTTCCATTTCTCTTTCGTCTATTTGTAAGTCATCCTGCCAACATCTTGTTAAACTTTTAACTACTTCTTCTTCCCTCTGCAATAGCATTCTATATATATTGCTGACTTGTGCTTTACTTTCGTTTATCTTTTCACTTATTATTTTTTCCAAGCTATTTTCTTCTCGTAAGAAGGCTATGATGTGAAAGCCTTTGGTATCAGCTTTCATATTGTATTAAATGTAGTCAGAGGTGGGTTCCACCCATTTTGGACCGGTTCTATAGAACCATTAGTAACTTGGCCTGGGTCGCTGGAATTCACAGCAATGCAGGCCTGCCATGTCCCCAAGCCGGTTCTCTCGGCAGCGCCATCTTGTTTTTTAGACTATCTACAATTGACCTCTCCCCCTTTCTAAGAGGTCTGTAAGGGGCGTGTATAAGCGCACCACTGTGCCTACCGTCCCTATCCTATTGTCTTCTTTTGTTACTTTTTATCATTACTTACCTAATGTTTTATTTGTACAAATTATCACCCTATAATTGGGAACATAGAAACATAGAAGACTGACAGCAGAAAAAGAACTCATGATCCATCTAGTCTGCCCTTATACTATTTTCTGTATTTTATCTTAGGATGGATATATGTTTATTCCAGGCATGTTTAAATTCAGTTACTGTGGATTTATCTACCACGTCTTCTGGAAGTTTGTTCCAAGGATCTACTACTCTTTCAGTGAAATAATATTTTCTCACGTTGCTTTTGATCTTTCCCCCAACTAACTTCAGATTGTGTCCCCTTGTTCTTGTATTCACTTCCCTATTAAAAACACTTCCCTCCTGGACCTTATTTAACCCTTTAACATATTTAAATGTTTCGATCATGTCCCCCCTTTTCCTTCAGTCCTCTAGACTATAAAGATTGAGTTCGTTAAGTCTTTCCTGATACATTTTATGCTTAAGACCTTCCACCATTCTTGTAGCCCGTCTTTGGACCCGTTCAATTTTGTCAATATCTTTTTGTAGGTGAGGTCTCCAGAACTGAACACTCTATACAGCGGGATCATAATCTTGCTCTTCCTGCTTGTTATACCTCTAGCTATGCAGCCAATTGTTTGACTAAATAAATAAATAAATAAATGAATGAATGAATGAATGAATGAATGAATGAATGAATGAATGAATGAAATAAATAAATAAATAAATACACAGAAGCTTTTTTTTATAGTACTGAGTATGTGCAGATAGTCATTTCCAGGAAGTGATACACACATGCTCTTGCATATAAGCAAAAATTGCATTTCTGTCGCAGTGCAAACTGGTGAGGAAGGTAAGTAGAACTCACCCATGAATATAGTGGTTATTCACCTTGATGTAGTGGTTAGTCTAGAAACCAGGAGATTGTAACTTCTAGTCCTGCTTTAGGCATGAAAACTGACTGGGTGTCTTGGGTAGTCATTCTCCCTCAGCCTACTCCACCTTACAGCATTGTGGTTTGTTGTTGTGGGGGAAATAGGAGGAAGGAGTATTATTTATATTTGCCACCTTGAATTACTTACAAATAATAAAGGTAGGACAAAATTCAAATAAATGCATCAAATGTGTCACATAATAGATAAGCAAAAGTCTCGCAAAGACTACAGACACTATAGTTACTAAAATGAACATGACACAATACTAAAATCTTGCAGGATTAAAAATTCAGCCAATTCTATAACACAGTTCAGTAGGGTTTCTTCTTGTTGTAAGCTATGTTGGCTAAGGAATGAATTATGATCTCGGGAATATCTCAAATGGAGAGATCACATCAGAAATAAATGAATTAATAATTATTAACATTATTAACATTCATTCTTAGGGGATAGCTGCCCCTTGAAGGTAGCACAAAGTAACCTCCAGGTAAGAGGAAACAGATATACAATTTGGAGTGTGAGCCACTTATCTCAGCCACTTATCTTCAGAATTTTTCAAGAATTTTAGCTTCACTCACTTTCACTCAAGATCAAGATGGTTGCTTCCATGCTGCCATTAGGGAAAACAAGCAGGAATGAATGGGTCCAAGTCCAATGGATCCAAGTCCACATGAAAAGGAGAAAGCAGCGGGGTAACACAAGGTTCAGTCCTAGGTCCAGTACTCTTTACTATATTCATTAACGACCTAGATGAGGGAATAGAGGGAGAACTAATTAAATTTGCAGATGACACCAAGCTGGAGGGAATAGTCAATACTCCAGAGGGCAGGCTTAAGATACAAATGGATGTTGACAGACTTGTACAGTGGGCTCAAACAAATAAAATGAAGTTCAATGCAGAGAAAAGTAAAATCCTACATCTAGGGTAAGAAAAACCTAAGACATACATGCAAACTGGATGAAACCACACTCAACAGCAGTGACTGCAAGAGAGATCTTGGAGTCTTGGTGGACAACCAACTAAATATGAGCCATCAGTGTGCAGCGGCAGCCAAAAAAGACAATACAGTTCTAAATTGCATTAACAGAGGGATAAATTCTAGGACTAGGGAGGTACTAATACCACTCTATAAAGCCCTGATTAGACGACAACTAGTTTTGGTCACCATTCTACAAAAAAGACATTGAAATTCTACAAAATGTACAGAAGAAAGCAACCAGGATGATAAGGAGAGTGGAAACTAAAACATACAAAGAGAGGTTGCAGGAATTGGGCATAGATAGTCTAGTGAAGAGAAGGACCAGGGGAGATGTAACAGCAGTCTTCCAATACTTGAAGGGCTGCCACAGAGAGGAGGGGAGGTCAGGCTATTTTCCAAAGCACAGAAAGCTAGATAAGGAAGCTGACCAAAGAGAAATTCAACCTGAAAATAAGGAGGAACTTTCTGATGGTGAGAACGATCAACCAGTGGAATGGCTTGTCTGCAGAGATTGTGAATGCTCCAACAGTTGAGACTTTCAAGAGGAGATTGGACTGGCACATGAGCTGTTGCCCTGGCTAAGCTCCAGCATGCATGTATGTGCCATCCAGCTGATTTCTGGCTTGCACAGAGTCTCTGGGAGAGTGTTTTTGCCTTCCAGAGAACTTCGGGGTAGATGGAGAGGGCATTTTACCCTCCCCTGGCTCCAAGGAAGTCTTTAGAGCCTGGGTAAAGCAAAGCACAAGCCTACTGGGCGCACCAGAAGTTGGGAAACAGGCCATCTCCGGCTTCCAGGGGGCCTCTGGGGAGTAGGGGAAGGTGTTTTTGCCCTCCGCAGGCATTAAATTATGAGTGTGGGCACTTGTACATGCATGATAGCATGCACACATGCTCTTTCGGCACCCAAGAAAAGAAAGATTTGCCATCACTGGTGTAGGGTCTCCTGCTCGAGTAGGGGGTTGGAACCAGATCGCCTACAAGGTCCCTTCCAATTCTGATTATTTATTTATTTATTTATTTATTTATTTATTTATTTATTTATTCAATTTTTATGCCGCCCTTCTCCTTAGACTCAGGGAGGCTTACAACATGTTAGCAATAGCACTTCTTAACAGAGCCAGCATATTGCCCCATAATCCGGGTCCTCATTTTACCCACCTCGGAAGGATGGAAGGGTGAGTCAACCTTGAGCTGGTGATGAGATTTGAACCGCTGACCTTCAGATCTGCAATCAACTTCAGTGGCCTGCAGTACAGCACTCTACCTGTTGCGCCACCCCGGCTCATCATGATTATAAATAAGGATATAAATATTATTATTTATTATTATTAAATAATATTATTTATTTTAAGTAAATAAAAGGAGAAGAAATTACATATTGCAGTTTGACCAGCCTGCCAAGTTCTGAATAGTAAAAGAATGGGATTGATCAAGTGGCTAAAAAGTGAGATAGTTACTTATAAGTAATTCAGAACCTTATCAGATAATGAATATTAAATTCAAGCACTACATGGGCAATTTCACATTCAGGGGGAGATAACGTAGATTTATGCTTGCACACAACAATGGCTTTTGAATATTCATAGACTTACACCTGGACATTATCTGAGAGTCATGCATATTCATGACTGCATCGTCTAGATGGGGAAAAACCGAAAGGCATAAGAAACGCAGGACTCCCAAGAGTGTAGACACAAAGATATGCTATCCCTTTTTTTAAAAAAAAAAAGTTTGATTTCTGTCAGCAAACTCAGAGAATCTGCTGGTATAAAGATTCTAAAAGACAGTGCAGATGAGTCCTGCAGCCTAGCGGAATGGGGTGGAGCAGTATCTTTGGACTTAAAGCCATGGTTAAGCAGATCAAGTACAAGCCAGGAATGAGGAAGAGTCTCCAAACAAGCATAATATGAGAAACAGCACAGCCAAGCTTGAAGAAATAGGGTGGAGCCAGATTTCTTTTCTGAGACTAGCACTTAAACATTAATAATAATAATAATTATTATTATTATTATTATTATTATTGTTGTTGTTGTTGTTGTTATTGTTATTGTTATTGTTGTTGTTGTTGTTGATGATGATGATGATGTTGTTGTTATTATTATTATTATTATTATTATTATTATTATTATTATTATTAATTAGATTTGTATGCCGCCCCTCTCCGAAGACTCGGGGCGGCTCACAACAGTAATAAAAACAGTATAACAATGGAACAAATCTAATACAGTGATCCCTCGATTATCGCGAGGGTTCCGTTCCAGGACCCCTCGCGATAATCGATTTTTCGCGATGTAGGGTTCCGGAAGTAAAAACACCATCTGCGCATGCACGATTTTTTTTAATGGCCGCGCATGCGCAGATGGTGGAGGTGGGGAGCGACGAAAGTGCGGAAGCCGACAGATTGCTTTGGATGTCGGCTGCCCCCGGGCCCCCCCCCTGCCCTTTGGCGTTTGGCTTCAGGACTCAGCTGGGAAGCGGTGCGGCTGTTTTAAAAGGTCGCAGCCGGCCTGGGGGGCTTGCCAGCACCCCCCGAACCTGGGTTGGGGGTTCGGGGGGGGGTGCTGGGAAGCCCCCCAGGCCGGCTGCGACCTTTTAAAACAGCCGCGTCGCTTCCCAGCTGACTCCTGAAGCCAAACGCGGAAGTGGGGTTTTTTTAATTAATATTTTTTGAAAAATCGCGATATAGCATTTCGTGAAGATCGAGATCGCGAAACTCGAGGGATCACTGTAATAAAAATTATATTAAAATCCCCAACTGTTAAAAACTATACAAAACATACATACCAAACATAAAATATAAGAAAAGCCTGGGGGAGATATCTTAGTTCCCCCATGCCTGGCGATATAGGTGGGTCTTGAGTAACTTGCGAAAGACAAAGAGGGTGGGGGCTGTTCTAATCTCCAGGAGGGGAGTTGATTCCAGAGGGCCGGGGCTGCCACAGAGAAGGCTCTTCCCCTGGGCCTACCAAATGATATTGTTTGGTCGACGGGACCCGGAGGAGGCTAACTCTGTGGGACCTTATCAGCCGCTGGGATTCGTGCGGTAGAAGGCGGTTCCGGAGGTATTCTGGTCCAATGCCATGAAGGGCTTTAAAGTCATTACCAACACTTTGAATTGTGACTGGAAACCGATCGGCAGCCAGTGCAGACCACGTAGTGTTGTAGAAACATGGGCAAATCTAGGAAGCCCCACAATAGCTCTCGAGGCTGCATTCTGCACGATCTGAAGTTTCCGAACACTTTTCAAAGGTATCCCCATGTAGAGAGCGTTGCAGTAATCGAACCTTGAGGTGATAAGGGCATGAGCGACTGTGAGCAATGACTCCCTGTCCAAATAGGGCCGCAACTGATGCACCAGGTGAACCTGGGCAAACGCCCTCCTTGCCACAGCCGAAAGATGGTGTTCCAATGTTAGCTGTGGATCGAGGAGGACGCCCAAGTTGCGAACCCTCTCTGAGGGGGTCAATAATTCCCCCACAGGGTAATGGACAGACAGATGGAATTGTCCTTGGGAGGCAAAACCCACAGCCACTCCGTCTTGTCTGGATTGAGTTTGAGCTTGTTGTCACCCATCCAGACCCCAACAGCCTCCAGGCACCGGCACATCACTTCCACTGCTTCATTGACTGGATATCCATATTTTCAGCTGCTTTCTTGATACCAGGAGCCAAAGTATAATTATACTCCTGTAACTAAGTAACCAAGATATCTTGGTTTACTAACAGAATGGTAACAAGGTGAAGAAGCAGTTTGGTGCAGTTGTTAAAGGCATCAGGCTAGAAACTGGGACTGTAAGTTTTAGTTCCATCTAGACACAAAGCCAACTGGGTGACCTTGGACCAGTCATTCTCTCTCAGCCTTAGAAAGAAAACAATGGCAAACCACCTCTGAACAATGTGGCCAAGAAAACTGCAGGCAGCCAATAGAGGTCAAGACCAACTTGAAGACACAATAGGTAGAGACTTCCTGCACCTTAGCACAGTGATGGCGAACGTTTCTTGGCTCAGCTGCCAAAAGGGTGTGCATGTGCACAATAGTATTTATTTCTTCAGAAGAGAAGGATTTAGGGGTAGTGATTTCTGACAGTCTCAAAATGGGTGAGCAGTGTGGTCGGGCAGTAGGAAAAGCAAGTAGGATGCTTGGCTGCATAGCTAGAGGTATAACAAGCAGGAAGAGGGAGATTGTGATCCCCTTATATAGAGCACTGGTGAGACCACATTTGGAATAGTGTGTTCAGTTCTGGAGACCTCACCTACAAAAAGATATTGACAAAATTGAACTACAATAATGGTGGAAGGTCTTAAGCATAAAACGTATCAGGAAAGACTTCATGAAGTCAATCTGTATAGTCTGGAGGACAGAAGGAAAAGGAGGGACATGATCGAAACATTTAAATATGTCAAAGGGTTAAATAAGGTTCAGGAGGGAAGTGTTTTTAATAGGAAAGTGAACACAAGAACAAGGGGACACAATCTGAAGTTAGTTGGGGGAAAGATCAAAAGCAACGTGAGAAAATACTATTTCACTGAAAGAGTAGTAGATCCTTAGAACAAACTTCCAGCAGATGTGGTTGGTAAATCCACAGTAACTGAATTTAAACATGCCTGGGATAAACATATATCCATTGTAAGATAAAATACAGGAAATAGCATAAGGGCAGACTAGATGGACCATGAGGTCTTTTTCTGCCGTCAGTCTTCTATGTTTCTATGTTTCTAGTATGAGCATGCGTGCCTACACCCATAATGTAATGTCCTCCCCCGTGCATGGACACAACCTCTGCACTGGCCCCCATGCATTCACATAGGCCTCACTGAAGCCTCCAGATTTCTGGTAGGCTCATTAGGCCGTTTTTTGCCACCTCCAGGATTGAGGAGGCTTTCCTGAAGCTTGGAGAGAGCAAAAACAGTCAAAAAGAAGGCTGAAAATCAGCTGACCAGCGTGGCATGTGTGCTAGAGCTGACATAAGGCAACATCTCACGTGCCCTCAGATATGCTCTGCGTGCCACCTGTGGCACCCATGCCATGGGTTCACCATCACTGTCTTAGGGAGAGAGGGATCCATAAAGTATGTGCTGCCTCATAACCTGAAGAACTTCACAAAGATTTTCAACAAGTCACAAATTTGGAGGGGAGGGCGGTAGGAGGAAATAAGTTTCAACAATGTACACCAACAGCAATCCCAGACCAGTAAAATGGCCTCTGTGACCAATTGTGTGATCCGAGCCTGTAAATCACTCTGTTCTGGTCCATAATTTATTAAGGCCATAATTTATTAAGGCCAGTTATCATATTTTGTTCAAAGGAATCCAGTAGCGTGGCAGCTTGCCTTTTTCAGGAATCATCTACTGTCGTGTGTGTCAAAAACAAATTGCTGAAGATGTGTCAATTTATATTCACTCATGCTTTGTTGCACCCTATATTGCTTTGAACCAAAAGGACTGGAGTGGTAAAAGAGGGGGGGGAAGGGAGAGAGGGAAGAGGGAAGGGAGGATGTAACACAGCCTAAGGTTATGTGGAAAAGTGAATATTCTAAACCATCCAATAACTGTTTTGGGGGGTGGGGGGGCTTCAGTTAAACCATTTGATTTAAATTCATTCCGGCAGCTGAAAAATGATATGACCATGTTGAAATACCAGTGAGCCAAAGGGTATCACCTCTTGCTGTCTCTCCAAATTATATCTGGTTAGCAGACAGGTTTCTTTTAAGATACCTGAACTATAAAAGGAAAAAGAAAATCACGTTTCTCTTTTGTCTAAATTAGACAAACAGGCAGTAGGTAACTGCCTTTCATTTATCTGCCATAGATTTTATTACTGTTGGGTAGTAGCTGTATCAAGGCTATTTGGCATGTAGGATGGAGATTTAACCCTTTCTGTGGAAGTGAAACTGTCATCTCCCAAAGAAATGCTATTACTTTACTGCTTGCTTGCTTGCTTGCTTGCTTGCTTGCTTGCTTGCTTGCTTGCTTGCTTGCTTGCTTGCTTGCTTGCTTGCTTGCTTGCTTGCTTGCTTGCTTGCTTGCTTGCTTGCTTGCCTGCTTGCCTGCTTGCCTGCTTGCCTGCTTGCCTGCTTGCCTGCTTGCCTGCTTGCCTGCTTGCCTGCTTGCCTGCTTGCCTGCTTGCCTGCTTGCCTGCTTGCCTGCTTGCCTGCTTGCCTGCTTGCCTGCTTGCCTGCTTGCTTGCTTATTCAATGTACATAGCTGTTGTGGTTGGATCACAGCCAGCTCCTCTGATAACAGATTTTGAGCCAGATGAGCAGGGTCCATCCGAGCATCAGAGACATAGTTCCCTCTAAGCTGAGCAGTGAGCAATCGCTCACTTAAAAATCATCATCAACTCAGAGTTTTCCAAACCTGCCCAGAAGCCAAGAGGGAAAGAGTGAGAGGGAAGGAGAGAGAGAGGAAGAGAGAGAAACAAATAGAAAAAAGAGAGGAAGGAAAAGAGAAAGAAAAAGAATGGGAGTAAGGAAGAGAGAAAGAAAATCAAAATCTAGTTTGAAACTAGCTCAACTATTTAAGTGGCATTTTGATATTGATAGAGTTGCCCTATTATGAGCTCACTGTTATAGACACACAGTACAGTATTTTATTTTGAAATTCTCTGAGGCAAAACAGGGTGGGTTGTTTGTTTGTTTGTTTGTTTGTTTGTTTGTTTGTTTGTTTGTTTGTTTGTTTATTATTTCTGTGCCACCCAGTCCCGAAGGGACTGCCGCTCAGACACTATACTTTTCCGCCAACCCCCCCAAAAAATTAGAGGGAACACTGATGAGAGACCTGTTTGGCTATTGGATGATTCTGACAGTGAGGGGGAAGGAGAGATGAAAGCTGAAGGTTCTCGAGAGATAGAGGTGGAGGCCCCTGCAATGCCTATGGAACCACCGGCTAGGGCCTTGTCTGGGTCAGAGGAGGAGGAGGTGATTAAGGACCCAATCCTGAATGTCCATGTGCGAAGGATTAGGGGAAGACAGGAACAGTTGAGCAGATTCAGGAGGAGATCTTGATCACAACTGGGAGTAATAGGAAATTCTGCAGCATGTATAAAAGGGGAGGTTTGTGGGAGTGTTCTTTGCAGGAGTTATCGTTCATAGTTTAACAGAGAAAGAGAAACAGATCTAGAGTTTTCTTTAAACCAACATCCCTGCTTTCTTTGGAAATTTGCTTTATGAAAAACTGTAGCTATTGCAAAAAAGTGAGTGCCCAGTTTGGAGAAATTATTTACAAACCTTGGGGGGGGGGGTTGGACATTTGTTATCGGCCTTGAAGATAACTCAGACTCTTTCTCAGTAAACACACATTATTTTGCCGTAATTGCAGTTCTCAGCTAACTTGTTAATGAAATATATTTTTGTGTTTCTGAAACTTCAGTTTGTGTGTTTTACTTTGACCTTAATTACTGCTCAGCTGTCACACCAGGCAGAACACATAGCAACCCCAATTACTGATCCCTGGGAATGTGCTTGCATCTTAAAAGCCTTCTGAAAAGCCAGCAGGATGGACTTTCTCCCTTCTGATGAAATACTGAAAAGAGAATTTCAAGTTTCAAAGGTGGCTAAACGTCCAAACCAACTTTGTAGCAAAGGTTCATATCAATTACCAATATGAAAGTGGGCAGTGTTTGTTAGATTAGCGCAGGAATCAGAGTCGAGACATAGAACAATTCAACACTTCTATTTAAGCAAGTAAGCTCCTTAAGAAAAGGCTGCCAGAGAGAAGCAGGGAAGCCCCTTTTAAGGGTTTCTCTACATTTTACCGACCAGTGACAGGTGTTTAAATATGCCACCACTATCTTGGCCAATCAGTGGTGGCTATGCAAATTTACTATGTACAGCAGTACATAAGAGTATCCCTATTGCCATGGTGTCTCAGTTGTCCCCTCTGAGGTTCCTGCTATGGGCTCCCCCCTCTTCTTTTGAAATAGTTTATGATTCAGACTTTGTTCCAAACAGAAGCAAGGGAAAATTGGGGTGGGTGGGTTGCTGGACAAACCAAGGTTACTGCAGCCAACAAAGTTTGGCTATCTGACAATGTAATGCTCAAGGACCAATATAAACTATTTGCAATGGGAGAGATGTTTTTCAAAAGAAAATTCAAAACAGTCCCTGCACTTCTCTGCCAGGTTGTCACCAGCTGGAATGGTAGGATTAATCCTTCCTTGAATTTTTAATAACCAAATAAGAGCTAATTTCGAGAATGGCACATCTTTTTATCTGGTTATACCAGGGAATCTATTTGTTACTTTCAAATAATAACAAATATGTTGCCTGGAGTTGTTTTTCAAACAAAAGGCAGCCAATTTGCAATGTTGTAAAAGCAATTTTGGATCATAGCACCCTTTAAAAATGTGCTAAGTATAATATAAACTCAGATTTATATATAATTATTATATATAAGCTGATTCCTTTTGTATGTTCAGTGTAACATCTTTTTTTCATGTTATTCTTGTAGCTTTTCATTTTTAAATCTACTTTCAAATCAGTCTTGACCTTATCAAGTAAAACTTATGCTTCTTCTGTGATCATCAGCTCTGCTTTCTGTGGCACCATCTTCAACTTGCCATTTCTTCCCCAGAAATTTGACTTTCACCAGCCAAAAACTGCACTTGGATACAAAATCATGGCATAATCTCTGTACACATCAGTCATGTAGATGACCTAGAGGTAAAGGTTTCCCTGTCCAGGCACATCTGATTCTAGGACACAGTCCTTATCTCTGTTTCTTGGCTGAGGGAGCTAGCATTGCCCAAAGACAATTTCTGTGGTCATGTGGCCAGCATGGCTATACACCAAAGGTTCAAAAAATGCTGTACCTTCCTGCCAAAATGGTACCTATTAATCTACTTGCATATGCATGGTTTTGAACTGCTAGGAGGGCAGGAGCTGGGACAGGAACAGGAGCTCATTCTGCTGTGCAACACTCGGGTCTCAAGCCCAAGTTGTTAGCTTTCCAGCTGACAAGCTCAGCATCTTTAACTGCCTACACATCACTAAATAAGGATTGTATATTATGTATATCAGCAGCCCTCAGTTAAAAAGCTGGAATTTTCATAGCTAAGTGACATGATCCTAAAGTGGAAGACCACATGACTGCCACTTTATGATGAAAATTCCAGCCATTGTTAAGCAAATCCCACTCTGTCATTAAGGACAGCATCACACAGTCAGCCGTGTTTGACTTCCTGCCAGATTCCCCATTGACTTTGCTTCTGGGAAACCACTAAAGGTCGCAAATGGCATGACTGCAGGATTCTGCAATGTCAAGACTGCGATCTGGTCACCAAGCAACTGAATCATGCTCACATGGCCATGGGTACGTTGCAACAGCTGGAATTTTGAGAACGGGTCATAGGTACTACTTGTTCAGCAACATCATAATTTTTAATGATCTCTGAATAAATTATTGGTACCTGTACATCTTACACAATGCATATGCACATATACGAAGTGTCAATTGCAAAGCGGAATTGTGCTGATTTCAACTGCTTCTTAGTTGCTAGACAGACTGGGAGGGGGGGGGGAGATCCACCTGTGGAATGCCAGTTCCAGACAGCAGGCAAAAAGAAGAATCCAGTTGTGTGGGAATCCAGGTCGCTCAGCCATCTAGGTTACTATGGCCCAGTTTGTTGCAAAAACAGTATTGGGACTGCTAGTTTGACAACATTATTTGAACTAATGTGGGGAAGGGAATTTGATTATTTAACTATGTAAAAACCACAGGGATTAATTAGAGTTGGTTTTGCTTCCATTCATGCCAATATGATGTAACCAATAAAGTGTGGTAGAAAGTCTGCTTGCTTGGTTGGGTTTGTCAGTCGGGGACGAACCCAACCAAGATTATATCAGTAAGGAAACATGAATGAAAAACTGGCATTTAGCATTACCAAATTGTATTATTAAACACCAGTAGTCTTCTTTATGGCTCTAGAGCAGTGGTTCTTAACCTGTGGATCGGGACCCCTTTGGAGGTCGAATGACCATTTCATAAGGGTTGCCTAAGACCATGGGAAAAGGGAAAAGACATGGGGTGAGTAACCAACAATACGCTGACGATACTCAGCTGTATATCTCTACCCCATGTCAGTTCAGTGAAGCAGTGGAAGTGATGTGCTGGTGTCTTGAAACTGCTTGGGCCTGGATGGAGGTCAACAGGTTAAAACTCAACCCTGACAAGACTGAGTGGCTGTGGGTTTTTCCTCCTAAAGGCAACACCATCTTCCCATCTTTGGTACTGGGAGGGGAAGAAATTTCCCCCTTGGATAGGGTTTGCAAATTGGGTGTCCTCCTAGATCCACAGCTAAGGCTAAAACAACGTCTCTCAGCTGTAGCTAGTGGGGCTTTTGCACAAGTTCATCTCTACCAGTTGCGGCCCTACCTTGACCAGGAGGCGCTCTGCACAGTCACTCACGCCCTCATTACCTCCTGTCTTGACTATTGCAATGCACTCTACATGGAGAATTCAGCTGATGCTCCAACTTTATTATGCTGCATTGGTTGCCAGTCGGTCTCCAAACGCAATTCAAGGTGTTGGTTATCACCTTTAAAGCCCTAAATGGTTCAGGGCCAGACTATTTACGTAACCGCCTCGTCCCTCATACCTTGCTGAGGCCAGTAAGGACCCACAGAGTTGGCCTTCTCCAGGTCCTGTCCACCAACCAACTGCCTCCAGAGATCTGCATTATCTCCACCCTACCAGTCTTCCGGAAAGCCATTAAGACCTGGCTTTTCCGGCAGGCCTGGAATTAGACTGGTTGCAAGGATGTATGGGTTTTATATTACTGTTATTATTGACTTTTATTATTAGATTTTAACTGGTTTTATTGCTGTTGTATTTATTCTGATTGTTAGCTGCTTAGAGTCTGTTTGGAGTGAGCCGCATATAAATACAATAAATAAGTTAGGAAACAAACAAACAAACAGGCAAGCAAGCAAGCAAACAAACAAACAAACAAATAAATAAATGATGTTAGGAACTAAAGCTTCTATTCTGGTACCTTGGAACATATTTTTACAATTCGACCAATCAGGTGTTTGCATGGTGTGTGTGTGGGGGGGGGGGTGTTTCCCTCTGATCTTCTTACCAATCAGCTTAAAGCTCTGTTGGGAGAATTGGTGCTAGACTTATGGTTGGGGATCACCACAACATGAGGAACTGTATTAAGGAGTCGCGGCATTAGAAAAGTTGAGAACCACTGCTCTAGAGGTAAGTTGCATCAAAGTTGGTGGCTCTATAAAAATGCCTTAAGGTCAGTAATGGGGGAGGGGAGCAAAGTTTCAGCTATATATTATTCCAATTAGTTAAATATGGTTCACATAAAAATATTTTAGTAGGATCCCCCCCCCCTCTAAAACACTAAACGAGTTGGCAGATATAAGGCAGAATAAGATTCCTGTTGTGGAATAAGTCTAATTATTGAGTGCCTACATAGTATCCTGTGGCAGGTGGTCGATTTGTCATGAGAAATATTCACCAGGGTACCATACATTTGACTCATATTTCCTTTATTAGAATATATGTCTGCCATAGTAAACCTGGAGTGGGCATTTTTGTTGTTCTTAAGCCAGGAATTATTATAGTAATTTATTTTTAAAAGCAACACCAGACCTTCCTATACGTATTCTTCGCGCATGGTGGAGGATGTATACCTTCTTCACTGCAGCTCTCTGATAAATGTTAGGCTTAGTGAATTGCTTTGAATTTAACTCTGCAAAGTGATACAGCACTGCTATCATTCCATTCTGATAATTACTGACATTAAGAATGCAAAGCACAGGCTGTGGAATTCAAAAATGCCCTTGTCAGAAAGCCTTCCTGCTGCTTCAGTTGTCACTGTAAATTTCCTACCTACCTACCTACCTACCATATTTCCTCAAATATAAGAATATTATGAACCCTGAAATAAACATTTGGCCTTGGACGCAAAAGCCAGATTGGACTTATCAGAGGGTGTCTTATTTTGGGGAAAACAGAGTACCTAATCTTTCCCTTTGAAAATTTCCATTTTTCTTTCAATGAAAATATGTCTTTCTTCCTTGTTAAAGTTAGGTGTCTCTCCTTGAAAGAAGAAGAGGTACTGTATGTACTACCCTCCAAGGCAGAGTCCCCAACCTTGGCAACTTTAAATCAGGCAGACTTCAATTCCCAGAATTCTGGGAGTTGACGTCTGCCAGACTTAAAGCTGCCAAGTTGTAGGCCCCTGTCTAAGAGATATTTCCTTCCTCCCTCCCTCCCTCCCTCCCTCCCTCCCTCCCTCCCTTCCTTCCACCAGAACTGCAGAAAAAACAATTACTGCCAACCTGCTTTCCATTGAGGACCTGTATACTGCACGAGCCAAAAAGAGGGCCATGAAAATATTTAAGGACCCCTCACATCTTGGACATATATTTTTTTCAACTCAGAACATCACTATATTGCACTACATTCCAAGACAATTAGACAGAAGAACAGTTCTTTTCCCAAACACCATCACTCTGCTAAACAAACAATTTCTTCATCACTGTCAAACTATTCACTAAAGCTGCATTACTATTAGTTTTTCTCATCGTTCCTATCACCCATCTCCCTCCACTTATGACTGTTTGACTGTAACTTGTTGCTTGTATTCATACAATTGATATTAATATTGTTTTCTGATTGCTTATTTGAACCCTATGACAATCATTAGCTGTTGAGGTGCTGTAAAGTCCCTGAGGGGAGCAATGTCTTCAGAGGGACTTAGAGCAACCCAGCCATGGGGGGTCACTCACGAATGCAAATCCTAGAAAGAAGACTTGGACACATCTCTCTCCGAGTGAAATGACACAGTATTGAGCTGTGCACCTCCTTTTATTGGGGGGATATGCAAATGGGAATGATTACACGTATATGTCAAGTGATATACAAACATCCAATAACGTAACTCTAAGATATGACACAACTTCCGAGTCCTTCCCATCTCCATATGGCACGTAACTAGTTTCTACTAAGCAAATGTCTCTCATGGCCAATTTCCTGGGACCTTTTGTTGTTTACAACAGCTATGTCCTGTTTACCACAAAGCAAGGTCTTTTATAACTGCCTTTGTCCTGTTTACCCCAGGCAATATAAATTGCATGTTTTGATCAGACAGTTCTTTTCCTGTTGACACATTCTTGTTATCTGAGGAGAGTTCTGAATCGTTTTTATGGCCAGTTTCCTTAAGCAGATTTCACCAGAAGTTCAGACTTATCTTATGTGATTTTTATGTATAGTCCTGTCCTGGCTAATGGAATAAAAGTGTATAAGGCTAGAAATACAGATATCAATCCTATCCTAACATTATGCTATATCCGTCAGCCACAAGCTGTACCTCATGATTCTTGACAAATGTATATTTTCTTTTATGTACCCTGAGACCATATGCACCAAAGACAAATTCCTTGTTTGTCCAATCACACTTGGCCAATAAAAATTCTATTTTATTCTATTCTATTCTATTCTATGCTATTGTAGTCTATGCCATGCTATGCTATGCTATTCTATGCTATTGTATTCTATGCCATGCTATGCTATGCTATGCTATGCTATGCTATGCTATGCTATGCTATGCTATGCTATTCCTTCCTTCCTTCCTTCCTTCCTTCCATCCATCCATCCATCCATCCTTCCCTCCCCCTTGATTTTCAGAAGGTTTTCTGGCTTAACATATAACATTTAGCACTATCCTCGTTTGGCAACTGACTCATTTAGCAACTGTTCACAGTTACAATGATGGAGAAGTAAATTTACAACCAATCCTCACATTTATGACGTTCACAGGCCTGTAAAACAAAGGAATGCCAAAGTAAGATCAAAAGCACAGATGCCATTTCACTTAGCTTAATAACTGAGTTCTGGTTCCAATTTTGTTTGCTAAACAAGGACTACTTATATTTACATTAATTTCTAAATACCTTTTCCAGTTTCTAAAAAAACCCAAAACCATTCAGTATTCAATATTCAAGGAATATTCCTTAGTAGTGATGAATCAAGAGAGTCTCTTGACATTGCAAATACAGACACACAAACACATATTGCCCCTTGCTTGCAAATATTTGATTTCTGTTGAATATCAAGTATTCCAGGATGGGGGATAGCTTTCACAAAGATACTTATGAGAGATAAACCAATATCATAGGGTAGAATATATGACCTGAGCTAAGTTCAAATCCATTGCTGAGTTTGGTCATAATCTCTGATATGATCAAATGAAAGAAAAATCATATATGAAATAAATCAGTGCCCTAAAATGGCGGGCGCAATTTCTGACCATTGAGTGCCTTCAGACAGCATTTCTGCTTTTTACTTATTAAACTTCACTGTCAGCGCTTTAAACAGTGTCGATCAGCTGTAAGGCGAACATTTTGCTGGTGTCCGATGACGCAACATGTCGGGCACTTTTACACGCCGCTGGGAGCAGCCTCTACACCCGGTCTGCTGGGACACTCCTATTTTCAAACTTCCCACTTTCTGCCGGACTTCGAGAGGCTCGGGGAAGGTTGGGGGGGAAATCCGAGCACTTTTAAAGGCGCAGGAGATTAGTTTGCTTCAAATGCAAGGCTTGGAGGAGGAGGGGGGCTCTGAACACCAGTAATGGCGCAGGAAGTTATGGATATGGGGTATGGCCTCGGAGGCCAGAGACCCAGTCCAGATGTTGTAGCAGGCTATGCCCACAGAGGGCAGAGGCCTGTTTCTTCTTGCTTCCTTGAAGATTCATCCTGCAAAACAACAAGGTAAGAGAAAAAAAAGTTATACTTTATTTAAACATAATTGAACACTTTTATCTATTTATTTACTATTCCTGTACAGGGGATTCAGAAACTCTGGTCCCATTACCACGACTGAGTTTTTAAGACTGAGGTGAAGGGGGTGGCTACAGGGCGGAGCTAATTATTATGTTAATTTAACTCAGTCCCTAACCAATAAGGCTGAAGTATCACCCATGTTGGACTCTCCGCAGAAGTGCATTGGAGAATGTCCTTGCAACAATATAGATATCAAGCTACCTACCAAGATTCCAATGCATCAAACTCTTACTATGAAAGACTAGCTGTGAATGGTGTGTCCGAAAGATTTCATTTTAGAAGAGAAATACATTGTGTTATTTCTGCCTATGTTCTTATTGCTAATAGCTCCGTAAAATGTGATTAAAGGAAAAATTAATATAAATATTATTATGAAATGGGGGATATTGTATTTACCTGCTACATTGGCAGTGGCATAGTTATTAAAATCCTGCCCAAGTCATCTTAATAAAAGTGCAAATATTTCTCCCTAATTATGCAATCCATTAAAATATCATCAATAATAGGCTGGATGGCTTCTTACACGCTGAGCAGCCATTGAGTGTTGACAAACTAATGAGTTTATATTTCTATGCAAAAATGTTTAATGATGAATTTGTAGAAAAGAAGGCAAGCCTTCTGTTGTATAGAAAGGCATGCTGTGTTGCAATGAACCAGCATTTATTAAATATATTTGTTTTACATCATAATATTCAATGTACCAGATAGAAGAAATTGTGGAATGCCACCATAATGCACATGAATTCTAATTAACTGCTTGTTTCCCTCCCACCTCAGGCAGGAAGACTAACACAACACTACTTCACAATTAAAAAGAAAATTACAAATTATGGAAGGGAATTAATAATTCTTCCATGGATAATTCTCATGTAGAAAACAGGACCCAATAAAGCAATAAAAGGAGAAGTTCGTTAATAATTCAGCTGTTACATTGAACCGGAAGATATTAAGAATACAAAAAGCAGCAAACAGGTAGCCAGAATCCTTGAAAAGTAGAGCTGTACCAATATTATTCTGTTGGCAATCTTAATATTCTGTTTCCCTTCCCTTGTTTGGAGAAATGGACCTCTGTAACAGTAACAGTAGCAATAAACATTAGGAACAGTGTAGTTCTTTTATGAAGGAATCGATAGCTGCAGTTATTTTAGATAAGGTTAAAAATGAAGAATTGGAAATTAGCTTGGCTTGGGTACTGGGAAATCAGAAGGCTGCACAAAGGGCTAGGACACTATATATGCTCTCACTGATGGAAGGGGCTTCTGAATTTCTGCAAGCAATGGTTAGGCAGGTTTCTTCATAGATTTTACTTTAAAAAAATCTGAGCAATTTCTTGCTTGTTCACATAGACAAGCTAACACTAGAAGATTGAAAAAAGTGGCCACCAAACAGATCAGGAAAAAGAAGTCTGAAAATACCAGTGAACACATGGCAGATAATGGTGTCCTTTTAGACTCTATCTATCTATCTATCTATCTATCTATCTATCTATCTATCTATCTATCTATCTATCTATCTAGTCAAACAATTATAGGGTGATAATTTGTACAAATAAAACATTAGATAAGTAATGATAAAAAGTAACAAAAGAAGACAATAGGACAGGGACGGTGGGCACAGTGGTGCGCTTATGCACGCCCCTTACAAACCTCTTAGAAAGGGGGAGAGGTCAATTGTAGATAGTCTAAGGTTAAAGGTTTTGGGGTTAGGAGTAGAAACCAAAGAATCATATTTTTTGCAGTCAAGTTTGGAGCAGTTGACATTTAGTTTAAATCGATTTCGTGCTCGTGTGTTGTTGCAGTTGAAGGTGAAGTAGTCATTAACAGGTAGGACATTTTGGTATATAATTGTATGAACTATAATTAAGTCAGAACGGAGACAACGGAGTCATAAGTTGTCTAAACCAAGAATTTCAAGTCTGGCGGAGTAAGGTATTTTGTTGTGAGAAGAGGAATGAAGGACTCTTCTTGTGAAATATTTCTGGACTCTCTCAATTGTGGTGATGTCAGATATGCAATGTGGGTTCCATACAGGCGAGCTGTATTCTAGGATTGGTCTGACAAATGTTTTGTAAGCTCTTGTTAGCAGTTCAAAATTACCAGAGAAGAAGCTGCGAAGGATTAGGTTAACAACTCTTAAAGCCTTTTTGGCAATGTTGTTGCAGTGGGCTCTAGGACTTAGGTCATTGGATATGAGTACTCCACCAAGAATGAGTGGGTGCAAAGTGACTGAACTCCAAAGCCAACAAGAATGGAACTGATGGAAATGGCCCAACCTCCAGATCATGTAGCTATTGTTCCAAATGTTCCAAGTCTAATCAGTGGTTCATGGGAGTCATCTTTGACTAAAGAAATTTTGAGTCAGTTTCATGGACAGCCAAATTGCCTCTGTGATCATGCCAAGGGTAGCAGGTTAAAGTCCCCTGGTACTTTACATCTGGGAAATTCCACTAAGAATGTCGCTCCAATAAAGATGTTGCTGGACATCTGGCAGGCTGGCACTGGCACATGAGTAATGACTTCTTCTGAACCCTACGAAATTCTCATATTCTGAGAAGCCTTCCAAAATAGTGGGTGATACCACATAGCTTCTATATAGGAAGGCTGTGCACTTGGTTAGCTGGTTCTCTTAGGAAAAGTGATCTTGAGAAAAGGTAAATGAAGCAAAGCATGAGGGTTGGAAGAGGCTCAAGACCCAGAAGTACCCAAAGAAATTGGAGATAGGCCCAAAAGATCCAGCGAGGTAGGATGATAAGGGTAGATAGGTGAGTGGGGAAGCTGTAGGGTGGGATGAGAAACTGGGCAAGAGGAGGACATGGGAGCTCAGGGCATTGTAGAAGTGCTGCAATGTGGCCCTTGGTTTGCACCAGGTCTCCAAGAGTCTTCCCCATCACTGGGGAACTCCATACTTTACTTAACAACTTGTGCAATCACTTAACAATCACAAGGGGGAGAGCCAGAATTATGGTTATTAAGCAAGATGGTCATATTGATGTGTTGCTCAATGACCACCATGACGTAAAATCATAATTCTAATCTCAATTGTGATCATGGGTCAAGGACTATCTTGGTATTATGACACTTAAGTTTTTATGGAAGAACTCCATACAAATGAAGGCCAACACAGGCTAAATAACTTGCATTGTGATTTCACATTTTAATAATAATAATAATAATAATAATAATAATAATAATAATGCTGGTGGTGGTGATGGTGATGATGATGATGATGGTGGTGATGATGATGATAACAACAATAATAATAACAATAAATAACAACAACAATAACAACAATGTTTCTCAATACAAACTTTCTCAATAATAATAACGTCATTGACAAATTCATCATCAGTCAATTGCAAAAGGCAGCTTTATTCACAACAGCTTACATCTTTATAAGAAAGTGTAATATTAATAGAGGTGCAATTCCAGAACATCTGGATCACCACCTGAACACCAATAGCATCAACAAAAGTCATTATCAATCAATTGCAAAAGCTTTACTGGGAGCAGTAAAACCATCCTGCACTGATACTTTTAATATCATCATAGAATATCTGCCTATCCCATGTCCTTGGGAAGAACTCAGTAAGTGGACAAAATTGCCAAATCCAGTCTAAACATCTGTCTGACTGGGCAATCAATCAATAATCAATCAATAATTATATAACAGAACGATAGCCTAGCTTTCTCATTTCTGATGTCTTCCAAATACTTTAGCCCTATGATTCTATGTTTGGACTACTTCTCTCAAAATTATTAATCATCATGGCCAATTTAAATATGGTAGCTTGAAATTCTGGTAATAGAAACACTAACGCCTCTGGAAAGAGATTTAGGAATTCAGCCTGCATTTTATCTAATAATTGTTAATTAATCCTATCTACCTTGGGATATCTCAGCTAAACATCATGTTAAAAGTGCAGAGTAACTAGCAGCTAAAAACCAGCATTTATTAATTTCAAACCAAAGCAATGGAAATATTTTTTTTCAATACCCAGGTAATCACATCATCACCAAAGCAAGGTAGGAGAGACATATCATGCTTCATTTTTAATTATATTATCCTAACTGGCATGCTTCGGTGTTTATTTACTTTACTGATAAAACTTAATTTTACATAATTGGCATAGCA
This sequence comes from Erythrolamprus reginae, assembly GCF_031021105.1. Lineage (NCBI taxonomy): Eukaryota > Metazoa > Chordata > Lepidosauria > Squamata > Dipsadidae > Erythrolamprus > Erythrolamprus reginae. The sequence goes on from NC_091950.1 coordinate 353,722,900, forward strand.
TCTTAATTTTAAATACAAGAATTGATTTGAGGATTAAATGGAATATGATAACAGCCTAATTAAAAAGAAGTAGCTGGAGTCCTCATCCAGCTAAGTGGATTTCATGATTGTGGCTGATTGCACCAGTCAGGATATAAATCATACAGATTTGCATGTTTGCAATTGGCTCGTTCCCTTCATTTTAGAATAAATGTGCCTTGGAGTCCCTTCACCTTCTACTTATGCCCGCAGGATGCAACATCTTTTTTTTCTTACTGTTCTCCACTAAATCAACCACCTGCTTTTCACAAAGGGGCCCCATTACACAGGCAATTCAAAATCTGAAATGGAAATGTAGATAAGATCACAGGAAAATTAAGTCACAATGCCTTTTCGGATAAGTGATACAAATAGCTGCCTATTTCTTCCCTTCCAAAGCATACCAATGGAGCCAGAGACCAAAATACCACTTTCCCTTCGACAGCAGATAATTTCTTGGCCATCCAGTAATCTTTGACTTATCTGCCAAATAAATCCTGAAGACTTATTTTGGATCTTAATGTAGTAGAGGAGTTCTCAATTTCCCTTAAACCAAGGACCATTCTTGATATATTCTGACATATTGAGTAGTTCTTTCCAACAATGAATAGGACTGGAATCCATTTTTGGGAAGGGATCTTCTTCCCTCCCCCAAAAAATTCTCCTCAAAACCACAAAAAAGGGCTGGACATAGGGATCCTGAGAGAACTGGGGAGTGCAGAACAGATATAAGTGGGCTACATGTGACTTCTGCATGTGATATTTTTATATCCTGTCCTTAGACCACAATCAATTCACCAAGAACATCTGCTAGTGCTACTGGGTTTCATTATTGTTCCATATCAATTGATCAACTATTTTAGAATATACCCATTATATTTGGAAAATATTCAGCCATTATAACATCATCTTCCAAAAATATTCACCTTTCACTACTGTGAATCTATGGAACATGTAGAACTGATCATACTGTGCATATAAAGGCATAAAAAGTAGATGAAACCATAAATAAGTTCCTTAATTATGAAAAAAACTTTTAACAGCATGGAACATAGCATTGAGCCCATACCATTTATGTTCTGTAACACAACGATGTGCCCTAGGATAACACAGAGAATCTGGTCAAAAAGGATTGTTCTTTATTATAATTGCTCTCCCATCATCATCAGTCCTCCAGAAATGTTAGACTGCATCCAAATGTTCCTCAAAGTTCCTACCCAAAAAGAATGGCTGGGGTTGATGGCTGTTGTAGTTCATTTCCCCACAGTGTGGGGTTCTCCCACTTCAGTTCATGTTGTAATCTTCACAAACTGGGTCCAAACTGGAGGAAATTGGTTTGAGTTTTGACCCAGCTTTTAGAATCCTGCCCATTAGGTGTACTCAACCTAGCAAATATGATAAGGTGAGAAAGTTGGGTTCATTTAGTAAAATGACTGGAAAAAATAGCTTTAAATGCTATTTTAATAATACCCTGTTTCCCCGAAAGTAAGTCACCCCTGAAAGTAAGACGTAGGAGAGATTTCGTAGAATTGCCTAATATAAGGCATCCCCCGAAAGTAAGATGTAGGAGATGTTTCGTTTCTCAGCATTCCCAAAGAGAACATATATAATAGAATAGAATAGAATTTTATTGGCCAAGTATGATTGGACACACAAGGAATTTGTCTTGGTGCGCTCTCAGTGTACATAAAAGAAGAAGATACATTTGTCTAGAATAACACTGCTGTCCATAAATTGCATCCCAAAACTCTGCATCAATCAGATTTAAAACACATCCAACACGCATCCGACATGCGGCTGCATGTTTGGATGCATTTTTTCTGCAGCAGAATACAGGATACAATTCATTTTAAAAAAATAAGACATCCCCTGAAAATAAGACATAGCACATCTTTGGGAGCAAAAATTAATATAAGACGCTGTTTTATTTTTGGGGAAACACGGTATTAGATGATTATACAGCATGTGTCCAGAATAATTCCCCTTTTTTGCAAGAGTTTTTCTGTGTATGTTTTCTTCACCTGCAAATCAAGTTAAGGACCATCTGTTCCTCCTCTTCCAAATTGCATAAAACTTTTGAACTGACAAAATCTATGCCTCTGCATGCATTTCTCTGTCGTGCAATGTGTAGTGCTGCTATACACTAAGCATCATACCTGAAGTCACATTTGGAGATGTGAATTAAGTGTTAAGAAGGATTGAATAACCCAAATGGCCAAAAACATATTACATTGTAAGTAGACTAGAGCACTTTCTTTATATATTAAAGGGCTTTTAACATAGCGAAGCAATGGGGATTAACAGACCTTATTTATGGCATGTTCTTGTATTTCCTTCTTGTCTTATACTTGATAAAGTGCAGGTGTGAGAGAGGGGTGTGTGTGTTTGTGTTTGTGTGTTTTTGGACTATTATTGATTTTATCTGGCTTACTTGATTTGGATAATATTGGTTAGATTGGTATGGCTTAATTCAGGCTTCCCCCAGTTTCTAAGCAGAGTTGGATCCTTTCTTCACTTTTGAGCTCCATCAACAATGGTGAAATAGAGGATATACTTATAGTAAATATATATCTAAGAAAGAATAGAAGATATAGGAATAAAATATATCAATGAAAGAATAGAAGAAGAGATATAGGAATAGAAGAAAGGTATAGGAGATATAGGAGAGCAATGGGACAGGGGACGGAAGGCACTCTAGTGCACTTATGCAATTAGGACTATAAAGTATATTCCTAATTGGCTGCCCTCTTGGAATAGGTTTCCATATTTATGTAAAAATCAGCTAACACAACGTGAATTATTAGAAGCCACTTTTCTACTGCATATCCTCATTCACAATTGGAGAGTAGGATAGAACTGGTGATATCCTGAAATGGATTTCGGGAAATGATATAATATTCTTTCCCATTGCCCAGTTCTATTTTATCACCTACCACAATGCTTATTAAATACCACAAATAATTTATGTGATAGTTGCAGGCTGCACAGGTTTCCAAGTTTCAAGTTCAAAGTACTCCAGGATAATTTGGGGTACAACTGCGTAAAGATTATAGAAAGTCAGCACAATGTCATGGTTAAAGTGTTGGACTAGAACTGGAGAAATCTACTTTCATGTTCCCTAACAGAAATTCACTGCCTGATTCAGTGAGGAAAAAAAATGCATCATTGCTTGGCCATGCAGAAGAGACCGCATTTAGCTTCCTTAAATTCCTGAAGAGAAAAATAAATGAAGCATTCCATAAACATCTCAGTTAACTTGCATTCTTCCCTCTAACCCATTTAGATTCTATTTAGAAGGAAAATGTGCCCTACTACACTGCAGGATTGACCATAATCCAATCGTTAAATTTTTCAGTCAGATTCTAGCAAACTGACAGTTCTGAAACACATAACGCAAACCAAAAGATCCTTTGTGGTGAAAGGCTCAGCATAAATACACTTCTCCAGTTATATTTCCAGTCTTTTTGCAAAAAAAATAAAATAAAAATGGCCATGCTCTGAATTTAGAAGAATGTTTAAGGGGAAGAATTCAAGTTTACAGATGCTGCGGCACCTCATTCTGGTGACAGAGAGAATAATGTGAACTGAGAAAAATACAGCCCTTATTTGTCCCTGTGCAGGGACAACTTAAGCAATGAAAACAAACAATTGAGCGTGACTATTCTTTAGAGTTAGTCACACTGATCTTTACGAGCCATGCCAGGGGGATGGTATCCTGCCATAACATTGTTTTTATTCCACCATTTTGCTCAGAGGCATAGCATTTTTATCTGCCATACACATTAGGGGCATCTAAGAAGCTACTGATCCCATCAGGAGTACCAGTCATATATTATGTATTTCAATGTTACTAGGAGGACACAACAAAGACTGCGTAAACAACTTGTCTAAAGTATGCAGGCCCACACATCCCAGCCAAGGCAGCTACTTCAATTCATATCAGAGCAATTTACATTAGAACTTGCAGGTGTATGCTTCGTCTTTTAAGAGGAACACAAACTCCAAAGTATCTCTAGCTTTAGCCTAGGTATTAATTTGTATGACCTTTTAGAACTGATGTCACTGCTTATTTTCTATTAAGGCCAAATGTTGCAATTCCAACTGTGTCACATGAGAAGACAAATTGTATCCCTCTGTCCCTGATTGATAGATGTATTTGGAATGTTGCAGGTCAATGGAATACTCAGTAATTTTCACCAGTTGCAGCGTGCTGGGTGGAGAGTTGGTAGTTAAGGTATTAGGCTAGACATAGGAAAATCTACTTCAATCCATGGAAAGTCACTGGATGACATTGGACCAGTTGCTGGCCAGTTGCTATGGGCTAAAAGTGAAAAGACAGGCAGACAAATAGCAATAGCATTTAGAGTTACCTACGTACTTACTTACTTACTTACCTACTTACCTACTTACTTACCGTATTTTTCGCTCCATAAGACGCAGTTTTTTTCCTCCCAAAGTAGGATGAAAAATCAGCCCCGTCTTATGGAGCGAAGATGCAGGCAGGGAGGGGGGGAGGCGCTGGAGCAGAGGGCGGCGGCGATATCCCAGCAGCCAGCTTCCAAGCCGCATTCGCCTTCCTCCTCCGCCGCCAGCCGTAGCGAGCTGCTGGGCTGCGCGTGGCGGGAGAAGCCCGGACAATGCCGGAGCGCTGGGCAGCACTACCGCCGCCGCCGCCGCGGGGAGAGGCGGGCATGTGAGCTGGCGGCATTGGGCTTGGTGGAAAGTCCAGGGGCAGCTCCAGCGACTCCCCTCCCGTGGCTGCTGTTGAGGCGGCAGTGAGAAGCCCGGACAACGCCGGAGCGCTGGGCAGCACTACCGCCGCCACCGCTGCCGCCGCGGGGAGAGGCGGGCATGTGGGCTGGCGGCATTGGGCTTGTGGAAAGTCCGGGGGCAGCTCCAGCGACTCCCCTCCCGTGGCTGCTGTTGAGGCGGCAGCGGCGTCCGCCTCCGGCGCACGGCTCTCTCTCCATTCTTCTCTTTCCCCCTCTCGGGCTCCGAATGCGGCGGCGGGAAGAGGAAACAAGGCGCAAGGCAACACGTCTGCAGGAACGGGTGGTGGGATGCCATTGTTGTCCTCACGGCGCAAAGCCACACAGTCCCGGATGGCTTGCTTCCCCGGCCAGCAAGCCGGCTGCCTGGGAAAGCGTTTTTCAAATGCGCTGTTATTGTAATAAATATTTTAGCCCACTTTTTGGCTCAAAATATTTTTTTTCTATTTTCCTCCTCTAAAATCTAGGTGCGTCTTATCAGCAGGTGCGTCTTATAGAGCGAAAAATACGGTACCTACTTACCTACTTACCTACTTACCTACTTACCTACTTACCTACTTACCTACTTACCTACTTACCTACTTACCTACTTACCTACTTACCTACTTACCTACTTACCTACTTACCTACTTACCTACTTACCTACTTACCTACTTACCTATTTATTTATTTATTTATTTGATTTTTATGCTGCCCTTCTCTTTAGATTCAGGGCAGCTTACAACACGTTAGCAATAGCACTTTTTAACAGAGCCAGCATATTGCCCCCACAATACAGGTCCTCATTCTACCCACCTTGGAAGGATGGAAGGCTGAGTCAACCTTGAGCCAGTAATGAGATTTGAACCGCTGACCTACAGACCTACAGTCAGCTTCAGTGGCCTGCATTACAACACACTACCTGCTGCGCCACTCCAGCTCTAGTTATATATATTGATTCATGGTGCTTTACAGCCCTCTCTAAGTGGTTTACCCAACAATCTGGGTCCTCATTTTACTGACCTCGGAAGGATGGAAGGTTGAGTCAGCCTTGAGCCTGGTAAGATTCAAACTGCCAAATTGCAGTCAGCTGGCAGTCAACAGAAGTAGCTTGCAGTACTGCAGCCGAACCACTGCGCCACTGCATCACACACACACATGACTTGTAAGCTGTTTTGAACTTCTACAGTAAAGGCAAGATGTAAATCTAATGTATACATAATTATTCCAATAGAAGAGAACATATGTAGCCCAGGGTTGTACTGCCCAACTGCGTTCCCCCACCCCCAAATCCGGGTAGTAGCCCTCCCCTGCACATACACCATCACAAAGGAATTCTGTGAGTGAGAAGGATTGGAGGGATCTGATATAGCAGGTCAGGTCAACCCAGCAAATCAAACATCCAACTGCAGAATAGTTTCAAATTGGGTAGATCCAATCTTCCTCTTTCTGTTGCATCTTATAACACTTATATTTAACTTGTGTTCCCTCTCACCCCCAACTGCACAAGCTTAGATATTGTTTTCTGTTACTCCACATTTTTCTGGGTGTTGTGACATCCTGATCTTTTTGATATCCTGCAAACACCAGAGCTACTGTGTGTCAACATTTTGCTACCAAGGGGCATATTTTAACAGCCATTTGAAATGGTGGGCTGCTTAGTTTTACATTCTTATGATTACTGGTTGTTGTTGTTTTTAATTGAACAGTTAACAAGTGTAGCATATATTAGATGATTAAGACTTGCTTTTGTTTAGTACATGAGCATTCCTTCCCATCTTTTCTTATCTACCTCCATACATTGACACTAAGCCCAATTTAATATATAAGAATACTTTACATTTCCTTTCTGCTACTGTAGTTTTTAATATCCAAAATAAGGTAAGAATGTGATTAATTTCTAGTTTGGTCTGAAATGCTGACTGTAAAGAAATCAATTTTAAACTGTTTTGAAATTTCTTTTATTAAAGGGAAGCAATGTGTAAAACACTTAAGCTACTACATTAGCTCATTCCTACTGAGTATCATGTGGAACATGTAGATGGACTATATGTTTTTTTCCAAAAAGTTTTTTTCCCATCACTCCATACATAAATCAATATAATTTAAAGTATTACAATATTACAATGAAGTACATAGTTATACATTTTAATCAATCATTCATAAATTCTTCATATATAACACTTTATTTCAGGTATATTTTACTAAAATAATGCTGCTTCTAAAAAAAGAAAAAGAAAACCATCTAATTTTGTCTTCTGGGATCTCCACCAATTAATTTTTTAAAAAAATCCCCAAATTGACCAATATTAGCTTAATTTACCAAAATAATTATTCCTTCTCTTGCCTTTTAATTTTAAGTCATATTGCTTACTCACTCTTCTTAATCTTTTTATTCATCTTTGTTTTTCATATCCCCTATTTTATCATAACTAAATGCCCCATAAGAATCAAAACTTCATTTATATAATTTTGTTAGGTTCTCATAATGCTTCTCATATTAATCATCATTATTTTATCTATGTTATTCCAAGTCATTTAATTCTTTAAATCTCCACTTAATGGATTTTTAAAATACTGAAGCTGATCTCATATATAGAATAATAAACAATCAAAATATATCTTGTTTTATTTGATCTATTTTCTCTCTCTCTAATTCTTAGTTTTCCACATTTATACTAATAATTAATTATGAGTCAAAAAATTAATCTGTCACCATCATCGATTCATCCATCTAATATGCAAAATCAAACTGTATAAACAAAGCAAGAAACTCTTAACACTTGATAAAATAATTACATTATACACACACACACACACACACACACACACACACATTAGATTCTAAACAATTAACACCCTTATCACTTCAAGATTCGACTACTGCAATGCTCTCTACATGGGGCTACCTTTGAAGAGCGTTCCGAGATTGCAAATAGTGCAAAATGCAGCTGCGCGAGCTATTGTGTGTCTTCCAAGATCTGCCCACATCTCACCATCACTCCGCGAGCTGCATTGGTTGCTGATTGGTCTCCAAGCACAATTCAAATTGTTGATTATGACATGGCTTAGGCCAGATTATCTATGAGACCGTCTTCTGCCTCATGTATCCCAGTGACCTGTCAGGTCCCACAGTCAGCCTACTCCATGTCCCGTCAGACAGGCAATATCATCTGGTGGGGCGTAAGGGAAGAGCCTCCTCTGTGGTGGCTCCAGCCCTTTGGAACCAACTCCCTTCAGAGATTTGTACTACCTCCACCTCCTGGCCTTTTGCAAGGCTCTGAAGACCCATCTTTGTCAGCAGGCATGAGGGGCCGTCAGTGTTAAGAACTAACTCCGGCTGATGTCATAAATGGCCAAATCTAGTTGGATGAATCTGGATGGTTGTGTTTTTAGGAAAAATTGGGGTTTAGAATTTTTAGAACTTTAATATTAGATTGCTCACATTTTGTATTTATCTCACATATTTTGTATTTATTTTGTTGTAAGTTGCCCTGAGTCAGTTGAGAAGGGCGGCATTCAAATCAAATCAAATCAAATCAATCAATAAATAAATCTAGGATTGCAATTATAATAAAGGGAAAAACAAGGAGAAGAAAAAAGTCTTTTCTATAACATTCCAACACCCCTCATCCATTTCCTTTTAATTTCTCAACTCCCTTTTTATATAAATATTGTCTCCATCCCTATTTCCTTAACTTCTTCCCTTTCTTTTACCTTTACACCAAAAAGTTGGTAAGTACCAAGTATCTATAAGAATGTTCCACCATTGCAGTAATTCCTCCAACCAGATGGTATCCTCAGTTCCAATCTCCCAACTCTACTTTTCCTGTTTTAATTTTTCTGTCTTTTGAATCAATTCCGATTTTCAAGTAATTTCCTCCAAATTTATCTTCCAAATTTCTAAAACTTCCACCAAGTCTATTAAAACAAAGTTCAAAATCTTGGTAATTGGGCTTTAGTTATAGATCCCTTTAATCTTGTTATTCCATTGTATCCACATGCTAAATAGTTGCTCCTTAATTTCTGCTCTTTCTTCCCCTTTGCATATTAAAATACTTTGTTCACTTTTCTTTTGGTGACATCACTCACCAGCCTCTGTTTCCTTCAACCTCTCCAGCATACAAATCTAAATAATAATAATAATAATAATAATAATAATAATAATAATAATAACAACAACAACAACAACAACAACAATAATATGTTCCCCTACGGAGCAAGGGGAAACTCCATAGCGCCGTGGCATTGCTCACATCTTCTTCCTCAGGGTGGACTATATTATAAGTCACTTCATCTGGATACCATTTTGTGTGTATGTGTTTGTGTGTATGTGCATATTCCTGATAGAAACACATCATGTACACTGTTCAACAATTATAATAAAGAATTGATTGACTCAGTGCATTATGAATCTGCATTTGAGTTCTTTTAGGCCTATTGATAAACATGGAATATTATCAAAGCAAAACTCTGGAATTTCTTGAAATCCATCACGGCCTGTGAGTTTGTTGCTCTTCATCAAAATATGGTCTCTATTTTTCTACTTCTTCTTCACTTAAAGTTTTCCATAAGTACACATTAATTTCTTCTCTGACTTTCATAGCTGGGGTTTATATTTCCAAAAGCAAAACATGGTTTGTTACTCCATCCATCAAACTGGGTCATTATCACGACCCAGTAATTCAGACTTAATGCTATTCAATGTACAGGTATACATGTATACTGTATACAATGTACATGTATATTACTTGTTCTGTCTGGGTCACTCCGGAAGCTATGACCAACCCAAAAAGATAAGCCAGACACACCGGTTGAATCCAAACACAGTTTTATAATGGTAAAGAGAAAAGAAGCCAACAGAAAATGTCCTTACAGATCAGGAAAACACTGGAACTCAAAAATAGATACACGAATGCAATTCTTCATACAGAAACACAGGATCCTTAATGCCAGACGAGGCTGTTGAGCTAACAGACACACACCTCCCACCAGTCTTCAAAGCTGCTGGGCCACGAGCCAGGAACAAAAACACTGAGAGAAAATGCAGATAACACCAACTCCCCTTTGATAACACTCCACGCTGCCAGAATGGTTCTCATGCCTTATAAACCCTTCCCTGCTAATGAGGACCACACCCAACCCCCTGGTGTTCCTCATTCAATGCTGATAATATCTACGCAGTTGATTTCTCCTTTGAGCTATGCGTCTCTGCTGCATACTAATGATAGCTTGTGCGTCATCATCCAGGGACTCCGGAGAATCAAAGCTACTTGCTGGAGATAGCCCTTCCCCAGGACTCCCAGGCCTTGCATCAGCGTCACTTTCATGACTGCTGTCTGCACTGTCCGACTGCAAACAACTCTCCTCTCCACTCTCAGCCTCCTCCAGGCATGGAGCCAGCAGAGACGTAGCTGGTCTTTGATCTGGCTCAGGCTGAACCACAACAATTACTTATATAATTCAATGTTATAGACACAGTTTCAGGAACAGCCAGCACATTATCCATTAGATCCCAATCTCTTTTTTCTTAACCAACTTGCTGGATGAAAAGTTCTTGAGGCTCCAATACATCCAGTAATTTTATAGAGCTTCAGTTGGTCTAATAAAGTTATTATTCATATAGTTATTATACTAAGTAACACTTAAACCATTACTTCTCATATCAATGTAGCATCTGAAAAATGAGAAAGGACCATTCAGAGGCAGCTTGAGTTTAAGTATCTTCAAGCCACAGGAGAAACATATACCAGTAGATTTCCGATCTCTGCCATTCCAAACAGCAGAAATGAGGATGTACAGTGTTATATTCAGCAAGAATGCCCATTATTTCCTTTACTTTTTTATTTAGTCTTAGTGCAATTAGGGTACAAATTAGATTATCTTCTATTGTAAATGGGACAAAGATGGAATACAAGGTTTTTCTTTGCACTAATGATATATAAATACTTCCTGTACTACTTGATTAGTAATTGTTCTTCACTGCCAGCCCTAGTGAATGAAATTCAGTCATATGGCTTATATTCTGGATATAAGGTTAATTGAGGTAAATCTAAATTACTTCCTTTAAGGTGACATGTATCATCAGAATAGTATATACAGAGGTGGTTTGTGATCCCTTCTAATTTCATTAAATAGTTAGGAATTTAAATTCCTAATAATATTTCAAATTTTATCCAAGTTAACATGTCTACTTTGCTGGAACAAATAGCATTAGAGTTTGATGGATTATATAAGATATCCTTGAATTGGTAGTATAAAATATAATTAAAATTAATACAACTCCCAGTCTTCTGTTTTAAAAGTGATATCTATGTTTAATCCAAAATTCTTGATAAAATTAATAGGTATAAGACGGATAAGACGGAGTGGCTGTGGGTTCTGCCTCCCAAGGACAATCCCATCTGTCCGTCCATTACCCTGGGGGGGGAATTATTGACCCCCTCAGAGAGGGTCCGCAACTTGGGCGTCCTCCTCGATCCACAGCTCACATTAGAAAAACATCTCTCAGCTGTGGCGAGGGGGGCGTTTGCCCAGGTTCGCCTGGTGCACCAGTTGCGGCCCTATCTGGACCGGGACTCATTGCTCACAGTCACTCATGCCCTCATCACCTCGAGGTTCGACTACTGTAATGCTCTCTACATGGGGCTACCTTTGAAAAGTGTTCGGAAACTTCAGATCGTGCAGAATGCAGCTGCGAGAGCAGTCATGGGCCTACCTAGGTATGCCCATGTTTCACCATCACTCCGCAGTCTGCATTGGTTGCCGATCAACTTCCGGTCACAATTCAAAGTGTTGGTTATGACCTTTAAAGCCTTCATGGCACTGGACCAGAATATCTCTGAGACCGCCTTCTGCCGCACGAATCCCAGCGACCGATTAGGTCCCACAGAGTGGGCCTTCTCCGGGTCCCGTCAACTAAACAATGTCGGTTGGCGGGCCCCAGGGGAAGAGCCTTCTCTGTGGTGGCCCCGACCCTCTGGAACCAACTCCCCCCGGAGATTAGAACTGCCCCTACTCTCCTTGCCTTTCGTAAACTCCTTAAGACCCACCTGTGTCGTCAGGCATGGGGGAACTGAGACATCTCCCCCGGGCATATACAATTTATGAATGGTATGTGTGTATGTATGTGTGCTTAGAAAATGGGGTTTTTAAAATGTTTTTAGTAGAAATTTAGATTTGCTGAAATTGTCTTCTGTTATTCTGTTGTGAGCCGCCCCGAGTCTGCGGAGAGGGGCGGCATACAAATCTAAATAAATGAAAAAATGAAAATGAAATGAAAAATGAAATTTTTAGAATATTTATGGCCATATTCTATGACCAGAATCCCACACCATAGTCTGCATGGCCAATCTCTTTTAACATTGACAGGAAATACAACATGGAAGACTAAAGCAAAGTATACAATTAACATGTTCATGCGGATCATTTGGTTGAATCTAGTTATTGTACTTGATACTGTGAAATGCCATTAATTGATCCAAAAAGTGGACTCTGCAGCTGTGGAAAATGCTTGGGTGGAGGGGGAAGGGAGAGGAGGAGGAGGAGGAGGAAGGGAGACACAGAAAGAGAGAGGAGAGGTACAGGAGGAGGAGGAGGAAGAAGAAGAAGGAGAAGAGGAAGAGGAAGAGGAGGAGGAGGAGGAGGAAGAGGAGGAGGAAGAGGAGGAGGAGGGAGAAGAAGAAGGAGGAGGAGGAGGAGGAAGAGGAGGAGGAGGGAGAAGAAGAAGGAGGAGGAGAAGGAGAAGAAGGAGGAGGAGGAGAAGAAGAAGAAGAAGAAGAGGAAGAAGGATGACAGTCAAATTTATGAGAAACAATAAGAAAAACTTAGCCAATATCAGGATCTCAAAATCAAACTACAATGACTTTGGCATAAACCAGTATAGATGGTCCCAATAGTAATCGGCACTCTGAGTACTGTGCCAAAAGACCTCAGTCGGCATTTGAAAACAATAAACATTGACAAAATCACGATCTGTCAGTTTCCAAAGGGCACTGTACTTGGATCTGCACACATCATACGAAAATACATCACACACTCCTAGATGCTTAGGAAGTGTTCAACAATTCTAAAGAGTACAAAATTGAAAGTTGCATGTTGTAAAGAGCTAAAGTTGCGTGTTGTGAGAGCTAAAGTAGGGGTTTTTGAATGTGAATGTGATATGTAAATGTTTCAGGAGTACTTCATAAGACTATTCTCTCTCTGGAAGCTTCAATTCACAAGGTTTTACTTCACCTGGTTTTTTCCTCCTCAACTCACTCATGTTTTGCTGTTGTTTCTGAACAGTAAACATAGTTCCTTCTCAAGGGGCTCCCTCCCATAACCAGATCGGTGAATGTTCAAGACTTTATAAATACCAAAATAAATGTACATAGCTGGAGCGCCAAGTGATGACATTTTTTAAAATGTGTTTTCTAATTAACTGGTGAAAGCATCAGAAACATTACCATGAGAAAAAATGTGTGGTAGAATGAAGCACACATTGGGGAGGGGATAAGAGGGAGGGAGAGAGAGAGGGGGGAGGGGGAGGGAGGGAGAGATGGGGGGAGGGGGGAGAGAGAGGGGGGGAGGGACGGAGGGAGGGAGAGGGGGGGAGGGACGGAGGGAGAGAGAGGGGGAAGGAGGGAGGGAGAGAGAGGGGGAGAATGGGAGGGAGAGAGGAGGGGAGGGAGGGAGAGGGGGAGGGAGGGAGAGAGTGGGGGAGGGAGGGAGGGAGAGAGAGGAGGGAGGGAGGGAGGGAGGGAGGGAGAGAGATGGTCATAGGAGCAAAGAACCAGTCCAGGATGTATAAAGAGAGTAATGCAAATAAGGACTCCAAAACACTGTGGTTGCTCTAAATGAGGTGCAAAATATGCACATGCTTTTCATCAGCTTCCAAGCAGAGGGCATTGAATATGCTCTTTTCAATAAGGGAGCCACTCAGGAAGCTTAGCCATAATGGGACAACATCATTCTGTTAAACAGGCAAGGTAAAGCTAAAAAAAAATTACGGAACACATGACAGGATTGCAAAGTATTCTTTATAAATCTATCTCCCCATTATACATGACGTTTTCTTTTCTCACTCTGTATAACTCTGCTTGTAACCACAGTATTAATTTCTGAAGCTCTTTCTGGGACTTTAAGATCAATGGTCGTGCACATGGCAGATGTAAATCAGATACAATAAGATAGCATAATGAGCAGCAAAGAAATCGACCATCAGTCACACCAGCGCTGTGCTCTTAAGCCTGGCAGTTAAAATGTAAATACGGCTAAAAGCTTGAGAAAATGGAATAGTTCTCAGTTCACGCCTAAATAATGACAAAGTAGTTGTCGTGCAAGTGTTCTTGGGAGGGACAGAATCTCTAAAGAAAAAGACATCCAGACATCCTCAACTGAAAATATAATGAAGATCTTATTCTTTTATGGTTCACTTCTGCATATCAGCATTTTGCAATTTAGAGGGCAATTACTTATTATTGTTAAATATTCTTTCCGTGAATCCCAGACAATAATATGTCCATCACATTCTTTGTTAGATTACTATGCTATTCACAAACTATGCCAAGTTCCACATAGGACAATGATCTGAACTGATTGCCAGGATATGGGCAAACTGTGAGAAGACTTCTTTTTACAGATTTAACAAAATGTAAGTGACTGAGAGATGCCAATACAACAGCAGGTGCTCACAGTCCTGTTTCTGATGCAATAGGCCAGTGTTTCCCAACTTTGGCAACTTGAAGATATTTGGACTTCAACTCCCAGAATTCCCCAGCCAGCGAATGCTGGCTGGGGAATTCTGGGAGTTGAAGTCCAAATATCTTCAAGTTGCCAAGGTTGGGAAACACTGCAATAGGCCAAGGCTGAGAGTGTGATGTCAAGGGGGAGAGAGCTTTGAAACAACGCAGCCACTTAAACAACAAATGACATGCTAAAGGATAAGGGCAGCCATAGGAAAAATCACAAGTCCAAACAGTAACAGCAACAAAGCACTTAAAGTCACAGCCCTTTTTAATGTGTCATAGGAAACACTGTTATGCATGTATGTGTGTGTGTGTGTGTGTCTGTATGTTTGTTTGTTTGTTTGATTGATTGATTGTTTTTTTATGCCACCCTTTTCTTTTGACTCAGGGAAGCTTACAACATGTTAGCAATAGCACTTTTTAACAGAGCCAGCATATTGCCCCCCAATTCGGGTCCTCATTTTACCCACCTTTACCCATCTTGATATTTGATAGCTAAGGAAGTTTTGGTCCAGTTTTGGTAATCATATATGTCATTTCATATATGTCATGATATGACATGACAAATCAATTGACCACTGGAGGGACAATTTATTTCTCCCATGGTTTAATTGTTCTTTGCAACAGTTCTTTTAACAACAGAGTGTTGTTAAAAGTTAAATGCTTTCTTCGCCCAAGGGTGAAGAAAGCATTTTTTGTGGTACCAATTTTATTCTGTTAGAATGAGCTTCTGATTGTGGCAATAGCACAGACAAGAAGAATGTAAATCTGTATTCAAGGGAAGATACTATACCACAGCTGCACCAGCATAGTGGTATAGTATCTTCCCTAGCTTGGATATTGGTATGGAATTTCTCATACCTTTATGTCAGCCTAGTGGGTGCAGTAGAGTTGACATGGCCAACAATATAGAGTGTTATGTGACTGAGTTAAAGGAAAGTAATGTAATGGAACCAATTCCAGTTTGGGATAAGCAAATGGCCACATTTGCATAGTGACCTTTGTCTTAACATCCAGTAATTTCCTGAAAAACACTGGTCTCTGAAGCAGGTCACATCCTACTGTTTATATCTGAATGCTGATTCAATGGGGAAATTTCATCTTTCTTAATGTAAAACTTTCCCTGATGGACTTTTTAAAATCGTTTCCAGAGAAGAGAAGAAGACAAAGTTTGAACACACCAGTCCATAGATATAGATGATCATGAGAGAGGCGTTGTCTTTGAACTACTGATTAATCTGAAAGAGCCATACTGGAATAGTCCCTGTCCATGTCACTTGAATGATGCACATTGAATAGAATCCTTTTAGGTCAGAATCCTTTTAGGTTTCCAAGCCTGGGCCCATGGAAGAGTACTAATCTGTGAGAAAATTGTCTTCCATGAACCAGTCCCTGGTGCCAAAAAGGTTGGGAACCACAACTGCATGTGTTACCCGAGTGTCTCTTTTAGTCTCCAAGGAGTTAGTACAGTGATACCTTGTCTTACAAACTGAATTGGTTCCGGGACGAGGTTCTTAAGGTGAAAAGTTTGTAAGACGAAACAATGTTTCCCATAGGAATCAATGGAAAAGCAATTAATGCGTGCAGGCCCAAAAGCATCAGTGAAATCGCAGCATCGCAAAAACACCGAAGTCTTTGACACCCTACCTCCGGACCTCTGTGTTTTTGTTATGCTGCGATTTCATCTGAGGCTCCCCTCGCTGGGAAACCCCACCTCCGGACTTCCGTTACCAGCGAAGCGCCCGTTTTTGCACTGCTGGGATTCCCCTGCAGCAACACAAAAGCACGGAAGTCTGGAGGTGGGGTTTCCCATAGAGGGGAGCCTTAGGGAAATCCCAGCAGTGCAAAAATGGGTGCTTTGCTGGCAATGGAAGTCCGGAGGCGGGGCATCCCAGCGGCGGCGGTGGGTTTGTAAGGTGAAAATTGTTTGTAAGAAGAGGCAAAAAAATCTTAAACCCCGGGTTTGTATCTCGAAAAGTTTGTATGATGAGGCGTTTGTAAGACAAGGTATCACTGTATTATGTGTGATCTATTTTCCCATCCCACCTCCAACTTCTAACTTGCATCTTGAGTTCTGAGGAAAAACTCAGAGATTCTTCTTCCAGTCCTCTTCCCACAGCCCCTTGTCCATTCTCTAGGCCTGTTCCCACATCCTAGTCATTTTGATGCTAGTGATGATATTGCTGGACTCCTGTCACTGACTCCTCTCACTGACCTAGCAAAGTCAGCCAGAACACATTAATTCTGATTCCCTATGAACACCAGATCTGGGGATAGGGGGAAATTGTGATTATACTTTGCTAAACAAAGGCAGAAGAAGAGAAGAGGGGATACTCAGTTCATAGCATCATTGTACCATTGCTGGCTACCTGGAGGGGTTTTAAAAATCCTCCACTATTAGGAAATTATACTATTCATAGATATATTTAGGTGCATAGTCTATGGAAACAAGCTGGTAATTGGCAGTAGAATGCTGGTGACAAATACCAAAGGTGTGTCTCCATCTCCATGTGATACATTTCTTACACAACCTAAATGCAAAGAATACTGCCACAATTGGCTTCCCAAGCATGTGTGATTCTATGTATTCTGGACATGCTGTTACATCCTATTGCTTTTGAGAATACCTACAAATTACACTGGCTGCTTTGCCTTCCTCTGGTGTGCAGATCAGCAATAGATCAGTGGAAACTTCTTCATTCTGCCATAAACCTCCCTGAAAATGTTCTTACAAAATCCCAGCTCAGTTGCTAATAAAAGTAGCTTCTCCTGGTGGCTGAGATAGCAGTGGAAAATGTCAGCCTGACCATTACCACTGACTATTCACTTAGCTAATGGCAACTCTGACCTTTGCTGTGCCCGGCAATAATTTGTTTTTGCATCTACCGTGGAACTGAAAAGCAGCAAAAGAATGTACGTGGAACTGAAAAGCAGCAAAAGAATGAGGAAAGTTATGTGTGCTGTAGCCTCTTCTTCTCAATGCTTGGCAGGAGATGAGTTTGTCCTAATGTCTTTGAAAGCTGCTGCCTGAAAGCTCATAATAGTAGCAGTGAAGCAATTGTAGCCAGAATACCCCTTGTCAAAATAGCCAGGCTTTCAGTAAGGAGAAGACGTATCCGAGAACTATGAGCATGTGCTTCGAGATTTTCTGCATATCTATCTGTTTTAGAATTTACTAACCTTGTTCCAAAGGAGTGGGTGGGGTGTTAAATGTCTACTTTCACAATAATGATTGCAATCATAACTTCTGTTCCCAGACAGTTGCTATTAATTTCTCGTAACAAAACTATTCAGGTTAAAAGAACAACAAGAAGGGAACTCCACAGGCTTCTGTCAACTAATCAAAGTTTATGAGTTCCACCATCTCCTGCCCTGCTAAAAACAGCTGGAACAGTTTAAACAGAAGTGGACAGAGAGGTTAGGTCTTTCTCCACTGCCCAGGAGACACTTTTCAAGCAATTTAAAGGAAGAGGATAACTTATGTGCTGTAAATGTCCTCATTTATCTAGCTACCTAGCCAGGAATAGACTTTAATCTAAGGCAATAATACACCACCTTTCCCCCATCTGGGATTTTCCAGATGTATTGGATACCAATATTTTAAATCCTACTGTCAGGCCCCAGGTTAATATGTGAATTCAAGGGCTGGCCTGACACAGTACGGTAGAAAGAAAATAAACCCACACACACAGATGCTTTTTTTTTTGTTCACTTGACATCTACAGTAGTAGTCTACCGTATTTCCAGGGCAGCAGATTGGATAGGACATTGATCTAATCTTACTTTCCATGGCAAAGCTTTCCCAAGTTGGAGGCCTTTATAATGGGAGACAGAATAAGTTGAACACAGGACCTTTGTACAAACCATGAACTGTAGCTTGGGAAATCCAGGAAAAGAGCTTACTAGATATCAGTTCATAATTTCTATAGGTCAACATATGTATATTTTGCAAATGTGGTAGTTTTATGGAGTATAGA
Organism: Erythrolamprus reginae; assembly: GCF_031021105.1. NCBI lineage: Eukaryota > Metazoa > Chordata > Lepidosauria > Squamata > Dipsadidae > Erythrolamprus > Erythrolamprus reginae. The sequence continues at coordinate 353,741,371 of NC_091950.1, forward strand.
AAGACAAGACCTTGTGAAGAAATCATTACTTTCCCAACTTCACATTTACCATATTACATTCCTTTTGCTTTCGATAGAGAATGAATAAAGAGTACATGTCTTTGCTATGAATGGCAAAACTTTAATTCAGCCTAATCCTCATGAATTTATCAATTTACTCATCACAAAATAAAGCTACATACAGATACAAAACCACAGGCGAATCCTTTTAATCCATCTTTCTATAGTGTCCTTTTCACCCCTGCTCAGCAGGTAAGCCATGTGAAATCTATATTGATTTGCTACATATTTTAAAAGGCCCATGCTTTGGAACACAGAATTGAAATAGAATTGCATTTTAATTGATTTTAGTGTTTGTCAAACAAGACAAATAGAAGGAGGGCATTTCATCTGGACTAAAAATAAAAGAGGCAGATGTATTATAGAACTATTTACAGGAGCATCAAAGAAAACAAAAACAACAACCAAGCACAAAGTAAGAAAAAGGATTGCTTTATGTCCAGGCAGACACAGTCACTGCAATGAATGCAAACAACAAATGAGGTTAGAAGTAAGCCAAGTATTCTGGAAAGCCAATAAAAATTAATTTGCCTCTATTCCAACAATCCCTTTTCTTTCTCCTGCATTCTGGAGTGCTTTCCTTCAACAAGCATTTCATGCCAACTACTTCATTCGTGCATACAATTGATTTAGTGCTTTGGCAACTGATTTCTGCCAACTTGGGGCAGGGGCAGGTTTGGTCTATAAGGAATGCATTGTGAATTGCATACCAAAAAGTTGGTATGGCCAGTTTTAGGAAGGGAACAGGTCAAAAACAAAAAAGTGAACAAGCAAAACTAGTTGGATTGATCAAAAACAGTTAATATACAGTATATTATATGCATAATGTATATTAAATACCCAGTGTGCTTAATGTGTATCGGTGGTTATTGAAACGGATGCCCATGTGCTGCCTCTATGTTGGTTGAGGCAGGCAGGATTCCCTTGAGTACCATTTGTTGGGAGTCAAAGGAAAAGAGGGTTTTGCCTTCCCTTTCTGCTCAAGATCCCCCATGGACAATTTGTGGGCTACTGTGTTACACAGAATGCTGGACTCGATGGGCTTTGGCCTGATTCAGCATGGCTCTTCTTATGTTCTTGTGAACCCAGTGTGCTTAATGTGTTCTCTCTAGAGTTAAGGTTGTTTGTTTTTTGTTTTGTTAGCTGCCCAGAGTATTCTCAGGAGTATTCTAACAATAAGAAATGTCTCAGAACTTTCACCATTTTCTTCTTATCCCAGTTCCACTCTTTCTCTTCTGACTCTGACTATGCAGTTCAGACGTTCACTTGACTAACTCTTTCTCCATAACAGGAAGAGCATAATATAGGCCAGTGATGGTGAACCTTTCTTTGCTTGAGGGCCAAAAGAGTGTGCATGCACACAATAGCGCATACATGCTTGCTCACACCATAATGTAATGCCCTACCCCCATTCTACCCTTCCACACGCATGAGCACAGTCCTCATTAAAGCCTCCGGACCTCCAGTAGGCCTGTTGGGCCATTTTTCTCCTACCCCGAGCCTTTTCCTGAAGCTTGGGGAAGGTGAAGAATGGCCCAATGGGCCTACTAGAAGTTGGTTTCTGAACTTCTGGCAGGCCCATTAGACCTGTTTTTCACCATCCACAGGTTTTGAAAGCTCTCCTGAAGCCTAGATAGGTGGAAATGGCCTTCCCTGCCCTCCAGAAGGCCAAAAATCAGCTGGCACACTAGAGCTGAAATAGGACATTGCCACATGTGTCCTCAGATATGGCTCCGTGTGCTACCTGGGGCAGCATGCCATAGGTTTGCCATCACAGGTATAGGCTTTTAGCTGTGGAAAGATTGAAGTAGTCCTGGGCCTTCCTATCCCTATGTTACTTTAAATAAAGTTGTAGCTCGGGTGTAGGATGAGGGTGAGGTTTAATTCTCCTAGCTTGTAGGTTGGTTTCTGAATGTTTTGTTACCTGGCTAGGTAACATCTTCAATGGAGTTTAGGGGATGTCAGAGTCAGTATTCTTCTGTTAATAAGGGCTTCAGGTGTGGGTGGGTCAAATGTTGTGATGGGTCAGCTGTGAGTCATCAGTGAGTGTTGTGAGGGGTCTTGTGATAAGGAAACTACATCAGGTCAGGGTCATTGGGAGGTGAACTGGTGGTAGTGGTGAGGGGTTGTGTGAGTTGGTTGGGGGCCAGTGTTGTCTTTGCTTGGCTGGGTGGTTGATTTGGATTTTAAGGGGCTGGTAGGCTGGTTGTAGGTCAATGAGTCTGTTGATGGGATTGCTTGCGGAGTGCCAGGCTTCGATGAACACACGAGTGTGGCAGATGGAATCGTGGCTGATGATTTTTGTGTTGCTCCAATCAAACTAGTGCTGTTTGGTGTTGGTGAGGGTAGAGATTAAGGATCTGGGATCGTGGTGTCTGGCTGATCGCTGGTGTTTGTTTGTCCCACTTAGAATTGATTGCAATGGTTACAGTTGATTTTGTCAATTACATTGTTTCTTTCATCCTTCTGTATTTTTTCTGGTTGTAGATAATTCCTGGTGGAGTGTGGCTGTGGGTTTGTGGGCTACTGTTATTCTCAGGGGCTGGAGGATTCTGGCTGTCATTTCTGAGATCTTTTTTGTATGTGGTAGGGTTAACTTTTGTGTGGTTGTTGTTGGTATGATATGTTGTGGTTAGGGTGCTGTTTGTTGGAATATGAATGTTTTTTATAGCTGTTATCGGGGTGGGCAGCAGGCAGGATGGGGTGGAACACAGTTCCGTCGGACCAGCACCGGCAGGAGTTGCAGGGGGCCCATTTCCTCCCCCCTCTTTTCTCAACAGCTGATTGGCACCCATTCGCCTAGCTACCCAGCCTGAGGCAGGGGCGACCCAGGAAGGAGAGCATGGGAAACGCGAAGCAAATTGTCACCCCAGAGAGAGACACTGGTGAGGTTGTAAGTCAAGGACTTAACAGTTCACTTGAATGATGATGATCGTTCAAGTCACTCTCACCTTGTCACATGGCTGGCAAGCCACTCCTTCCCAGTCACATGACCATCAAGCCACACACACAAAATAAGCCACACCCACAGTGTAGCAGTAAAAATTTTGGCTGCCCATTACTGGCCATTACTGGAGAAATATATCAAGCAGCTGTTTCTCTTCCACTTTTCTTAGTGTTGTGGTGCTGCACTGTGTCCTGACCCACCTGAACAGGGTCTGGACACAGCTTCTTTTGTGTGTGGTAGCATGGGTGCTTGACATGTGTGTGGGTTTGTGGTAGCAACCTACAAGCTCAGAGAACAAAACTTTATCCTCATCCTTATTTTTCATTTGTATTTTTCAAAAAACATCTGCATCAAGAATATTTCTTTTAACAGCTGGCTCCCAATTCTAATATTTCTCCCCCCTGCAATCTTTCCACTGCATAAAACTGTTGTCATATAACAGTTAAGAAATGTTTCAAACAAATTCCCTTCCTCCTCCTTTTGGTACAATCATGAACATTTGTACCAGAATTGTGGTCCAGATGTTATTATCTTATATTTTCTAACTATTTGTTCTGCTCTTGAAAATTAAGAGTAAACGAACTTTAACATGGAATTTTCAGTAGGCTAAGATTATTTTGCCACCAGAAAAGCCTGAGGTTTTACTGAGTGTATTTCATTAAGATGGTTTTGAGAACAACTAATAATTCTCCTGAGACAAAAGCAAACCAGCTTTCTGTCTGAAAGCACCCTGGAAAAGAAATAGAAGCAGGTAAGCATCTGTACCTGAAAGCAACAGCCTCAGAGATAAGTAAATAGGGATACAGATTGAATGCAACAAATTAGGGACATTAAAAGGAACACAACATTCTGGTTTTTTTGCTCTTCAAGGGCCCTTCAGAATGTTCCTGCCCAGAAGAAAAGAATCAGCAGAGACAAGAGCTCTAAGCAGCAAAATATTATACAAAATGGAACACTTCTTTCTCAAAGTACATTGATTACAAAGCCGCTGGGTACTCTTGCCTTTGATGGCAAAGTAGATTGTCAGTAACTCAATTTCCTTTCTCTCATCTACTCTCCCTCCCTCGTTTCTTGATTGACATATTTGGCACCTTCCCACAATATCTGGACATTACATTTCCGATGGTTCAGGAAAGTCTATTTATTATTTATTTATTTATTTATTAGATTTGTATGCCGCCCCTCTCCGTAGACTCGGGGCGGCTCACAATACAATAAAAACAATTCCTGACAAATCTAATAATTGACAATTTAAAATTTAAAATACTTAAAAAACCCTCCATTTTTAAGCAGACATACCTACAAACATACCATACATAAATTATATAGGCCCGGGGGAGATATCTCAGTCCCCCCATGCCTGACGACAAAGGTGTGTTTTATGGAGTTTGCGAAAGGCAAGGAGGGTAGGGGCAGTTCTAATCTCTGGGGGGAGCTGGTTCCAGAGAGTCGGGGCCACCACAGAGAAGGCTCTTCCCCTGGGGCCCGCCAACCGACATTGTTTAGTTGACGGGACCCGGAGAAGGCCCACTCTGTGGGACCTAATCGGTCACTGGGATTCGTGCGGCAGAAGGCGGTCTCGGAGATATTCTGGTCTGATGCCATGAAGGGCTTTATAGGTCATAACCAACACTTTGAATTGTGACCGGAAATTGATCGGCAACCAATGCAGACTGCGGAGTGTTGGTGTAACATGGGCATACCTGGGGAAGCCCATGAATGCTCTCAGTTTCTCTCTGAATTGGCTGATTTTGTGTGTGACATAAGACACTGAATTTTCCCAGACTTTCATACTGACTGAAATACTGTAAGTCATGCTTACAGAAGAAATTCATAATTGGCTTATCCTGCTATCTAAACTCTGGGGAAATCAACCTCAGCTTCTCTAAAGAAACATTGTAAAAAGGACAGGCTTATATGCAACAACTTCAATGTATTCAATAGGAATACATGGAACTTTTAAAAACAGTATTATTATTCATTGACATTTGCCAGCTTGGAATGATAAGTGGCTTCAGAGCAACTTATAAATAAGAGGGGAAACTGAACTTCGGGCTGAAGTATCCAGAGTATAGATGTGTTCAATTAATTTCATTAGACAAGGGATCTCCAATAAGCTGAAAGACTTCAAAGCGGCCGAGGAGATAAATTGTCCTTCCAATTCATTCTCATGGCCAACTGCCACTTGGGAGAGTAGTTAGATTTTTTTCCCTCCCTCTTAAATAACAGCGGAAGAATTCTGTAAATAGATTCATGAACAGGAAATGCTTTTAGCATACAAACACAGAAGTGGCCTTGATTGCTTTCACACTTGACTTTTTTGCAAGAAACTGGGAAATATTCTTCATATTTATCACTCTAGGGAATTAGTTTTAAAGGAATACCACACACTCCAGAGGTTCATAATTGCCTTTGCTAGATGGATGGCTTTTACACTAAGAAAGGTTTTGGGGAGGAAGAAGTGGGCAATGAGGGGGGTTTTTAAGTGATTTTTTAAAAAGGGGCAGAAATAGATGTGTCAAAAGAAGAAAGATAAATTGTATTCCAGTGGGTGACATTCAGTGGATCCATAAAATACAAATAGATTAGAAATGAAGAAAGCAGTTTGCCAATACAATGGTATTCAATGTATAAAACAATATGACATTTTTCAAGGCAAAACCAATCCACTTTTGTCTGTCCCTCTCACGTACTTTTTCTTTTTGTATTATAAGATAATAAGTTGGGAAGATGGAAATGAAAGAAAAAACATCCTTTAGGATATGTGTGCATACAGTGTTTATTTGAAGAGTGTGATGTATTGATTTGGCCCACTCAATCCTTCTGTCTCAGCTGCAAGACTTGAATCAAGAGCCTAGGGCCTGTTTCTGAAACCTAATCTACTAAATTGTGGTAGGATTTTATATACTTAGGCGTATATAAAGAAACTGAGATACAAAACTACAGAAACTAGAACAGAAAAATAGAAATAACTTCTGAAATAGTCCTGATTAGTATAATCACTTAAGGCAGTTGTTCTCAACATTTTCTTCACCACAGACCATAGCCACAGACATACCAAGAGTTAATTCAATATTTAAATCATAACTTTTCCTCAAATCTTTGCGTACCCCCTAAGATGACATCATGAACCTCCAGGAATTCATGGACTTAAAGTTTCATTTTTCCTGGGTCAAGGGGATCACACGTTATATAAAATGCACCAGGATTCAATCTTTGGTTCGAGCCATAAGCTGTATATTTTCCTATGATACCTGAAAACTAAGCCCCTGAAAAGCTCATATTTATTTATTTATTGGATTTGTATGCCACCCCTCTCCGAGGACTCGGGGTGATTCACAACATAACAAGCAATATACAATATACAAATCTAAAAAAATCCAATTAATTTCACTAAAAAAACTTTAAAACCCTACTAATGTCTAAATCATTCATTCCCATTCATACCACAAAACATACTACATTTGTTGGCCAGGGGGCAAGGTCTAATGGTCGCAATCCTGGTGGCACAGATAGGTCTTTAAGCTTTTATGGAAGGCGAGGAGGATGGAGACAGTACGAATCTCTGGGGGGAGCTGATTCCTGAGGGCCGGGGCCCCCACAGAGAAGGCTCTTCCCCTAGGTCCTGCCAAACAACATTGTCTAGTTGACAGGACCTGGAGAAGGCCGACTCTGTGTGGGACCTAACCAGTCGCTGGGATTCATGTGGCAGAAGGCGGTCCCACAGGTATTCTGGCCCGATGCCGTGTAGGGCTTTATAGGTCATAACCAACATTTTGAATTGCAAGAAACCAATTGGCAACCAATGCAGATGCGGAATGTTAGAGAAATATGTGCGTGTCTGCGCAAGCCCATGACTGCTCACACGGCATATTCATAATCTGTGCTGACCACTGATAATCAACACAACAGATCAAGAAAAGAATTGAAGGCAATATAATGAGGACATAGGAGAAAAATTGTTGTAATTAGTGTTGGGCGAACCCAATGAAGTTTGCCGTGAAGTTTGGGTGAGTTCGTCGAACCCGAACCCAAACCCAAACCTGAACCCAAACAGCAGCAAGCGCTGCGGCATCCTTTTCTGTAAAAATAAACGAGGAGGTGGGGAATTCCCCACCTCCTTTTGCTCCTTTTATTTTTACAGAAAAGGATGCCGCAACGGCGCTGCAAGCAAAAGTAGGTGAGGAATCCCACAATGGGATTCCAGGGGGAGGGCTTTGATGTCACAGAGACTACTTCCTGGCCGGCCGAAATGGGGAGGAAGAAGTCTCCATGATGTCAAAGCCCCGCCCCCGGAATCCCATCGTGGGATTCCCCACTCTCCTCTCGGGCGGCAGCGTTTCACAGTGTTTGAGCGAACGCCAAACCCGAACCCAAACTTTACCTGAACTTTTAAAAAAAGTTCACGTTCGGCATGCCGAACACTGCAAAGTTCAGCACGATCCCAAACTTTGCAAGTTTGGTTTGCCCAACACTACTTGTAATTGCAAACTTTAGTTAGGTACAAGTAATGAAGGGACCATAGTCCAGTAGCTCTGTGCTGAAGAAATGTGGTTGGCTAACATTATCCACAAGTTTAATGAGATTCTATCCATGGTCCCTCTCCTAGTAAAGAAATACACTTCTTCATTTTATCTTTTACTATGGCCTTCATATTTTTTTAAGGCAGAATCCATGAGGAGAACCATCTAATCACCTTACAGTTACTTCTCTGAAAATTTGCTATGCATTGAAATTGCTGCCCTTGATAATCTCAAATCTTGAATATATATTTCTTTCAGACATTGGACATCCATCACTTGATACATCTGGAACACTAACAACATGGGGAATCTTATGATGGTGAGAAAGCCAAAGCTAGCATATTGATAGATTCAGGCTTCATCCAACTCATAAGAAAAATTAGTAAATAAAATATTACATATTTTCCTTCTGCCCAAGACCAACCAAGAAGGTAGGTCAAGGAGTCAAGTGATGAAAATGATACATCACATAGAAGGCAGATGAGCATAATCAGTTTTTCTAATCTCCTATGGAGTTTCTCCTGAGAGTTCTTTAAAATATACTTCATACATGACAGCATAATCAACATTTATGTAGCCCTTTCCTTCTTTTTTCAGCAAGTAATCTGAGAAAATCTATAGTAGCAGAACTAAGTCCACCCACCTGCATCCTACAGTATGTCAATTCTGTGCTGTTGTCAGGTGGCAATAAATACTGAAACTGGAGATTCCATCCTCTGCACAATATACTCACATTTCCTACTGTTGTCTTACTTCCTTCAGACCCGAAAGCATTTGGACAATGGCACATATCCTATTGTAATGACAAGCTACCAAGCATTAATAGCACTATTAGTAATATGTAATGGAATTGTCAAACCATCCCACTCCTAGTGTAATAGGTAATTCTTCATCATTAACAGGGGATGTCAGAAGAGCAGCCACTAGCTTCCGAATATTTAATTTTGAAACTAGAAGATTGCTGAAGTTTTTTTGGGGAGTAGGCAAGAAACTTGAAGCCTGATATTATTTGGGTTCTTCACAAGGATCAAGGATGAAAAATTAAAATTGTAGAGCTGGGCTTACTTCAGATTCCGATGCTATGACCATAATAATAATTTGATTTGATTACTTTAGATTCCTTGACAAGCTTTTATTAAAATGGGGGAAATGGCATCTTCTGCAAGCCCAAGCAGGATTTCATCTATGAAATTAAAAAGCCAGAACATCTAGGGTAGATCCCAGCACTCACCTTCATAGCACAGTGCTTCTAATTTTCATGTTAGCCGGGTAATCCAAAAAGATCAATAGCACTGAAACTAGTCAAAGGTCAAAGAATGTATAATATTCTGTCCTCCTTCTTCCAGCATTATTAAAACCGTACTGAAACCTCATTACAAGCATCCAGAAAGCAAATAATTATACCTCCATACCAAGAGTACCTGGTATTGTCAAACTCGAGGAACAGATTTGACCACTGGAAAAAGAGATATGCCAATGAATCGGTGTGTGGGGAATGCTAATACCCCATCTCTCTGCAGCACTTCCAGGATCCTCCATTGCCAGGATATTTCTCTAGAGTATGTGAATGCCAGGTATCACAGCAGTCTAGATTTTTTTTCAATATCATTCTTGTAACATTTTTATTTTTATTGATTAATCAAATTAATATGGCTGGCCATCTCATCCGGGCTGTGAATACAATCAAATAAAACAGTAAATGTATAAAAACAATTATTAGCTAAAACTATTATATAATAATTATTTTAAAAACATAAAAATTACAAAGGCATAACTGAAACAGGAAAAGGGATGAGAGATGTTGATTGTTTCTTCATTGCTTATTTGACCCCTATGACAATCATTGTGTATCTTTTTTTTATTATGTACGCTGAGAGCAAATGCACCAAGACAAATTCCTTGTGTGTCCAATCACACTTGGCCAATAAAATTATACTCTATTCTATTCTATTAAGTCATGACTGCATTTATCAATGAAGAGATCTCCCCAAAAAGGTATATGTCTCCTGAGATACACATAGCCAAAGGAAATATATGGTATAGGATTCAGTTTCAGCTAAAAGCAAATCCTCTGCAAGCCATGTTGGAAAGAACATGTTTCATTGGCAAGCCACAATTATGGTTCCTAATGACAGTCCATATCATTCTTTCTGATAAATCACTTCCCTATAGACTACCCTTTCAAGCCACCTAGGGTTGCAGTTATAATGCGAATTTTATTATTCTGTTTTAATTATCCTGTTTTATCATCTGTTTTAATTTATAGATTGGTTCTGTCTTGGGGGGGGGGGTGGATGTATGTGTGGAAAGGGTATTGGGATGGATTGGGAGTGACTGAGTCTTGGGGAGAATGAGTGAGCCAGAGGCAAAGAATGGAGCCAGAGGCAAAGAATGTGTAAACAAAAGCAGATGAGGATTTAGATAAAACCCTTGGCTTGGTATGAGTGGGGAGTCCGGCCTGCCAGGAAGGAGGAGGAGGAAATGTGGGAGAGGGGATCTCTAGGGTGTTTGAGAGTCATAGTATTAAGGTCATAACTAGGGGAGGTAGATTTGGGAAGAAAAGGGTAGGCCGCTCTCAGGGAACTAGGACTCAGTGTTTCAAAGAGATTACTTTATTCCGGCCTCTCTTAAACTTAATTCTGGAGGAGGAGATTGACCTGGCATGAGACCTAGCTGGGCCAAGAGGGGGGTCAGAGATCTGCCTGGATGGATTTCAGGTTTTACATCAGCGGCGACTCCAGGGAAGGGGTGGTGGAGTGGCAGTCATTGTCCTGAAAAGTCTTTCTCCTCATAGGAGATTGTTGGGTACGAGTCTCTCCTCTTGGGGCTGTGGTGGTTTTCCTCCTATCTCTCTGGTTGTTCACAGTTGGTGTTGGCAAAGGACAGAGGTTAAACCCTAGACCCCTTATTTATGGGGTGCCTCAGGACTTGGTCATCTCTCCCCACCTATTTAATATTTACATAAAACCACTGGATGAGGTAATCTGACATTTTGGGGTGAGGTATCAGCAATATGCTGATGATATTCAGTTGTATATCTCCATCCCATGTCACTTCCGTGAAGCAGTGTACATGATGTGCTGGTGCCTGGAAGCTGTGAGGGTCTGAGTGGGTGACAACAAGCTCAGACTTAACACAGACAAGACTGAGTGGCTGTGGGTACTGCCTCCTAAAGACTGAATTGACTGTCCATCTTTGGCTCTAGGGGAGGAGAAATTGTCTCCCTCAGAATGGGTCTGCAATCTGGGTGTCCTCCTAGACCCACAGCTATGATTAGACCAACATCTAACAGCTGTGGCTAGGGGGACCTTTGCACTGGTACCTCTACCTACAAACGCCTCTACTTAAAACTTTTCTAGATAAAAACCGGGTGTTCAAGATTTTTTTGCCCCTTCTCAAGAACCATTTTCCACTTACAAACCCAAGTCTCAGAAACTGTAACTGGAAAAGGCAGGGAGAAGCCTCCATGGGGCCTCTCTAGGAATCTTCTGGGAGGAAAATGGGCTGGAAAAGGAGGGAAGAAGCCTCCATGGGGCCTCTCTAGGAATCTCCTGGGAGAAAACAGGGCCTCCACTCTCCCTGTGGTTTCCCCAATCTCACACATTATTTGCTTTTACATTGATTCCTATGGGAAAAAATTGCTTCTTCTTACAAACTTTTGTACTTAAGAACCTGGTCAAAGAACGAATTAAGTTCGTAAGTAGAGGTACCACTTATTAGGCTGTGATATACAGTATTAGAATCCAATGAAAAATAAAGATCAATCCTCTCCCCACCCCCACTACATATTTTTATTCTTTCCAACTGAGTGGAATCTTGGAAAGAAAATACGTAAAGGGTTTCATAATTTCATATGTCTTTCTGTAAGCAGGATAATTTTCCTAAAATTGAACATAATGCAACTAAATTTGCTACAGGAAAACAAGCCAGCCAAACTTGTTATAGCAGTATAAGCCAGCAAATAATCATCATCATCAACATCATCAATGAGTCAGATCTGGGCAGGTGCTGAGAAGGAAAAAGATTTGCCATTGTTTTCCTAGGAGAGAAGTAATTGAATGATGGCTCAGGATGTTGCTGACTTCTCTATCCTAAGCATCTTTCTTTATTTTCATGTCGTATGACCAACAGCAAAGTCCCATGGTTTTCCAGTGTATTTATTCTTTTCCTTCTATTTCACCACCTTGAGTAGGGAATCAGTGGAGATGGTCAAGATAATGGTAGAATAACCTATTGGAAGTAGTGCAGAAAGCAACTAACAGAGCTGATAGATTTGTCACTGACCTTGTATAAACCTCAGATACTTCTGCCATTCAACATGTCAATCAAAAGAAAAACAGTTGTGAACACATCACGAAGTCCTCCTTTTTGAATGAAATTTCTGTCTAGAGCCAAGGTATCTTTCCACTGCCAATAGTTCTACATTCCTTTCAGCAGCATCAAGCTACAGGCTTGGCAGTCAAATGTCTCTGAGTATCACTGCTGTTATTATGAATATATTATAACAACTAATGCATAATAAAAGTGCAAAATTTGGACTGCAAAAGTCAAGATAATCACCAGATGACAGTATAATTCTTTACACACAACATTTCCATGAATGAATTACTTTGATTCTTGATCAAAGTCTTGAATTTGCAAACACATCACCTCAGATAGTGGAACCATTCAGACAAAGCATGTAAGTAAAAATAATAGAGTCCTTATTTCTGACACCTATTTGATGTCTGTGTGTATGTAAAAACAGACATTTGAATTTGGCTTATTAGAGATAGCCACAATATAATCCCTTTTGTTATTAAATCAGAAGGTGCTGAGCATTGTGATTCAGCAACCATAATAGCCTTATATCTGGCGCAAAGATACAAGGTGGCGATCACTTGACTATTTTATTCACACCATTATCTATATTTTGAAGTGGTACAGTTCATCCCTATGCTGCTTACAAATAGGCACCCCTAGTACAGGGGTGTAAAACTCAAGGCCCGGGGGCTGGATCTGGCCCACAAGATGCTTAGATCTGCCCTGCGGGGCTGCCTTGGAAACAGCAAAGGATTGGCCCATGGAGTCTCTGCTAGTGAAAATGGAGCTCAGGAGGACTGTGTGAGGCCCTCCCAGACTCTGTTTTTGGCCATGGCAGCCTCCTGCAGCCCTCTGCCAGTGAAAACAGAGTTCAGGAGACTGCATACGCTCCCTAGCTACATTTTCATTGGCAGAGGCTTGCAGGAGGCTGTTGTGGCCACAAATGGTGGCCGAGCACCAACACAAGTGATAGTAAGCTGGCCATACTCACCCAGACCCCCCCTAAGTCAAATACAACCCTGATGCGTCCATCAATGAAATCAAGTTTGACACCCCTGCCCTAGTGGCTCTTAGCTGATTGTGAAATCTTATGCAGGATCAAACTTTGTTAATATCCCTGGCATGTTGCTAATATTAATTTCAAGGTAATTCAAATCAGGAAAAAGAATCTGCAAGTTTGATTGGAACTGTACTTGATCAACATAGACTGTAGTAACAAAAACTATTACTATACATTTCTAAATGGTGATCACATCTAGAAAACGTTTGCCATGAGAGATTTGCCTAGTCAACAAAATGGCTGCCACTACTTATCACAAAACCAATTCCCCTGAAGATTAAGTAGCCCCTCAGGATAGTTTACATTATTGCAGAAAAATCTTTGTCAGATGTTCTTAAAAATAAATATGAAGCTTGGCCCTCAAGTATACCAACTTTCTACAGTATTTAACTTTTTAATTAAAAGGAGCCTTTTAATTAAAGACATTCAAAATCTACCCCCAGCACCCAAAATTGCTTACTCCAAATTAAAAGGTAGACATGATATATAAAAATAGCCCTGTGGAATCAGTATAATAGCACTAATTTCCAGAGGCTGTTACAGATACAATGGATCTGACTATGGTTACATTTCTGAAACTAGCATTTTAAGAAGCATCTACATCTAATTACTTGCTTAAACAAAGCCACCATCAAAGCAACTTAATGCTACGAGCAACGTATCGCAATGCATTTCCTCCACTTCCTAATGTCCCTGGTGATTTAAGTATCAATTTTATTCCACACGTATATATGCAGGCAAAATGACGCTGAGCAAGAAGGAAAGTAAAAACAATGAGCAGTGATAACAGTAACATCCTGGCCTTGTCACACTGGCTGATGGAGAATTGATGTCCACTCGCAAGCTGTTTTCTCTGATGCTGCTGGCTGAAGCCTATTTTACATTTGTGCTGCATCCTCCTGCATTGCCCAGATCAATCCTTCGATCCTGCATGTAAAGCGGACGCGTCTGCACGTGCCAGTTGATGGTCTCTTTCATAAGCAATGAGAGCATCCATTCTGTAATCATCCCATGCAGAGCAGAATGTAAAAGATGAGAAGCTGGAGAGGAGGGAATCTCAGGCCAGAAGCTAGCCTTTGCTCATAGGAGTTGAAAATGAGAGTTCTCTCTGTACTGAAGGAAAATTTGACTTGAATAACTCTGAATCTAGTTTTTTTATTCTTGAAGAAATAAATGATCCCCAAATCAAAGTGTTTGCCTACTAGCCTTCTAAAATAAACAAATAAATACACAAATCAAGACCTTTTGCAATAGGAAAGGAATTTAACCCTTATGTTATCAGTGTTATCAGGGGGCTCAACATTTTCATGGTTGCGTACATGCAAGAAATATAAATCAATGCATTGTGAAAGCAGCCAATTTTCAACCAGTGTTTGGTACATATAAATCTTCTAGCTTAGGCTGCAGTTTTTGACAAAAGACTTCCCTCACTCCATTTTTGTGCCAACCTTTAAAAAAGAAAAACTCTGAAGTGATTGTGAAAGATTTCAGTTTTGGTGAAATGATCTTAAAGTGAATGTTGTTATTGCAATCAGCCTTGAACGGAAATTAAATGGCATTTATTTTCTATGTAATCTCAAGCACTCTTCAGAATTCATCAGGTTTAAAGCCAGACAATTACATTTATTGATCTTTACGATGTGCAGAAAAGTTCCAATCTAATAGAGACTAGCCTGACACTGGTGTTCTAAACAAGACATGAGTATTGCAGGTGATATGGCTCCTCTTTATGGATGCCATATTGCTGCTATCGTCAAGTATAAGTGTAGTGTAGCTTTTTCCAAAGTTTTTTCTAGGCTAACCAATGCTATGAGTGCTTTTATTTTTGGTCACAACAAGAGAAGTGAGAATGGATTTTTTAAAAAAAAATAGAGGGGAAAGTAATATACATAAACAGAATGAACAAAATAAAGTCTTGAGGTTTACTCAACAAAAATGTGAGGAGAAAAACAGCAGTCATTCATATAGTTCATGTGACAAGTGCATTTTGCTTTATTGTACAAAGGTGCAACCAGATATGCATTATTGTGCTTGTGCTATTGCATTAGTGTAACTTCAAAAATTGCTAGTACAATATTATTAATTAGTTTGTTGAATGTTGGTGTGTGCATAGGCACACTCTTTGTCAGGGGTGAAATGCTCCCAGTTCGTTCGTGCCTGTCAGTCATCAGAGAACCGGTCGTGAAAGGAGCATGAGGCTCCGCCCACCTGCCTGGATGCCACCATTTGGGTTCTTTTACACTCTGTGCATATGCAAAGCATTCTGCATATGTGCAGAGGGTAGTTGGGCAGAGCCTCGTACTCCCTTCGCGACCGGCTCTCTGACAACTGACAGGCATGAACAAACCAGGAGCATTTTAGTCCTGCTCTGTGTACAGCATGCTCTTGTTTCTGCTGATAAAGAGTTTTGGAGTATAATATATTTTTTAAAGGTTGGTTGACCTTTTGGAAGAGGAGAGGTATGTGCAGGAGATAATAAATGTCAAGATGGCAACCACAACTGCAGAAATGAAGTCACAAGCTTTTTTAATATGATTCGTATATGTCTTTGCTTTGGGATGGTGGGATTTGTTTATGCTGTTATATTTTTTTATGTTGATTCCTCTGTGAGTTTTTTAACACTGCTTCTCATGTTTGCTTAATGAAAGAGCCAGTTGGAAAACATTCTATTGTACATTAATCTTAGAGGAAACCAAGCAATTTTATGTGAACTTTATTACTGTTGAAAATAAAATGCCATTATATATTGATTTTTAAAAATTGTATTACTTAACCATTTTACCTGGTTATGGGATTTTTAAACTCAGGGTATTTCCATGGACAATATCATGCAGATTATCTCTTGGGGGGGAAAATGAGGTTTTCATATAAGTCCCAGTGTCTCTTGTCATTAGAAATCCAAAGGAGCTAATAGTAATAATCAAACAAAATATGAAATAATTAAAAACATCTAAATTAGTTAATAATCTAATTCAAAATACCTGCTTAAAGAGGAATTGACACTTTCTAAAAATATTACTATGTGGATAACAGAGTGTGCATGCACATGTGTATTAAATTGAATTTATAATTTAAATTTCAGATTTATATAGAAAATGTTCCTGATGGACCATTGGGATTTAATTATCTTTACTTCAATCAAAGAGGGAAGTCATAATTGATTACATGGATGAGCAATACAGGGACTCATGTAAATATAATGCATTCTGGCCCTGGACTCAGGTTGCTGCTGCTTAACGCCAGGTCGGTGGTAAATAAAGCTCTCCTCATCCGGGATTTGATCCTGGATGAGGAGGCTGACCTGGCGTGTATTACTGAAACCTGGCTGGGCCCGGAGGGAGGTGTTCCTCTCTCTGAAATTTGCCCAGCCGGGTTTCAGATATGGCATCAACCTCGACCCCAGGGAAGGGGGGGAGGAGTGGCTATTATAGCCAGGGAGAGCCTTTGCCTGCGTAGACTCATTGCTCCGGAAATTGCGGGTTGCTAGTCTCTCTTGTTGAAGTTGGACTTAGGGGTCCAGGTGGGCTTATTTCTCACGTACCTGCCTCCCAGCTGTGTGTCAAAAGCCCTGCCTGTGCTACTCGAGGAGGTAGCCAGGTTGGCAGTGGAGTTCCCCGGACTCATTGTCCTGGGGGACTTCAACCTGCCGTCACTCGGCGAAACCTCTGGGTTGGCACAGGAGTTCATGGCCACCATGACAGCCATGGACCTGACTCAAGTAGTACAGGGTCCGACTCACGAGGGAGGGCACGCACCTGACATGGTATTCCTTTCCGAGCAATTGAGAAATGGTCTGAGACTAAGGGGCTTAGAAGCATTGTCTTTGTCATGGTCAGACCATTTTCTACTACGGCTTGACTTCCTGGCTCCAATCCTTTCCCGCAGGGAGGCGGAACCAATGAAGATGTCCCGCCCCAGACGCCTGATGGACCCAGAGGGTTTTCAGATGGTGCTTGGGGTTATTCCAGAGGCACTCATCCACAGTTCAGCGGAGTCTCTTGCGGAGGCCTGGAATACGGCTGCTGCGGAGGCTCTCGACCGGATTGCCTTTGCGACCTCTCCGTGGCGCTAGACCCCGTAGAGCCCCATGGTTCAACGAGGAGCTCCGGGAGTTGAAACGCCAAAAGAGACGTCTAGAGAAGCGATGGAGGAAGAGTAGGTCTGAATCTGATCGAACACTTGTAAGAGCTTTTAATAAGACTTACAAAGTGGCACTCAAGGCGGCAAGATGCGCGTACCATGCCGCCTTGATTGCATCAGCGGAATCCCGCCCAGCCGCTCTGTTTAGGGTGACCCGCTCCCTTCTTAACCAGGGGGGAGTTGGGGAGCCCTTGAAGAGTAGCGCCGAGGAGTTTAACACGTTTTTCGCTGATAAAGTCACTCAGATCCGGGCCGACCTCGACTCCAATTGTAAAACAGAGTCGACTGACAATGAGTCAGTCGAGGTGACTGGGGCACGTACTTGTCCACCTGTCTGGGAAGAGTTTGATCTGGTGACACCTGATGAAGTGGACAAGGCCATTGGAGCTGTGAGTTCCACCACCTGTCTACTGGATCCGTGTCCCTCCTGGTTGGTCTCGGCCAGCAGGGAGGTGACACGGAGCTGGGCCCAGGAGATTACCAACGCTTCCTTGGGGAGGGGAGTTATTCCAACACTCTATAAAGAAGCGCTTGTGCACCCCCTCCTCAAGAAGCCTTCCCTGGACCCAGCCGTACTTAACAACTATCGTCCAGTCTCCAACCTTCCCTTTATGGGGAAGGTTGTCGAGAAGGTGGTGGCACTCCAACTCCAGCGGTCCTTGGAAGAAGCCGATTATCTAGGTCCCCAGCAGTCGGGTTTCAGGCCCAGTTACAGCACGGAAACTGCTTTGGTCGCGTTGATGGATGATCTCTGGTGGGCCCGGGACAGGGGTTTATCCTCTGTCCTGGTGCTCCTCGATCTCTCAGCGGCTTTCGATACCATCGACCATGGTATCCTTCTGCACCAGTTGGAGGGGTTGGGGGTGGGAGGCACTGTGCTTCAGTGGTTCTCCTCCTACCTCTCTGGCCGGTCGCAGTCGGTGTTATTGGGGGGTCAGAGGTCGGCTCCGAGGTCTCTCCCTTGTGGAGTGACTCAGGGGTCGGTCCTCTCCCCCTTGCTATTTAACATCTACATGAAACCGCTGGATGAGATCATCCAAGGACATGGGGTGAGGTATCATCAATATGCCGATGATACCCAGCTTTACATCTCCACCCCATGCCCAGTCAACGAAGCGGTGGAAGTGATGTGCCGGTGCCTGGAGGCTGTTGGGGCCTGGATGGGTGTCAACAGACACAAGCTCAACCCGGATAAGACGGACTGGCTGTGGGTTTTGCCTCCCAAGGACAATTCTATCTGTCCATCCATTACCCTGGGGGGGAATTACTGACCCCCTCAGAGAGGGTCCGCAACTTGGGCGTCCTCCTCGATCCACAGCTCACATTAGAAAACCATCTCTCAGCTGTGGCGAGGGGGGCGTTTGCCCAGGTTCGCCTGGTGCACCAGTTGCGGCCCTATCTGGACCGGGACTCATTGCTCACAGTCACTCATGCCCTCATCACCTCGAGGTTCGACTACTGTAATGCTCTCTACATGGGGCTACCTTTGAAAAGTGTTCGGAAACTTCAGATCGTGCAGAATGCAGCTGCGAGAGCAGTTGTGGGCTTACCCAGGTATGCCCATGTTTCACCATCACTCCGCAGTCTGCATTGGCTGCCGATCAGTTTCCGGTCACAATTCAAAGTGTTGGTTATGACCTTTAAAGCCCTTCATGGCATCAGACCAGAATATCTCCGAGACCGCCTTCTGCCGCACGAATCCCAGCGACTGATTAGGTCCCACAGAGTGGGCCTCCTCCGGGTCCCGTCAACTAAACAATGTCGGTTGGCGGGCCCCAGGGGGAGAGCCTTCTCTGTGGCGGCACCGACTCTCTGGAACCAACTCCCCCCGGAGATCAGAACTGCCCCTACTCTTCCTGCCTTCCGTAAACTCCTCAAAACCCACCTTTGCCGTCAGGCATGGGGAAACTAAACATCTCCCCCTGGGCACATTTAATTTATACATGGTATGCTTGTGTGTGTGTGTGTTTTAATTAATTGGATTATTTATGATTTGTTTTACACTTGTTGTGAGCCGCCCCGAGTCTTCGGAGAGGGGCGACATACAAATCCAAATAATAAATAAATAAATAAATAAATTCAAAAGTAAACAGGAACACCTTTGCACTCTTGTGATCTCAATTGTGAATTTGATCTTCACTTTTTTATTTATTAGTCTACATAGCTGGAATCAGAATACTTTGTACACATTGTGACTTTCCCCAACTGACTTTTTTTCATCTTAAACTTCAGAAGGTGCTTTGTCTAAAGTGATTAATGCCTTTGAGAAATAGCACAGAGGTACAATATTTTCTTTCCACTTTCCCTCCAGTGATATTTCTCTAGTCTTTTCTTTCTTTTTTCCCCTCCAAATATATAAATTGAATTTTCCACCAAATAATGACAGAGCATCTTTTGGGGATATATGTCAGATGATTCTGTGTCTGTGTGTGTGCCATCCTGTCTTTGCTATAATTCCTCTTCTACATCTTTTCTTTTAACCTTTGCATTACAGGCAGAAATTACTTTCTGTTCTATGGAGGTCATTATATTGTAATTGGAAACCTCACCATATTTCTTTCTTCCTGTCCCTTCCAAATACAACTAACAATAGAAACTTCAGTCTCAAATTCAAACTTCAGTAAATAAGTAAAAGGGGGGGGGGGGGTTGTGAATTTTTTTCTCTGTCTCTCTTCAGTTACTCTTTCCTTGTATTTAAATCGTTAAAATAATTTGAAATGCAGGGTATAAGTACTGAATTTGATGGTCTGGAAGTTAAGGCTCCTAAGTGGAATGCTATATAACTAAGCAAAATATGGCATTTTCTCTTGTGGTGGTAGCTGGCTGTTTTAAAGCGGTAACCTTTTAAGATAGAAAAAAGTAGCTGCTGAAAAGACAAATAGCCCAGTAAAAATACTGAAAACTACATGCAACCTTGAAAATAATTGCGCATTTTCTCAAATTTGAGGGGTTTTTTTGTTTCTTTGAGATAACAATCAAACATAATTTTAAAAGTACATTAAAGGCTATTATGTTTTCTTCCTTTCAAATATGTTCACCTATACTTTTATATCTTTTCTTCTATTCTTTTCTTTATTTATATTATTACATATCAATTCTCTTCAATGTGTATTATGTATTGGACAAAATAAATAAATAAATAAATAACTTAATAAGTAAGTAAGTAAGTAAGTAAGTAAGTAAGTAAGTAAGTAAGTAAGTAAGTAAGTAAGTAAGTAAATAAAATATAACTAAATGCAAAATGTCCATAGCAGAGTTGGGTTGCTACCAGTGCGGTAGGCAACTACGCGTCCACTCTGGTGCTAGTCCTTTGGGCGCTGCCGTCTTTTTTCTTTAATTTTTGGTATTTTTTGCTTCCAGCACATGCACAGAACCAAAATCTCACACGTGCACATGTCCCTTCATCAGATTTTGGTGTGTTTTTGCTTCCTGTGCATGCACAGAAGCAAAATCACGCTGGGGACGCATGCGCACACACAAGATTTCTATTGCTGCGTGCACAGCGCACTAGTAGCAGCAGGTAAGAGTAATCTGCCCCTGGCCCCTGGGATTTTTTTTCTTCCCCCCACTCCAGTTACACTGGCTTTTCTATTATATATAAAACAAGTGTAGACACCCAGTGGCTGTATGTTGCCCCAGGTCCATTTTTGCTGCCCTGGTGTTCTGAAAGATCATGCTGCTGGGATTCTGTAGGAAATTACCTATTATTATTATTATTATTATTATTATTATTATTATTATTATTATCATCATCATCATCATCATCATCATCATCATCAATACAACACAGCAAACAAGATCACTATGCTGGATTTCGTATTTCATCACCAGTCAGGCGCTTCCCAAGCACCTAGGACTGTGTGATGTAGCGGTGAATTATGTGTGCCGATCCCAGTAAAGCGGCCTTTTGCAATTGACAGATGGAGATTTTGTCAATTCTGATGGTTTTCAAATGTCCGCTAAGATCCTTTGGCACTGTGCCCAGCGTGCCAAGTTCCACTGGGACCACTTTCACTGGCTTATGCCAGAGTTGTTGCATCATCATCATCATCATCATCATTATTATTATTATTATTATTAATAATAATAATTAGATTTGTATGCCGCCCTTCTCCAAAGACTTGGGATAGCTCACAAAATAGATATAAAACAAAAAATATAGAACAAATCTAATATATTTTAAAAGTACGACAAAAAACACTATATAATACTCAATCAGACAGTCCAATCACACCATGCATCACATTTATTGGTAAGATAATGTGATGGATGTGCTAAGCTTCTGGTAAATGTATTGTTCCTAATTTTGGAGGATCCCATTAAGAATTTGGGCAAATAAAAGGTTGTTTTCCTTCCTGAAAACATGCAATAATTACTGCTCTACAAGAGCAGGTAAAAGGTCTAGAAGCAAAGTTGTTGACCAGCCAGCAAAAATAGAAGATAAAGAATCCCTGGAATGGACATAGGAAATGTTTTCAGATGCCTCCCAAAACTTAGAAGAAAGCTAGACCAAGGTGTAATGTATGAAGCAGATTATAGTGGTTAACGTGTGTAATCATGACTTATTTGGTTGGTAGCCTTGTTGCAGGCTCCCATTGGATGGGCTCGCACTGTAATAAATATAAGGCAACTCCTTGCTGCCAAACTCATGCCTTTTTTACGAATAAAGAATCATGGTTTTACTTGTGAGTCTTGCACAAGGGAATAGAGAGGTAGAAGAATATGATACAAAGAGGAGCTTTTAGTTTCTCCAGCTTCAGAATAGATTTCACAGGAGTGTAATTCAACCAGTTTAGACCAGTTCGGGGTGAACCGGATGATAAGTTTACATCTGGATGGCCAAACCGGTAGTTACAAGGACAGGCTGGCTCCATCCGCCCCACCCCTCCCAGGAATCTCCACGCGGCCCATTTTGGGTGCCAGGTAACTTCACGGAGGTTCTGGGAGGGCAAAAAATGGGCCTCCTGGAAGTTCTAGATGTCCAGAAATGGGCCTATTTACAGCCTCCAGAGCCTTGTAGTTCTTCTGACCTGCTGCACCCACCTCTGCTTCAACTCTCCCCAGGTGCCTATCTCCCATCTCCATCTCTGTCCTTTTGGCAGTCCTGCAATGCATTGTTCCTGTGATCTTCCAGTGCTTATTTCCAAGGGAGAAAACTGAGCCCTAAATATTGTGTTTGTTCATTTGATGACTTATACAGCCACCCATCTAATGTAGGTGACGCTGGGTGGCTCACAATATAATACAATCTTTTATGCGGTTGCCATGGAGATCTTGCGCTGGACCGAAAGCCAGGATAGAAATCAAATAAGTGAATTACATTTTTCCAAAACTGTTATTAATAAACTTGTTGACCTTAAAAGATGAATGATCTATGTACATTAGAAAACCAGCTTCTATATCAGAGCTGCAGCAGCCCATTATGTGCAGACAGCATGCAGCATCAAAGCTCCCCCCTTTTTTTCCCTTGTTTTTTTTTTTCAAAATTGTTTCTGTGATTGAAATTGGTGTCATAAAATTCCATTCGTTTTAGTCATTCGTTTTAGTTCAAAAAAATTCTTTCCAAAGTGTTGTGGTTCCGTCTGAGGCCCCTCAGGGAACGGCTGATCTTCTGTCGGTTTCCAGCTCAGAGGGAGAGGATGAGGAACAGGAGGTGCAGGCAGACGAGGAGGAGGAATCCCAGGCTGAAGAAGAGGGAGGACAGCCAGAGTCCCCCCAGAGGGAGCTCTCCCCAGCAAGCAGCCTGGATTCCTTAGAGGAAAATGCACAAGCCATAATTGATCTGCGACAGAGAAGAGCTACACAGCGAAGGGACCAATTGGCTAGGTACTTTCAGCATTAAAGAGGCAACAGCTGGGTTTGGGTGTGGTGCTCTTTGGAAAGGCTAAAAGGCAGACCCACCCTTCCTGGCTTGTGGAGTTTTATCTTTGAGAGTCTTGGGACCTGGCTGTGAACTTTGGCGTCTTGGAATCCTGGTTTGTGCCTTTGACTACTGAAACCTTGGGGTGGGTGTGCCAGCAAGAAGCTTGCTGTATTGTCTGGACATCAGGACTCTGCTGTAAAGTATTATAGCCTGTCTGTTGGGAAGAACAGGTTTTCCTCTGTGTTTATTTTTTCCAGCTATAAAGTACTTTTGCTTTTACCAGAGTGTCTGGCTGTTTTTTCCAGTTGGTGTTGAGGTCTGGGGGAACCCAGACAGAACACAAAGAAAGAAAAAAGAGGAGCAAGTCCCAACCCCTACTCCATTCATTGTCACCCCATTAGCTGAATTATTTGATGTACATAGTGTACCTTCCCAGCCACTTAAAAGTTTTCTGTATTTATTATTCCTTTTCCAGATTTTCCTCCAATTGATTGTCTCTACTCCATGTACGGTGAATGGGATGTTTTATGTCAACTAAGAAGAGAATGCAAAAAGAAACACCATGGAGTTGGAACAATGCCAGAAAAGAAATTAGAAATCTAATGGTCTCTATGGATATACTTCTTTTAGAAGAAACCAATGCTCGGGTACTTGTTTAACAAGTGACAGAGCATGAGAGCAATGCACATGCACACATAAAGGGGGAATAAATCCCTAAAGTCAAGCAAACTTGTCTTATTACAATTCTAAATCCAAAGCAGAAAACTCAAGAATACATCCCCAAAGCAAAGGCTAAAGGCCAAAATGTTATAAAAAGTTAATCAGCCAATCTGGAGTGCAAAGCCAAAGGCACAGGATTCAAAGTCAGGATTCAAGGCAAAAAAGAGTCTAGCTTAAGCAACAAACTCAAACTCAACCTAGACAAGACGGAGTGGCTGTGGGTCTTGCCTCCCAAGGACAATTCCATCTGTCTGTCCATTACCCTGGGGGGAGAATCATTGACCCCCTCAGAGAGGGTTCGCAACTTGGGCATCCTCCTCGATCCACAGCTCACATTAGAGAAACATCTTTCAGCTGTGGCGAGGGGGGCATTCGCCCAGGTTCTCCTGGTGCACCAGTTGCGACCCTATTTGGACCGAGAGTCACTGCTCACAGTCACTCATGCCCTCATCACCTCGAGTCTCGACTACTGTAACGCTCTCTACATGGGGCTACCTTTGAAAAGTGTTCGGAAACTTCAGATCGTGCAGAATGCAGCTGCGAGAGCAATCATGGGCTTTCCCAAATATGCCCATGTTACATCAACACTCCACAGTCTGCATTGGTTGCCGATCAGTTTCCGGTCACAATTCAAAGTGTTGGTTATGACCTATTAAGCCCTTCATGGCACCGGACCAGATTATCTCAGGGACCGCCTTCTGCTGCACGAATCCCAGCGACCAGTTAGGTCCCACAGAGTGGGTCTTGTCCGGGTCCCGTCAACTAAACAATGCCGCTTGGCGGGGCCCAGGAGAAGAGCCTTCTCTGTGTCGGCCCTGGCCCTCTGGAACCAACTCCCCCCAGAGATTAGAATTGCCCCCACCCTCCTTGCCTTTCGTAAGCTACTTAAAACCCACCTCTGCCGCCAGGCATGGGGGAATTGAGATTCTCTTTCCCCTTAGGCCTTTACAATTTTATGCATGGTATGTCTGTATGTATGTCTGGTTTTTTTTATATTAATGGGTTTTTAATTGTTTTTAGTATTGGATTATTATTGTATGCTGTTTTATGATTGCTGTTAGCCACCTCGAGTCTTCGGAGAGGGGCGTCATATAAATCCAATAAATAAATAAATAAATAAATAAATGAATGAATGAATAAATAAATAAATAAATAAATAAATAAATGGTTGTTGGGTTTGCTGCTCAACTTAAAGAGAACCTCGAGTTATTATTATTATTATTATTATTATTATTATTATTATTATTATTATTATTATTATTTATTAAATTTGTTTGCCGTCCCTCTCCATAGACTCGGGGCAGCTATAATGAGTTGCTCATTAGCATGTGTTTGCTCTGAATATGTTTGCTCTGCTTTCTTCTCTGCATGGCAAGCTGGCAGCAGGTCATCTTTCCCATCTTCAGAGACTCGTGGCAGTTGTCCCTGTTGATGTTAGCCCTGTCTTGTAAGACAGGACAGCAAACCAAAAGACAGAATTCTAATCCTATCTTGATTTGTAAGGTGGAGGGGCAGTAGTTAGAATGCAAGCTACTTCTGCTGATTGTCTACTGACTGTAGTTGGGCAGTTCGTATCTCACCGGCTCGAGATTGACTCAGCCTTCCATCCTTCCAAGGCCAGTAAAACGTGGACCCAGATAGTTGGGGGTAATATGCTGACTCTGGAAACCACTTAGACATGGCTTTAAAGCACTGTGAAGTGACATACAAGTATTTATTTGTGTTATTTTATTTATTTATTTATTTATTCATTTACAAGGCACAAGTAAATGTCTTAATATTCAAATGCATGCAATAGGTAGAAAATAAAGAAACAGCAAGGACAGGGGACGGAAGGCACACTAGTGCACTTATGCATGCCCCTTACTGAACTCTTAGGAATTGTGAGAGGTCAATAGTGGAAAGTTTAAGAGTAAAGTTTTGGGGGTTAGGAGATGATACTACAGAGTCCGGTAATGAATTCCATGCACCAACTACTCGGTTGATGAAGTCGTATTTCCTGCAGTCGAGTTTGGAGCGGTTTACATTAAGTTTGTGTCTGTTGTGTGCTCATGTGCTGTTGCAGTTTAGGATGAAGTAGTCATTGGCTGGGAGAACATTGCAGCATATGATTTTATGGGCTATGCTTAAATCATGTTTAAGGATATGTAGTTCTAAACTTTGTAAGCCAAGGATTGTTACCCTAGTTTCATAGGGTATACAGCTGCGAGTGGAGGAGTGAAGAGCTCTTCTGGTAAAGTATTTCTGGACATTTTCTAGAATGTTTATGTCTGAAATGTGATGTGGGTTACAATTAGATACTCCCGGTTTGGACCAGTTCTTGCATACCAGTAGTGGCGGCAGCTCGTGGTTTGGAGATGGTTGGCTGGCCATGCCCACAAACCGGTCCCCGGGTCACTGCTTGTTCATATAATCAAAATTCAGACACTTGGCAATTGATTTGTATTTATGACAGCACAGTGTCCCAGGATTATGTGGTCACCTTTTGCGACCTTCTGACAAGCAATGTCGATGGGGAAGCCAGATTCACTTCACAGCTGTGTTACTAACTTAACAGTTGTAGTGATTCATTTAAAAACTGTGGCAAGAAAGACTGTAAAATGGAACAAAAGTCACTTAACAATATGTCTCGCTTAGCGACATAAATGTTGGGCTCAACAGTGGTCGTAGGTCAAGGACCACCTCTATTTAGCTTATATTCTGCCTTTAAAGCAGGAATTCAAGGCAGCAAAAAAGGACTGGTTCTGAAAGGAAGTGACTGGCTTCCAGAGATGGTATTCTGCAGATGGGCCCACTCCCATCCTATTTAGCCACTTTGTTTTTGCACACTCACATTTGCGAACCAGTAGGGAAGATAAGTAACTATCATCTCTGTTGGCTTCCATGGCAGAGGATGGGCTAGGATCTGGGTTTGCCATCCCAATGCCTTAACTGCTATTCATTGGCTTCTGAAAGCCACCGTGAGCAAGTCATATTCCTCCAATAGAAGAAAGAAGATACATAAAACTGCATCCCAATTACAAATGGAAAGAGCATGTAATTCTTTCACAACAAGTGTCTCCTTGCTGCATAATCAGATAGCTTAGGGAAAACACATAGAAACAAGTTTCATTTGGCATTGTTTGTTCTTCATTATGATCATGCAATCCCTGGTGGACACTGGTTTCCTTAATAATCTGGTGCAGAAAAGTTCCATGTTTTCAAAGCTTTTGCATGAAAGAAATTTAAGCTCCAAATAAATATTACACCTGCCACTTCAGCAACAATATTAAGCCAATCCATTTTTATTTACTTTAACTTCATTTTTCTTTTCAGTTGTTATACCTCTAGAAAACCTCTTTGGGAGATGTTAATTGCATTTTGCATACCGGCCCTCTCCCCTAAGAAATTATTAATCTTTTCACTCACAAATGAGATGTCCCTTTTCATTTAAACTCAACAAAAGGAAACTAATTTGGGGTAAGGGATTTGAAGGTTCTTGCATTAGCAAGGACTTCTGTTTACAGTGGGAACTGACAGATGTATTTAAGTGAAGTGAAGCAGCAACACACTGTGCCAACACCTGAGAACTTCATTTAATTTTACTATCTATTTGATGAGTATATTTAAATTAAAATCACAACTCAATGTTAAAAGAAATACTTTATAGAAATTAAAATTAAAAATTGTCCCAATTACATCCATGGGATACAAACAAGCAAACCAGAATGTAAATACTTTAGATGCATTTATGAATCTCTGATTTTTCAGTGACAATGAAGGCATTTGATAAAGTAGACCACAACCTACTACTAGATAAAGTAGAAAAATGTGGATTAGACAGCTACAGCAGCACCAGATGGATTTGAAACTATTTGACTAACCACACTCAATGTGTAGTGCTCAATCTATCTGCATCTACACGGAGGGAAGTATGCAGTAGAGTAGCTCAAGCCTCTGTTTAGGCCTAGTACTCTACAACATCTTCATCAATGACTTGGACAAGGGGATAGCTTGGGAACTCATCAAATTTGCAGATAATACCAAATTGGCAGGAATAGCCAACACCCCAGAAGATAGGCTCAAGATACAGAAGGACCTTGACAGACTTGAATATTGGGTGCTGTCTAACAAAACGTAAACTAATTAATGCAAGAACATTCTAAACAAGATATCCAAACTCCTCCTCTTACAAAAAACCTGCTAAATTCAACATTATATTTGTCTGTGAAACATGGCTAAATGATTCCCTCACTGACTCCATTATTACAATGAGAGACTATCATGTTTATTAGTTCGATCTTAAAACCCATAGATGTGGATTTTAATACAAAAGGCACTAAACCTTAAAAATATCCAAGTTAGACATGAACTCGATCTTCCAGAAACCACCATCTGCGAACTGACCTTAAATACCACACTTCGCTTCCTACTATGCTATAGAGCCCCTGATTATGACATCAAACATGTGAATAAGTTAACCTCACTAATATCGTGGGCAGCCTCCTACCCACACCCTCTCATTTTTCTTGGTGATCTCAACCTACCTCATTAACTGGACTCTAAATGGGGTCTTTTGTAATAGTACCTATATCCTTGAGAAACAGGTGGCATTTGTGACTAGATGGGTCAGATGTTTTCAGATTTGTTAATCCAAAGACTTCTAATATCTTAAAAATAATTAATTTCAATTTCCCAATGTGATTAGAAAAAGCCCAACCTTGGATTGAGCAATATGACTATACCCTCCTAATTCAGGGCTCAAAACTTGCCAGAGACTGCTGTTTTGCAGCCTCCTCATGAGGAGCCACTATTGAGTGCACTTGTGGGTAATTTACCATCCTTTCTTTGTCCAAAGAGGTTGAAAAAGCCAGCCCACTCACCTTCTTTCTTTACCATATTCATCAGCTCCATCTCTCTTCCTCTGGAAGTTCCAAGTACTTGCACCTTTCAACAACTTTCTCTGTTATCATCCCTACATGGAACAAAATTCCTATATTTCCACAGAAACAACTATTTTCTTATTATTTTCCTTTAGCCTTATCATTTCTAGACAGGACCTGTTGAGAACTGCTTTTAAATAACTCACACAGTTCTTTCTGAAAGTGTTATGATTCATATCTAGGAGTAGTGCCTGCTAGTATTTCTTGATCATCAACAGGTTTTCACATTTGAGAGGCTGGTGAATAATCCAATAGTAGACCTGTTTGTTTTCTCACAAGAAAGGTTTCATTAAATCCTAGAAGAACGGAGAAAAAGCTCATCAATGATTTTTTTTCTTTGATTTATACGCCAACTTTCTACTCCAGAAAATACTTAAGGCAGTTAAGAAAATGTTCAAAACCACACCTAACCACACCAAAAGAACTTACAGAATTGAAATATAAGCACTAAAATTAGTGCTACCATTATGTAACAATTAAAATTAGTGCTACCATTATGTAACAGTTGGCTGTCCAACAGCACGCAACGAGTTGTCCTCAACAGTTCCAAGTTCACAAGGAAGAAGGTAGGCAGTGGGGTACTACAAGGTTCCATCCTGGGCCCTGTACTCTTCAATATTTTTATCAATGACCTGGACGAGGGAGTAGAAGGGGAACTAATCAAATTCACAGACGACACCAAGCTGGCAGGGGTAGCCAACACCCTAGAGGACAGGCTCAAAATACAGAAAGATCTAGACAGATTAACACTATGGGCCCGCACTAACAACATGATGTTCAATGTCGACAAGAGCAAAGTCCTTCACCTTGGTAAAAAAAAAAACCTAAACTCACATACAGCCTGGGAGAAACCCCAATTAGCAGTAGTGACTGCGAAAGAGATCTTGGAGTCTTGGTGGATAATCAACTAAACATGAGCCAGCAATGTGCAGCAGCGGCCAAAAAAGCCAACAGTATCCTAAGCTGCATCAACATGGGGATACACTCCAAGACCAGGGAAGTATTAATACCACTCTACTATGGCCTGGTCAGACCACATCTGGAGTACTGCATCCATTTCTGGTCACCATACTTCAAAAGAGACATTGAAACTCTGGAGAAGGTGCAGAAAAGAACAACCAAAATGATTAGGGGACTTGAAACCAAGACTTACGAAGAGAGATTGCGGGAACTGGATAGCCTAGAGAAAAGGAGGGCCAGAGGGGACATGATAGCTGTATACAGGTAATGAGGGGTTGCCACAGAGAGGAGGGGGCCACTCTATTCTCCAGAGCACCAGAGGACCAGACGAGGAACAACAGCTGGAAGATGACCAAGGAGAGATTCAACCTAGAAGTAAGGAAGAACTTCCTGACGGTCAGAGCGATCAACCAGTGGAACAACCTGCGGAGGTTGTGAACTCCCCAACTCTGGACACTTTCAAGAGGAGATTGGACTGCCACTTGGCTGGGGTGCTTTAGGATTCTTGCTCAGGCAGGGGGTTGGACTTGATGACCTGCATGGTCCCTTTCAACTCTAACAATAAATAAATAAAATAAATAAATAAATAAAAATCCTTGGGAAAAAGATATTTAGATTTTCAGATTTTGATTTTTTTTCTAAATTCTGAGGAAGTGTAACTCCCAATATAACTCCCAATGGAGAATAAACGGTTGCCTGGGAACTATACAAGAAAAAGCCTCTGATATGGAAGCTATTTCCATAAGGTTTCCTTCTGAAGATCTTAAGACATTACCTTAAATTGGAAAATAATTCCTTAGTCCTAAGCCATTTAATACTTTAATGTACCAACACATTACATTTGGCATCTAAGTGCAGATTTTTCAGTATCAGCATTGTGTGATTTCTTTAGCTTGCACTAATTAGCAGTGAAGCTGCTGCATTTTGTTCCCACTGCAACTTCTTTCAACACTTTCAAGCACTTTTCTGTCATAAAAAGAGACAAGGTTAGCCTGACATGACATTTTCTTCTACAAACTCATGCTGGCTCCCGATAGCCACCGAAAAACAGTGCCTATTAAATGGTCCACAGAACATCACAATCAGTGATACTGAAAGCTGTCAAAAGATTCAGGATGGCCAAAGATACTTCACCAGAAGAGCCCTTCGCTCCTCCACTTGAAACAGAATACCCTACGAGACTAGACTTTCAATCCTGGGCCTAGAAAGCCTAGAACTAAGATGCCTTAAACAAGATCTAAGTATTGCCCACAAGATCATATGCTGCAACGTCCTGCCTGTCGGCGACTACTTCAGCTTCAACCACAACAACACAAGAGCCCACAACAGATTTAAACTTAATATTAACTGCTCCAAACTTGACTGTAAAAAATATGACTTCAGTAACCAAGTTGTCGAAGTTGTCGAAGCATGAAACTCATTACCAGACTCCATAGTGTCATCCCCAAACCCCCAACAATCTACCCCTATCCAGATTCCTAAGGGGCAAGTACAAGTGCACTAGAGTGCCTTCCATCCCCTGTCCTATTGCTCTCCTATATCTCCTATACCTTTCTTCTATTCCTATATCTCTCCTTCTATTCTTTCATTGATATGTTCTATTACTATATCTTCTTTTCTATTCTTTCTTAGATATATTTTACTATGAGTATCTCCTCTATAACCTTCATCATGTATTTTACTATGTGTGTATATATATATATATACCCACTAAAACCCTCATTGTGTATTGGACAAAATAAATAAATAAACAATATAGGTCTCCCACCAAGAAACCAACAGTCTCTGTACCATTTCCTAGTTGGAAGTCTGATTGAACTAGGTCCAAATAATCAATATCATTCAGATGCCTCTGGAGCTGGGTGGTTTCCAGATGGAGGATACTTCCAACTCCCAGTGTTTAGCTTAGTAATCTAATGGCTGGATTTACACATACTGTTTTATTGAATGACACTCGGTAAGGAGGCCAATTGTAGCACCAAAACCACCCAAGATAATTGTATGTGTTCAATGGCTATCTAAACCAGACATATCGTGCAAATGCAATCAATAACCCAAATTCTAGAAGTTATTGAAGTGAAGTTATCTAGTGAATTGATGAAAGCAAAGATGAGCAATAGATAAAACTTTGCTAGATTGCTGGATGATTTTACAGTTGGTAAAAATTATAAAAATAGCAAAAACAAAACAACTCCCTGTTTCAATTTACATTACTTAAATCAATCATCTAACTTAAAATGCCCAAGACTTGAAGGGGGTGTTGGTTGTTGTTGTTTTGTTGAAGAGAATGAGCTCCATTTAGCTTTAATACTCAAAGCACAATCCTGGGCTTAAAATGGTTTAAATCTGAGCATCTGCCTTTCCCATTGCATTCCAGTCAGCCATTGCACATTGCACAGGTTCTAATTAAACAGGACATAGATCCAACAAACCTGACAACTATCTATTGCTAGCACAACATTAATATAAATGAAGATATTGTATGATTGTGCAATGGCTTGTTTGATCATTTTCTGACCACTTAGTTAAGGAGTTTTATTTTTCAAAAGTATTCTTTCATAATAGAGAAAGCCATAGAGCCGAGGTGGCGCAGCAGGTAGAGTGCTGTACTGCAGGCCACTGAAGCTGACTGTAGATCTGAATGTCAGCGGTTCAAATCTCATCACCGGCTCAAGGTTTACTCAGCCTTCCATCCTTCCAAGGTGGGTAAAATGAGGACCCAGATTGTGGGGGCTCGGTTAAGAGGTGCTATTGCTAACATGTTGTAAGCCGCCCTGAGTCTAAGGAGAAGGGCGGCATAAAAATCAAACAAACAAACAAACAAATAAATAAATAGCAATACCACTAGTGCTTAGACTTATATATTGCTTCACAGCCCTCTCTAAGCAGTTTACAGTTAGTATATTACCCCCAACAATCTGGGTCCTCATTTAACCGACCATTCTGAAGAATGGAAGGCTGACAAGGGTCTTTTTTACATTTATTAGTCTCTTACAAGTATAAAATATACATTGATTCATGTTCTTCAGTATGCTTCCACTCCTGTAGCTTCATCTTGTAGAAAGTCACAATAAATCAGAGCCCAAGCTGAAGGCTAAAATCTTTGGTGAGCCGTTCTTTGCTTCTCATCCTTAAACAAGACTTTCCATTTGGCTAGAGGCCTTACTTAAAATGATGGCTGTACAAAATACAAGCAAACAGTGACTTAAATCAGTTCAGAACATTTCTGCCATATGTAAAACATCTGCTGTCTCCACCATGTTATTCTTACCTGCTTGTGTTATATGAAAGTTTCAGAATTTAATGTAAGAGAGGAAAAGTCATGAAACTAACACTAGACAAAAATCCATGTTTATTTTTACACAGCAAAAATAGTTCTAATTATTATAGTTGTGTCCTGAAACTAGCTGTTGTTGATATATATACATAAGTCTCCTCCCTTTTCTCCCCTGATAATTCTACAATCCTGTCTGCTCTAAGTATCTGAAACCCTGGTATATGCATTCAATTTCCTTGTTTAGCCAGGATTCAATAAAGCATAGGGCAGATGTGTTGTAAAGATCAGAATTGCATCTGTTTAAAAGGAGTAGTTCATCCATCAGCAAGAGAACATAAATTGGTAAGGAAAATTGAGTGGAGCGGGATTTTTTAAATTCCCTTACTCTTGAGTCTATTTAAAATTCCCGCCCTTTTACTTCTTCGGCTCTGCCAGCTGCATTTGCTTTTGGTCATCCATAGTTCCAGGAATTAGCTGCCTCCTGTGTTAGAATCTCCTCCATGTTTGTAAAGACAGATGAGGATGAGGTTACAGAGAGTTACTCTTTAAAGAAACATTCCTTAATTCTTAGCAGATGGTCTCGTGAGTATGAAATCCATAGAAAATTGCAGAGAATAATAGAAAATTAAAAAACCATTTGAGAGCATTTCACCGAGGCAGCCTTCGTCAGTGCCATCTTAAATCAACTCCAGCTACAAGGTAATGAGAAGTTTTAAAAAAACACAAAACCTATGCTCAGCAATGCGTTAATGTTTGCATCTTCACATTTTAAGAAGTCTTTCACAGTTCTTTTATACTTTTTGGGGAATTTGATTTGTACAGCTCACTTACATTGAGGTCAGTTTAATGGATAGCTTTAAAATCTGAGAGAATCAGGCCTATATTTACAAAAACTATTAGTAAAGAGAAAGTAATTGCAGAAATGCATTTTTTAAATTTAGGTTGCATTCAGAGAAAGACTCAAAGGGCCTGGGGAATTTAAACAAATTGTAGGTTGCTTAACAGAGAGTCAAGGGGATTATATTGGAATAGATTACCACCTCGTAAATGTTTTACAACATTTGTCTATACTGAAATTTTAAAAAAGTGCGAAATCTATAAACTAAACCAAGCAAATAAAAATAGCTGGAGTCAAGTCATTTGGAATTAGTATCACTTTAGATTGCAATTGGTTATATATATCTACAGATATATATTTCCTTTACTGAATTTACACTTTTACTGGTCATAATATTATTTCATCTCCCCCTACAATTTATTCATTCATTTATTTAAAGATTGTGGGAGGCAAACAATGATTCAAACCATCACCACAACATATTGCCCTTGAGGACCTGATTAAAACACACTCATTTCAAAATTTAGTATTTGTTGAAGATGCTCATCGTTTTTAAAAAGTGGATCTCTCTTTTGAAATATGAAAATCATTAAAGTGTAGCAGAACACTGAATGAGTCTCAGTGAAAGACATTGTTCTCAAGTTACATTGCAGCTCAGTTTTGCACCTCTGAGCAATACAGTTTTCTTGTGTCAATAGGAGGCGATTCTTCTAATATTTCTATTCCAGGTTGTAACTTTAATGGGAAGCATTAAATCTAATTTTCTCAGCCATGAACATGTACTGAGTGGCCAGGTGTGTTCTCTCCATCTAACATACCTAGGGATTAAAGATAGAGTTCCTTTAGCATGCTAACTAAAGGAAAGACAAGATCAAAATTTCATGCATGTTTTTTTTAAATGTAGCTTCTGTTTTATACAAATTGCCTATATTTTCAAAATATTCTCTGTACATTTATGGTCTCTCTTTTCTAGCCAGGAACAAAGCAAAATTTCCTATAATAAAGTTGCAAATATTATTTGCAAGTATTTACAAGCTATTATACATGTATTTTGAACTGAGTTATGCTACAATTCCTACTTTCAGCAAGCAGAGTGGGGAACCAATGTTTTGGCTTTGCAGTGGAAGTATGGTGGATCAGGTTACAATAGACAATCCAGAGGTGACAACCTAGAGATTCTGACAGGCTCTGGAGAATGGTAGCAGAAAATTTAAGTAGTTTGGAGAACTGGCAAATACTGGTTGGCCTCAGACTCAGGTGGGAACTGAGATTTTACAATATCCTTCCCCCAGGAGTGAGAAGGGAATGGAGATTTTGCAGTATCCTTCTATTGGAGTGGGGTGGGAATGGAGATTTAGCAGTATCCTCATGCCCACCAAGCTACACCCACAGAACTGGTAGTAAAAAACATTGGATTTCACCACTGAGACAACCCCATGATAAGCATCCTTCATATTGTTGTTTGAGTTACCTTGTGATTTAATGTTATCTTCCCCAAACTTCAGGTATACTGGGATGCCAACCTAGATTAGATTAGATTATTTTTGTAAAATCAGAGGCAGACTTCCTTTCTGCAGCCAGGGCCAATTTATATATGCATGTTTGAAGACTGAAGGAGAGAGAGTGATGCTGTCAAGAGAAGTAGGGAGTCAATGCTTTGGCCTTGTAGTGAGAGTATGGTGAACATTTTTAATGAAATAGTTGTGTCCAGCCTAGTGCAGATTTATCAGACTTATTTTTCTTGCTATTTTAAGGGAGGAAATTTTGCCACTAGATGTCCATGTTTGACATTGAATGTTGGCATCACAATGAGGGGTATAGACACAGCAGAAAGGGGGAGAGGCTGATATAGCACAAAAGCCACAGGTTGCCCATCCGTAATTAATAAATTGCTTCAAATATCTATCTATCTATCTATCTATCTATCTATCTATCTATCTATCTCTATCTCTATCTATCTCTATCTATCTATATATCTATCTATCTAACTATCTGTCTGTCTATCTATCTATCTATCTATCTATCTATCTATCTATCTATCGATCTATCTATCTATATTTGTTTTTGTATATATTTGTTTTCGCCCAGCCACATACATTAGACAAACTAATAGGAGAATAAACGCACACATCACAAAACACAAGAATGCATTCAGAAAAGAAGAAAAAACTTCCTCCCTTTTCCAACACCTCAAAACAACAGGACATGAAATTGAAGATGACAAGTCGCCAAGAAACTATCAATCTTACATGGGAAAAGACCTGAATACGCCAAGACCTACTATATATACATACATACATACATACATACATACATACATACATACATACATACATACATACAAAAAACCACTGTACAATAATTTAACCAAAAAGAAAGGACAAGATAGATAAAATAAGAACAACTCTTCAGTCCTTTCACCTTACATACATATTTAGCAGTGAAGGGCTACCAAAATTTTTACTTCCACACTATGGGCATGGCTTATGCAGGACACCCTGCATTTTTTTTCAACATCTTCATTTTCACTACCCCACTGCGTTTCCCCAGCCCGTCCAGGCAGTAGCCCACCCCTGATATTTAGTCTTAATCACAGGATCCACTTTTGTCCCTTTTTGTAACAGGTCATAGTTTCACTGGTGTTGAGCCTAATTGGGTTTAGGCTAATTGGCTTACCTCTGGTCATTTGGGTAGGCAGGTTAGGGGCGGAAAACTGGGTGGTGTTTAGCAACTGCGTGTTCTCCGTTGGGCATCTTTGGGGATGATTGACAGGTTCTCTCCAAAGGCTCATGGTGCTAACGGCCTGAGCAATTGGGGGGAACCTGTCTTTGGGTCCCGCCCATTTCTTTCCCCTTGTAGGGGTTAGGCGGTGAGACCTCCCACATGCAGGTGCATGGCAGAGATCCAGGTGAGGGCAGGGCCCTTCACCTGGATCAGCATGGAGCTACGCCCATAACTTGCCCCGGAAGTTTTTCTGACATAATTTTCCGCCCCGGAAGCAATTGTTTGACCCTGGGGGTCCTTGTTAGGGTTATATTTAAATTTATGCTAATTTATTGAATAAATTATGCAAATTTAATTAATAAAAATGACCCATTTTAAATCCAGCTCTTTGTGTCCGTGCCGTTACTCCGCCTCTGCTGCAATTCTCTGCTGCTGTGTGGTAAAAAAAAATCCACAGCACAATATCTTTAGAAAAGCAGAGATTCTTTCCTTCAACACATTTCTTCTCCCTCAGGATTGAGCAGGTACATTTATAGGATAATGACAAAACTACTCTCGGAATAAAAACTACTCTTTTTTGTTTGTTAGTTAAACACTGGGACATTTCTGAAAGCTTAATACTGCATCTCTGAAATGGTGATTTGCTTATTTCTCCGCTTCCATTTATCTTTGTCTTGAAAACATTCTCTCAGGAAACCACATTAGACTCCTTTATATTGATATCACTTTTAAGATTAATATTAGAAGCCAAAACATGTCGTGGGAAAATTAATTTCACGATTGATTCAGCTTTCATAATATATATTTGGGCTGTACTCGTTGCAAATTTCTTCCCACAATCATGGAAATCTTTAATTCAGAGGGAAATAAGATGTCAAGATAGGTGAGCATGGCCAAAAATACTGAGATCAGTATCAGAGATACTGACTAAAAAACTCTGGGATGATTTCTCATATTCTGAATCTGAGTAAGCAAAGAAAGAAGATGGTTCTGGAAACACCAAAATTCAGTTGAGTCAGAATGAAAATCTCATACACCTCATCCTATCTCTGATTCAAAGTAATCCACAAAACAGCTTCTGGGTCATGATTTCAGAATCCAGAAGGAGGGACAAACAGTGCTCTGCATCAAACAGGCATGGAATTTTTAAGATAGTATTTAGGTCCGACCTTATGAGCAAGCATTTTGATGGGAAGAGACAAATCAGATTAATTTTCTAATTAATTTTGATCAGATTAATTTTGGTCCGAGTTGTTGCTTTTTAGAAACTGATGATATCATGAAAGGTGAAAAGAGAGAGAGATTCACTGATAACTATAAAGCAGTGTTTCCCAACTTTGGCAACTTGAAGATATCTGGACTTCAACTCCCAGAATTCCCCAGCCAGCATTCGCTGGCTGGGGAATTCTGAGAGTTGAAGTCCAAATATCTTCAAGTTGCCAATGTTGGGAAACACTGCTATAAAACATCTGAGGAGGGAGAGGTCCCACAAAATAATGCAAAGCAAAGCAGGAAAGCTCTTGATCTGCATCCATGAGAAAGGAAGGATGCATTTAGCCATGTTTCACAGACAAAAATAATGTTGAGGGTGTCAGTGTCTAGGAGGAGGAGGAATTCAGACATCTTGTTAACTACGCTTCTTGCATTGATTAGTTTGCATTTGAGATTGGTCTATTGGTCTATTCCAGTGATGGTGAACCTTTTTTTCCTCGGATGCCAAAAGATCATGCATGCAAACAATCGCACATGTGTGAGTGCCCACACCCATAATTCAATGCCTGGGGAGGGTGAAAACAGCTTCCCCATCCCCTGGAGACCCTCTGGAGGCTGAAAACGGCCTGTTTCCCAACTTCTGGTGGGCCCAGTAGGCTCGTGTTTCACCCTCTCCAGCTCCAAATGCTTCCCTGGAGCTGAAGGAGGGTAAAAATGACCTCCCCATCCTCCCGGAGGCCCTCTGGACGCCAAAAACACCCTCCCAGAGCCTCTGTGTGAGACAAAAATCAGCTGGCCAGCACACACATGCATGTTGGAGCTGAGCTAGGGCAACGGCTCAAGTGCCAGCAGATATGGCTCCACGTGCCACCTGTGGCACCTGTTCCATAGGTTCGCCATTACTGGTCTATTCCATGGTCTAGTTTGCACAAAGCATTATTGTAATTACCCCTTCCAACTCTAAAGAACCCTAAAACTCTTTGCTTATTAACTATGTATTCTGCCCATCTTTGTGTTCTTAAAAGTAGGGAAATATTCCAGATTCACAAATTCTATAATGGCCATGCCAGTCTGGGACATTGTGTTTCAGAGAATTGGAAGAAAAGAAAATCTAAGAATTTGGCTTATCTACAGAAGGCTGGTTTCCATAGCTGTTATTAAGGGAGGCCAAAGTAAACAAGGAACATTTTCTTCTCAGCAAGACTCCCTTGAAAGAAACATTTAATAATCAGAACATCAGCAAATAAACACTTTCTCAGCCTCTTCTCACTCCCTCTAGAATTCTGACTAGCCATCAGGTCAGATATACTATCTGTCATTCTGCTTACCCAATTGAGAAGACAGTTTGTTTACTTGCTTTTATTATAGTAGGAGCAATGTCCTTAGGCCTAGGCAATGAAATTTCAAATGCTACAGCCATGAACTCTGTTTTCCTAACAGCTACTGATGGGTTCCATGCTGTGTGCCCAGCTGGAACTGGGGATTCCTAATACAAAGGAAAAAAGTGGGGGGGAGAACCACAACTGAACATCTTAGGCATTTTCTTTTCCATTTCTGTATTGTCATTTTCAAATATTTTTTTTCTAAAATTGCTTCTTAGTACGTCATACTCATTATGTGTAAATTCATGAACTCCACTGAACATTAGAATTCCTATTGATCTTCACTTCTAATGGTATGCATGTATGCATATGTATGTGTGTACACATATATATTTCACTAAACAAGTTGCTTGTTTCACCAATTGTCACACAAAAGAATATTGTCTCCAATAGCGTAGACAAGATTTTTTAACAAAACGAAATTGAAAAATGCTGTGCAGGGCAGGGGAGTTTAAAACAGCATGTAGATGTCAATAGAAAATGTGATTGGAATTAATACCATCTTTTTGGATAGACCTATTTTACTTCCCAGTTCCTAGGCATCAGTCTCCAATATTAAAAAAATGAAGATTACATTAAGAATCTCCTATTATGAACAGTGTTGAGTTGCTCTATTCTAATTGTTCAGCAAATTTGTTAATCAGATATCAGTGAAGGGTTTTTTTTTATTTATATCATATAAGCACTGTATTTAAATAGAAGTATTCTATCTAATAATAATCTTAAATTCATTGGAAAGGGGCTTCTTGAATCTGCCAAGATAAAGCTTGAAAATGTATATACAATTGCCAAAATAAAATTGCAGCAGCTGAAGGAAAGTTCAAAATGCAATATTCATTGGCAAGCTGAACTGAATTTTTCATTCTGCCTCAGGCTTCTTTGATGTGGATCAGGCACTCTGATCTCAAACTGTAGACAGGTCATAGTGCAGTAGAACAGCATATAAAAGTTTCCGGATATGTGTAGTATCTCCAGTTGGAGCAGAAAAAGATTTCTCTTCCAAACATCAGACAGTTAAAATATGTTAGCTTCCTTTGTAGGGTGCACTCTGTAATTCCAAGGCAACATGGATTTGGAGGATAGCGGATGAGAAGGTATGGTATACAAGTTTATTTATTTCTAAATTTCCAAATAGAAGACCGTGTTATTGAGCTAGGTAGAGCCATGTTTTGACTCAATGGCCATATCATACATAATGAAAGTCAGGAGTTTCTTAGCTATGGTTTTCTGAGAAAGCCATAATTACTTGGTTTTCCTATTATTTTCCTATTATTCCTATTACAATTACTATGCCAAAAGCAAACAAACTACATTATGGCTTAGTACCATATGACTTAGTACCAATCAAGTCAATGGAGGTACAATTTCATTTCAGACTTGGAAATTATTCTGTTTATGTTATTTTCCATAAGGTCTATAGAGATCACCTTTGAATGCAGTCATATGTTTATATGTTTATCAGCAGGCCTAATCAATTGTTTTGTCTTGTACATGGTATTTGTATACCAGCTATGCAGTGAAGGGCTATCAGAATTTTTATTACCACACTGTGGGCGTGGCTTATGCATTTTCTTTCAACATCTTTCAGTGCAAATTGGGTGCTTTGGGGTGGAGCTCCATTTTTGCTACCCCACTGCGTGTGTCCCCCCCCTCCCCCGTCCAGGCAGTAGCCCACCCTACCCAACGATTTTTTTTGTAATGCGGGCACCAAAACTAGATTCAATATGGAAATGTATGAAAAACACAAAATACGTTGCTCAACTAAAAAGCAGATAACCCTTCCCAATCATTACTGCCCCAGATGAGTTCCTCAAATGCTTAGAAATATTAACATCATCTCCATCCGAGAGAGAGAGAGAGAGAGAGAGAGAGAGAGAGAGAGAGAGAGAGAGAGAGAGAGAGAGAGAGAGAGAGAGAGAGAGAGAGAGAGAGATGTGAGAATAGGTTCAGACAGATTCACTTTGGTACGGTTGTTTGCAAGCGTGCCAGAAAGCTTTTTGATTAACTATATGTCTAAACTATGAACTGACATAAAATAATTCCTCTAGCATAATGCACCTTCTCATCATCAATAGTAATGATAGCAATCCAGTGCTGAGTAACTATTCAAGAGACTTCATAAATATGTATACTAAGGCAGCTTTCTCACCCTATAGGGTGTTTGTCTCCATAGCAACAAATGGCACTGCTTCTAATCTTCCATTTAAGCCCCGTATTGAAAATGACTCTTTTTTTGGTAATTAAAAATAGACACGCCCATGCACACATAGACAAGAAGACACAAACCCTGTTAGGAATGCCTGTTTGTTCAACTGTGTACAATCAGCACCCCCCTGTGGCCAAAGTGAATAATTCCACCAGCTTCTAAAACTTGAGAGATGGTTAGCTTTTTCTCACACATTTCGGCTCAAATAATCAATCATACACTCAAACATGCATTTTATTCAGTTATTACAAGAAAGGTAAATAACTGTTTCCCATAATAGGACTCACGGTTACCTAGAAGTTTATTTTAATACAAGAAAATTGAGGCTGCATCATAACACTGTTTCTGGTTAAACTGCCCTTGCGGACAATGGCTAAAAAGAATACCTTTTGGGTGTAAGTTTTTGAAAACGCATGAAAAAGATAATGAAACAAAAATGAAAACTACTAGACCAGACTTTCACAATTTTTTATCTTAGAGGAACCCTTAAAATAACTTTCAGGTATCTGGGAATCCTCTGCATAAAAACTGCAACTTCAAAATCTTCACAATCCCATCTACTTCTAACCTTACTGTGGAATGTGGGAATGATCTTGAAAAACAGAAGGAAGATCCACAGACTGGACAACCAAGCTTGCCAGAGATATTCTAGACCAGGGGTAAGCAAAGTTGGCTCTTCTATGACATGTGGACTTCAACTCCCAGAATTCCCGAGCTAGCATGATTGGCTCAGGAATTCTGGGAGTTGAAGTCCACAAGTCATAGAAGAGCCAACTTTGCCTGTCCTAGGCCATAGAAAGGCATGGGAAGCAGTTCTAAAAGAGACCCTCCCTAGACCCTCCACATCGCCCGGGTGCACGCATGCACACTCCAGTGAAATTTTGCTTCTGTGCACGCACAGAAGCAAAATCTTGTGAGAGGATGTTAATGTGCGCGTGATTTCACCAACGTTTTGCTTCTGCACAGGTGCAAAAGCGTGTCAAAAATGAATTGAGCCTATTGCAAGATTCTAGACAATTGTGCATTATTCAATGAAATAGTTCTTTGCAGTCAAAGTAAACAAAATTGTGGCTTAATGTGTGGTCTCTCAAAATGACATCAATCAGTGGTATTTCTCTCTTATAAATTTAAATTACTTGAACCATTCCTCTTACAGAAAGAACAATTGTAGTTCTTTGAGTAAAGTCTAACGAGAATTAACGGAATACTCAGCATTTCTGTAACCTAGAGCTTCAACAAATTTAAAAGATATTTATTGTGTTTAAGGCAGTATAAATCCAATCCTCCTAAAGTAGATAACAAAAATCCCAGATAAGAGTACCTGCCAGGTTATATTTCGAATCTCAGACAATTGTGAGTTTTGATACAATTCAATAAGCACAGTATTGACTGTCTATTCTTGCAGAGTTGTGAAGGAAGTAAAAGATAAGAGTTTAATCCAGTCATTATCATCAACTTGGAAGCAGAATGGTGGATTTATTGCAGATTAAGAGTTTTAGAAACTTCCAAAGAAGGTAATTTCAGCATGAAATTTTCATGACCCCCACATCCTATTCTTGTAATATACATTCACCTTGTCCTTGCTTGCTCTGAAAAGTTGCTTTATAAAAACTTCCAATGCATTAAAAAAAACTTATAGAAATTATAAAAATATAATTTCAAACTGTATTTTAACCTAACAATTTCAAAAGTCTTTGCTTG
This sequence comes from Erythrolamprus reginae, assembly GCF_031021105.1. Taxonomy (NCBI): domain Eukaryota; kingdom Metazoa; phylum Chordata; class Lepidosauria; order Squamata; family Dipsadidae; genus Erythrolamprus; species Erythrolamprus reginae. Next base: position 353,784,208 of record NC_091950.1, read on the forward strand.
CAGGATTTCCATTAACTATTTATTCTTTTTACTAAATAAAACCTTACATAATTAGGAAGCATGCTTGCCGCATTTCAAGTGACTTTTTAATTAAGCACTTCTTATAAAATGTCACCAGTTGAATAATAGCCTACACAAAATATTTAAGCCTTAAAGATTAAGCTTTATCTGGTACAATAAAAAAGATTTTTTAAACCTCAAATAATAGGAAATCAAGCAAAAGATTATCAAAAAAGGAAAATTTTATTTTAAATTATGTCCAAGAGTAGGTAAAAAAACCAACAGTTAAAAGCATGTATCATACAAACCCTCCACAGATCAATAGCATGTCCATCTATATTTAATATTGTGCATTAACAATACAAACTAAAACTTCTAAAGGAATAGTACATTATGCTAAAACAGTATAGGACCCACTGGAGTACAAATTTGGGGGAGGAAAACAAGGCGGGGGGGGGGGGGATCTGCCTTTCCCTACCAAGGTCTTTAGCTTGGCCAGCTTCAGCACATTAGTTCACTGGTTGTGTGCGCCTTGTTGGGACAGCAGTTGGGATAGCTGATCGTTGGAGAGAGCTCCAGTAAGTAAAGCAGGTGAAATGCGGAAGCAGTAAAACAAGGGAAGGGCTGTTCCAGGTTGCCTTTTTCAGCTTCCTGCCTCGCGTTTTCAGCCTCCAAACACTCCATTTGAAAGCCATTCAAGGCCGCGGGGAATCGCCAAAGCACATCACTGCCAATCACCACATAAAACCACGACATGACTGAACCCCCAAAAATGGGATGTGCAGAGACCTAAAACGTGATGCACAAAGGCTGAAAACGCAATGCGCGGAGGCGTCGATCTGCGTCAATGTGCTTTGGTGATCACCACATCCTTGAATAGCTCAAACAGAACGTTTAGAGGCTGAAAACACGGGGCACGGAGCCAAAAAACGCAAGCCATTGTCTGTGGCAATCTCTGCAGCCAGAAAGAGGATGCACGGAGGCTGAAGGGTGGGGGCCGGCAGGTATAAGACACACCCAAATTTTCAGCCTCTTTTAGTGGGGAAAAGTGCATCTTATACGACAACTAAAAACAGTTTTGAAGATGCCATGTCTTTCAAAGTTTACTCTCAGCTGAGTTCAGCTTAAGTTCAATTATATATTCATAGTGCAAGTACAAAAAAAATAAAGAAATTACTCATAGGAAATTTGTATGCAGAGATGGATGAATGTTCTGAGTAAATTGGCCTTCTGGACTAGCATAAAGAAAATAAAATTATGCACATTTTTTTAAAAAGTGTTTCATATAGTTCATAAAGTTGTTTACTGCACCAATCATAGACCAAAGCAATCTGTGCACTATACAACAAAATATTAAAATATTAAAAACATAAAACAACATCAAAACTATAAATACATAAAATCCCCCAATTTCTATTAGTTTTAAATATGGTGAGTTGGTATATTAAAAGAAAAAGCAGGTATCGGCCATAATTTTGAGCAAAGATCAACGATAACAGTAATTATATTGGAACAAAAATTCTGTATTAAAAACCTGTTCTTCAAAATATAAATTCATAGTCAAACCTGAAAAGTATAATATGTAATAAAAGTAAAATAGAATTTACGGATTTCCATTACATCAGACAGTTCTCATGCCTCTTCCATAGTTTCCACTCTTCAAGTTAAAGATACTGTCAACACTTATTAAATTATTATCATTAATTCAATTTGCACCATTGCTTAAGCTACTTAAAATTCAACTAACCAGAAACTAAACTGGTTTACAGGATTCCATGAGTAATCAGAGTCGATCTTTTTTCACCAAAAGTCACTTACACCTCTCTTTTTTTGCCAAATCAATGTTACTGTATGGTGTTTACTCCACTGAAAACCATCTTAGATCTTCAGCTGGTGGAAAGTCTCTCAGGTAGAAGAGTCACCACAACATGCAAAATCCAACAACTCAAACATTATTTTCTTGATAACAGTCCTAATTTTTCTGAATTAGTTCACATTCTCAGAACTTCCCAGCTCTAATTCACATCTTCTTCATCTTCTTTTTGCTGCGTTGGTTGAACACTGGAGAAGAGCCCATCAAACTATCAGCTGAATGAGAACCATAACTGCTTTCAGAGCCATTTGGGCTCTGTGGCATCCCAGCTTCACTCATGCCTGACATTGGCTCCTCAAATACATCACCACCTAGGACTCCGTGGTGCCCATGAACATTGCCTTCTTCATTCTCTTGTGGTTCCATTTTTACTGGGGCCAAGTTCCAAAGAGGGGAAGTGTTCACCTCACCACCTGGCAGAGGGAGAGAGGAAGAGAGATGGAGGGAAGGAGGAAGGAAAGGCTTTCTCATCAATCAGCAAAAGATGCAAAAATTCAAAACCCACTGAATGGTCCTAAAACACATGCATGTGTTATGTCACTTTAATATAATAAATAAATCTATGCAAATAGTACAATGCAGAGGATTACTTGCAACCATAACAAGGGCCATCTAATAAGAACATATGAGCCATGCTGAATCAGGCCAAAGCCCATCGAGTCCAGCATTCTGTATCACACAGTGGCCAACCAATTGTACATGGGGATCTTGAGCAGAAAGAGAAGGCAAAGCCCTCCCTTTCCCTTGACCCCCAACAAATGGTACTCAAGGGAATCTGTCTGCCTCAACCAATATAGAGGCGGCACATGGACATCCGTTTCAATAACCACCGACACACTTGGCATCCATGAATCTGTCTAATCTTGCCTTGAAACTATCAAGGCTGACAGCTGTCACGACCTCTTCTGGAAGTGAATTCCATAAACCAATGACCTTCTGGGGGAAGAAATATTTACCTTTATTTGTCCTCCCTTTCTTACCTATGAGCTTTAGGGAGTGCCCCCTCGTCCTAGTATTGTGTGATAGAGAAAATAATTTTTCCCTATCCGCCTTTTCTATCCCATGCATGATTTTATACATTTCAATCAAGTCACCCCTTAAACACCATCTTTCAAGGCTGAAGAGACCAAGGCGTTGCAACCTGGTTTCATAAGGGAGGTGCTCCATTTCCTTGATCATACTTGTTGCCCCTTTTTGCATCTTTTCCAGTTCCATTATATCCTAATGAATCAGGAAAAAAAGAACTCCTACATGTTTAATAATCATTAATCTACCATTGGATAATTATATTTAATATAGTGCCAACATATTAACATCAAACACTCACATGAAGCAATGAGTGATTTGCTCCCAAGGGATCTAGGAATACTTGGCTGCACCATTTCCCTCAAAGGAAATTTCTAAGCATTATAGAAAAGTCACTGTCCACTTTAGCAACCATACAGCTGAATTCTCTCCAAGAAAATCTGTCCCTAATCTGTTCAAATTCAGACATTTACAGCTGTAAAGATTTAGACCAGCAGTCCTCAACTTTTCCAACTTGGTGGCCCTGCCTAACACGGTGGGAGCAGTGAGTGGCAGGCATGGGCACAGGCAGTTCCATTTGTCATCTCACACAAATGGGAGTTTCACATGAAAGGAAGGGAGCTTGCGCTTGCACACCAAGCTCCATTCATGCAAATGGAGCTTCACACACAAATGCAAGCGTCCTCCCCTTGCACAAGTGGAGTTTTGCATGCAGGTGCTTGCCCATTTTTCCCAGGGCCTGGTTTGGAACAGGCCACGGCCTAGTAGTGGGCCATGGCCCACGGGCTGGGGACCTCTGCTTTAGACATCCTTGGCTAAATTAAAAAATTAAATGCATTTGTAAGGAAACACACAATGACATCATTTCTGTACCCTATAGAACATCATTTCTGTACCGTATAGAACACAACATCTTTCCGCGTATTTTCATGCATGACTGAATGCATATTTGAACGTTTAGATTGAAAGTACCAATACAGTGGTACCTTTACTTACGAACTTAATTCGTTCCGTGACCAGGTTCTTAAGTACAAAAGTTTGTAAGAAGAAGCAATTTTTCTCATAGGAATCAATGTAAAAGCAAATAATGTGTGTGGTTGGGGAAAATAGAGGGAAGATGGAGGCTCCATTTTCTCCCAGGAGATTCTTAGAGAGGCCTCATGGAGGCTTCTTCCCACCTTTTCCGGCCATATTTCCTCCCAGGAGATTCTTGGAGAGGCCCCACAGAGGCTTCTCCCCGCCTTTTCCGACCCTGTTTCCTCCCAGGAGTTTCCTAGAGAGGCCCCACAGAGGCTTCTCTCCGCCTTTTCCGGCCCTGTTTCCTCCCAGGAGATTCCTAGAGAGGCCCCACAGAGGCTTCTCCCTGCCTTTTCCGGTTACAGTTTTGGAGACTCAGGTTTGTAAGTGGAAAATGGTTCTTGAGAAGAGGCAAAAAAAATCTTGAACACCTGGGTCTTATCTAGAAAAGTTTGTAAGTAGAGATGTTCCTAGGTAGAAGTACCATTGTATGTACGATAATTTTGCACACTTATAGCCATTGCAGCATCCCCGTGGTCACATGATCAAAATTTGGACACTTGGTAACTAGCATGTATTTATGAGTTAAGTGTGCTGGGATCCTGAGATCACCTTTTGTAACCTTCTGATAAGCAAAGTCAGTTGGAAAGCCAGATTCACTTAACAACGGTGTTACTAATGTAACAACCGCAGTGATTTCCTTAACGGTTGTGGCAACCGTTACAGTAGTGTGAAACTCATTTAACAACTGTCTTCTTAGGAACAGAAATGTTGGGCTCAATTGTGATTTTAAGTCGAGGAATGTCTGTAAATCATATTACAGCTTAGTTTCTGTGTTAAGGCCGCCTAAGCAGTTATTTTAAAGTGTGTTGTTTATAAGTAAAAGAAATGGACAGATGGCAAGTATTCTGAGCCAGCAAGCATTAAAAACCAAATCACAACTCCTTAGGGCTTAAAAAATTATAAAGACATAGCATTTGTTAACATCCAATTTCCAAGCTAACTTTATCTAACACTAGAAATTTAATTCAGCTAGAAGCAAATTTAACATTTTAAGGGCCAGTTCACAAAAGATATCATTAGCAATTTCCTTCAGTCGAGCTGTAGGGTTGTTTTTCCTGTTTTAATTAGAAAAGTGATTATTGACTTTGTCCTCTAACCTTGCCTTTACCTTCCAAAAATAAATAACATTTCAATCTTAATAGACAAGCTAGTGTGACAAATGATAAAACTGCCACTTTGATATCCCAGTATCTCCTTTCTACCAGCACCACAGTATAATCATGACCTTCAGCTAGAATTGGAGAACCCAGAGTGATCAAAGTCCCAAAATGTACCAAAATGCCCACGGACACCTCATGTTTTTAATACAATACACAAATATTTCAATTTCAGTTTTACTCAAAAAATTAAAAGCGGAAATGCCAGAGAGCAAAGCACCAGCTTCTATTATATATATTTTTCAAAATGGATCTAGGCTTCACCTGCAGCCTAGACCTTTGAAGTCTTACCCTTTGTTCATAAGCAGGAATAGGACCATCTAGCCAAGTAAAGATGGCAACAAGCACAAGGCAACTGATACTTTATAACTAGTGATATTACTATAGCAGCCATTTTGTGAAAGTACCCCCAAAATGTCAGGTTTTGCATTCAGATATCATTCTGACAGCTGACCTTCAACTTAAACAGATAAAGTGTATTTTTGTAATAAAACTCAACCCTATCTCCAAACAATGGAAATACCTATCAGTAAAGAAACAGAGTTATCAAGCCTTCTTCACCATAGCCCACCCCTTCTTTTGGAATGGCAGCTTCTTTGATATTAAACTGGCACAGTCCTGTTGTGGTTTAGCAAACCTACTAAGGCCTTTGAGTATAATGACTGAGCCCATCCTAAAATTATTCAGTTTTGTATAGAATTGTAGATTTTTGCTCCTTGATACGATATGATACGTGAAGAATTTTTCTCATTGTGTTTATTGTTTATTTCTGTTTACTATAGATTAGGAGCATAGAGTACTTAGATTTAATTTTGTTTGATGCCAGGTATAAGTTGGAGAAAAATAAATAAAAATAAAATAATATGTACCAGACGTTTGCGGAGAGGCCTCAGTTTCCATGTTGGATGAAAAACGTTCACTCTGAGCGCCAAGGACTCCAACAGGCAAGGACTGGTCCCCAGATGCAAGATCCCCCTCCAGCTCCTCACTCATAGGAAATGTGATGTCACTAACAGGCTCTTCCTTGATTTTCACAGGTTTTAAATCTTCTGCTGCCTTCTCAGGGTTTACAAGCTTTTCATACTCCTCAGAGAGTTGCTTGCTAACCTGTTGAAAAGTCATGGAATAAAAAATAGCCTGATTGTAATCAATTTATTTATTTAATTTTTTAATGCCACCCTTCTCCTTAGACTCAGGGCGGCTTACAACATGTTAGCAATAGCACTTTTTAACAGAGCCAGCATATTTCCCCCACAATCCGGGTCCTCATTTTACCCACCTTGGAAGGATGGAAGGCTGAGCAGGTTATGAGATTTGAACCACTGACCTGCAGATCTAGCAGCCAGCTTTAATGGCTTGCAGTACTGCATCTACCCACTAGGCCACTCGGCTCATTTTGTTAGATGCATGAAGGTACAATACAGCTACTGCCTCTGTAACAAATGAAGATGCTGTTTTCATGACCAAGCTTCCAAATTTTTTATGTCTGTTTTGCTTGGATTTTATAAACTAGAGAAGCAGTGGCTTTGTTCACCCAGCATAATGTTCATCAAGCCATAATGTTGCTTGATTTTGGGGGGCTGAGTCCTTCAGGATTGGGCGGCATAAGTCGAATAAAATGAATGAATGAATGAATGAATGAAATGAATGAATGAACAAATACATAAATAAATACATAAATAAAATATATGTATTCATAGGAACTTGGCCCTTGTGATTTATATACTGTACCGTGGTTCATGACCAGCCAATTCGAGTTTATCAGTTCTTTATTAATGAAACCAGGTGTAGCACAGCATACAAACCACATCATTTGTGCCTTGATGCAATTAATCCCTGGCTCCTGGATTGCACAAATACAGTTCTGATAAGTGTCATACATATTTCATCTTTTCACTGAATTCACTGTCAGAAAAAAAACTACGTAAGATAGTCATTTTTCAAATGTTTTTTTTTTCAAAAAAGTAACTTAATAGAGTCCCAACAGCTAACCGCATGAAAAATATTTTTATTCTACTGAATTATGCATGTATAATTTACTTTTATAAAAGCTTTCCAATTCCAAAGACAACAACAAAAGTCAGCCTTGCTTTTCCATTGATGTCAATATGCCATTGCCTTACAATTGCCAGCCTTTGAAGGCCAAACAATTTTTAAAAGTGCTTTGAAAAGGTTGCCTAACTTGACTAATTTTGTTTCTTTCGTAACATTCAGACAGTATGTTACAATTCTATTATTGGAATGGTATGTGAGATTCAAGTCAGATACTTTTGACTTGATCTGAGGTTACCTAACAGATACTTCAAAATGTTTTGAATTAACTCCAAATACATGTAAATATGCTAAGATCCCAAAACAAGAATCACAAGTCTTGGGATGGTAAGTCACTAGGCATCTAAATTTCACCTGTATAATAGTTTCTTGCTGAAGTGGGCAAATACTGTAGGAAAGAACACAGATGTAGTAGTTAACAATCAGTCACTTGATTATAAACTGCTTACAAGGTGCAGACTGAACTTCTATGTTAAAATATTTATATAATCTCCCATTTTATACCAAACTCTGGCCAACTCACTCATTTCATGTATTGACTTGATTTAGTAGTCTAGAAAATAAATGCTAAATAATAGGAAATTCTGAAAGCAGAAATTTTACTGCCTCTAAAAAAAATACCAATTTGAAATGAGAAATGGAGAAAAAAACCTGTAAGTGCACCACATGCTGTCCTGAGAAATGCATCATTTTAAGTTTACAATAAGTTGTCTTGGGCAAAATCAGAGGATTTCAATGTCTGTACCAGTGCCGCTTTGGGAGAATCAGTTCTCAACTTAATGCTAGCCTGCTATATTTTAGTTAGAAAATAAAGGGTTCTCCAAATTTAACAAACCTGTTTACATTCATGGTCACTCTCCCCAGAATCCAAAATGACCTTAGGGCAGTCACTCTCTTTGAGTCCTGGAAAGGCGGCCAGGATAAGCCACTTCTGAAAAACCTTGCCAAGAAAATGGTCAAAAGCTGACTTGAAGGCACAAAAATAACTATTCTGGAAAGCATTGTTATTACTTCGTGTTATAGCTGAACATGAGCTCAAGTCAAAAGTTGGAACTGCATAGTTTAATTTTTAGGAATAGAAAACTTTTAATGTCTGCTGTGATGAGAATTGCTGTCAGAAGTGGTACACTGACTACATGGTTCTACGCCTTCTTCAAGATTGTTTCCAGACAGTAGCATAGGCATATGTGCTTAGCCCCAGAACAACATAGAAATCCACATCTCATGTTTATCAAGATCTACATGAAGCCACTTGAAGAAGCTGCACTGTGAGAGCAATGGGACAGTGGTATACAAACTCTCTTTTTCCATTCCACATATAGTGGATGAGGCACCAGTGTTCCCTCTAATTTTTGGGGGGGGTGGGCGGAAAAGTATAGTGTCTGAGTGGCAGTCCCTTCGGGACTGGACGGCACAGAAATAATAAATGAATGAATGAATGAATGAATGAATAAATAAATAAATAAATAAATAAATAAGAACTGTGTGTCTATAACAGTGAGCTCATAATAGGGCAACTCTATCAATATCAAAATGCCACTTAAATAGTTGAGCTAGTTTCAAACTAGATTTTGATTTTCTTTCTCTCTTCCTTACTCCCATTCTTTTTCTCTTTCCCTTCCTCTCTTTTTTCTATCTGTTTCTCTCTCTTCCTCTCTTCCTCTCTCTCTCCTTCCCTCTCACTCTTTCCCTCTCGGCTTCTGGGCAGGTTTGGAAAACTCTGAGTTGATGATGATTTTTAAGTGAGCGATTGCTCACTGCTCAGCTTAGAGGGAACTATGTGAGGCACTTTAGATATCTAAACAGTATGTAGTGGGATACCATAAGAGACAAATAAAATTCATGTGAACAAGATGAGGTGTTACTGCTGGGTTATTCAAAGAAGTTTACTCTGATGAGGATCAGTTCATTTGTCTTTCCTTACCTGTAGCATGTAGCTATGGTAGTCTTTAATCCGATGTTGCCAAAACCTCTGCAGAGAGAGCACACTGCCAATGCCCACTTCATGGAAGACCTGTTCCATAACATCTGGGAAAGGGGTCTGTCCAAGCCGAGCTTCTCTATCCACCGCACAACGCAGAAGTTTGGCGAACTTCAAGCAGTATTCATGAGCGATATCTGTCAGAGTCTCCAGAACACTTTCATGGGCACATTCAAATCCAGCATGAGCTAAAATGGTAGCTATAGATTGATAAAGAAGATGGCGGCAAGAGGTCCAACTCAACTCTATTACTGGCTCTCCTTTGCCTCTAAAATCAGATAATTATTTATTTGTTTATTTATTTATTGAATTTATATTGCCACCTTTTCGCCGATGGCGAATCAAGGTGGCTTACAGAATACAAAACCACATTTAAAACAATAAAACTAATAAAAAGAATCAAATAAATACAGAATAATAAAATCACCATCCCCACGACAGCAGATCACGCGAGCCATTTAATGAGATCTATCCCGCTCCAGGTTCCCCGGGCCCGCTAGCAGGGATTCAGCACCTTCTGGAAGATTATTAGGCTGCTGGCCATTCCAATCTCTGGGAGAATGATGTTCCAGAGAGAGCCACCATGGAAAAGGCCCTTCTTCTGGGTGCCACCAGGTATATATCTCTCAGGGATGGATAATATACAATAACAATGAAAATGCTGATGTGTTCAGAGCAAATATTTAAAGCATGTTAACTTGGAATATCTAGCTTTAAACGCACAAACATTCCTGATTTCAAAATTAAATTTTTGAAATAAAATTATACAATAAAAATAATGCTTTTGCAACTAAAAAAAATCAGAGTTAACAATGTTTACTTTAAAATATCATATTTAACTTTTGACTCAGCTTCTGTTTAACTTTAAATATAGATCAAGCAAACAGTAAGAAAAACTTCAGTTCTCTGAAGTACATTTTATATTTTTAATTTTTTTGCACAATCTAATAACATACGGAGAACTGACAAATCTAATTTTCCTGTTCAGATCCCCAAAACCTGATTAACAAAACTACAATGTGGAATCATAATAGTAAAGTATAAAGTTGCAACATAAATCCACGGCATAAATCTTCTTTGCCTAACTTAGTGCCTCCCACAGGTATTGGATAGAGCAGTAATGGCAAACCTATGGCATATTGGGGGGCACAAGAAGTGTTATCTATGTCAGTTCCAGCACACACCAGCTGATTTTTGGCCTTGTGGAAAGCCATTTCTCCCTCCAGACGCTGCAGGGCAGCTTACTGAAGCCCCAGAGTGTGAAAAATGGCACAGTGGGTAAACTGGAAGTTCGAAAAAACGGACTTCTGTTTTGCCTGTTGTGCTGTTCCCTGAAACTTCCCTGAAGCTTCCGTAGTGCAAAAAACAGTACAATGGGCAAACCGGAAGTATGTTTTTTCCCAACTTCCGGTTTGCCCATTTGACAGTTTTTTCATTGTCCTAGGCTTCAGTGACACCTATGTGCGTGTGTGGGTGGAGCAGAGGTATGCATGCACAGGGGGCAGCGCGGGATGTGCGCATGCACAGGAGAAGGGAATAGTGCATGCACACCCTTTTGGAACATGAAGCGCATTGCACACCCTTTGGGCACATGAAGCAAAAAACATTCGCCATCACTAGGATTGAGCATCCTTCACCCTTGGTTAGTATCCTCCAACACATCTAGAAGGTATCGGATTCAAGCAAATAGAGGAATATCTTTTGAGATTTAAATGGGATTGTTTTGCAATCATACCAAAACTGCACTTGATGCCTTTACTGTGCAACTCATGTTCTATCAAGTTGGTATTCATCATGCTGCAGACAGCTCTGAGTAGCAGAATACTGGCATCTCCCTATTCTTTTCTGGCTGAGATTATACACTTCCAAAACAACCACACATCTGATAAGCTAAATAACCCAGACATGGCTTAGTATTAGAGACATTACAAAATGGGTCATTTTTCCCCCCATCACTATCCATTAAACATTCTCAGAGGAAGTGATATGAAACTTTGTCACAAAGCAACTTTAAGCAGCCGGTTCCAGTGGTCTATTCCCCATTTAATAAGTGCATGATGATGAAGGATTTGACAGGTGCAGAAAAGCTGAGGTCCATTCAAATAAAATCATAGGCTGAACCTATTGGTCTCTTCAAAGATAAATGATAGTTAGAAAACAGGTCCAGGAAAGCAAATATAGATTTCTTACAATTTCTTCTATTTTATAAAACATTACACCTGCTGGGTTGCATTTTCGAGTCACTGAAGTGTAACAGAAATCCATTTCCTGATACAAAATTCCTTCCAGATAAAACAAAGAATGATGCTAGTAAATTATAAACAAGATTCTCTAGCATCCAGTATTCAAAAATAGAAAAGCTTGTTCTTTACCTTTTCGGATTTTGATCTAGCAGTACCAATTCCTTTCCTAATTACCTTTTCCTTTTCCTTTGAAGCAGAAATTTGCAGCAGGTGCCACCCTTAGATACTGCCACCAATGACAGCCAGGCAGTTTTTTACTAGTTCCAATACTGTATTCTGAGACTCTAGCAGTCTCAGAATGCATATACAATTTGCTGTGCTGGTTCAAATAAAAATAAGATTGGCAGATTGCTACTGCGACAGAAGAACACAGCACTGTCCTGAGTCACCTCAAGAAGGGCGGCATCAAACTCTAATAAATAAATAAAATAAATAAATAAACACATGATGTGATTAATTCATTACAGCCTAAGACCCCAGGATATTAAACAGAAATGGGATTCTAGGCAGGGATTTGATATGTTGGTGTCCAAAACCTGCCATGCTTAGTTCTTAATATTCTATCTTACAAAGTTAGTTATTTCTGAATGACTGCCAAAGATTAATAATAATAATAATAATAATAATAATAATAATAATAATAATAATTGATTGGATTTGTATGCCGCCCCTCTCCGTAGACTCCGTAGATTAAAATTTATCATATAAAATATGGACATCAAACTGGCGGCCCATGAGCTGGATACATCACATGCACGCCATGCTCACTGAAGCTCCATGAATGGGGGAAAAAAGTCATGTGATGGCAACATGATGTGGTGAGCCTGACATCTTTAATATAAAAGATAAAGAAGGTCTTTTGAATGATTTAAAAAATCGATTATATCGATATAGCAAAAAACCCGAACCATACCAATAATTAACAAATAGGTCAATTCTGTATTTTTCTAGATTTACTTAAGGGACCAAAATCCAGCAGAGGATCGTTTTACAAGAAAATACTTGTTTAAAATTAAGATAATGGATATGGGATGTTGTGGTTAGCTCTGGCCCAGCTCCTGCCCCAAGGACTGTGGATGTGGGGGAGACATCCACATGCTGCAGGCCTGTTTTGCCCCTGGTGGAATCTGCTGATGAAGGCTCCTCTGACCAAGAAGATATGAGTGACAGGGAAGAGGAGAGTGTGGCATTCCTTGGATTCAGAACAAGAGTTAATGATACAGCCCTGCATGCGGAGAGTGATGCATAGGCAAAAACAACTGAGAGATTATTATCAAAGAAAATGAGGCCACCTGTGGTTGGGTGGGGCTGTGGTAATTAGTGAGGCTGCTATAAATAGCAGCCTGTGGGTTTGGCCATTGTGAAGGATTATCTGATCGTTGTGTTTCTTGATTGCTTTACTGACTTTGACCTTTTGTGTGCTGATTTTCCCCCGCTTTGAAACTAAACCAGGGCAAAGTGTGTTTCACTTTGTGAAAGAAGAAGGACTGTGAATCGCCTCACAGCTGCAAGCTAAGTATCACAGAACTGATAAGGGACTTGTATAAATTACCAGTTTGTTTGGAGACAAGTGCTCTTTGCTATACCAAAAGAGGGCTTAGTTTAAGGGAATTTTCATTATAAAGAACATTGTTTTGAATTTTCAAACGTGTGTGTGTCTGAAATTTGTACCTGTGAATTTTTGGGAGGAGTCTACCAGAGAGCCCGACAGAACATGGGAGAGGAAATAGTGTTGAGCACAGTGGAATGTGAACTTCAGATTAGTACAACCTAATCCAATGGTCCCACTACCAAAGATCTCACAACATACCTGTAAAAGTCACTTTCTGGATCACTGTGCCGCAACTGGAATGGCATGTTGGGTATTTTACTATCCAAAGTAAGCAAGTCATCGGGGAGAGGTGGGGACCCAGGGCAAGTGGGCAAAGGCTCGCTCCCTTCCATCTTGATACCCTCCAGTTGCTGTTGGTTCTGTGACTGAGCTGTGGCAATGAGACTACGCAACTTCCTGTTATGTTGGATTAGCTGGACCGTATGAATGGTGAGGCTGCAGGGCTCCGAAGGACTATCAAGCGTGGTTGTGGGCTTAGACTTGTTAGCTGAAGGATGATGCAATGGAGGATCCTGGACCTCTACAGTTCGGAACTCCCGCTGGAGCAAGTCGAAAGAGCTGCGGTTGGTCTGGCTGGAGGAAACCGGAATCTCACCCCAGTGGCGAAGCATCTTTTGCACTTTCTTGACCAAATAGATAACAAAGTAATTGTCCTATGAAGAAGACTGACTCTGTGGTATCCTTCAGAAAAGTTTTTGTTTAAAAAAATTGCAAATTGCGGGGAGCAGGGAATCTAAAAATGTACTATTGAGTTCTCATTGCAGCGGAAGGGTTCGTTGAGTAATTGAATCGATTTAAATTAACTTAGAAAATCTTCTTTATGCAGTAATTTTCTTAGAATCTCTAGAAGGGAAGAAAAAAAGAAATCGGCAAAAAAAAGTTATGGTTTCTGTATCACAAAAGATCCATGAGCTGATATCAAACCTAGAGACAAAATAAAGTTACTGTTGCCTTTTAATTTTTGAAGGAAATATAGCTGTAGGGGTTTTTATCTGAGTAATCTTTGGTGTAAAAGATAAAGAAACCTCTCACTACTATATTTAGCGAGGGGGGGAGGGAAATTTTCTTGATAATATTGTTGTTGTTGTTGAAGATTTCAAGGTGATCCAATTCTAATTCTAATACAAAAGAGGTGATAAAAATATAAACACAGAAAAAAAGTTACCATATTTTTCGGAGTATAAGATGCACAATAGTTTTTGGGGAGGAAAACAATTTTAAAAAATGCCTCTTCCTACCAGCATCCATTGGTATTCATCTGGCTAGCATGCTGTTAGCAAATAGCAAACAGCCTGGTCAGCTTCAGTACGTTATTGCAGCCTGATTCAGCATGAGCAGCTGATTGGCAGTTGAATTGGCCTCCCAGAATACTACCAATCAGCTGTTCCAGGCTGCGGGGATTTCCACAGCAGATCACTGCCTCCGTGTGTTGCATTTTCAGCCTCTGCACACTCCATTTCAGGTTGCCGGAATTGCCACAGCACTTCACTGCCAATCGCTGCTTCCACGTGTTATGCTTTCAACCACCACATGCCCCATTTTTTACCTCTGTGTGTCGCATTTTCATCCGGCTCTGCCACCTGGAACCGACCAAAAATACAACGCATGGAGGTCAAAAACGGGGCATGTGGAGGCCGTAGACTCAATGCACGAAAGCCAAAAAACATGACATGCGGAGGCGGTGAGGGGCAGCAATGTGCTGTGGCAATCCCCATGACCTGGAACGGGTCCACAATGGGGCATATGGAAACCAAAAATGTGACAGGCAGAAGCAAAAATGCAACATGTAGAGGCAGTGATCAGCGGTGGTGTGCTGTGGTTATTCTTGCAGTCTGGAACGGGTCTAAAATGGAGCATAAGGAAGCCGAAATTGTGATGCTGGGAAGACAAAAATGACTGAAGGTGGGGGCCGCGGGTGGAGCGGCTTCGGCAAACTTCATTGTATAAGTCGCACAGACATTTCCATCCACTTTTTGGGAGGGAGGAGTATGTCTCATACTCTGTAAAATATGGTATATATTATAACACATTTGTCCACTTTATCAATCCTAAAATTGCCACACCAACTAAAACTAATCTTGGAGATTGCTCCCTATGTCCATCCTACAAATGCAAACATGTAGCATATGCACATGTACATATATTCATGTCTGTCTGTATACTTGAAAGAAGCCATGCCCCCAATTATACAATGTAATTAATTATATGAATTACTGATTAAAATTAATGGTCCATAAAATAAGGTACCTTCTTTATAAAATTAGTTCTTCCAGCTCTAGATATTCCAATTACTTTTTCTCACATAGAAACACACATGCAGGTAGTATAAACACAGAGAAACACAATCTCCGTTCCTCCAGCAAAAACAGCAATGAAGAAAAAAAGGAAACAAATGGAGACAGCACAGTTGAAGGGCAACTGCATTGCAAGGAGAAAAACTAATTTACCAGAAAAGTAAAGAGAAGTTTTATTTAGATATTACAAAAGAGTGACATTTACTAGGGGGGGAAAAAGAACTTCCAAGCAACAACTAATCTTCAAAGTTACCACACTTTTTAACAAAGTTTCCAACAGAAATTTGTCCCTTTGGCATTCATAGAATAACTTCTATTCTTAGCAAATGGAAGAAGAGACTCCAATATTGCATAATGTACCCATAAACATAACAGCAGGGGGTGGAAAGATCAGAGGAAAAGGCATTGTGAAATCTTAACTGGAATGAAGATGATGCTATTAGGAATAATTACCACATTTAGATGATAGGAAAAGGATTTCCCCCATGTCATTACTTTAACAGAGGTGGGTATCTTCTTAGCTTCTCTAAGAAAATTAACAAAATTAAAAACAAAGTTGTTTTTAATCTCATTCTTCATAGTGCTCACTGGAAGTTAAAGCTGAAATATTTTGCATACATAATAGGAAGACAAAAATCAATGGTGAAAACCTTGATGATTGGAAAAATCAAATGTCGCCTAAAAGAAATTGACAGAAAACCAGGTAGCATATACTATGACTAATTATGAAAGCAAGAGCTTATAAGAAGGAGCTACCAATAGACAATCTAAGCCAGTGATGAGGAATCTTTTTTGGCTCACATGCCAAAAGAGTGTGTGCACGCACAAACACACACTTGCCCACACCCATGCCCTCCCCCTGTGCATACACACAATCCCCAAGCTGCCTCCTGTGCATGTGCACAACTCCTCCCCTGCAGTGCTGCCCCTCCCACACATGAACACAGTGCTGCCCCTCCCACACATGAACACAGGCCTCACTGAACCCTTTGGACTCCTGAAGCTTGGGGGCGGTGAAAAACAGCCAAATGTCAAACAAGATGTTCAGGAAAACAGACTTCCAGTTTTCCCATTGGGCCATTTTTTGCACTCTGGAGGCTTCAGGGAAACCTTCTGAAGTCTCCAGAGGGCGAAAATAGGCTTCCCCGAAGCCGAAAATCAGCTGGCCAGTACATGCATCCATACTGCAGCTGACATAGGGCAATGCCTCATGTGCCCACCAATATGGCTCCGCATGCCACCTGTGGTGTATGTGCCAAAGGTTCACTATCACAGATCTTAGCAAACTGATGTCTTAATCCCAAAGATTCACAAGTAAGTGAACTACTGAACATGTTACTAACAATTTTAGATCCCAAGCCATAAGTTATTTATTCGTTTCATAACATTGTTAAATATTAAATTTGAAATGTGCTACATTGCTTCTATTCTATTCTAATCTTCGTATCACTTTTGTGAATTAAATTGCATTTTTCTCCTATTAGTAGCCTTGTTAAGTCTAAAATTGCACATCTTGTTTTAAAGGCATGAACTCTGACACAAATATAGTGACATCTACCCTTCTAGAAGCAAATTAACAACTTTATTATGAATTTTGACTAATTCAGCTAGAGGTGGTATTTGCTGGTTCTTCAAACTACTCAAAATTTCTGCTACCAATTCTCCAGAACCTGCTGGATTTCACCAGAGTCACTCTACAAGTGAGATGGGCAGTACCTAAATTTGATAAAATAAATGTGTTTACACTCACATAAATTGATGATCAAGTTTGAACTGATGCTCCCTTATATAGATTCCATGTCGTGTAAATAGACAAAGCAACTTATCAATGGTGGGAATATTTTGTTCTTGTTGCTGTTCACATTAATCACTTGGTTTGAGCATATGAGTGTTTTTAGTCTTCATTAACTCTCCACATATTGTAGATTAAACTATTTCTATTCAAGACAGCTCTAGCTGTTAAAGCTGTCTAAGATCCATTACCAAAGCAATGGGACGACAAACACTGCATAAATCCAAAGAATGAAGGAAGAATGCAGAAATAACTCAGACATCTTAATTGGCATAGTCTAAGAGAAGGTAAACCAAAAGCAAAATCACAAGTTTCTGTTACTATAGCCAAATTAATTAAAAGTAGTTTTAGTCCCAATATGAATTTTTTGGTCTCATCTTCAATCAAGATCAAGTTGATCTTGGCCTGATTTTAGGGCTGACATGCTACAGAAAGATTTGACTAAAAGTCACACTCTTCTGAAGGTAAAGGCCACTGAATACATATGGTCATATATATATGACCATATATATATATATTGGTTGAATGAATTTGCCACCCCTCTCCGTGGAATTTATAGTGCAGAACTAGTGTTTTTGCCTTCAACCTGATGCCCTCTAGCAATCACCGCTTCTTATTGATCCTGAGAAATACTCACTTTGGTCACAGTTCTTTCAATTATTTTTGCAAGCAAATTGTCAGAATAAGACTACCAGGGTAGCTTCAAACTATGCTTTGAAATGAGAAGGGAATGATCTGACCATCCCCTCACCACCACACAAAATAAATAATAATTTCAGAAGATCTGTCAATTCAGGCCAGGGGATGAGTGGTTGACTCATCTCAAAAGACTACTTTCAGAATTTAATCCCACTCGTTTATCCCACCCAGAAACAGAATCTTTGGACACAAATGTGGCAAATTCACCAAAACATTATCTAGAATCTTCAAAGGTCCCGGATCAAGTGTTAATGCTCCTCTATCTGGTGGACATTTTGCAAGTAGGGAGAAGTTTGGAGAAAAGTTGGTGCACAACTTTTGCACTAACAAAAAGAAGCTCGCACAGCTGCCTCACATCCAAATTCTCTCCGCTTCCTTTTGGAATCACAGGGAGGATTGCAGGCATTGCATGCGTTTACAAAGATCTGATATTTCAACGCATCTCCCTGGCATCCCAACCTTAGCAACAATAGTCTTCGCGCGGCCTTACCTTCCCAAAGACTTTCAGTACCGCAATGCTGGACCAAGCCGGATTCAGGAAGTCCCACATCCTCAGGAATCCCCCCCAACGTGATACTTTTTGGGGAGGGGGATACCAAATAGCCCCAGTGTTTGGTCCTAAAAATCACGGCCGCGTCCCTTTTTTTCTTTCCGCTCACCCGCTTTCCTCCCGCGGCAACCTAGAAGGAGGAAGGGCTGCTTTTCCCGGAACCGAAGCACCAGGGAAGCAGTTTCCTGGGAGGACCCATTAGAGAAGCGGACCTGCTAAGATGGCGGCTCCCACAGAAGGGAGTACAGCGGCGGAGGATTTTAAGAAGCCGATTTTGCCCCCTCCGTTGCCTCTCTCGCTCGCTCGAGGAAAGGCAGCTGAGGGGGAAGCCCCTAGGCGCCCCCACGGCCCTGAGGTGGGCCCCTGCCCCCCTGTCCTCCTTCCCGAGTATCAGGAGCCGCCGTGGGGAGGTTACCCCTCCGAAGAAGATTCCTCAGGCTACCGCCTAGAAACGATAAAAGGCGGCTCGGTGCTCGACCGCGTTAGCCTCGCCGGTCGGAGCCGGCTCCTAGTAGGCCGCGCACCGGGCTGCGACCTCTCCTTGGCTCACCCGTGCGTGTCGCGGCACCACGCCGTGCTTCAGCGCCGGCCCCCGCGGAGCTCTGCGGAAGGGGAAGAGCCCCTGGCGTCGGAGAGCCCCGAACCCGGCCTGTATGTCTACGACCTGGACAGCGCCCATGGCACCTTCCTGAACAAAGTGAGAGTGCCTCCCCGCACCTACTGTCGCGTCCGGGTGGGTCACGTCTTGCGTTTTGGGGGCAGCAGCCGCCTCTTCATCTTACAGGTGAGTGAAGTGCAGCACCTGCACAACGTCTGAGCAAGAGAAATCCGTATGCAGGTGACTCAAATATTGTTCCTTATTAAAAGGGGGGATATCCCATGGAAATAATAATAACAACAACACTGATCCAGAGTCACTGTAAAAGTGACATGGGCAATACCTAAATTTGATAACACTGTTCCAAGGGAAGCTATTATTATTATTATTATTATTATTATTATTATTATTATTATTATTATTAATTAGATTTGTGTGCCGCCCCTCTCCGCAGACTTGGGGCGGCTCACAACAACAATAAAACAATGTACAACAAATCTACTAATTTAAAAATCACTAAAAACCCCTTATTAAAAGCAAACATACACACAAACATACCATGCATAAATTTTTTAGGCCCGGGGGAGATGTCTCAATTCCCCCATGGCTGACGGCAGAGGTGGGTTTTAAGGAGTTTACGAAAGGCAAGGAGGGTGGGGGCAGTTCTAATCTCTGGGGGGAGCTTGTTCCAGAGGGTCGGGCCGCCACAGAGAAGGTTCTTCCCCTGGGTCCTGCCAGACGACATTGTTTAGTCGACGGGACCCGGAGAAGGCCAACTCTGTGGGACCTAACCAGTCACTGGGATTCGTGCGGCAGAAGGTGGTCCCGAAGATATTCTGGTCCGATGCAACAACGACTTGGAGGGGACCTTGGAGGTCTTTTAGTCCAACCCCCTGCCAAACCCTACACCACTTCAGACAAATGGTTATCCAACATCTTCTGAAAAACTTACAGTGTTGGAGCATTCACAACTTCTGCAGGCAGTCTGTTCCACTGGTTAATTGTTCTAACTGTCAGGAAATTTTTCCTTAGTTTTAAGTTGCTTGTCTCCTTGATTAGTTTCCATCCAATGGTTCTTTTTCTACCCTCAGGTGCTTTGGAGAATAGTCTGATTCCTCCCTTCCTTGTGGCAACCCCTGAGATATTAGAACACTGCTATCATGTCTCCACTGGTCCTTCTTTTCATTAAACTAGACATACCCAGTTCCTGCAATTATTCTTCATATGTTTTAGCCTCCAGTCCCCTAATCATTTTTGTTGTTCTTCTCTGCACTCATTCTAGAGTATCAACATTATTTTAAATGTTGCTCAGGATTTCTCAGCTGTTTCTTAAGTTTATCCCTGTAAGTTAGTCTTTTTAGTTCTAGAGGCATTCAGAGGCAGGTTTCCACTTGTATATTATTTTTAAATGTATGCTTTGCCATTTTTTGTTTATGTCAGCTACCGTATATTTTTTCTTCACATGTATTTTGCCAAGGATGTGTGGCTTCCAAAGGTAATAAGGTGTCTGGCACTTAATTCTATCCATGCCTGATATTGGGATGTAATATTAGATGTTTTTTTATTTGGGGAGGAAGGGTTGGTTTCCCAAGTCAGTATTGACTCCTGGCATCTCCCTGGACAAGTTCCTGCAGTTTTCTTGACAAAATATTTTGGTTTGCCAATGCATCCTTGCTAGGGTTGAGAGAGAATGACTGGCTCAAGTCACCCAATTGGCTTTGTGCTTAAGAGAGGACAAGAGGACAAGCTTCAACCGCAACAACACAAGAGCATGCAACAGATTCAAACTTAATATTAACCGCTCCAAACTTGACTGTAAAAAATATGACTTTAACAATCGAGTTGTCGAAGCGTGGAACTCATTACTGGACTCAATAGTGTCAACCCCTAACCCCCAACATTTCTCCCTTAGACTATCCACGAGTGACCTCTCCAGGTTTCTAAGAGGTCAGTAAAGGGCGTACCTTTCGTCCCCTGTCCAATTGTCTTTCCTTTATCTCATATATCATATAGATTTTCTTCCTTTCATATATCTTCTCCTCTATTTTTACATATTATCTTTATATATATTACTTCATGTCTATTCTCTTCCATATGTATTGTGTATTGGACAAATGAATAAATAAAATAAGAATTCAGAGTCTCCTGCTTTCAAGACTGGTGCCTTCACCATTATACTAGACTGACTTTTTATAGTATTTGAGGCAATAGGAAGAACAATATTTCACAGCAAAATAAGAAAGTTTTTGTGTATGTTGTCAGCTGTTGTACATACAGTAGAGTATATTATATACAATACAGGATATTCAGTACATTACAGTATATTACAATAGATTTTATATTTTGAAGTGTGACTGTTTTCCTTGAAGATTTGTATTAAACATGAGAAAGGGCTAGATAGTTTTATTTCATTATTGCATATTTTAAAAAAAGAAAATAGAAGCATGACAAACTGATGGCAGAAAAAGACATAGTGGTCCATCATATCTGCCCTTTGATTTTTGTTTTCTTTTAAATTTATTAGTTTATTATTTTTAATTATTTTATATTTCTTATTTTTTATTTTGGGGGAGATATGAGTCTTGTCCTATTATACATAAATATAGCTTAAACAATACACAATTGTTTTGCGAACAATATCAAAAAGCAGATAGAAAATATGGAATGATTACATTTTTAATATTAGAATAAATATGCTGATTGAATATGCTATTTGTATATTACAAAGCTCTTTTAATAGTTTTCATTATTCTTATTTGCAACTTGCATCAGACTTTTTCCAGTATTGCAACCACATTTGTCTTCACTATCTTAAGAAAATGTCTGGTAGTTTTAGCATGAATGTGATTAGAATAAATAAGATGTTGATTTTCCTGGTGTTATCCAGCCCAGATTATTTATATAATCACTGAAAAGTAAGTCACAATTAATTTAATAGTATTTAATTCTTGGCATATACCCATAGTTTTTAAATTCAAAACTTTAATCCCCAGGGTCCAGAGGAGGATCAAGAGCCAGAATCAGAACTGACTGTAACACAACTGAAAGAATTGCGCAAGCAGCAACAGGCTAAGTTAGAAAAAACTATGCTGGGTGATGATTCTGATGAGGAACAAAAAGAAATTGAAATAAAGAAAAGTGAAAATAGTCAGAATGATTTAAGCTGTTCCTGGGGAATAGGTAAGATTATAACATTTTGTTGCCAGAATCTTCAATGATGTGTTTTTATGGAGCTTGTTTTATATGAGCAAGTGCAACTGGATTCAGAGAATGCACCTTCATATCTCTGGGTTTTTGTTATCTTTATATTTCACAATATTCTAAATCATCCTCTGAAGCAAAAATTGGGGGCGGGGGGGTTAGTTAAAATTAAATCTATTTAACATTAAAAATTATCAATATCCTATCAGATGTAAATTTAGCATAGCCTAGATTATATGTAGTCAAATAAGTAATAAGTTTCTTTATCAAGGCTTGTAATGGATTTTACTGGATGAAACCATGCTAACAGGAAAACGATCCATTTGAGATAGATAAATTTGCTTAGTTATTCATTTGAGGCTTGATATATATAAGCTAAAATCATACTATCTTATCTCCCAAATATAAATTATTATTGTAACAAAAGTTTACTGTAAAGAGATGTATTTTCCTAAAATAGCTTTATTTTGATAAATTCATTATTTTCAAATATTTAAAAATTTATTTGACTGAATTTATTTGAAATGTTTTTCTAAAGCTTTACTATGTCAAATATCTATTTTTGTAGTAAATTCTCTTCTCTAGAACCCCATGTTGATAGATCATTTGATTTGTAATAGCAAAATTTTGGGGAATCTTGTACCTGTCCATTAAATCCAGTACAAGAGTGAAAAGTGTTTTTTTTTAAACCTCATAATAAAAATAATGTACTGTTTTTCTAAGTTCTTCTAGAGAGGTTTTACAGTATTAAAAAGTACTGTAGGAGCCCGTGTACTCATAAACAAAGTAACCAGTAATGTGCTAAGAGAAAAGGTTCTTTATAAACGCCTCATTAATTAACTAAAGGAAAGAAGAGACTTGATGATCTCGCTATTGAGTGTGATCCTTCAAACCCTTGTAATAGAATTAGTACTTCTTAATTATCTAAATGAGTTATATTTGAAGTGAGTGGTGAAATGCACAGATATCAATAAATAATTTAGATGGCTACAGCAAGGAGAAGAGAAGGCAATTAAAGAATTAAAGTTTGGCAATAAAGTGGCAAATATCATTTTGTGAATGCAGTTGCTTTCAGTTGCTTAAAGCAAAAACTCATAATAGGTGATGACCCGTAACAAAATGTTCTCAAGGTTATGAAAAGCAGCTGGATGAAAATATTTTTTTTTCCCATAGCTGGAAAAAAGCACTTCGTAATAAATCAGGTTCTATTTTGTTGTGGTTGGCTTTGGCCCAGCTCCTGCCCCAAGGAATGTGGAGGTGGATGCAGGGGAAACAGCAACATGTCATAGGCCTGTTTTATTGCCGACAGAGTCAGGTAGTGAAGTTTCCTCGAAAGAAGAAGAAGGTGGGGGTGACTTGGAAGAGGGGGGCTTGGCAGACAGCCCAGGAAGCCAATCTCCATTATCTTCGGTAGATTCGGATGAGGAATTGCTAGACCCACGCATGCGCAGATTTATGCATAGAAGAGACCAATTGAAGAAATATTACAGGCGATAGAGAATCCACCTGTGATTGGGTGGGGCTCACATAATTATAGCAGCTGTTAAATTGGCAGCGTGCGGGCTGAGCAGTGTGGAGATTATCTGATTGTAGTTGTTGGGAGTCACGAAGTTTGAGAAAAGAAATCCTTTTAAGTTTTTCCCACGTCTGGAACAAACAGTATTTGTGCCTAACTGCACAGTACTGGTTTATTGCTGATTTATTGCTTGCCTTGTTATCAGACTGTAATCCATTACTGCCTTGTTTATACAAGAAATCCTTTTGAATTCTAAAAGGGAGTTTTGCTTCTCTTTTGTTGAGATAAACAACATTTACTGGACTTCTACTGAGTGTGTGTGTCTGTTTTGAGCTAATTTCCTTTTCATCGGAGGCTTGTACTAGAAGCCGGCAGAACATATTTAAGGAATTATTAAGAAATTGAATCTATAATTATCAATGTTATGATGCAGTCAGTCTCTGCATAATATTGTGCAAAAATATTACTCATTAACACACTTTTAGTAGAAGAAAGAAGAAAACCTTTTAGGATGAAAATCTTTTGGATGCTGAAAACAGCAGCCAGATCAATTTTCTATGACTGATATTTTACAACATTCAGCCCATGAACAATATCAGGTAATATGATTCACACACAATCAAAGAAAAGTTGACCTGGAAAATGTTTTTCTTCTCATTTCTTGTCCTGGAACACAGCATCCTTAAATGAAGCTATATGCTGAGAATAAAAGTACTACTTTACAACACAGATATTTAACATTTGGAATTTATTTCTGGAGAATATGACTGATATCACCTTGGGACTAGATTAATGTATGAAATGAAAGTGGTCACTAATCATGGTATTATTTATCCCGTATTGAAAGCAATATGTTTCTGAAAAGCATGAAGAGAAGTGTGATCTAATTTCTCATAAGCATCTGACTGGCAACTTTGAGAACAGAATGCTGGCCATTCTAGGTTAGATCAAACGTTTAATGTTCTTATTATCTTGTGAGTCATCTCTGATGCCTAATTCTCTGATGCCTAATTTTTCAGGGGAAGATGCAGAGGAAGAAGAGGGTGAAGAAAATCAAATTGCTGTTGAGTTTCAAGAGGATCAAGAAGCCTTTTATTTGAAAGATCCCAAAAAAGCATTGCAAGGGTTTTTTGATAGAGAAGGTGTGTCAAACTTGACTCAACTCCATAGCTGGAAAAAGACAAAACTGACTTTGTCTAGATGGATCTTTCAATAAAGCTACTCTTGGTCATCCTAAAGAGCTGGAGGTTTCTTTTGTTGAATATTGCAAATGGGACAGTTGATAAGGTGCTAGCCAAAAATATCTAGTGCATGTGTTTCTTTCTGGTGTTCAAAATAATGACTTATTTCTGCATTTTGAGATTGCCTATTTAATTTGCAGCATACTTTAGTATAATTTAATGCCATTAAAGCACTATAATTACAAAACCAGTAACATGAATCCCACAGAATTGGTCTTCTCCAGGTCCCGTCGACTAAATAATGTCGGCTGGCGGGACCCAGGCGAAGAGCCTTCTCTGTGGCGGCCCCGACCCTCTGGAACCAGCTCCCCCCAGAGATTAGGATTGCCCCCACCCTCCTTGCCTTTTGTAAACTTCTTAAAACCCACCTCTGCCGTCAGGCATAAGGGAACTGAGACATCTCCCCTTGCCTATGTAGTTTTATGTATGATATGTTTGTGTGTATGCTTTTTAAATAATGGGGGTTTTAGACTTTTCATGTTAAATTGTTATTTTAGACTTTTAATATTAGATTTGTTATTGTATGTTGTTTTATCACTGTTGTGAGCCGCCCCGAGCCTGCGGAGAGGGGTGACATACAAATCTAATAAATAATAATAATATTAATGATAATAATAATGTATTGAATCTCTACAGGCTAGTAGAATAGTATAGTCAGAAAGGATCTTACAGGTCATCTGATCCAGCCCTATTGCTTAGTGAAAGATCTGCTAAAGCATTTCAGACAACTCACTATCCAGCCTCTATTGGAAGCCTCCCTCCTCCCACTTGAAGGGAAACAAGGCTGCTGAGTTTTTAAATACCCAAAACATAATTTTTTTCCCTGTTTATCAGTGGAGTTAAACCAACAGCTTGGCCACACAAATATGTACTTGCTATTATTAACTTCTTTATAGAAGTAATTATTATGAAACTTATTGCAGTTGTCTAATTAGATTGTTGTTAGAACATTTAATAGTAACCAAGTTTGTGGGGTTTTTTTAAAAAATGATGCAGCTGATTGATTAACAAGTTGTATGAGGGTACACTAACTTCTAAGAGCAAGGTTTTAATAAGGAACACTTTTCCCAAGACTGCATTTCTACTTCCTAAAAATACGTCATTGGTACTGTGGTAGATCAAGTTTTCAGTCAATTGCCAAATAATGTCACATCCAACATTACTTGACACAGATATCTGTATGGACCAAATTAGTAAAGTGGGTGTCATCTGCATATTGGTAATGCTGAAGACCTAAAGAACAAGTGAGGAGAGTAAGAAAAAATTGCTTCCATAGTATTGGATGTACTAATTATAAATGAATCCAAATTGAACACAGCAATTCATTTCAGATGAAATTGTATGCAGAGCTAGTGACATAATAAACAGCTAACTACTAAAAGACTTCAAAGGATTAAAGTTTCAGTCAATTTGGAAGTTCCAATTTGGTTTAATCCATTTAATTAATTATAATGTTTACAACAATAATAAAATATTGATTAATATAAATATAAATAAGGTGTCTTTTAAAACCAATAATTTGATTTTCCTTTCCCTTTTTATCTAGGTGAAGAATTGGAATATGAATTTGATTCTCATGGAACAGGCACCTGGCTTTGTAGGGTGAAGTATGTATGTATATTATGCAACAATTTTGTGTATATTCATTCAATTAGACAGGCTGCAAAAGATTTTATGTCACTTATTTCCAGATACGGATTGATATCTAAAATTGATTTTTATTTTAATTTTTTGCAGGTATGGGGGTTAATAGGGGTTTTTTTGTTTGTTTTCTGAATAGTGTTGATTAGTTGGGGGCCGTTGCCTTTTTTGTTGGTTGGTTGGTTTGTCTATTGCCACTGAGATTTTTACTAGTAGATCTACAATGAAAAACTAATTTGAAATAACTAAATACCTTACCTTTAATATAACATGAAAACACTTTGTTTAAGCCAATTTTAAATTGTTTGATTTAAAAAACAAATCAGAGGAATTGACTGAACTGTTGATTTTGCTTTATACCTTCACCTCATTAAATTGGATAGGCTGCCGATAGATGATGCCTCAGGGAAACAGCTTGTGGCAGAAGCTATTCATTCAGGGAAGAAAAAAGAAGCAATGATCCAGTGTGCATTGGAAGCCTGCCGAATATTGGATGCTAGGGGTGTGTTGAGACAAGAGGCAGGTAGGTTATATGGCCAGTTGTTGTTTTTCTGAGAAGAATTTAATTTAATTTAATTTATTCAACTTCTATGCCACCCAATCCCGTAGGACTCGGGGTGACTTACAACAATAAAAATAATACAATAATAAAAAAAGAAGTCAAACAACAACAGTAAATAAAGTCCCATGACCCTAACAACCCATTATAAACCCCCAAACCAATCTAACAAACATACATACAAAACAAACATAACTCGGGCCCGTTAGATGTTAAAGAAAACTTCATGAAGCAGTATTGTTATCAAGAACTTTTGTAAATGTATGCCTATTGTACTTAGTGCTCTTTGAGCTTCATTGTTATATTGCGGACATTACATCATCAGTCTGGATGTAGTTACTGTTTAAAAAAGGGTTTACCTCACCATTTGATAAGGAGCTCTAAACAAGAGTTGATCGAAAAATAAGCCTTCTGCATCAATAATTGCAGTTTAAACAATGGATATTACAATAGATGAAATTGGAAAATAATCCTTGAATCAGCTCTTTTGTTACTTGTAAATATTTTACTTCATGTAATAACCACATTTGCCAGCAAAAGACAAGTTTCTTAAAGCTTTGTTCCTTCAACCACATCCTTGCCTCTTGGATGACTCATATTATTAACACAATCGTTGCAATAAGCATGTGTTATGTAGTGAATTTCAGTTGGAAGGATTCCTTCAGCAGTCAGAAAGTAATTAATGCATAGCGACAAGTACTGACTACAAGCTTCTATTTCACAAACAATAGCAGCCTTTTCTCATACCAACTTACAGCCCACAGAATAGAATAGAATAGAATAGAAATGTATATTTTCTTTTATGTACACTGAGAGCATATGCACTAAAGACAAATTCCTTGTGTGTCCAATCACACTTGGCCAATAAAGAATTCTATTCTATTCTATTCTATTCTGAAATGGAAGAGCAGATCTCAAATAACATGTTGGAACATAGTTTCCCAAATTGAGGTGTAGCTCCCTTGACAATTTATAGACAGAATTCAGGGAAGATAACTTTTTAGTTGAACATTGTTAGAATCCTCCTGACTCATAATTTATTGTATTGTTTTCATTGTCCATTTCTATGCATTTTATTGTTTGGATATTTAGGGGAAATGTGTAAGTTAAGGTTACACTAAAAGGTATACAGTGTACATTAGCACTGCCATCTTTTGGCAAGTTACAACTTTAAAGTCATTCAATCTTCATAATATATTGCTTATATTTGTTATTTTCATCACAAATATGTGGTCTTATATGACATGGTTGTTTTTTTTTAAATGTGAAATCATATATGAGGATTATTTGGCCTCTATTTGCTATCCAGGTGAGATAGGCAGTGTAGAAATTTGATTAGTAAATAAAAATATTAATACTTTTCCCTTAGTGTCCCGGAAAAGAAAAGCAAAGAATTGGGAAGAAGAAGACTTCTATGATAGTGATGATGACATATTCCTTGATCGGACAGGAGTTATTGAACAGAAACGACTCAACAGAATGAAGAAAGCTGGAAAGATAGATGAAAAGCCAGAAACACATGATTCATTGGTAAGAGCAAATTAAGCCAGTAATCCATTCAGCTTTGTTGGCCTTGCTGTTAAAAAAAGAAATGATAGTATAAAATTATTTTATTTAAATACCATTCATGGCTACATTAGGTTATTTTTTTTGCTTAAGAAAAGTTGTATAATTTAAAATAGTTTGAATATATGATTATATAAAATTATTTTATTCAAATAACATTCATGCTTCAAAGTATCTTGACATGCTATAGAATTAAGACATCTAAAATGAAAACCATATTGTCATGAAATTTGAGATACAGAAGCAAAATTACTAATGAAATTGCTAAAAAAATTGTCTTATTAAACTAAAACCAAAAAGAATTAATGGTGCCTAAATAGATGCATAGATTTGCTTGTTCTTCAGAGCAAAAAGATTTAATCACTATTGAATGAAAATAATATGATTGGATCATAGATACATATTTTAATGTCTTATTTTATCTATTTATAAAAGCTGTTTTCATACAGCTTATTCTGAATATATCAAAATGATTTACAGTAATTATAAAAATGTATAGTAAAACCAGGAAAGCAGAGTAAAAATGAATACAGATAGTAAAAAGAAGAAATGTATGGGAAGAAAATTTAATTCTGGGGAAGAACAACATAAAAATGAGTTTTGAAAAGAAATAACTACTGAAGTCTGACTTACCGTGGGTATCTTATATATAGGTTGCAAAACTACATGCAGCTGAGAGAGAGCTCTCTGAGATAGCAGAGAAACTGAAATCTTCAAGGACAAGTAAGATTATAAGTTTCCATTAAAATTGTGGGAAAATCTCATAGGAACATATCATTGTATATATGAATGCAGGCTGTCTTACGCAGATTCCTAAACAGTTAAAATGGAGTAAAACATAAATGAGACTAGCCACATGGATCATCAAAAGAATTATTTTTACTTTGTAAGCTGCCCAGAGTTGCTTTGAAATGAGATAGGCAGCAAATACATTTCTAAATAAATATACAATTATTTTGAAGTCATTCCTTCAAAATATATTTATGCATCATGCAGAGTCAAATTGTGGATTATGATTAATGTACAACCGTTGAAATAATTTTTTATTGCCACCAACTTGTAATAGCATGTTTATTTTCATGAACTTAACTGACTCAGCAGTGATCGGAGAAAAAAGATAATAAAAAAGATCATTGATTTTATCATGTCATATTTTTTGGTATCTGGGACCTTTCTAAAGGCTCACAAAGGTAGAGGGAGACATACAGTATATTGCATGTGTTAAACTGTTTTGACAAAGAAAGCATTCTTCATGGATTTCACATTGTGAGATTGTTTCCTTAATGGGAAATGGAGCACACCAGCCATATCAGATCTTATAGAATGGGCAGAGATAAATAGAGCTAGATTGTAAAGAATAAGGAAGATTATCATTATCTAGGATCCATTATCTAGGCTAAAAGCCTGAGAAACTTTTTAAGTTTAAAATATCAGATAACATTTGTTAGTGACTCAGGCTTGTGGTACATACTCCTGGTCAGTTGGAGGATGATGAAGAAATTGAGGACTCTGATACGGATAGTGTTTATGAATTAGTGGTGGGCCCGGGGTTACAGGTAGTAGAACAGGTGGGAGGCCAGCCACAGGATGTGGCTATGAGTCCAGAATCTAGCGAGAAAAAATCAGATGTTCGCTGGGTCAATCCTAAATTCAGAAGGGTTCAAAAACGTAAGGAACAGGTGTTTGGAAGAAGATATTAAGGGGAGGAATGGGTTAAATACTGGAGTGATATATTTGGTACGTCAGGGGGTCAGTGGGGAAGAAGGGTGGAGTTTTAATGTTGTAGGGATAAAATGAAAGGTATTTCCGTTCAGCTCCCAAGCAAGCAAATGCATTCTTTGTTATTTTAGTCATTTCTGCTGTTTTTGAATCATGCTGTGAGTACATAAATCTTGTTAAACGGAGAAGGCTGGGAGGAATGTATGAGGAATGCAATTAAGAAAGATAGCGGGAGGAAGAGGAATGTGCTAGAACTGTATTTTGAATACGGAAGGGAAGAGAAATAAAGATGGAGTTTCTTTGTTTATGAAATACTGCATTTAGTAAGAGTTATTTGTAGTAGCTAAAGTTCTACCAGAAACCAGGACAAGGCTGACATCTTCTTAATTGACTGAACTATGTATAAGAAGGAAGAGGAAGTACAACACGTACTCAGACTGCCATGCAGTCTTCAAAGGCAGCCCCAGAATAATCCAGTCAATAGGTAATTACAGCATGAGTAAAAGGACCCTCTGATCCAGAAGAGGTGCATTTATAGCATAACTGACGTTTAAGACAGCTCACAAATTTCCCATTGCTTCTGTCTGAGTTAGCATAACTCCATCCCAAACTAATGATGATAAATTTTCCTGACTAAATAGCCTCCAAATTTACATTCTTTCACTGTTACTTGGATTGCGCTGAAGGCTGTTTGTCCCCATCTTAACTTCCACAATCTGTAGAATCTTGACCTGTTGGTAGGCATTGAATATTGAATTTGAAATAGTCCTGTTTTTAAAGAAAATTACAATCCCTGAATCAGGGCAAATATTATCTTATTTTCTGAGAGAAAGGTTCCCTTACTGGTGTGAGAATTCTTGGATTTTTCTAACACTTTTAAAAAAATTTAAGTAAGACAGTATATAGGGGACAGTGTAGTTCAAAATATATCAACATTATTGAAGTTAATAATATTGTTTGCTTTTATATATAACTATATATCCCTATTTTACAAATTCAAATTATATTTTCAAATGCATATTAGAAATAGGAAATATATTTCTTTTGGAAGAAGATACGATCATCTGAAGTGAGATTGAGAAATCAGCACTTGGGAATCTGACTTAAATACGACTTTGTTGTTTCAGTTTTTGTGTGA
Organism: Erythrolamprus reginae; assembly: GCF_031021105.1. Lineage (NCBI taxonomy): Eukaryota > Metazoa > Chordata > Lepidosauria > Squamata > Dipsadidae > Erythrolamprus > Erythrolamprus reginae. Next base: position 353,815,746 of record NC_091950.1, read on the forward strand.
ATTAAAATGGAGATATATCTAGCTATTCTCTTAGCATGTTTTGTAAATTATAAACCATAAGATGCTTATTTGCATTAGATTGAAAGTTTGACATGTAGTGTGACTTTACAAAGCATAAAATGTTTGTTTTTACATAAAACAGGTTGGTTTTAGAATTTTCTTTGCTTAAAAACAATAAATCAGTATTGTTTTAATCTTTAAATGGGAAGGGAGAATGTTGTCACAAAAACTGTTATAACAATAATTGGATACCAAAATGCATTGAAACACTGTAGACTTTTTCAAAATATTCTCTTTATTATTTATTTATTTACAAATATGTTTGAATCTGTATTTCACTTATGTTTTAATATATGATTTCCCATAGCACAGTCCCATTCAGCAACTCAGGATTCATTGGATGAATTCATGACAGAAATCAAGTCAGGGTGTTCCGTAGACAGTGTGACACGTAAAAAACTTCATTTGAGAACCTTTGAACTGAGGAAGGAACAGCAGCGATTGAAAGGATTAATTAAGATTGTTACCCCTGCATCTATGCCAGAGCTGAAGTCTCAGTGAGTTTGATTACAGAGTACTAATCTTTGACTTTTCCATTTATTTTAAATAAATACAGTATATACATATTTGATATGGTTCAAGGGCTAATCAATAAATTAAAGTAAGGCGAAATATGTAATATACTACACTGTACTTTTATCATTTTTTTAACCAAGCATTAGTAATGAAATACAAGTTATATTTAAACTTAGAATATCCTGGCTCCAATTTAAATTATGGTTTGAATTCATTGTGGATGGTGTGGGCACCTTTGTAGTATATAATAACCCCTGAGCAATTGAAAGAGATACACAAGTTCATGGTTGAAATAAGAAATGCACTGTTGTGTGAACTACCCTTGACTGGCTGTATTAGGTTCCCATTAGTTATATAAACCTGTATTGCATGAAGCCAGCCCAAGTAGAATTGCATTGGACTCTGTTTGTAGGTTATCCGTATGAGTAAACTGTGTCCTTCAATATATGATGTTAATTTTTTGATATATTTGATTTTTTAAAAATTATTTATTTTCCATAGGCTTCAGAATCAAGATCTGGAATCTCAAAGCAGGCCCAGAAAGCTAACTTTACCCCTGTTTGGTGCCATGAAAGGGGGAAGCAAATTCAAATTAAAAACAGGGACCGTAGGGGTAAGTTAGAAGAAGAAAAGAGAGTGGGTTTTAATTTTGCTTTGTAGAACTTGCCCAAGTACATAATACTGTGACAATATTGGGAAAAACTGCCACAGGATTTCAGAATTTGCATCTCACATGTTTATTATAAGAACTATATATTTTCTGAAATAAACATTTGATCATTAACTTCTTATTCCTAGACATATATATAAGATCAGTTTTTAATGTATCTTTTCTGATTTTCCTTATATCTCAATGTCAGTTGAAAAACAATATTCACTGTAATTTCTGTTTACAATATAGAAGCTGCCCACAAAACGTCCAGATATACCGGTACACCTATTAAAGATGAAAGATGAGGAGCCGGAACAAGAGGAAGAAGAGGAAGAGGAAGATGATGATGATGTGAACAGCAGTGAAAATCAAAGCTCACAGAACACAAAGATGGAAATGGTTAAAGGAGGGAATCCATCCAATTCTTATTCATCTAGAAACCAAGGTATGGAATTCTTTAATAATGATTAATTAAACTGTTGTTTTAAATATTCATTCAACTTACCCATATGTTAATTAGTTGAAACTTAAATAAAGTAAATATGAAAGTTCAGTCATTTTATTAGCAATTGTATTTACTTTTGGTTTCCTTAATACAGTACATTTTCAATTTAATGTACTAATAGAGTAGAAAGGATGTCCAGGCAAATGGGAGGGAGAGGTTGAGTACCCAAACACATATGAGGTCCATCTGCTTCCCTCTTCTGTAGTAACAGTCAGGGAGGGGGGGGGTTAAAGACACTGCAAAGGTGGCAGCCCTGAAACTATTGTTGAGAGTGACTACATTGTGAAGTGATTGCAGCCATGCAGTGCCTGGCCCCATTGGGGCAACAGGGGAACATCTCAATGGACTGCCATCTTCCATATGCATTAGCCAGCATTTCCATTATCTAAGCCGCTTTTCAGCCAAGTCCACTATTTCTCAATATTCAGAAGGTGTTTGAGAAGCTCCAAAGATTGCTAAGGTATTAAATGGGCTAAGCTGAGAGAGAAGGGCTCAGAATCCTTATTTACCCCTTACAATGCGGTGGCTATGTGAAACATGCACAATTATCATACTGCCCAGAATGTTTTTACATTTTTAATTTTAAACTTTATTTTCTGTATCATCAACCCATTGTGGTTACAAAATAGCGTGATTATAAATTTAATACTAAAACATTACCTAATAATTGTATGGGGGAAACTTAAATGAGTCAGTAGTAAAAACAACTAATATAAAAAATAAAGAAAAGGCCTGCAAAAATAGAAGTTTAACCAATCACCAAAAAGATCTTAGGCAAGCTTTCTGTTACAGGGCAATTAAAAAGAAACCATCTTTGCTCTTGAGGAAGTTTAATGATTAATTTTCTCATACAGAACCAAGAACAATGCCTTTTCCAATTAATACCCAGACTACTGAATCTACATTGTTTGGAGTTTGAAGGGAAAGAACTGATATCATGAGTTGGTCTCAGTTGCAAAATATCTTTTTCAAAGCTAGCATGGTTCTGCCCAGAGAGACTAGTCTGCATTCACTTGTTTAATGCATTTTCTAAGCAGTGTCCAGAGAGAGGATTTATCAGAAGAGGCAACATGGTGGTCACTTCATTACAATCAAAACATACAGAACATTTATTTGTGCATACATACACGATAAGGCAATGTTCATTCTTATGTGACATCCCCATTATTATTATTATTATTATTATTATTATTATTATTATTATTATTATTATTTATTAGATTTGTATGCTGCCCCTCTCCGACGACTCGGAGCAGCTCACAACAAGAAAAACAGTACAAATCCAATATTTAAAACAGTTTAAAACTCTTAACATAAAAACAATCATACATCTCATACAGATCATACATAAAGTGGAAACGGCACAAGGGAATCAATTTCCCCATGCCTGACGGCAGAGGTGGGTTTTAAGGAGTTTGTGAAAGGCAAGGAGGGTGGGGGCAGTCCTAATCTCTGGGAGGAGTTGATTCTAGAGTGTTGGGGCCGCCACAGAGAAGGCTCATCCCCTGGGTCCCGCCAGACAACATTGTTTCATCGATGCGACCCAGAGAAAGCCAACTCTGTGGGACCTAACAGGTCGCTGCGATTCGTGCAGCAGAATTGCTACATATGGTAGAAAAGCTACTTTAATTAGTTAAATCTCTATTTTAGAGGAATGAAAAGGTGTAGAAGTTACTATTTATATTCCTAATTAATTAAATTTCTGGGGTGAACTTGTGTTTCATAGGACTTAAGTCTCAGCCTGAGTCTTCAAGCAAGCATACAAGCCCATTAGCTCATAATTCCCCAGTGAATGAACTGCAGGTAAAACTAGAAGGTAAGCTGTTTTATCCAGCTCTTTGTTTCTGAACAATCTGTGGGTTATGAACGCCAGGACAAAATTATAATTTCACTGATATTGAAATAAATTATATTTCACAACCGGTGAGGAAAATAGTTGTTGGCTCTTAGGAAGATCACTTTTTTCCTAGTTCAAAATGAAGGAAAGTATTTTAAACAATGTTTTGCATTCAGTATTGCACCGCCAAATTTAGAATGAAAATAAAAGGGAATAGCTTCCAGTCACTAGGCCTGGGCTGAAATTCAGCCTTTCCAGATCTCTGCTGCATATCAATCTCAGCCACTTGAAGTTGTTTCCCAGTCACCTGAGGGGCTGTCAGAAAAATTCAGGCGCCTCAAACCAGTCATGCTGAGCCTTGCTGAAACTTTTTTATTCACCCTGCAAATCCAGAAAGAACTTGGACTTTGAATGCTCTGCTTATCTCCATAAAAGCTCAGTTCTTGTAAAAGCAACCATTTAGAAACTCGAGCCTTTTCAGAAGAATGAAGAGGGAAAAAAACAATAATAAATGGTGCTTTAGTGTTGGACTATTTCCAGTGGGAGTGGAATACACAAACAGGTGAAAAACTACTTTACCTTTTTTTTACAAAATGTAAAAAAAATAATCAGTGATAATTCAATTATAAAAATTACTTATATAACAGCAGTTGAAACAAAATACAGTAATCCCTCGCTACTTCACGGTTCATCTTTCGCGGATTCACTATTTCATGGGTTTTCAAAGGGGGCTTAAATCCATTAAATCCATTAAAAATTTTAAATCCATTAAAATTCATAAAATTCTTTTACAGTACTACTGTACTCTATTAAAAAACTGGTAGGATATCACATGTAGTTCCAGCTGAGAAACATTATAGAATAACTGTTTAATGCAAAGGGTAGGTTTTAAAAGTCCAAATACAGTGGTACCTCATGATACGAACCCCTCATCATATGAACTTTTCAAGATACGAACCCAGGGTTCGGAATTTTTTTGCCTCTTCTTACGAACTTTTTTCACCTTACGAACCTGCCGCCGGCCGCTGGAACATTGTAACGAGGGAACATTGTAAATTTAAGGAGGAAGAAATTAAGCAAAATATATTTCAGACAAAATATTAGAAATGTTATCTTAGAATATATCTTAGGTGAATATATCTTCACCTAAGATATATTACAAAGGCAGTATGACAATGTTACTGATACAAACATTTCTGAGATATCTGCACTCTGTTTTATCAGATGAGGCACAGTGCTTTAACAGCTTCCTATGTGTTGTTCTTAGAGAAAGGATTTATTTACTCTGAAAATAACCAAAGAATTAAGAACTGCTATCATAAACTTCATTTTTCCAACCATTTACTTTACTAGCATCTGAGACATCAGCAGAAAAACCAAAGAATCTGAAAGATAGCAGTAAACCTAAGGTGAGTTGGAAAAAGAACAAAACTTTTTGTTTATTTGTTACATAGATTTATATAGTGATCTATCTTAAATAAATTACCATGGACAACTTACAGCATTAAAATAATAAAAAAACCATTTTAAAATATAAAAACCACAGCAGTTGAAAATCACAAAAACCAACAGCAATCAGCATAACCAGGAGACTCCCAGCAGTTTGAATTGTATCTGAACGCATACTGGAAGCCAGTGCAAATCATGGAGCAGTAGTGTTCCATATACCAAAAAATTAGACACCACTAACCTCCACCCTTTCTACATCAGCTGCAGCTGCCAAAAGCTCTTCAAATAGAGGCTCTTGTAGAGCACATGGCAGTAGCCCAGTCTAGAAGTCACGAGGCGGGGACTTCAATCCAGTGCACAACCAGTGCATAACCCAAAGCTGGGTAAAAGCTCCCATAGACTTAGTTGTCACTGTTGCTTGAGCAAGATCTGTGAATCCCAGATCGCACTCCAGTTTGTCTGAGGCAGTGCAATCCAATCCAGATAATCATGACTATAGTTATGGATAACAGATGCTTAATACTCTTTCCATGTTTGAGGGTGGGAATGGGAGTGGGGGAGAGATGTTTCCTTATGAATTAGAAGAATTGCTTGGTAAGGGAATTTGAGCATAATTGTCTCCTTGTCTTAGGCTGATCCTGTAGCTTATTGCTCTTGGAGGGACAACTTTTACGCTTATCAAAAGGAGATACTTCTTGATATTTTGGGAATAGTAGCTTTCCTCACAAACATTACAACAGCTTATATAAAAGGATTATAATTCAAGTACTCAGTTTCCATTGAAGTAGCAATGATTAAAATATTTCACCTAATCATCCTTGGTAGTGCAGTAGAGTTAATGATAGAGAAATTATGTGCAGCTGTTTTAGCATCTGCTGTCAATCTTGCTTTGCAAATCTGCTGTGGTGCTTAACTGAATGTTAGCCGGTACTGCATGAGTCAGGAGATAGTGCATTTTTTTTTCTCTTTCACAAAGCAAATATAGACTAAAAATAAAACCATTCTCTAGCACAGCATTACATATAACAGTGTGGTATCTGTCTGCAAATTACCTCATTTAAAATGTGTTGAGAGAATTTTTATATTATTTTCCTGGAATCTTCCAGTAGAAACAATTATTTAAACAATTGTTAGCATTTTCTTCAATTTAACTCTAACTTTAAAAAACCCTGCTGTTCTGTTCGGGTCGTATGCGACCCGAAGCCAAGTTTGAGTCCCTGTAAAAAATTTTCCCTGCATATCTGAAACTTGAAATTTCATGATTTTTCATCATTTCAGGGGTTCTCTCTATGAGAATTTTTTTGGGGGGGTGGGGGGCTTAGTTTTTGCTGGGCAAAAAAAGTTACAAATCTTCTGTTCCCGGGTCACCCTGACCTGGACCGAAAACTCTTCATTTGCAGTGCTTATGTTTGGTCTTTTTGAAAGCTTTTTTCACTTGGAAAGTAGTCTGAACATTTCTGCACACAATGATATGAAAATTGAAATGAAAAAAGTAAATCTTATTGGTTTATTTTGCGGATATAATGCACGCCCCCCCCCCATTTTTGTGAAATTTTTTTCAATTTATGGATAGTTTTGCATGCAAAATGCATTCTATTTTACTAAAGTTGGTGTGGGATTGGTAGCTTGAACATTTCTGAATATAAGAAAAATATAAAGGAACTGAAAAAAATGATTCTTATTGGTTTTTTAATATCAGAAATAACCCCCCCCCCCCCTCGGCTGCTTGCAACCATTTTCACTTTTTATTTTTTTATGCTCCAAATCCGAAATATTCTTTAAAATCTTAGGCATTCATTTACTCAATTTAACAATGCTGATCATCAAAAAATATTTTTGGGGTGGTGGCTAATTGTTTTCTGGGCAAAAAAAAATCATAACTTCGAGTCTGTTTCTGTTCGTATATGACCGGACCAAAAATAATTTTTTTAGGTACTTGAATTTGATCTTTTTGAAAACTTTTTCAACTGGAAAACTAGTTTGAACATTTATGAACATAATGATATGAAAATTGAACTGGAAAAATTGAGACTTGTATTTTTATTTTGATCAAAAAGCCCCTCCCCCCATCCTTTTTAAATTTCGTGTCAATTTCTATTTTGTAAGGCTACAAATCCCTAAGGAATTTTCCCCCAAAAGGTTTGATATACTAAATTGAACATTTCTGAATATAAGAAAAATATAAATGAACTGAAAAAAATGGTTCTTATTGGTTTATTTTTGCCACAAAAGGGCCACCCCCCACCCCCCGGCCTTGCTATGTGCCATTATTGTCACTGTTTATACATATTTGTCTAGAAATATTTGGAATATCCTTTTGAAAATCAACCACATTGTAGCCAGAGAACTAATTTTATGAAACAAATCCATTTTACTAAAAAAAAGTATGTAAGTTTGAAATTAACAGCATAATTTTATATAAATTGAAATAATTGAACACGGGGGGAGGCATACATTTATGTGCAAAATAAACCAATATGCATCAATTTTTCCAGTTCAATTTTCATATCATTATGTTCAGAAATGTTCAAGCTACCAATCCCACACCAACTTTAGTAAAATAGAATGTATTTTGCTAGCAAAACTATCCATAAAGTGAAGACTATTTAAAAAAAACGGGGGGGCGCGTGCATTTCATCAACAAAATAAACCAATATGCATCAATTTTTCCAGTTCAATTTTCATATCATTATGTTCAGAAATGTTCAAGCTACCAATCCCATACCAACTTTAGTAAAATAGAATGTATTTTGCAGGCATAATTATCAATAAACCTAAAGAAAATTCACAAAAACGGGGGGGGGGCATATTTATGTGCAAAATAAACCAATAAGGATTAATTTCTTCAGTTCAATTTTCATATCATTGTGTGCAGAAATGTTCAGACTACTTTCCAAGTGAAAAAAGTATTCAAATTGACCAAACATAAGCACTGCAAATGAAGAGTTTTCGGTCCGGGTCAGGGTGACCCGGGAACAGAAGATTTGTTACTTTTCTTAAACAGAACAGCAGGGTTTAAAAAAAACCCTACATGTTATTATTTAGTCCTTTCTTCATTTGGTACAAAAATCCATCTCATACAGTATAAATCAAGCCTCAGAGTATAGTCTGACAAAACAGTACTTTGGTCACAAATCATAATTGGAAATGAATTCAAGGCATGTGATGGTTGGCCAGATATATCACTTTGATATTCCAGTTTAAATTTTTGCTGCAGGCTCACTGATTCTCAACCTCAGCAGTTTTAAAATATGTAGACTTCAACTCTCACAGCTGGCTAGGGAATTCTGGGAGTTGAAGTCCAACCTCTTAAAATTTTTGAGGTTGAGGATCACAGAAAATATACAGATACAGTGTTCCCTCACTTTTCACGGGGGATGCGTTCCGAGACCACCCGCGAAAGTCGAATTTCCGCGAAGTAGAGATGCAGAAGTAAATTTTGGCTATGAACAGTATCCCAAGCCTTCCCTTAACACTTTAAACCCCTATATTGCAATTTCCCATTCACTTAGCAACCATATAGATTATTACTCACCATGTTTATTTATTAAAGTTTATTAAAAAAATATTTATTAAAGGTGGACGAATGTTTGGCGCTGACATATGATGTCATCGGTGGGAAAAACTGTGAAGTATTTTTAATTAACATTTTTGAAAAACCGTGGTATAGACTTTTCGCGAAGTTCGAACCCGCGCAAATCGAGGGAACACTGTATAAGGAAAATATAAAGTTGTATTCTATCTACTATTGTCCCCCAGCCATCTTCCAACTGGTTACAACGCCTACCAGCAACATTCTACTACTTCTGATTTATTTTGCCACTGCCAAGTATTCAATACTTGAGTACATTTCTATACACAGGAGAGAGTGGCTTGAGGTGGCTTTGTTTTTGTTTATTTTAAGCTTTTTGATCAACTGCTTTGCAGAGAGATGAGAATCATTATAAGTTGGTATTATCCTGTAACAAGAATTTAAATTATGTAAAACTGACCTAACCATAGCCCATAAAATCATCTGCTACAATGTCCTTCCTGTCAACGACTACTTCAGCTTCAACAACACACAAGCACGCGACAGATACAATCTTAAAGTAAACTGCTCTAAACTCAACTGCAGGAAATGCGACTTTAGTAACCGAATAGTTGATGCATGGAACTCACTACCAGACTCTATAGTATCATCACCTAACTCCCAAAACTTTACACTTAGACTATCCACTGTTGACCTCTCCTGATTCCTAAGAGGTCAGTAAGGGGCGTGCATAAGTGCCTTCCATTCCCTGTCCTAATGTTTCTCTTTTACTCATATCATGTATATAAATATTATATCTTTGTATACCACCAATAAATACTTAAACAAACAAACAAACAAATAAATAAATAAATTGTTTAATAAGCGTTAAATTTAAATTTTGCCTCCCACTCATTTTTTAAAAATGTATTTATGTGATTCTGGGCTGGTATGCCCACAATGCAGTGAAAGTTGTAGATACTGGCAAATGTTTACAAAAAGAAACTACTTTCTGTCCTACAGATTCAACATTCATTGTCCTCAAACTATCCAGAAAATGATCCAGATTACTGTGTATGGGTACCACCTGAAGGTAAAGGGGCAGAGTAATTGTGGAACATTAGTTGCTGACAAAATATAGTTTATATATGAACAAAAAATAACCCAACTTAGAGACAGGTGTTCTGGTCCCATTTCAAAGGCTAACCTTGTGCCAGTCACTATCAACTCTAGGAAAGAGGCAATGGCAAACCAATTCTAAAATCTTGCAAAGAAAATTGTAAACTCAAACACATACATATACATTAAAAAAAACCCATCCTAACTTATTTAAAATATAAAGTGAACAAGATTCAATTAGAATGGTGGTTTGGGAGGAGAATATGCTATAGATTCCTATTTGGTCTTCAAAATGGAGTTATGTAAATGCTAACCAAGTACAGTACAGACAAAATTGGTATTCCATCTCTGAATATAATAACCACAAATGGATTTTGGTAGAGAATCAAAGCTATTTCCATCTATATAAAGCCTGGCCCTGCTTTTGCAGGAATGATGCCCTTCTGATCCTAAATCATCTTTGACAGTATTAATTATCTTCTTCCCAATGTGCTTCTGGTCATAGCTGTATTGAAAGTTAGAGTCGAAATAGCTTTGCCTATCTTTGTAGGAGATGAAATAGTCCTTTACTGGGCACCATCAAAAACTTCTGAGTAATTTGTTTTTTAATAATAAAATCACACAGCTTTGTAAGAAGTATACCTACACATATTTATTAGGTTCCCTAGCTCCATTTCTCAAATGGCAAATTCTGCATATATCTTTTGTGTTTCTAATTTATCGATTTGCAATCAAACAATTTGCTAATATATTTTAAAACATTTTATCCTACTCATTTAAGAAAATATTATCTGGATTTAAAATTAAAACTATATAAAAAATAAAATATTTTGAGCAAATTAAAAAAGCCATTGATGTAAAATCGTTGAAACAATATTAATATAAATTATTTTTAAAAGCACTATAGCAAAAAAATATATGTTAAATGTTAAAATATTATTTTCTTTTCTCTCTGTTGAGCAGGTCAAAGTGGTGATGGCAGAACTCATCTGAATGCTAAATATGGCTACTAAATTATGCTGAAAAGTAAAGAAGTAAGTTGCACAGCAGCTGATAATTGGTACAATATGCCATTGAAATGACAAGCAACATTTTTTATTCATTTTCTTTAAACACTGTTTAATGATTCTTGATCCTTACTTAAGGATGCTTTTCCCCTAGACGTAAATGTGTGTATAATGTGCATCATAATGTATATAGTGGTGATGATTAAGAATTTACAGGTAACATAGATATAGCAATGTTTGTTTTATAAAAACTTTTTTAAAATGTTTGTTTTTATTTCTTTAACATTATTTCTTGATGTAAAAGGGGTAAAGAAATTAGTAAATTATTTCTTGATATAAAAGGGGTAAAGGAATTAGTTTTAGATTTCTATTTAGGCAATATGTGTGCTAAGGGCTAGTTCAATACTCTTGATGCTTGGGTTGATTACCAAAATGTTTTCTGCCTGTCTGTGTACAAGTATATATTTCCACAAAATACAATTGCTGATGGCGCTCTCCAGGTGGAGCTGCTGAAACTTAAGCTATTTTTTATCCTTCCTTTCTGTTGCAGTCTTTTCTGTAAAGGTTCTTTGTTGTTTTTTGTTTTTTCACTCTACAAGAAGGTGAAATACCAACACATTCATATCTTGGCCAGTTGTAGATTAGTATTAATGTGGGTGGGAAAGTGTGTTAAACTTTGGCAGTTCCTGAAAGAATGTAAAATATCTAACAACTGGATAGTTGAGCAAGTCAAAGCTAAGGTACAGAAGTATTATGAATTAGTACTAAATAGTACATCTGAGATTTTTTTGGATAAGCCAGAAAAAAGGCAATTATTCTTGATCTAGACCAGGTTTTACATCACAATTTCTGCCCTTATGTTGCATCATGTTCCATATGAGAAAAGAATTGAAATTGTATTTAAAAGGGGAAAAAACAAGCTAGAGGCATACAATAATCTTATCTGCTATGTAAATATATTAGTTATGAGAATGGAACCAGTTCAGAAGAGAAGAGCGGAGAGCACTGGAAAATGTTTACTAGTTTCAGTTTTCTTTTGATGGTAAAATAAAGACTGTAGTTTTGAAGACTTACATTAATAGATTTACTGGCAAGTAGGAATGTGAGAATTGCACAATTCATAGACTGAAAGGAGTACTGAGTTCATAAGTATGGTACTGAAATTAGCTTAATTCCATAAATTATGGGTGAATGAAAGGAGATGTGATTGGGCCTAAGACAGACTTTATGAAATAAAGTAAATCCCCATATTCTGGGTCCTTTATCTAAAGCATAAGAATCTATTTCCGTTTTGTTCCATCTGCAACATTCACATACTAATAACCATTTTTTCTTATAACTAAACAAATTTAAGAGATATTTATATTATATTTATGGTTTTGGAAATATATAGCCCAGAGGGAGTTTTATATTTAAGAGCTCCAGTGTGGCTCCTTTAAGGATCAGAGTCCAAAATAATTTTAATTTTTTTTTTAATGGAAATGAGCAACAAATAAAGTACAAATAAAGTAGCATAAATTTATTTGCAAAATTCCTCTGAAATTCCTAGAAAAGAAAAGTGGCTACTGGCAACTCATGCTTTAGGGAGCTCTGCCCATTTCCCTACAAAGATAAGCTTGGGATATAGGAAATATCTTGGATGAAATAAAACAAGCAGCAATTTCAAAAGTGTGTCTTTATCTGGAAGCAAAATAAATAAAAGTTCCTTCTATTAAGTGGAAGTTTAGCACTAGTTTTGTCCAATATAGTAGCATTTTGAAAATACTATATTTTTCAGATTATAAGACACACCGGTGTATAGGACGCACCAAGATTTCAAAGAAATAAGTAAGAAAAAAAAGTTTTGTCCTCTCCGGCCCCCAGGTGCACTCTGCAGGCCTCCAAAACCTTCTGCGTCCCAATTTTTTTTGCAAAAATTGACCTATTTTTTACCCATTTTTGCAAACATCAGAGTGTTCAGAGAGTTTCAGAGGCCTGCAGAGTGCTTCTTGGGGTTTGGGAAAGGCAAAACTCCCATGCTTTTACGAAAAACAGCCCGTTTTTCACCCATTTTGCAAAAGGGCACACAGAGGGTTTGGGAGGCCTTCACATTGTTCCTGGAGAGTGGGGAAAGGCACAGGTGCCCCCGTTTTTGCAAAAAAAATGGCCTATTTTTCACCCTTTTAAAAAGTCATTGCTTAATTTAAAATTCTCCAATTTCTGTCATAGGTTTGTGGCTAATTTGGGGGGGGGGGGGTGTTAATCTGTGAGTGCTCTCAAAGTTGGCTTTTAAAAAACCAGATTTTCACTATCAGGCGAACTATGTCCAGGCTGCAAAATATGGAAGGCCATAGATGGCAGCAAATTGACTTAGAGATGCATAAGTCCCTCTGCTGCCATCTAATGACTACCTTGATTTTTACAACCTAGAAACATGCCAAAGATACCCTTCCAGTGTTCCTTCTATATATTAAATACAAATGAAAGGCAGTCCTCTTCTTTTTTTAAATCCAAGTGAGCACTCTTTATTTCTTCCCCTCCATTTTTTTTCTCATGCCAGAAGGCACAGAAAGATTTATGAAGGCCTGCACATGGGTGGAAGCTGTGAGGGCATTCTAGATAATTCTGCCTGCTGTTCTTTGTTCCACATTACAGAAAGCTCTTGTCTATGTTCTCCTTTATAGCCTTGTGTGACATAAACTTGCCTCCACAAGCCATAATTGTGCCCAGACTCTGTGTGTGACCACAAGAGTTAAATGAAAAGAAGAAATTCCTGATTGCTTATAGTTTAGCTGTGTACAGTTTTACACAGCAGCTTCATACATTAAGATGGAAATACAAGAATGGGGCAGGAATAATAAAGTAAAGAACAGTGACTGAAAGTCAACCTAGTAATAGGACCAAGCCTCAGATTCATCCAGACAGTAGTTCCACTAGATTAAAGTATACCCAATCATCTCCTCCAGACTTTATTGGACAAAATGTCTCAAAATAAGGAATATGAAAAACAGTGGATTGGGATGGGCTGTTCTTTAAATCGTTATAGAGGCAATTGTTATGAGAAAGGAGATGCTGCTCAATAGATGAAAGATTTGAAACTTTTTTAAAAATGGGAGAAACCAGCCAAGGTTCTTTTAAGATGGCAGAGTGGATTGGCAGTTAAATCAAAGTGTCTGCTTAGAAGTGGTTTCAGCTTCTAATGTGGATGACAAATAATTATTCATATTTTATTAAGTATAAAATACAAATGAAAATAGTGGAAAATAGGGGAGGGAAAAAGATAAAGGTGTAGGAGAAAGTGAGGGAGAAAGAAAGACGCAGATTTCCAACTCTTTAGCTCAGTTGAATAACATAGTAACAGTCTCAACTTTTTACTTTTATATAATATGTATTAGTATTTCTATAACAACAAATTTAAACCCAAAATCAATGAGGACCCGGATTGTGGGGGCAATATGCTGGCTCTGTTAAAAAGTGCTATTGCTAACATGTTGTAACTTGTAAGCCGCCCTGAGTCTAAGGAGAAGGGCAGCATAAAAATCGAATAAATAAATAAATAATGTTTCAGATATATATGTATTTATATTTTTCCCCATCTTAAGCACAAAATCCAGAATTGGTTTCCAGGTAGAAAGGTGGATGTGTTTGTTTCCTTGATTAGAGCAGTTAATTTAGCCATCTTTGCTAGTTCCCTCAGTTTTTCCAGCTATTCATCCATTGTGGAAATTAAAGTATCTTTCCTGTTTTTTGTGCATACTGGTAAAATAATTATTAAGTTCTTCAGACCTATTAATGCTCTGTTATAAAATAAAAGGCTATTCAGCTATTAAATTGGAGTCGTTCTTTTTTTTAATGAGATGATCAGAAGTGTGTGCATGTGAGTGTCTATGTGTGTCTTTGTAGTTGTTTTTGTCCCTCACCCATTTGGGTGGGAAGTTGTTATTTCAGAATCCTTTAAGTAATCCATGTGAGTTTGCCCTCATAAATTTTCATCACCCTCTGTTAATAAAATAATCACATATTTTTTCTTAAAAACAATTTAGCTTTACTGCTTTGACCTTTACCCAAGTCATGAAAGATTTATTGTTGTCTCCAAATGCATCTTTCCAACCCAGAAAGAAACTTAATTTCTCAAATGCTGTTGTTGTAAAGCTGGAAATGTCAAGTGGGCAACCAAATTGCAGGAAGAAATTCAACAGACACAATGCAGCATGTGTGCAATTAAACAGTGAAAGGGGTAGAATTTCATTGTATACAGAACAAATCCTTTTATCAGCTGGCATCTGATCATCGCTTACAAGTTTTGTGGTTAAGTATTTATACACAGTGAACTTATTTCTGCCCTTCCTGGTAAATCTTGGCTGTTTAAAATATAAAACAGATGCTGGGGAACAACTCTGTTTTTTGTAAACCTATGTTTTGGTGAAAATCTTGATAGTATACTTTTGTGCTTTCCCTCTGTGTAAAAATTGCTTGCATGTGTTTCTATTTTGTAGAAAGCTGTGCTTGAGACCATGTATAACTTTTTGTGAAATGCTAAGGTACCATTCAGTACAACTTTAAAAAGTGCTTAACTACTTTCTGTCACCATGCTTTTGGAAAAAAGACTGCTAGCTCATGGGTTGTTGTTGTTTTTAATTATCACACAAGAACTCTATAAAAGGAAAACTAGCATCAGATTATTAAAACAGCAATTTATAAATTCATTTGCTGGTTATGGCATGTGACCTCACTCAAAAAGCAGCCATTAGTATTAGTTTGTAAGCCTTCCAGCCTATGCATGACTTTATTCACAAGCAGAAATAACTTTTCCCATGCAAAATTTGGTGGTATCTTGTTCAGATGCAGCAGTGTGCAGTTTTTTTCTCTGATGTAGGGAGAAGATGTTGAATTTAAGATCTTGCTCCACATTCTCTGAACAAAATAGTTTACATCTGTGGTGACAGTAAAGATTACATCACTTGTCCTTGCAACTGCTACAGCTGGATTGTTCTATCAGGGTGTCCAATTGTAGACTGAGCCATTAAGCAATGAGAGTGATAGGGACAGATAAACGTATGGCAGAGGTTTTCTCATTTTCACTGCAATGCAAAGCACACAGCAGCTGTCATTTCCATACCCAACACATCAAGCTCCTGCCACCTTCAGAACATCTGCTACATTTCCAAATGCTTCCACAATTTCTTTTTAAACTCTTAACATGGCATGGTATGGCATCTTTCAAAGGTTCATATGCAGACAAGCATTTCTGAGGCAACGACTCATAGCATATGAATATATCCGTTTGGAACATGTTTAATCAGAAGATCCCTTGTTTTCACCGGAATCTTCATCCAAACTCCTTGAACAGAAGCATTCTGCATTCCCTGGACTGCAGAGAACAAGTCCATTTTGAAAAATTCACTCTGAAATAGGAAAAGAAGAGACTGTAGTGAGGCTTCTTAAATGAGAATCTGTCATTAAACACATTTATCCATGGTTAACTGAACTAACCTTAATCTGAATAATAGCAAACTAGAAAATAACCACATATGATGCATTTGCACAATTTGCTAGATTAAAATGTAATATTTTTATGGTTCAGTTCGATATGAATATATCTAATAAGACATGGAGAACTAGGAAGGAAAATTCATGAATTTAATAAATGTGCTTAATTAGATTTGGAATCAAAACAGAAATGGCATGGCCACTTGATAGAAAAGACTGTTAGAATAGTTTTTGTCTGTGGATAAAAATTCAATTACAGTTGATTTCCAAATATTCAAGACCTTTTAAAGGAACTGAAAATAACTGAAATATAGGATGATACGATACTTTGTTGCAAATACTATAGTTAAAGTAATGGTGTGCATTATTCAGCATCATTATACAATGCACTAAAATCTCACCATTTTGTGCTTGTGCTCTCAAAGTTTAAGTTTAGGATAGGTATTCTTACCAGTAAAGAGTGAAACTAAACTTAGCAATTGATTAGTAATTGAAGAAGTAAGAAAAGAAGAAGATACTAAATGCGTTCCTCCCATGCTTTTTTATTTAAACTTTTTGCCAAAATTATACACAGAATGAAAACTGAGACTTAAACTTCTAACAAGTCCTTCAATAAGTAAACAAATTAAAGGTCAGACTGAGGTTAGCAGCTTCTTCAAAAATAGAAATAGCATCAATCACTGTTTCCCCATGAGCAAATCTATAATGATCAGTTAGCCACATAAGAAATATTCAAAAAATATTTTCCCTTGTGGATTGTTTTTGTGCTGCCAGTAATAGAGCAAATCCCAGGATGTACTAGAAAAAGGCAAATCAACAGTGATGGGCAAAGGGAATTATTCAATCAAAGGTCGACAAAGGAAGAAAATGGTAGGAATCTGAGGGAGGATGAGAAGAGATAAAGGCAAAGCAGTTATACCGCATCTCCTTTCAGATGTGGAGGAGTTGGGACCAGAGGATTTTGCTGGTGGTGAAACCATAAAACTAATGATCTCCAGCTGTTGAAATAAAAGGTCTATTCTGGGATTCATTAATAGAAGGAAAGGCCTCCAGACCTTTCATGGAGAGCAAAGACAAATGTGATCAATTAAGTGGGGAGAGGATACAGGCAAAGAAGATTATTTTAACATCTGGTCTGTGTGAAATATAGTTTTTTGCAACAATAGGCTGGGTCCATCAGAACACCACATGTTCAGCCCAAAAGAAATCCTTAAATATCATCCTGCTAGTTGAGATAGAAGCTATTTAAGTGGATATATTTACACTGAGAACATCCCACTTCTTGGATGTTCTCCAGATGGCAGAGATTTTTTGGTATGGGCAAACAGTTAAGTCCATCCAGACCCCTTTGGTATTCTAAAATAGTATAGTCAAGACGAGCAGTTCTCAGTTTTTCCTGGCTTAAATCCTACCAAGCTATCAAAAAACCTGATTCCTACCACAATAGAAACAAAAGCTCATTTTTTCTACAAAGAGTAAATATGTGTTCATATGTATTCAGTTATGGTTGGTAAAACAACCAGCTAGATATTTAGATTGAGTTTGACATGCCAAACAAGTCATTCCCAAAGAATTGGGATATGTAGGTGTTTAATAATTACACAATTTAAAGATTTAATTCAAGTTTTAGTGACATCTGTGTTCCATGTAGATTACTTCTCAGTCTCACATTTAGTAAGCATACCTAACAACTGAGAACCAATCTTGTCTCCATACAGGCATCCCCATCCACTTAGATTCTAAAATCAGAGACCTACAGATTCAGCACCTGAATCTCCCCAGGTGAAAGTTGTTGAATTTTTACCTTTTCATTTCAATGGCTTTTACATTTTCACTATCTAATGTTATTACAAATTTTAATATACAGTGATACCTTGTCTTACAAACTTAATTGGTTCCGGGACGAGGTTCTTAAGGTGAAAAGTTTGTAAGACGAAACAATGTTTCCCATAGGAATCAATGGAAAAGTGATTAATGCGTGCAAGCCCAAAATTTACCCCTTTTGCCAGCCGAAGCACCCATTTTTGCGCTGCTGGGATTTCCCTGAGGTTCCCCTCCATGGGAAACCCCACCTCCGGACCTCTGTGTTTTTGCGATGCTGCGATTTCACTGAGGCTCCCCTCACTGGGAAACCCCACCTCTGGACTTCCGTTGCCAGCGAAGCGCCCGTTTTTGTGCTGCTGGGATTCGCCTGCTGGGATTCCCCTGCAGCATCACAAAAACACGGAAGTCCGGAGATGGGGTTTCCCATGGAGGGGAGCCTCAGGGGAATCCCTGCAGCACAAAAATGGGTGCTTCGCTGGCAATGGAAGTCCGGAGGCGGGGCATCCCAGCGGCGGCGATGGGTTTGTAAGGTGAAAATAGTTTGTAAGAAGAGGCAAAAAAATCTTAAACCCCGGGTTTGTATCTCGAAAAGTTTGTATGACGAGGCGTTTGTAAGACGAGGTATCACTGTATAGCTAATTAAGCTGTGCTATTACAAGCTCTGTATTTCACTTGGAGTGCAAAATATTAAGTTACAGGCTTTGGGAAATGGTTTATTTAATAATAATAATAATAATAATAATAATAATAATAATAATAATAATAATAATAATAATACAATTTATTTGACTTGTATGCCGCCCCTCTCCGAAAACTCTAAAAATTTACATCTTTATTGGTTATATTTTGAAGTTGTTTGTCTTCGAACAAATAACAATCATAAATCTGGGAACCAGTCATAAATTTACTTTTTCAGGGGTTTCATTAGTTTGAATAGTCATTACACAGAGCAGAGCTGGGCTGTAATCAAGGACTACTCTTGCCAAAATACTAATGGCTCAGTAAGATTTTCCCTTTACTATCTTAAGACTTCCAGGAGATGCCATTGAAGTTTCTTGCTATATCTGATCACACACCAGGGTTCATAAAGAATCATTCATAGAGTATCAAATTCAAGATAGATCCAGCATTTTTCAGTCTAATCAGATATGACAACCAGCCAGTAAAATTAAGCAATTACTGGAAACCAATTGAGTTATGGGAGAAGAAGGAAAGCCTTAAATGCTATGTGATATATTCAAGATTACAGTGATTCTTTATGAAGCAAAAAAAGAAATTTCTCACCCAGATGAAAGAGCTCGTGTTTAAGCACTTTCTGAAGCCTTTCAAATTGATCTGTTGGGGAACATCTTTTTACAAGCAATCCTTATAAAGGTCATACACACTTAAATTGGAGAATCTTAACTGAGGCAGTAATTATGATCTACCGTAGGATGGAAGTTAGATTAGGATTCCAAATCATGTGCCATATTATTCTCCAATCAATCTACCCTATATGGGAGCAAAGGAAATCACAACCCCTCTGATCCCAAATTGTGATTTACAATTTGTGCAGTGAAATGAACCAAGGCATAAAGTTTATTGATTCCGTATGCATACTGATGTGATTCAAGCTCTTCTTCCAAAGTTAAAATAGTGTTAAGTTAGCCCTATAAGAAAAGCTGGAAAGTAGCTCTATGAGAAAAGCAAGTTAAGGTATTTCAGAAAAGCTGAAATATCAAGGAGCACTAATATTTTGAAAAAGAACTATGAAAATACACCTTTTTTTTTTTTGCTCTTATTTACATACTAAGCAGTTTTGGCTTGGTTCAAAATCTTTGCCTGCAGGAATACCACGAGGGACCCAAGAATGGAATGTTAATGCAAAGTTGTCTGAAATATTTCAGCGGGGAGTTGGCTAAAGAAACATGTCTTCACTAGGCTTCCTAGATTTATTGCTTACATTTTTCGTATCTTTCTCCAAAGATGAGCTTTCTTTTTGCTTTTCATAAACACACAATGGCATCTGGTGTTCAGCCAGTTACAAAATTATACCTATTGAAGTCTAAGCTTTATGAGTAGGATTTGACCCAGTACATTCACAGAAGAAACTGTAATGCAAAAGAGACTTTAGGAAATGTGACTTCTGCTAGTTTTCCCTCTACTGTTTTCTTATACCACCTCATCCATTTTTCCAGAGGGTTTCTTCAGCCTCCAGAGTATTTGTTTCTCCCAATGGGAAGTGTCAGTCAAAATAATCTCCCTGTCTCACTTATTCCAAAGGAGTGCTCCAGAAGTAGACTTCCAGTCACTGATCTCAAAAATCAACTATGAAAAATCCCCAAAATAGGGCATGAAAAATATTTCTTCTCTTGCAACAAAGCAACCATTTCAGACTTACTAATTGAAAATTGTGTGCCTGTAGCTCCATTAGGCAACTGTATATAGGCCACCTCTTTTCTTTTCAATGCCACAGCGAAATTTTTGTAGAAGTGTTCTAAAGGTAAGTTCTGATTAAAAAAACAACAACTATATGTTATAAGCACTTAAAAGATACTATTTGTGTGATGGCCCTTGAAGACTGCTTCTGGCTATTTATAAAGTGACCATTAAAAAAAATCTTAACAGGTTTGCACAGATAAAGTGGAACATAGCATGCTGGCTAAAGAATTTTGGGGAGTTGAATTCCAAACATAAAGTTGCTGAGATGGAAAAACACCAGGCAAGATCTTCAAAAAGCTATTGCTTTTAAGATGTTCCAGGTTTAGAACTTGTTTTCAAAGGGAGTCCCTTCAATCAAGAAAGTAGGCTTCAAGGTAGGCTGGGTGGGGACTCTGAACCATTGGAAAGCGATTATCAAAAGTAATAGCCTGAAAGTGCTGTTTTCCATAATCATTGATCCAGGCTGTTCCCAGACTAAGTTCCAACTAGCTATGAAACTCCTGGGCTTGGTCTGCTCAGCTGCCAAGAAATAAACTGCGCAATGTCAGTTTTCCAAAACGACTGTAGACATCCTCGGGCTTAGTTCCAGCTTTCAGTAGTTGTCACCTTCCAAGTATTCAATAAAACCCTTTATTAAAAGTATTTCAAAAGGTTTTGCACCAACTCCCACGTGGTTGTTCTTCTTTGAGGCATATGGTTTTAATAACTAATGAATTTTATTTATAAGCCAAAACAATGTTGTTAAATCTAAGAGGAATAACAAAAAGCCACTTGTTGAAGGTCATTCTATGTAAAATGACTAACTTCACAAGCATTGGAATTGTAGAGGGGGGAAAAGCCCAGTTTTTCCATTCAAAACTGTTTTACTTCTCCTTGACAATCATATTTATCTATAAAAGCAGTGAACTAATCAACTGCACAGCTAAAAGCTTTCTAGAAAATTTAGCAATGGTCTAAAATCTGAAAAAAAATCAATTATTTAAATTTTTACAATGTCAATCTTTTATTTTTTTAGTTTGTTTTAATTATTTGATACAGTATTTTAGGGTTCTTTTTGCCCACCAAAACTATTTTGCCCATTAGGCTTAGGGCACCAATTAATTAAGTATGTTACCTTCTGTTATCTCACTTATGACAAATATGTTAGAGATATAGATTTATGTATATTGCTTTAAATGTGTTTGTATTTGTTTTTTTAAAGAATTTCCTCCTTTGAGGAACCTACAGTATCTTTTAGAATAGAATAGAATAGAATAGAATTTTTATTGGCCAAGTGTGATTGGACACACAAGGAATTTGTCTTGGTGCATATGCTCTCAACGTACATAAAATAAAATATACATTTGTCTATGTCCCTAGCTGAGGAAGCATTTAATTAAATAAGAGATCTCAAATGCTCTTTTTTAAAAAAAAACTCCAGGCACTTCTGCATGCATTCTTCAATAATATTTTAAAATTATTTGGGAAGGTTCTGTCTACATAGCTGTTTGTCTATTACCATATTTTTCAGACTATAAGACACACTGGTGTATAAGGCGCACCGAGATCTCAAAGAGATAAGTGAGAAAAAAAGTTTTTGTCCTGCAAGCCTCCTAAACCCTCTCTGCATCCTGGTTTTTTTGCAAAAATAGACCCATTTTCCACATGTTTTTTCTAAAAAAGAGGATTGGGGGGACCTGCAAAGTGCTCCAGGGGGCTGTGAGAAGGCAAAAACACCCCTGTGTTTGCAAAACAATGTTCATTGTTTTGCAAAAATGGGGTGTGGCCCATTTCTTACCCATCTTTGTAAAACTTGGGTGGGCAGAAGGCAGAGAGGTCCTGGGAACTGGGGGAAGGCAAAAATGCCCCAATTTTTCGCAAAAATGGGGTGGGCAGAGGATTTGGGAGGCTTGCAAAAAGCTCCTGGGGCCTGGGGGAAGGCAAGAATGCCCCCGTTTTTGTGAAAAAATTGCCCATTTTTACCCACTTTTTGCAAAAACAGGGATGTTTTTGCCTTCCCCCAGTCCCCAGGATCACACTTCAGGCCTCTCAAACCTTCTGTGCATCCCATTTTTGTAAAAAATGGACCAATGTTTCACAACAATGGGATGCAGGGGCGGGACTTCATGAAACCAAAAATGGCTGTAAACGGTGTATAAGACCCAGCAACATTTTCATCCTCTTTTAGGGGGGGGGAAAGATGTGTCCTGTACTCCGAAAAATACAGTACTGTATATTGATTTGTATAATATAGCCACTCATCTTGCAATTATGACTCTGGGCAGTGAACATAGGTTTAAAACTAACATGATGAAAATAGTGAATACTAACAACCAAGAACAATAATAATAGCACAATGGCTTGTACGGGCAATCAAACTCAAACCACACAACCACAACATGTGAAAGAAACCATAGTGAGATGTGTGAGTTGAGCCTTCCTTTTTTTATTATTTTACATTTGTCTCAAACAGTAATCTAGGAAGAATGAAAAAGAACAAGTTAACACTTTGCTACATTACCGGCATAGCAGTCAATACAGTACTTGTTTGTTTGTGCTTTTGAATCACAGTCCCAACATTGAAGTATAAAGAAAACCCACTCACAGATCAGTATTTACATTCTGATTCTCACCACTTCAGGAGCACAAACTGGGAATAATTAGAACCCTACATCACCAGGTTGAAGATTTGCCTATCAGCAAAGGGAAAAAAGAGAAAGTACAAAAGGAAGCTCTCATAACTTGTGAATATCCTAATGGGGCCTTCATCAAATCCACAAAAAGGCTCTCCTTCAATAACAGACCAAACAAGAGAAAAACAAATGGAGCAACATTGTCGTTCCATATGTTGCAGAAATATCTGAAAAGCTCAGGGGGATTTTCAACCAATACAACATATATGCACACTTTAAACCCAAGAATACATTAAGATAGATGTTTGTCCATCTCAAGGACAAAACAGCCAGACACAGCAAAGCAATGTGGTATTGATAACATATTGCAGCAAGTCCAGAGGTGGGTTCCACCCGGTTTGGACCAGTTCTATAGAACCAGTAGTAAACTGGTGGGGACATCATGGAGCTGATTCTGTCGGTTTCCGGTCCATGGGTGCTGCCATCTTGTTTTTGGCTCCTGTGCATGCTCAGAAGCTGTTTTTTGCTGGGGGGGTGTTATTGTTGTTGTTTTGCTTCTGTGCATGCAAACATTTTTGGCACTATACATGCCCCCGAGCAGTGCAGTCACACAGCGCGCAATGCACCCGCAGCTACATGGTGTGGGAGGAAGCGAATCAGTGGCGAGATAACTTAGAACCCACTCCTGAGCAAGTCATGTGCAGACTTGCATATTGAAAAAAAAAAACCTGCTCATTGCATTCTTGGTTTCTCTTCTGAAGGTCTGTTGTGATTTTGGCAACACAGAGACTCACATTTGGAAAAATAAATTTAAACAAACTCAGTCTGCAAAATTCTACATTTGTTAGTCCTATCAGATGTTCGTGACTGTCTCCTGTAAAATCTTAAGGAATTTGGAAAGCCTTACTTGAGAATTATAAAATGCTAGTTAGATTTGTCTTATCATAATTTGGAATGGGGTTGTTTATACATGGTAGGGACCCAAGTGCTGGCAAATAAATTGTCAGACCAAGATCACCCATGATAGAACTTTAACTCCTCTAAGCTTATTGTATTGTTTAGCATTTACAGTGATCCCTCGATTAGCACGGTCTCGATTAGTGCGAAACGCTACAACACGGTTTTTCACAAAATATTAATTAAAAAATACTCCACGGTTTTTTTGCTATACCACGGTTTTTCCCACCCGATGACGTCATACGTCATCACCAAGAGTCACTTCTCTGTCTCTTTCTCTTTCTTTCCTGTCACTATGCTTCAATCATTTTCTCATTTCTCTTTTTTTCTCCCCTTTTTTCTATCATTTCTCTCTCTCTTTCTTCCTCTCTCACACTCTCTTCCTCCCTTCTCTCTCCCCCCCTCCACTTGCCCACGAGAAGAAAAAAAGCAACCTCTGCCGGGCAGCTCCCCTTGTGCCCCCGCTTTGTGCCTGCCTCTTTTGGGGATTTTTTTTTCTTTTCTTTTTTGCGCTGGCGGCGGGAGCTGTTGGGGAGGGCTCTGCCGGGAAGGCCTCTCAGCTGCAGAGCCGAATGGGGGCGGAGGCAACAGCGGAGCCCGGCGCTGGGGCCATGCGAGGCTGTTCATCCAGGGGGGCGTGGACTGGCAAGTCGCCCTCCTTTCTCTCTCTTTCTCTCTCTTATACCACACCGGTAACAGGGAGAGAAAGAGAGAGAGCGGAGGGCACCTTGCCGGTCCACGCCCCCCTAGATGAGCGGCTCCGCATGGCCCCAGCGCCACCCAGGCAAAGGGGAAACCCCAAGATCGCCTGCCACTTGCCGCTTGCCGTATTGCAGCGAAGGAGGCGAAGCAAGGCTCCAAGCTGCAATACGGCAAGCGGCAAGCGGCAAGCGATCTTGGGGTTTCCCCTTTGCCTGGGCGGCGGGAAGACCAAGGGAAGGTTCCTTCAGCCGCCCAACACCTGATCCGCTCCGCAGCGCGGCAGCAGCGAGGAGCCGAAGATGGGGTTTCCCCTTTGCCTTTACCCCATCTTCGGCTCCTCGCTGCTTCCGCGCTGCGGAGCAGATCAGCTGTTGGGCGGCTGAAGGAACCTTCCCTTGGTCTTCCCCGCCGCCCACACGCAAACTCCACCATCTGCGCATGTGCGGCCATGAAAAAAATGGCGCGCATGCGTAGATGGTGTTTTTTACTTCCGCACCACTATAACGCGGAAATCGATTAGCGCGGGAGGTCTTGGAACGTAACCCCCGCGCTAATCGAGAGATCACTGTAGTACAACAAGGATTCAGGAGAAGGTTTATATTCTAAAGCAGTGTTTCCCAACCTTGGTCACTTGAAGATATCTAGACTTCAACTTCACTGGCTGGGGAATTCTGGGAGTTGAAGTCCAGATATCTTCAAGTGGCCAAGGTTGGGAAACACTGTTCTAAAGCAAGGGTGGGCAGCAGGCAGGACGGGGTAGAACACAGTTCCACTGGCAGAAATGAAGATGTGTGCACAGCTCCAGCTGATCGGCAGTTGTCACTTCCTGGATTACTGGTCTCGGCTCAGCTCTCCATTTTTTCCCTGCTGTGTCTGCGCTCCAAGCTTTTTTCCTCTTTCCTCCTTTCTGGCCTCGGACGAGCTTCCCTCTCTCCTGCCTGGCTCCCCTCCAGCCTCATGCGGCCACCTCCCACCTGAGGTGCAAGCAGAAGGCGTGGGTGGAAGCGACGCTGGCAGCATTTATGCTTCGGGCAGCACCCGTTCCCCTAGCTACCCAGCCTGAGGCGGTGGGCGACCCAGGAAGGAGAGCACAGGAAACGCGAAGCAAATTTTCACCCCAGTGAGCAACACTGGTAAGGTTGTAAGTCAAGGATTTAACAGTTCATGATGATTGTTCAAGCCATTCCCACCTGATCACATGGCCAGCAAGCCACACCTACCCAGTCACATGACCATTAAGCCACACCCACAAAATAAACCACACTCACAGTGTGGCAGTAAAAATTTTGGCTGCCCATTACTGTTCTAAAGTATTTGCTAGTTCAAAAAATAAATCAAAATAATTTCGCCAAGCATTAGATGGTATGTTAGTAAAGGGAAGGGACTGTTTTAAAGGCACCATTTCACAATCAAATCTTTAGCAAAGTTAGTTTTTTGAGCAAAACAACTGGATCAGTGGTAGGATGAAAAAAAATTACTATTGGTTCTGTGGGTGTGGCTTGGTGGGCATGGCAGGGATAGGTTACTGCAAAATCCCCATTTCCTTCTGATCAGCTGGGACTCAGGAGGCAGAGAATAGATGGAGGTGGGGCCAATCAGAGATGGTATCTATCAGTTCTCTGAGCTACTTAAAATTTCCGCTACCAGTTCTCCAAAACTGGTCAAAATCTGCTGAAACCCACCTCTGATCAGGATCTATTTGATTCCTTTAGTATGTAAGGGCAGTGGAAGTCAATAATACTGGTTCCTAGAAAGACTGCACACTCAAAACTTCTTTGGGAAGCACTTTTATGTTAGGAACACAGTTATGTTGAATCAGTCCATAAATGTTGGCATAGTAAAAATTTCCAGGGTTTTAGACTATTTTTCCTCTCGATCATTACTGGAGTTTCTAGCAATCAAACTAGATATGTTTCAAACTCTACACAGGTGTTCCATATAGAGTTACAGCTTTGGGTCACTGCTTCCCACTTAACTCTTGGAAATATTTTACCCTGGAACGTGGCAGAAGGTTAATACTGGCAAGTCTTCTTTTGTTTGTCTCAAAAGAGGCATTTTACTCCTAAATGTGATTTCCATGTGCTAGCACTAGAAAAACACACTAAAGCAGTGTTTTTCTGTCTGACGACTAGGGATTTCCATGAGCTGCAGTTAGTTTATTTACTTACTTACTTACTTACTTACTTACTTACTTACTTACTTACTTACTTACTTACTTACTTACTTACTTACTTACTTACTTACTTTGTTCGATTTTTATGCCGCCCTTCTCCTTAGACTCAGGGTGGCTTACAACATGTTAGCAATAGCACTTTTTAACAAAGCCAACATATTGCCCCCACAATCCGGGTCCTCATTTTACCCACTTCGGAAGGATGGAAGGCTGAGTCAACCTTGAGCCGGTGATGAGATTTGAACCACTGACCTACAGATCTACAATCAGCTTCAGCGGCCTGCAGTACAGCACTCTACCTGCTGCACCACCCCGGCTCACATTTGGACACATCTTAACTTGTCAAGGTTGAGAAACATACTCATCTAAAGGATTTTATTTTTATTTATTTATAAAATTTATTTGCTGCCCATCTCGTATCCAATTTAAAAAACACTGAAAGGCATTAAAATCAGCCGTGGTAAAGGAAAAAAACCAACCCACAGCAGATAAAAACATTAAGAGATAAAATCATGGACACAAAAGGGCAGAGAAGAAAGCTGGACTCATGGTGGGGAAAGATGGGGTTTGATTTTATTTAATCAACCATCTCCAGTATGAAACTCTCACTTTGTGTCCCCAAGCCTCTGGATGATCCAGGACTTAAGGCTTTTTCTAAACATGAAGAAGGTGTGAGCCAATCTCACTTCAGGGAATAAGATGTTCTAGAGCGCAGGAAGGCTCTTCTCCTGGATCCCACCAGTCAAAATACCTTGGCTGAGGGGATCCCCAGTATTTATTTATTTTATTTATTTATTCGATTTTTTTTTTTATGCCGCCCTTCTCCGTACACTCAGGGTGGCTTACAACATGTTAGCAATAGCACTTTTTAACATAGCCAGCATATTGCCCCAACAACCTGGGTCCTCATTTTACCCACCTCGGAAAGATGGAAGGCTGAGTCAACCTTGAGCCGATGATGAGATTTGAAGCTCTGACCTGCAGATCTGGTAGTCAGCTTTAGTGGCCTGCAGTACTGCACTCTACCCACTGTGCCAACTCAGCTCATTATGCCTCCTCTGTAGTTGGGGTCCCATTTATTACTGTGATTATCAGACATAAATGTAAAAAAATGTTGTTCAACGTCATCAAAATTACCTGCTGACAGAGGACTTTATGGCAAGGTATCATCAATACGCCGATGATACCCAGTTATACATCTCCACCCCATGTCCAGTCAACGAAGCAGTGGAAGTGATGTGCTGGTGCCTGGAGGCTGTTGAGGCCTGGATGGGTGTCAACAAACTCAAACTCAACCCAGACAAGACGGAGTGGCTGTGGGTCTTGCCTCCCAAGGACAATTCCATCTGTCCGTCCATTACCCTGGGGGGGGGGAACTACTGACCCCCTCAGAGAGAGTTCGCAACTTGGGCGTCCTCCTCAATCCACAGCTGACATTAGAACATCATCTTTCAGCTGTGGCGAGGAGGGCGTTTGCCCAGGTTCGCCTGGTGCACCAGTTGCGGCTCTATTTGGACAGGGAGTCTGCTCACAGTCACTCATGCCCTCATCACCTCGAGGTTCGATTACTGCAATGCTCTCTACATGGGGCTACCTTTGAAAAGTGTTTGGAAACTTCACATCGTGCAGAACGCAGCCGCGAGAGCCGCCGTGGGGCTTCCAAGATTCGCCCACGTTTCTTCAACACTCCGTGGCTTGCATTGGCTGCCGATCAGTTTCCAGTCACAATTCAAAGTGTTGGTCATGACCTTTAAAGCCCTACATGGCATTGGACCAGATTACCTCCGGAACCGCCTGTTACCACACGAATCCCAGCGACCGATAAGGTCCCACAGAGTTGGCCTTCTCCGGGTCCCGTCGACTAAACAATGTTGTTTGGTGGGCCCCAGGGGAAGAGCCTTCTCTGTGGCGGCCCTGGCCCTCTGGAACCAACTCCCCCCGGAGATTAGAACTGCCCCCACCCTCCCTGTCTTTCGTAAACTACTCAAGACTCACTTATGCCGCCAGGCATGGAAGAGTTAAGATATTCCTTCCCCCTAGTCCATTACAGGTTATGCATGGTATGTTTGTGTGTATGTCTGGTTTATAATAAGGGTTTTTAGTTGTTTTATTAATTGATTGTTACATGTTGTTTTTTATCATTGTTGTTAGCCGCCCCGAGTCTGCGGAGAGGGGCGACATACAAATCAAGTAAATAAATAAATAAGGTAGAAAGGGAATCCTATGGAAGAGCTTCATGTCCCCTTTGAAGATATCTCTGATGATGAGGGTTTCGTCATCAAATGGAAAGACAACTGGATGTGGACCACACGTCCTGAGGAAACAAGGTGAGAAAGGAAGGCTGACTCCCATGGGTTTGTCTATCATGGAAATGCAATAAAGTCACCAGGAATAAAAAAATCACTTTTAAAACCTGTTAATACTCCCAATGGTTCTACTCTCATCAGCCCCCAAGAGGCTTCCCAAAATGTGAAACCAACGTAAGTTGTATAACCAGCGGTGGGTTTCTCCCAGTTTAGCAACAGCAGGAGGCTCCGCCCACCCACCTGGGATACTTCTATGCAGAAGCATTGGGCGATTGCACACGTGAACCAGTAGCAACAGGATTTAGAACCCACTGCTGTGTATAATCAATTACATACAGATGTTTTGTGTATACACAATGCAGATTTTTCTTGATGAAAAGATCATGGAGTATTGCCCCACAAATATATCCCACTACCATATTCCACCCTATTCCCAAATAAACAGTCAATTCCCAAACTGTAAGGGTATCAGCAAAAGTTATTTTAAAAAATGGTGGGCACAGAAACTAGT
This sequence comes from Erythrolamprus reginae, assembly GCF_031021105.1. Taxonomy (NCBI): domain Eukaryota; kingdom Metazoa; phylum Chordata; class Lepidosauria; order Squamata; family Dipsadidae; genus Erythrolamprus; species Erythrolamprus reginae. The sequence goes on from NC_091950.1 coordinate 353,845,377, forward strand.
TTTTAAAAACGTGATTACTACTGTTCCTGCATTAATTGAAATTATCTTTCTGAGAGGAATTGCAGATGTTAAAATAAGCTGGTAAAATTACTATACACATAAACCTAAAATTGAATCCAATTAAGTTCCAGTTCTATTTAAGAAATAAACAAGCATTTGTTTTCTGCCATGGGTTTTCTCAGTTTCCAAACTGTAACCATATGTAACAAGAAGTGCTAGATCCATATAAACATGTACAGATTGTGCTGGATTAACAGTCCAGATGTCAACAATTTAGCTTCTCCAAGAGAATACAATATAGATAGAGGTCTGTACCCAAGAGACATTGCATAGAAAGTTGTTGAATTCATATTTCATATTTATTCCAGAATTTTACAGTCCTACTTTCTTAATTTACCTACGTTGATCTATACTGGCAAACCAGTATAGATCACAGTACTGAGACAATTAAGACTAACACTCTTTGAAGCAACTGCAATAAAAGGCATCAAGCCATATATTTTCTAAAATAAACAGATCAAAGGTTTGGCCTTTCTTTGATATTTTATTTATTTATTTGTCAAAATGTGTATAAGATAATAGGTATGGTATAGACATAACCAAAAGCAAAGTAGGTATAGGTAAATTTGGACAATAGGACAGTAGAACAGGGACAGTAGGCATGATGATGCTCTTATGCACATCCCTTATAGACCTCTTACGAATGGGGTGAGGTCAATGGTAGACAATCTAAGGTTAAAGTTTTGGGGCTTGGGGAAGAAACCATAGTCAGGTACTTCATTCCATGCATTGACCACGCTGTTGCTGAAGTCGTATTTTCTGCAGTTGGGTTTCAAGTGGTTTACATTGAGTTTGAATCAATTTTGTTCACGTGTATTGTTGCGGTTGAAGCTGAAGTATTCATTGACAGGTAGGACATTGTGGTAGATGATTTTATGAGCTACATTTAGATCAGATCGAAGGCGATGTAGCTCTAGGTTTTCTAAGCCCAAAATTTCAAGTCTGATGGAATAAGGTATTCTGTTGTAAGCAGAGTAATGGAGTACTGTTTTTGTGAAATATTTCGGGACTCTCTCAATTATATTAATGTCCGATATGCAGTGCGGGTTACAGATGGCTGTATTGGAGGATTGGTCTGGCAAATGTTTTGTATGCTCAGGTTAGCAGATTAATATTGACAGAGAAAAAGCTATGCAAGATTAGGTTAACAACTCTTAATGACTAAGGTCCTTTACAGAGTGAGGATCGTCTACAAGGTTGTGTCTTCCAAGTCTGTATTTTGTGTTCTGAGACAGAGACAGAGCATTTATTGGTTGAGATTTGATGTTGCCAGTTATCAGACCATTGTGATACCTGTTTTAGATTTTTTTTGAAGTATTTGTGTTGAATAGTGGTGTTGTTGAATAGTTTAACATCGTCAGCAAAGAGAATGCAATTAGTTATAATATGATCACAAAGGTCGTTTATGTAAAAAATGAATAGCGTTGACATGGATCTTCTTTCCTAAGATTTTTATCCCTCCTTTACCACCATGACACACTTTAATTAATACATTACGATCAGCCAGCTCATGAGGGAGTTAGCAAACAGTTCTGGTATAAGCCAGGTAAATATATAATTACTGACAAACTAGCCCTTCTTAGCAAGTCAAGCGCTTGGTAACTGGGAAAATGTCCAACTTTATGCAGCTTTAATCCTCCTCTGCCTCCCTGATCATAAACAAAGCAAAAACACTTGATTACCAGAATGATGGAACAATTACATTCCAGAGGAGTAGCTGTGTGAAAGCTACTTTTCAGGAAGCAGGGATAATATAGCTTTGATCTTCTTTTAAATGCATATCTTGCCATTGGGAGGCTGGGGAGGAGAATGAGAGAAGGGATACCACCTAAAACAATAAACCACCTTCCCCAAAGACGAAGAATGTATTAAGGGTCACAATTAACAGTTCCAGATGCTTGAAGCAGTCAGGGGTGATGAAAGGACTAGCAAGGAGATCTGGAAAAATGACATGTTTTATTTTGCCACGGAAAATGGTTAGGAAACAGAGGGTGGTAATATCTTAGAATGCATGCCCGAGTATCCCAGCTAGGCAAATCCAAATACACTGGTACCTCTAACTACAAACGCCTCTACTTAACAAACTTTTCTAGATAAGAACTGGGTGCTCAATATTTTTTTTGCCTCTTCTCAAGAACCATTTTCCACTTGCAAACCTGAGCCTCCGAAACTGTAACTGGAAAAGACAAGGAGAAGCCTACGTGGGGCCTCTCTAGGAATCTCCTGGGAGGAAACAGGGCCGGAAAAGGCGGGGAGAAGCCTCCATGGGGCCTCTCTAGGAATCTCCTGGGGGGAAACAGGGCCTCCATCCTCCCTGTGGTTTCCCCAATCACACACCTTATTTGCTTTTACGTTGATTCCTATGGAAAAAATTGCTTCTGCTTACAAACTTTTCTACTTAAGAACCTGGTCACGAAATGAATTAAGTTTGTAAGTAGAGGTACTGAAACGAATCCAGATGCTGGTATTCTTAGAACGGTACTTTAATTCAGCTCAGAGAAAGAGAAGTGACAGCTCAGCAAGGCAAGTGACTTTAGCGAGTACCGATCTGCTTTGCCTGGGAGAAACCACTTCTTTTATACTTTTGCGGTTCCCGCCAAAGCAAGGAGCAGCCGCGTCTGAGCCAATCAGGAGCGACTTCCTGACTCCGGCTCAGACAGCGCTTTAAACAGGAAGAAACTATTTACAGTTGAAACAAGGTAGCCATTACGGACACAACAGGTACCACTATACTGGATATGGCTTTTGCCAACAGGATAAATCTATATTCTGGTTAGAATAGGAGGCAATTTTCTAAAGGCCTAAATAATCTTGGAAAGTTTCAGTCTTCCTGCAGGGAAAAGGCTAGTTTAAATCATAATAGACCAGATCTTTAAGATTACATATCCACAGACAGGAAAAAAATGAAAACATATCCTAATCAAAGTCAACGCTTGATGACTACATGGAAACAACCAATGCAGCTTTCTTCCTTCAAAAAGACAGAAGTTGTTCTACATGGACCTCTTCCAAGATGTTAATGACTTACCAATCTGACCTGCAGCCCTAAATATTGCCTGGTGTTCTCCCATCCAAGTATTAACTATGTTTTAACTTGACAAGATCACCTAGATGTTGTCATCTGCCGAGACATAACCACAGGGAGCATTGAAGTTTGTGCACTGAGAAATTATATGCTACATAGAATAGATTTTATTGATAGTTAGGAACATGAGGTAGAAATTGGAATGCAAAAGAATTATGTTAGGTGGACATGGAAAGAGATACTATGTATGTAGTACCCTCCTTGCTTTCCGCATGAATCTGCAGACTCTTCTATACCACCAGGCCTGGGGCTATTAGATTCCAGCCCCTGGCTGATGAATGCTATGTATGTTTGTTATTTGAATGGGAATGACTGACTTTTAATGTAACTGGGGATTTTAGATTAGATTAGTTAGTTGAAATTAATTAGATTTAGGACACTTGTATTGTATTGTTTTTCTTTTATATGTTGTAAGCCGCCCCAAATCTTTGGAGAGGGGAGGCATATAAATCCAATTAATAAATAAAATAGTAATAAATAAATGTATTAGAATGTAGGCATCAGAATGATAATAAGTGGTAAGTTCACACTCAAGAATAATTGTACAACCCTAGCACTGTTTAAAATAGTATATTTATTACTTATTTTTACCTTTGTTTCATGGCAAGTGGAACACCAGGACAATTACACTGTTTTCAATATATTTGTATGCAAACGATAAAAATATATATTTTAAAATAATTGACTAACCAATTAAATAAACAGATCAATTAAAATAGACAATTCTAGACCTGTCTAGAATACCTCTTATAGGAATCAGTGGAAATTATCTCAATCAGTTTTATAGAGGTACGCCAGCTAAGTATGTTGTGGTTTTGTTCACAAAATTAAATGTGAGAGAATCAATGGCATGCAGTTAGCTGAGTTAATAGTACAGTGGGCCCATTTCTACTTAACTTATTTTAGTGTTATGTTAATTTAACCATGTACCTCCCATCCACACTGCCCCAAAGGATTCTTAATAGTAGTAATCTGGTGAGATGTTTATGTATCTCTGGTCCCCCTCACACAGATTATGGTTTTACTTCAGATTCTTGTGAGTAAACAGGATGCCTTTTAAACCACTTTATTACAAAGTTACAAAACTGCCCGGCAGTAAATGCTATTAAACATAGATTAAAAGCTGTTAAACTGAAGCTTTACCTGTAGGCTAAAAGCTAGGGAATTGTGCTATGACTTTTCTTTCCTAATTTCCCCATCTCTGGCTTCAGATCCCAATGAAAACTTTTAACGCAAGCTGAATTCATGTAAATAACTTCGAAACAGTTTAAAAACAAACTATGAAATCTAACCCAGGCCAACTCCTGGTGAGACAGTTTGACAAGAAGGATCTAGAATGTTCCATAGCCCTCTGTGAAAGCTGGAAAAGATCTTTCCTGGACAGTTGTTGATTCTTCTCAAGCGAGTGAAGGAAGGGGGTCCTTGTTTGGACAGATGTCGGTTATATATCACAAGGCAGAAATCCTAGCAGTATGTCAAATCCTCAGCTGTTTATAGTTGATTTTTTCTTTTCCTTTCTTTCCCCTTCCCAACCTCGATTCTCCAACTAACTTTAAACCATTGCAAAAGGACATTCCCCCCACCCACTGACACTCAACTGAACACTTTTTTCACTAAAATCTGCATCAATCAGGATAGGTGGAAGTACTTGTGTTAGTATGCAGAACTGGATATGTTTCCAAAAGTTACTTTAAATTTAGAAGGGCACAGACTACAGAAAAGACATTGAAACTCTAGAGAAAGTGCAGAGGACAGCAACCAAGATGATTAGGGAGACTATAACATATAACGTCTATGGAGAGGGGTGGCATACAAATCTAATTAATAATAATAATAATAATAATAATAATAATAATAATAATAATAATGAGCAGTTGCAGGAACTGGGCATGGCCAGTCTTATTTGTTTGCCACGGGGGGGGGGGGGCGGATCGAACTGTTTTCCAAGGCACCAGAAGGTCAGACAAGGAGGTCAGTTTCAAGAAGAAACTGACCAAGGAGAGATTCAATGTGGAAATAAAAAACTTTCTGACAGTGAGAGTGATCAACCAGTGGAACAGCTTGCCTGTGGAGGTTGTGAGAGCTCCAACACTTGAGACTTCCAAGAGGAGATTGGACTGCCATTTGTCTGAAATGATATAGGGACTCCTGCTTGAGCGGGGGGTTGGACAAGATGACCTACAAGATCCCTTCCAACTCTAGTAATCTAAATCTAAAGATTCTATAGCAACTCAATGCTCAGTTCAGTTCAGAGTATATACCACTAATCAGAGAAGATCCAAGGTCCACATCCTGAGAGGAGGTCAACCACAAAGAACTATGCTGGATCAATATTTTTTCAATTCAATGTTACAAGTAAAGTACCATTGAATTGAAAAAGTGTTGACCCAGCATAGTTGGATAGTTGTCATACAAGGAGCAGTTACTGTTATAGAGCTCAAGGTTTTAGAACCCTCCATAACCAAAACCAGCAGTTGCTCAAAGTCCCAAAGGCTTAATGAAATTCACAAGCAACACAGCCTAATCTTATCTTCTAGACTGATAATCTTCATTGAGTCTAAAAGCAAGTATGATAGAAGTTACCAGACTATTCCCTGTCCCTCAATCTATATTTTCAAAATTTAAACAACTAGTGAATTTATGATCCTTTTTCAATAACTTATCTCAACCCCAAATTCTTTCTATGGATCACTATAGAGAGAGAAGCACATGGCACATCTGAACATTATAAAGCTTTGCAAAATACTGTATATAATATGGGGTCTCAATTTCTTTTTCATTTCTATCCTATGCTGAATTTTTGCTTGTTCAAGAACTGGAGATAACACACTCACAAAATACATACATATTTATGGCGCATAATAGCAAAAGTATGTTGTTGTTAAGTATATTTACTCTGACCATTAAATCCTCCAATATAATTTCCTGTAAATAATAAAAATAAAAAGGAGCTTGTTATTTTCCCTTGTTTGTTATGAAATTGCACATCTACGCTATTTTATTCTACAGTTTTATTGTAGAAAGTATATACTGTACTTCCATTTCACTTACTGGAATAATAGGCAACTCATGATAGTGAAAAGTAAAAAATAGCCAGCTTCTTAGAAATCATACTTAGATTGCACTAACAAAAGCAGATGATTTAGATCATATGAAAGGCTGTCCTAACTTATTATACTGCATTTGGAGTACTGCTTTAGAATAGCAATAGCACTTAGACTTGTATACCACTTCACAATGCTTTACAGCCCTCTCTTAAGTGGTTTTCAGAGTCAGCATATTGCCCCCAGCAATCTGGGTCCTCATTTTACCGACCTCTGAAGGGTGAAAGGCCGAGAATCGAACACCAAACTGCAATCAGCTGGCAGTCAGCAGAAGTAGCCTGCAGTTCTGCATTCTAGCCACTTCATTACCACGGCTCATATGGTACAACATTACCTGTCTTGGACTCTGATGAGAGCTCCTTAACTGAATCTCCTTAAGCAGAGTCAAGAAGGGATGTTGCCACTGCAAAATTTCTTCACCAAGCAAAATGCTGGATTCGAGGAATTCCAAAATTCCTTCCAGTTTTATCATAGTACAATTCTGTTTTTGTCTGTCAAAGCTGAAAATTGTATTACCTGGAACGATGCAGGGAGAAGCTGCTATGAAATTCTTGATATTCTAAATATTAAAAAATATGTTCTGGACAATGAAATATTATTTTCAACTTGAATGTGGGGACACTGCAATAATCAGTAAGTGTGAGGTCCTGTTATAAGTTACTTTGTTCAGAGGTATTGTAACTCTGAACAGTTGTTAAATGAATGGTCATGTGTGAAGGACTAATTTCACTTGCAAATCTTCAGGTGCAGATCTTTGGCAAAAGAAATACTTCCCCAGAGCATACAAAGAAAGTGATATTAAACACAGGAGTAAAAAGAGTACTGAAATGAAAAAGAATGCATAGAGAGCCTCACCAGCCACTTCCAACACTTAGTTGTAAATATTTATCTGGCGGCCTCTAGTGAAAGACATGGACTGAAATCATGAAAGCTTCAACATGGCTGCCCTCCAGGGGTCTGAATTTTCTCAGCTGATGGTGTGGTGATGGCTGGACAGGCAAGTGCATGCTTTGCTGAAGGATATATAGCATCACACATTGGGAAAGCCAAAAGAGAAAGTGTGGGAATGCAATCTGAGTCTAACACTGGGGGGGTTTGATGAGATGAAGAAATGCTCTTTTGAAGAGGGCAATACTTTTTAAGATGGCACGCATGAAAGTGAGAGGAAAGTTTTCATGTTACTGCAGTCTTAAATTTTTTCCCCTGAAACTGTAAATTATATGTACTTGTAACTTGCTTACTTTGTCTTCTGAATTGCTTAATGCATGGACTGGTTGTGTTGTCACTTCTGAACTGCAACATCTGCCCTCATGTTTGTACGAAATATACTCAATCAGAAACTTTAAGTAAATGTTGAATAGAAATGGGGAGCGCCATGCCGTGTGAAGTCTTGAAATCAGAGGGCTAGATCCATTCTTTCTTACTATTACCAACTAGAACAGCTCTTGGAGTAATGATCAGGGGTCTAGAAACCAAGACTTATGAAGAGAGACTGCGGGAACTGGGCATGGATAGCCTAGAGAAAAGGAGGGGCAGAGCAGACATGATAGCAGTCTACAGGTATACGAGGGGTTGCCACAGAGAGGAGGGGATCACTTTATTCTCCAGGGCACCGGAGGGCCGGATGAGGAACAACGGCTGGAAGCTGACCAAGGAGAGATTCAACCTGGAAATAAGGAGGAACTTCCTGACGGTCAGAACGATCAACTAGTGGAACAACCTACCAGCGGATGTTGTGAACTCCAATACTCTGGACATTTTTAAGAGGAAATTGGACTGCCATTTGGCTAGGATGCTATAGGGTTCCTGCTTAGGCAGGGGGTTGGACTTGATTACCCGCATGGTCCCTTCCAACTCTAACAATAAATAAATGAATGAATGAATGAATAAATAAATAAATAAATAAAAATAATGATACAAAGCTCTCCACTGCCAGACACTGAAGATTGTCCAAAGGCTTTTATGATCAATGGTACTGAATCAGTAGTTTTAAAACTCGCTGCTACTGGTTCGTGCATGTGCAGAAGTGTCCCAGGCACATGGGCGGAGCTTCTCACCACTGTCGCTACCAGAACCTGGTGGAACCCTTCCTCCTTTCCTCCTTGTTCTCTCCCTCCCTCCTCTGGCTTCCTTTCTCCCTCCCTCCCTTCTCTGGCATTCAGCTAGCCACCCTATTATTCCAGCTTTCTACAGTTGTGGGGGCCACTGAATGACTGAAATGGAATTAGCTGTAGGCCATGCACCTCTTTTCTCCACGTCCCCCATGTTCAAACACTTTACAAATGTCTTTTTCCTCAGTTTCTTTCTTTTGTAGTCATTCAGAGGCTACGCATTCCTTTCACTTGCAGCTTATATGAGAGAGCTTATTGAACTCTCTCTTGTTAAGTGATGAAGAGCCTCTGGGGTTTTTGAAAAAGAAAAGTTAAAACTTTGCATTTCCTCAAGTCCCCCTTGGTCTTCTGCTAGAGATTACACCCGGGCATAAAAGAGAGGCTGCCGGGCAGCTGGGATTCATGCACACCCCTTCAGTTACATGCAGACATCATATGATTGCCACTGAGGAGAAGCAAAGGGACTAGTGTGAGTATCTCACAAAGCCTCAGTATGCGCAGGTTTTCACTTGTTGTGTGAAAGGGCCTTTTGTCCTAGGCTAGAAAGAACAGTGAAGGGGCAAGATTTTCCCCTCAGACAAGCAACTTCTCCACATCCTAGATGTCTTTGTTATGTAAAGGAAAAACACTTTCCCTACAGACTGTTTTCAAAATCAATATAGGAGTAGAAATCCTTAAAAGACAATGCAATTCCACCTCCCTCAATTTAGAATTTAGAAAAACCTGCCAACCCTTCAGCGAGACTAACTCCCACCCATATGAGTAAGTATTGGATTGTCATCACCTGAATAAATGGAGATGTGAAGGCATGATACAATCTTATGTAGGCATCCCATGTCTGGGCTGCAATAATCCAGACAGCCGCTAGCCACTAGCCAGCAGGATCCTAATCTGAAATTGCAATCATTTACATCTTCTTCCTTCCCTGAGATTTTTAGGGGAGCATGGAATGTGTGGCATAAAGGTGCAACATTCATATGACTGGTGCATGCCCAAGGATAGCAGAGATTATTTACAAACAAATCAAGTTTCAGAGTTTCATGTAATGTAGAGTTGGCCTTCTCCAGGTCCCGTCCGTCAAACAATGTCGGCTGGTGGGGCCTTGGGGAAGAGCCTTCTCTATGGTGGCTCCGACCCTTGGAAGGAACCAACTGCCTCCAGAGATCCACATTATCTCCACCCTACCAGTCTTCCAGAAAGCCGTTAAGTCCTGGCTTTTCCAGCAGGCCTGGAATTAGGCTGATTTTAAGTAGGTATGGTTTTTTATATTATTGTTATTATTGATTTTTATTATTAGATTTTAACTGTTTTTATTGTTGTTGTACTTATTCCAATTGCTTGCTGCTCAGAGTCCTTTTGGAGTGAGTGGCATATAAATACAATAGATAGATAGATAGATAGATAGATAGATAGATAGATAGATAGATAGATAGATAGATAGATAGAGACTAGATAGATAGATAGGTAGATAGATAGATAGGTAGGTAGGTAGGTAGGTAGATAGATAGATAGATAGATAGATAGATAGATAGATAGATAGATAGATAGATAGATAGATAGATAGATAGATAGATAGATGTGGCATGTCCTGCAACAGCAACAGGGTCTCGAATGTGAGCCTGCTAATCATCAGCCCTACATTCTAGCTTCATGATCCATCTCATTCCCTGCTGATGTTGATGAGATTTGCTCTTATATTTGGAAATGCCCTCGCTGAACTCCATGGCTCCTGCTGTGGGTCCTAGAATCTTTCCAGGAAGAGCAAAGGGAAGAAGCAGACTGCTTGGTAAAGGCAGTCACTTGTCCATAAGATGAGAAGTAGCTATTTCACCTAGTTCTTGTCCTCTGCAGCATAATTCATTATACCTTCTGCTCTGGGCCCCATCCACGTGATGGGAACTGGTTGCCTATTCTTCCCTACTCTTAAAGTACCTATCTATACAAGTCCCCTTGTATATTTGAATCAAATCTACAAAGGAAAGAAGCCCCTTCTCTTGCCAGTATCACAAAACGCTTGGGTAATTTGTGCAAAATGAAAACAGATATAGCTCTCAAAATATTTTTCGTTTAAAAAATAACTACCATATTGTTCAGAGTATAAGATGCACCTTTTTCCCTCGTGAAAGAGAATGAAAATCTGGGTGTGTCTTATACACAGACTGTAGCTGTGCCCAGCCTCTCAAACAAAGCTTTCAGAGGCTGAAACAGCCTCTCAAATGCAGTTTTGCAAGGCTGAAAACAATCTCTCAAATAGAGCTTTGCAAAGCTGAAAAAGCAGCCCTGAAATGGAACTTTGCAAGGCTAATATGCACCTGTTTCAAACTATTTGCTAAGGATGCTATCCGGATGGATACTAGTAGGGGAAAAAAATTCTTATTTTCCTTCCCCAAAACTAAGATGTGTCTTATATTCTGGTGCGTCTTCTAGTCCAAAAAATACAGTAATTCACTTGAAATGAGGAAAGAATAAAGAAATAGGCTTGAATTATGTTTTACATAAATATAGATCTGTGGTTACTGTTTGATCTGTTTGCCATGCTTGATAAAAGTAAAAACTTCAGGAGTGGAATGCTTTCATAATTGTTCAACACTCAACAGGGAGTCAGGCGCCCATTTCCAGCAGCAAAGCAATAATAATGATAATGATAATAATAATAATAATAATAATAATAATAATAATAATAATAATAATTTATTAGATTTGTATGCCGCCCCTCTGCAAAGATGCTTTGGCACTGCATTTAGAGAGGATTCTTAGACAACACTTCCCAATAAAAACAATTGTTTTGCATGTTGTTTTGTTTTTAACTTGTAAAATTGCAATAAATGTATTTTTTTAAACAAACAAACCAAACCTTGAGTACTTTTGGGAGCCCCTTTTAACCTGCCATCTCTGCCATAAAAAAAACTCTGCAACTATCATCAGCAAACTATTTTATTTTTTGAAGCAGATAGCTCTTGATATGCTTCAGTTTTTAATTCTTTCTGAACTTAGTTTAGCCTCAGCTAGCCTTACAAAATAAAGCTTTGGCTTCATTTCGGGAATAACCTCACCCTTGTTTCCAGTCAATGCACACCATGCTGATGGAATATAGCCAAGTTCTTGGGGCCAAGATCCAGGCATGCCTGCTCCCAGGAATGGGTGTTGGTTTCCCTGCTGAGGAACAGATTTCACTTCACCTTCCCTGCCATCCTCCCCAACCCATAAATCAGGCTCTGATTTAGGGATGGATCCCCCCCCCCATTCTTTAGCCTTTTCACCTTCTCTTTTTTTCCAACACTTTTAAACGGCACCTGGCTCATTGACCCAGCAAGAGATTTATTTAGCACTTCAAGAAACTCAGCTACGTTCCAATAACTGAAAGTTGAGGTTTTGCTATAGAAAAGCCAGGAGTGACTTAGTTATAGAAACCACCAGCCAGGCTAGACACAACATTGCATTACAGGCAGTGAAGGGCTGCAAAAAGTTTTACTACCATACTGTGGGCATGACTTATTTTGTGGGTGTGGCTTGCCGGCCATGTGACCAGGTGGGAGTAGCTTGACGATCATGTGACCAGGGTGCTTAGCTTAAAGGTCATGTGGCCAACATGATGTCACTCATGTCAAGGATTTGGGTTAGAATGCCTGGCATCTCCTCGCCTCAAGGAGATACAATTTTCCTATCTATTTACTATTATTGAACATCCAAAATATACTATTTAATTTGATGAATATGTGCCATGTGTGTACAAACATATTTATTTATTTGTTTGTTTGTTTGTTTGTTTGTTTGTTTATTGGATTTGTATGCCGCCCCCTCACAAAAGTATACATTATCTACTATATAAAGTGTATATATATATATATATATATACACACACACACACGTACACACAGCTCTTCTAAAATTATACACATTCAACCTCATTTACTGCGATAGGAAAAACATACCCAGAGCCCAGAAGGGAAAAAAAGTTCAGCATACCTGACCAAAATTTTTCTACCAGTTCTGTGTACCTGACCGTACCCATGGGAGCCCATCACTGATTACGGGTCTCATCACCTCTATTGATATGGCATGGTCTGAGATGGGTGTTGCATCCAACACATGAAGAAGACACCAGGTGGGGAAAGGATGCAAAACAACCTGCAGCAGGATGTGACAGAAAACTGCAGCCTGTCACATCTCCAACAAACAAATTGGCAAAAAGTGGGACTGTCTGGTCACCTTACCCTAAACTCCCAGGCCGTGACTCAGGGGTGAAATGCTACCAGTTTGGCCTCGTCCGGGAGTACTGGTAGTGGGGGGTAACAGGTGATTCGGAGAAGCGGTATAGAGGCAGTAGCATGAGGCTCTACCCACCCACCTGGATTTTCTTGTTTTTAACCCTCTGGGCATGTGCAAAGCATTCTGTACATACGCAGGTGAAATAGCGTGTGTGCAAGCAGAGCGAGGGTGAAACTTCCAATCTGGTAGGGAAGGTAAGTAGATTTCACTGCTGCCGTGGCCAACTACCGGATCGTGGCCTATTCAGAATTGGGCCATGCAAGTGGCTTTCTAGAGTGCAAATACACACAGGTGCAGCTCTATATCTGCACGCAGTGGGCCAGCAAGCACTTGCATGCTAGTTGTATGTGCCGGCCACCATTCATGCAAGTTGAGCTGTGTGAATGTGCACCAAGTCCCCCTCTCCCCCTCCCCCTTTCCCCAGCTGGGTCACCAACCTACAAAGGTTGTGCACTACTATCCTGAAATCCCAAATGTATCAGTAACTCCAGAAGATTGCCTGCCTTTACTCCACTTATTCACAGTATGCTTTAGATTATGTAGATCTATTATGTGGTCACCAGGAGTCAAAAACCTGATGACACATAATCAATCAATCCTTTTATCATTTTATTTATTTATTTGATTTCTATGCTGCCCCTCTCTGAGGTCTTTTTTTGTTAGGAATATTGTGGGTAATCACCAGCGGTGGGTTAGGAGCCTGAACGCTAAATTATGCTCGCCGCCGTGGCTCGTAAGTTCCTGCGGGGCCAGCGTGATTTTGCTGCTGTACCTGTGGAGACAGCAAAATCACGCACGGAGCCACGGGGGCGCCCATGTTTCGGCAAGTTTTTTTTTGCTTCCGCACATACCGAAACACGGGCGCACATGCGGTTCCATATGCAATGTTGCTACCTCCATAGGTGCAGCAGCAAAATTGTGCTGGCCCCACAAGAACTTACGAGTCATGGTAGCAAGCGCAATTTAGCGTTGCAGCTCATAGCCCACCGCTGGTAATGACTTATTATTCTTAAAACATTCTATTGATGTTAGTTTGTTACATTTCAATGTATTACACCACAGCCTTCCTGCCTCCTCCTGTTCCCAGTCCTGAAGAACAGAGCTTAATTGAAATTTGGAAGTCAGAAAAACTTTAAAACCTTGATGAGACCACTAGACATAGAAAGGCAGGACACTATTTTGTTTGTTGGTTTGGTTTGTTTGTTGGTTTGGTTGGTTGGTTGGTTGGTTGGTTGGTTGGTTGGTTGGTTGGTTGGTTGGTTGGTTGGTTGGTTGGTTGGTTGGTTGGTTTAACAGTGCTTCACAGCCCTCTCTAAGCCGTTTACAGTGTCAATACATTGCTCCCAACAATCTGGGTCCTCGTTTTATTTAGAAGGACAGAAGTCTGAGTCAACCTTCAGCTGGTCAGAATGGAACTTCTGGCAGTGAGCAGTGAGTTAAACGCTTAGAGAGGGCTGTAAAACACTGTGAAGTGATATAAAAGTCTAAATGCTATTGCTATTTACATGACTAAGTAGAGAGTTCATCAGGAATTTTAAGACTTGAAGTCCAACTAACATGGCAGGTCTAGGATGTTGCAGAAACCCAGCTGATTGTGGCTTATCGCCTTGCTGTGCTTATTAACAAAGCATTGTACAAGATGCAGCTTAGCAAGAAGCATTTTAAGAAGAGGTTTGCCAGGAATGTCAAGTGGCAGATAAACATCGTCAGTTATCGAAAGGTAACTAAGGAAAACTTAAAATTAAATGACAACTCCCTAAGTAGCAGGAAAAGATTGGAAAGTCTGAGTTAACATTTATGGCATCTCAGGGGGAGAGAAACTATTGTGCCAGGGCAATAGGCAGTTACTTTGTGCCTGGTAGTGCTTTTGGGCTGGGCGGCTATTATATTTCAAATTCCAAGGACATGAAGGCTTGGACATGCTAATATAACCCCAGGGAGAAAAAAACAGCAACTTTCTATTGTTGGTATATAACTGCTAAAATAACTTGCTTTCAAGCCAGGCGCATAATTGGCTTGATTAGTAGTTCTACACGAAAGGAACAAAACAGGGGCCCCACATGGCTTTTGAGTTATATAGTGAATAAGGCGAGGATACATTAAGAGACCACAACAATAAGAGCAGGAAACAGAAATACAGTACTCTCCCAGTATAGAAATGTAGCATTACCCCCTGCGTAGTGCTGGAGTCTCGTTCTTCTGACCATATTTGGTATGGCCACCAGTCAACAGTGGTCCCTCGCTCAGGCACTTCTACCGGCCTGGATCATGTAGGGTCATGGTAGTCAATCTCCTCTCAGCAGGCAGGTCATGTGGTGGGGTGATGGCAGTGATGGGCTACCAAAATTTTTACTACCACACTGTGGGCGTGACTTATGCATTTTGTTTCAGCATTTCCGGTTCCGGTTCAAGCAGTGAGGAGATGGTGGGTCCGCCGCTCCTCTGAAACGACGGTGAAAATCATCAGAAAAATGTATTAATCCAGGGTGAGAAATGCCCGAAGTCTGTCTGCTGCTGCTGCATCTTGAGGGCTTGAGGGCTGGAGATGAGATATTCCCACCCACTGTAGAACTGCTGAGAGAGATTGTGGCGTGGAGAGGCAATCAGCTGGGACGCGGAAGATGGCGTCCATGCCTGGTGCGAAATTTAAATATCGGAGGGAGGGTCCGACTCACGAGGGAGGACACGCACCCGACATGGTATTCCTCTCTGAGCAATTGAGTAATGGTCTGAGACTAAGGGGCTTAGAAGTATTGCCTTTGTCATGGTCAGACCATTTCCTACTACAGCTTGACTTCCTGGCTCCAATCCTTCCCTGCAGGGAGGCGGAACCAATTAAGATGTTCCGCCCCAGATGCCTGATGGACCCAGATGGCTTTCAGATGGTGCTTGGGGTTATTCCAGATGCACTCATCCACAGTTCGGCGGAGTCTCTTGCGGAAGCCTGGAACAAGGCTGCAGCGGAGGCTCTTGATCGGATTGCGCCTTTGCGACCTCTCCGTGGCGCTAGACCCGTAGAGCTCCATGGTTCAACGAGGAGCTCTGGGAGTTGAAACACCAGAAGAGACGTCTAGAGAAGCGATGGAGGAAGAGTAAGTCTGAATCTGATCGAACACTTGTAAGAGCTTTTATTAAGACTTACAAAGTGGCGCTCAAGGCGGCAAGATGCGCGTATCATGCCGCCTTGATTGCATCAGCGGAATCCCGCCCTGCCGCTCTGTTTAGGGTGACCCGCTCCCTTCTTAACCAGGGGGGAGTTGGGGAGCCCTTACAGAGTAGTGCCGAAGATTTTAACACGTTTTTCGCTGATAAAATCGCTCAGATCCGGGCGGACCTCGACTCCAATTGGAAAACAGAGTCGACTGACAACGAGTCAGTTGAGGTGACTGGGGCCCATACTTGTCCACCTGTCTGGGAAGAGTTTGATCTGGTGACACCTGATGAAGTGGACAAGGCCATTGGAGCTGTGAGTTCCGCCACCTGCTACTGGATCCGTGTCCCTCCTGGCTGGTTTCGGCCAGCAGGGAGGTGACACGGAGCTGGGTCCAGGAGATTGTCAATGCTTCCTTGGGGAGGGGATCCTTTCCATCATCCTATAAAGAGGCGCTCGTGCGCCCCCTCCTCAAGAAGCCTTCCCTGGACCCAGCCGTATTCAATAACTACCATCCAGTCTCCAACCTTCCCTTTATGGGGAAGGTTGTTGAGAAGGTGGTGGCACTCCAGCTCCAATGGTCCTTGGAAGAAGCCGATTATCTAGGTCCCCAGCAGTCGGGTTTCAGGCCCGGTTACAGCACGGAAACTGCTTTGGTCACGTTGATGGATGATCTCTGGCGGGCCCGGGACAGGGGTTTATCCTCTGTCCTGGTGCTTCTTGACCTCTCAGCGGCTTTCGATACCATCGACCATGGTATCCTTCTGCACCGGCTGGAGGGGTTGGGAGTGGGAGGCACTGTTCTCCAGTGGTTCTCCTCCTACCTCTCCGGTCGGTCGCAGTCGGTGTTAGTGGGGGGCCAGAGGTCGACCCCGAGGTCTCTCCCTTGTGGGGTGCCTCAGGGGTCGGTCCTCTCCCCCCTGCTATTTAATATCTACATGAAACCGCTGGGTGAGATCATTCAAGGGCATGGGCTGAGGTATCATCAGTATGCTGATGATACCCAGATTTACATCTCCACCCCATGTCCACTCAACGAAGCAGTGGAAGTGATGTGCCGGTGCCTGGAGGCTGTTGGGGCCTGGATGGGTGTCAACAGACTCAAGCTCAACCCGGAGAAGACGGAGTGGCTGTGGGTTTTGCCTCCCAAGGACAATTCCATCTGTCCTTCCATTACCCTGGGGGGGGAATTATTGACCCCCTCGGAGAGGGTCCGCAACTTGGGCGTCCTCCTCGATCCACAGCTCACATTAGAGAACCATCTTTCAGCTGTGGCGAGGGGGGTGTTTGCCCAGGTTTGCCTGGTGCACCAGTTGCGGTCCTATTTGGACCGGGACTCACTACTCACAGTCACTCATGCCCTCATCACCTCGAGGTTCGACTACTGTAATGCTCTCTACATGGGGCTACCTTTGAAAAGTGTTCAGAAACTTCAGATCATGCAGAATGCAGCTGCGAGAGCAGTCATGGGCTTACCTAGGTATGCCCATGTTTCACCAACACTCCGCAGTCTGCATTGGTTGCCGATCAATTTCCGGTCACAATTCAAAGTGTTGGTTATGACCTTTAAAGCCCTTCATGGCACTGGACCAGAATATTTCCGAGACCGCCTGCTGCCGCACGAATCCCAGCGACCGATTAGGTCCTACAGAGTGGGCCTTCTCTGGGTGCCATCAACTAAACAATGTCGGTTGGCGGGACCCAGGGGAAGAGCCTTCTCTGTGGTGGCCCCAACCCTCTGGAACCAACTCCCCCGGAGATTAGAACTGCCCCTACTCTCCTTGCCTTTTGTAAGCTCCTTAAGACCCACCTTTGTCGTCAGGCATGGGGGAACTAAGACATCTCCCCCGGGCATATACAATTTATGAATGGTATGTCTGTCTGTATGTTTGTTTAGGAAATGGGGTTTTTAAAATATTTTTAAATTGTAATTTAGATTTGTTGTAAATTGTTTCACTTTGTTGTGAGCCGCCCCGAGTCTGCGGAGAGGGGCGGCATACAAATCTAAATGATAAATAAATAAATAAAATCTTTCAATGCAAATTGGGTGTTCTGGGGTGGAGCTCCAAATTTTGCTACCGGAACTGTGTTCCTGACTGTTCCCGAAGGAGCCCATCATTGGGTGATGGTCAATCTTTCCCCAGCTAGCAGGGTACCTGGTTGGTCAGCCTTTCTTCCTTTCTCTCTCCTCTCTTGAATTGCCTGCTGAGCTCTCCTTCCACTGCCTTTGCTCCTCCGTGGATTCCTCTACTTGCCCCACAGAAGTCTTTCCTCTCCTATCTCCTTCTCTCACTCAGGCTTGCCCCACAGAAGCCTCCTCTATTCTATCCCCTTGTCTCCCTCAGGATTGCCCAGTAAAGTGTATATTAGTTACCAATTTGACCACATGATATTGTTGGTGGAGTCGGTGAAAAAAACCTGAGCAATCTTATCTATGACATTTTGGATAATGAAGTCCAACTCACCAAGGCTGAGCAAGCTCATGTGGATATGCGCCCAATACACCAAAGGCTGAATCTTGAAAAATGTATCTGCTTCTTTGAGTATCTCTGTGTATTTTAGAATCTATGTCAGTGATTGTTGTGGTTAGCTCTGGCCCAGCTCCTGCCCCAAGGACTGTGGATGTGGGGGAGACATCCACATGCTGCAGGCCTGTTTTGCCCCCGGTGGAATCTGCTGATGAAGGCTCCTCTGACCAAGAAGACATGAGTGACAGGGATGAGGAGTGTGGCAGACAGCTCAGAAGGAGATAAATTATCTAGCTCCTCCTTGGATTCAGAACAAGAGTTAATGATACAGCCACGCATGAGGAGAGCGATGCATAGGCAACAACAACTGAGAGATTATTATCAAAGAAAATGAGGCCACTTGTGGTTGGGTGAGGCTGCGGTAATTAGTGAGGCTGCTATAAAGAGCAGCCTGTGGGTTTGGCCATTGTGGAGGATTATCTGATTGTTATGTTTCGTGACTGCTTTACTGACTTTGACCTTTTGTGTGCTGATTTTTCCCCGCTTTGAAACTAAACCAGGGCAAAGTGTGTTTCACTTTGTGAACAAAGAAGGACTGTGAATTGCCTCACAGCTTCAAGCTAAGTATCACAGAACTGATAAGGGACTTGTACAAATTACCAGTTTGTTTGGAGACAAGTGCTCTTTGCTATCCCAAAAGAGGGCTTGGTTTAAGTGAATTTTCATTATAAAGAACATTGTTTTGAATTTTCAAACGTGTGTGTGTCTGAAATTGTATCTGTGCATTTTTGGGAGGATTCTACCAGAGAGCTCGACAGAACAGTGATGCTGAACCTTTTTTAGCTCAGGTGCCAAAAGGGCCACGTACATCCACATGCCCACACCCATAATACAATGCCACACACACACATGCACACAACCCCCCATGATGCTCCTCTACCCATGCGCACAGGCCTGACTGGAGCCTCCGGACGTCCAGTGGGCCCGTTGGCTTTTTTGCTCTGTCTAAGGTTCAGGAAAGCCTCCTGAAGCCTGGGGAGAGTGAAAAATGCCCCAACGGGTCAACTGGAATTTTGGAAATGAACTTCTGGTCGGCCCATTGGACTGTCCCTAGGGTTCAGGAGGCTTTCCTAGTGTAGAGGCGGGCAATCTGGAGATCTCTGATGCTTTGACTTAAACTTTCATCTGTTCCAGGTAATATGGTTTGTTGACGTTTGCAGATGAGACATTCTCTTCTTGTGTATGAAATTAGAATGATAGCAGGCATTAAGTGGAAAATAGGCCCACAGGAATGGGAAATTATCAAAATAGAGGGGCAAACTGAACTGAGGCTTTTGAAAGATAACAGGGTACAAGTTATGTGTTCAACAATTTGAAAAACTTTATTCAGGTGCAATAAATACATGTAAAAATCAATCCCATATTTCTTGAATTGTTTCTATGGATTGCTTCAATATGAAGGTACATTTTTCATAGTTAAACCCACTTACAAGCACAAGAAGGGTGTGAGTGTACATAGTGTACAGTCTAATGTCTTGTCCAAGGCCAAGTGTTCTTTAAGATAGAAGGGATTAATCAGGATAGGAAATAGATACCACGTTTTGGGCTGTCAAATAAGGTATATGCATTTCTCCCTCAAGGGATAGTATCCAGTCTTGCCAAGCCATTTTAATTTGAAAGCCTTTCTGTGTAGTCAGTTCCTATGATTATGTGGCAGTGGGAAAAGCTCACCCTACCATGAGAATCTACCAAGTTTGGATCACATTCAATTCTATTTAGTAAGCTCTGGGATAACCACACAAATTCTGAAGTTCTAAACCAGCAATGGCTAACCTTTTTGTCCTTGCGTGCCGAAAGCACAACAGCACGCACAACAGTGCCCACACATGCCCACATCCACAATGCACTTGCAACACCCTCTTGTACTACCCTCTCCCCCCATATCCCATTTTGGGCCTAACAGGCCTTCCTGAAGCCTCCTGGGACCAAAAAGAGTGCACTCCCTGCCTGCTCCCTCTTGATCATACCTACACTGTTAAAAGTGTTATGTCTCCCTTGTATGCAGCTTTATTCCTCTCTAGCATTCATGTTTATTCATGTTTATTGTTCAGTGAGGCATTTGCTGCTTCTCTAGGAATTACCTCTATGTACAGTGTTTTAACTGCATTTTGATTAAACAACAGCACTGCAGACCCGAAAATCAGCTGGCACGTACATTTATTTATTTATTTATCTGATTTATATGCCGCCCCTCTCCGTAGACTCGGGGCAGCTAACAACAATAATAATACAATGTAAACAAATCTAATATTTAAGTTAACTTAACCCCAATTTAAGAAACCAATCATACATACAGACATACCATGCATAAATTTTATAAGCCTAGGGGGAAGGGAAAGTCTCAATTCCCCCATGCCTGACGACAGAGGTGGGTTTTAAGAAGCTTACGAAAGGCAAGGAGGGTGGGGAAAACTCTGATATCTGGGGGGAGTTGGTTCCAAAGGGTCGGGGCCGCCACAGAGAAGGCTCTTCCCCTGGGTCCCGCTAGACGACATTTAGTTGACATGCAGAGCTCAGCTGGGAAGAGTTCTTGTATGCCCGCAGAGAAACTTTACATGGTACGTGTGCCATAGGTTTGTTATCATGGCCCTATAACATTCTTCCCCACAAAGTAGCCTCCACCAGGTCCCCTAAATATCTTGCTATATGGACACTGCCAAATTCACTTACTGCGATCTCAGGATTTTGTTGAAAGACTACAAATACAATTAGGTTGTAATTCTCGTTCATTTTTCGCTGGTGCTCAGACAAAGATTGTTGTTCATATAAAGGTGGCGAGGAAAAGTGCAACTAAACTGTGAAAGGGTCAAGAATCTTTTTCTATTTGAGCTAAGGTTGCAAAATTCATGCTTACGTAGTTTTCCTGGATTTGCACAAGATATTCCAGTTAAGTAACTTCGTGTTTTCTTCTTGAGGAATAAAAATATTTTAATGTTGACTCCAAAGGTAGACTGTTATACTATTTTAACATTAAAATGTTTTGAATTTCCTTAGGGCCTTAGAATTCAGACAGAATAAAAGGAAAGGAAGCAGGAGGGACAATAACAGCAGTTAAAATATAATTTTATTTTTCCTCATTAAAAACCAAAGACAGAGAAATGTTACAAAAAGTATTAAAGAGAAGCACTTCATCAGCGGTCATCTCCATTTCCAGAACTTCATCTTAGAGTGCCATAACAATATCTTCTAGATCAGTCGGCAACATCCCCCCCCCCCCAAAAAAAAATAATAATTATGCAGTATCTATGGAACAAACGAGGGCAGCTTTATATGTATGAAAACACATTCCAAATTATTCTGACCATGGCAGGTGCTGGTGGTTTGCAGGTCAACTTTAATCTGCCAAAACAGCAAACTCACATTATGTTTGCCCTTATCATTACTATAGGAAGGCCAAATCCTTTAGGATTATAGATTCTCAACGTGTGCACTGACCTATAAAAACAATCATCTTTAGGATTATAAGATAAAAGAGAACTTCCCCTCCTTCAAGTAGAAGAAAAGAACAATTGCTTTGAAAAAACAAACAATTTTGTTCATTGTCAAATCTGACCTTGTTCTCAATAAACCAATTAAGAATATCATCTTGTCTTATTTAATTGGCAGTGGTTTAAGAAGGATTGTTCTCCTCCATCCCCGATTTCTTCTTAAATAGACTGGTATAGCAAAGAAATGACTCACATATTCCTTTATTCTTATGCTTTTGCCACCAGGTTTAATAAAACCAACATATTTATAGCTAGGATTAAAAGCAGCTGAGTTAATTCATTCTGAGGAGGAAGCTCCTGGCCTTAAAATTCCAATTATAAAAAGAATCTGTGAGCTATTGGCTGTTTTCCCCCCATTTCATCCATCATCAACTCCTGTAGTCTACATTTTTAATTGCAGAAGACAGCAGAAAACCTTTCCAAATAGTGGTCAAGTTACAGTTTCCAATATTCTGTATATATATAACACAGGAGTGCTTTCTGGATTGTTCTTCATATGGTTAGTATACAAGTCGATTCTGAAATGTCTTTGACATATATAGAGAAGACAATATAGTACATTGTTAAAACATAACTTTCCTAAACCTCAGAATACACGATAGGCTTCACTGGATTAGCACAAAAACCTGAATAATTCGGCCAACTAATTACATAAATAATTGGTATATGAGATGTCAATGCAAAGTAGAACCTATCACCAAGGTGTAGAGAGGAGCTGAGCTTGAAATACATGGGCGCCTCTGTAAAGTCACTCTTATTAAAAGATGTCTTTTTTCTGCTTTGCCCATTTAATCCTACCAGGAAAAAACCCCTCAAAATTAAAAAAAACAACAGATCATGATGCAAACACCTGTAAAGTATTTCCTCCCACATATGTAGGTCTGACATAACATCCACCTAAAACAGTGGGCTATGAATCAAAAGCAATTTATAGACGTATTCCTGACTTCTGTGTTATCATCTCATATGACTAGAGGTTGTATACAATATGGGTGCTGTATAAGGCATGGTGTTGGATGTGCAAACCAATCATTGCAGTATTCATTCCAACTTTGTTAAGAGAACGCCATGTGACATTCACATGGCTTTATAAAGGATGCCCAGACACACCAAAGCAAATTATAACTTCTCATTTATTCTTCTACCTGCAAATATCTATCCAGTTACAGAATATCCTACTGCTCTGTAGAGCTCTAATTCTTTTTGTGCTGAACAAAATACACAGCTTTCTCTTTAATTTCATACTCTACTAATTTCAAAGCAATTCAGATGCTGCGCAGCTTCTTGCTCTAGCCTTATAACTTGGTGGCACAAAACCAAATAGTTTTACCTACTCTGGGAGATGAAGAACATATGTTTCTAGAATTTCAGATTCATACTAGAAGCAGAGACCCTTCCAATTCCTGGATAAACCCTAGTCTATTGAACATTCCTACATAGATGGAATAATTCTATTAGGCAAAGAACAGGAAAGCAGCTTACAAGTCAGCCTTTCATGGGCAGTTGCTCATTTATAATATGTTGGGAAGAGGCTCTCAAGCTGAGCTCAACTCCTACGACTGCATCCATGCTGTTTTCTTGGTGATGTTATGGAATTGGTTTGCTATTGTGGTTGGAATTTCTTTCCTATTTACCAATCTGGTTAACAACTTTGTACTGCCCAGGTGGTTCTACATACAGGACTTATCCAACTTAACTTCTAAAATAAGCCAAGTTTGGCTAAGTGCTACCACCCACTGAAAATCAGTTATAAGGACAATGTGATCACTCCATTTATTTAAAAAAACTGCCTTCTGTAAATCAATAGTATCTTGATAATTGCATTGCAACTTAGGTGCCTAGCTTGCCCAATGCAGATACATTTCTTTTCTGACAATCTTCAGAAATTATAATGGCATGTAAAACAGACAAGAGACAAGATACCAATCTTCTGACACCAAGGATCCTGGTACCTATTCAAAATATGTGCCCTCCATGTCCCTGGGGCAGCTGATTGATATGAGGATTCCTGAGACTTTTGAGTACATCGTTCAGTAGGCACATGATGGTTCTTCAACTGGAGCTATTGGGCTCAAAGGCTTCAAGGTGCTCAGGGATCGGAAGGCAAAAATTGATGGATCATACACAAAGTGAGGTGAGGGCCGGCTGCCGTTGATATGCTGCATAGAGAAAGAAGAAGAAAGAGATACTGTAATTACCAATGCCCATGGGGTGAATGAATGAATGACAGTACATGGGGAAGTGATCATCATTTATCCATTTATTAAATTACAGCATCACAATTGAGATAATTCGAAAGCTTAATACCGTAAATTAGTAATAAATCAAAATCTTAGAAAAGATTGAAGAAGTAGGAAAGCAAAAAATATGCCTTCAATACACGGTAATATGAATGAAGTCCTGACTGATGAAATCATGACTGAAAGTTAAGTGTTCTTATTATGTGTGGATTTTTGGTTTAAAGGGTATACTAGGTACTTTATAGTACTAGGCACTTTACAATACTAGAAAATTCCCTTCAGTATGTTGTGATTCAGCCTGAGGCTCCTCAGGGACCGGCTGCGTCTCTGCTGGATCCAGGCCCGGAGGAGGAGGACAGTGAACAGGAGGGGGAGGACCAGGCAGACGGGGGAGAGGAAAGTCAGGAAGAGGATGAGGGGGAGCAGCCTGAGAGCCCCGGGGGGGGGGCTCTCCCCAGCCAGTAGCCTGGCTTCATTGGATGAGGAAGCACAGGCTATAATTGACATGAGACAGCGACGTGCAGCTCAGAGACGGGACCAATTAGAAAGGTATTGGCATCACTGAATTGGCAACAGCTGGGTTTGGGTGTGGTTCTCCTCAGCAGGGTTTAAAAGGCAGGCAAGCCCTTTCAGCCATGTGGAGCGTTATCAACTGGAAGTTCTGTGACCCTGCTTTGCTTCTCGGCGTCTCTGATCTTGGCTTGTGGCCTAGGAGACTGGAAGACTTGGGGGAGGCGTATGTTTGTTATCTCCAGCGTTGTTTTTGACAGCAAGAATCCTGTTTTACTTCATAGCCTTCGTGAAACATCTTTGAAGTTTCAGCGTGTTCCTGTTTGTAAGGACATTTTCTGTTACCTGTGTTTGCTTTGAATTTTATAAACTGCTTTTGATTTTTACCAGTGTGTCTGGCTTCTCTTTTTGGGTTGGTGTTTGCTTCTGGAGGGACCCAGACAGAACACAGTATATTTATATATTTATACTTATTCCAGAAGGTAAATAAAGAATCAGAACTAGAAAATAACTATTCCTCCATCCCCAACTTTCTATCAAAGGATGAAGAGACCAGATCAAGGAATTGAGTCAATAGGAAGACTAGAAGTATAAATTATTGACATAGGCTAGTATCAGAATCCTGCATGCCTGAAAGGTAAAATAATTTAATTTTTCTCCCATTTTATAACCTTCTGAGTCAAGGACAATCTCCTGGAGCCTTCCAGAGGACCCATTTTGGGCCTGGACGGCCTCCTGGATAACTTCAGAAGTCCAATTTTGAGCCTGGAAGGACTCCTGGAGCATTCCAGAGGCTCCATTTTGGGCCTGGATAGACTCCTGGACCATTCTGGAGGCCCAGTTTTGGCATGGAAAGCCTCCTGGGCCACTCCAGAGGCCCCATTTTGGGCTTTGGAAGGCCTCCTGAACTATTCCGGAGGCCAAAAGCGGTTGAGGTGGTGTACTCCACCCACGCCCCATTTTTGCTAGCAGAGACACCACAAGCTGGTCCTTTGCTATTTGCTATTTTCAGATCGGCCCCATGGACCAAATCGAGCCTGTGAGCCTTGAATTTGACATCCTTGCTATAAGGTTTTTTTTCCAAATATGTATATTTTATATGTATAAACTTTTGCAGTTATGTTACTTTGATTCACCTTTGCAAACTGTGTCTGCAATTCTGCCTACCAGTTAACCTACAAACCCATTTTCAGAGAAAAATGAAATTTTTAATAATTTGGATGTTTTTACATACAAGTGCACCAAAAGGTGGCATAATAGACAACTAAGTTACCCATTCTCTCATTAGGGTTTTGAAATTTTAAAAATTTTTTCCTGTTTTAAAAGCCACAAATGTAATTGGTTGTATATTCTTTAGCAAGCTGAATCTGTTGAACAGAGGATCAAATAAAGCAATGAGAAATCTAAATTGTCAAGACTGAATAGCCCAATATTATGACATTCTCTTATCCAGTTTTATTTCATGCAAAACTTCTGACAGCAGCAAAAGAGTTAACTTTTGGTTTGTTTATATCTCTTATAGCTAGCTTAATAAAGGTGCTTCCTAAAATTTAGATACCACCCCCAACCATATTATGTGTTTCAATCAATCTCAACTGACTATCAACGCTTTTCATTTTATTCTCTGTAGTTTTATATAATCAGTCTACAGAGTTATGCATAGCTGTTTATAGATTCAAAAATAAGATTGACGGCAGAAGAAGACCTCCTGGTCCGTTTAGTCTGCCCTTATACTATTTCCTGTATTTTATCTTAGGATGGATGTTTATGTTTATCCCAGGCAAGTTTAAATTCAGTTACTGTGGATTTATCAACCACGTCTGCTGGAAGTTTGTTCCAAGCATCTACTACTCTTTCAGTAAACTAATATTTTCTCATGTTACTTCTAATCTTTCCCCCAACTAACCTCAGATTGTGCCCCCTTGTTCTTGTATGCACTTTCCTATTAAAAACACTTCTCTCCTGAACCTTATTTCACCCTTGAACGTATTTTTTATTATTATTATTATTATTATTATTATTATTATTATTATTATTATTATTAATTAGATTTGTATGCCGCCCCTCTCCGCAGACTCGGGGCGGCTCACAACAATAACAAGAACAATGTAAGAACAAATCTAATAATTTTAAAAAACACTAAAAACCCCATTATTAAAAGCAAACACACACACAAACATTCCATGTATAAACTGTATAGGCCCGGGGGAGATGTGTCAGTTCCCACATGCCTGACGGCAAAGATGGGTCTTAAGAACTTTACGTAAGGCAAGGAGGGTGGGGGCAGTTCTAATCTCCGGGGGGAGCTGGTTCCAGAGGGTCGGGGCCGCCACAGAGAAGGCTCTTCTCCTGGGTCCCGCCAAACGACATTGTTTAGTCGATGGGACCCGGAGAAGGCCAACTCTGTGGGACCTAACCCGTCGCTGGGATTCGTGCGGCAGAAGGCGGTCCCGGAGGTATTCTGGTCCGATGCCATGAAGGGCTTTATGGGTCATAACCAACACTTTGAATTGTGCCCGGAAATTGATCGGCAACCAATGCAGACTGCGGAGTGTTGGTGTAACATGGGCATATCTTGGAAAGCCCATGATTGCTCTCGCAGCTGCATTCTGCACGATCTGAAGTTTCCGAACACTTTTCAAAGGTAGCCCCATGTAGACAGCATTACAGTACTCGAACCTCGAGGTGATGAGGGCATGAGTGACTGTGAGCAGTGAGTCCCGGTCCAGATAGGGCCGCAACTGGTGCACCAGGCGAACCTGTGCAAACGCCCCCCTCGCCACAGCTGAAAGGTGTTTCTCTAATGTGAGCTGTGGATCGAGGAGGACGCCCAAGTTGCAGACTCTCTCTGAGGGGGTCAATGTTTCGGTCATGTCCCCCATTTCACTTCTGTCCTGCAGACTATACAGATTTCTTTCAAAAAACATTTCTTGTCAAAGAAAGCACTGCAGTTCTTCTATGTATGTGTGTCTGCAATGGCAGCCATCACACTTCCTCAAATATAAAAACACTGGAGACTTCTGCTATAAAAAGAGTTTTCTGCTCTTTGTAAGACAAGTAGTATTATTTAGCCCTATCTTTAGCCCTAGGGATTTGAGCACTATCAAACAAAACCTCTGTTATAAAGAAAAACATTTATAGCACAAACTAATTTTAATATGAAGGGGATTTCTAACAAAGATGACTCATTCAGATAGCAAATAAATAAGGATGAAGATTCCATCTCAGTTGGGCAGTTGCCTTCTTATTTCCCTATCCTTAAGGTTTGTAATTTGCAAAAGTAATTGTAAAAGTTTTTAGAAAAATCATATCTATTCTTTCAACTACATACAGTGGTACCTCATCTTACGAACGCCTCTTCTAACAAACTTTTCAAGGTACGAACCCGGTGTTTAAGATTTTTTTGCCTCTTCTTCCGAACTATTTTCACCTTACGAACCCAAGCAGCTGCTACTGTGATGAAGGGGTTTCTTTTCCCCCCCTTTTTTGAAGAAAGAAAAGGGAGGGGCTGCTTGGGGGAGGAAAATTTTTGCAGA
The DNA here is from genome assembly GCF_031021105.1 of Erythrolamprus reginae. Classification (NCBI taxonomy): domain Eukaryota; kingdom Metazoa; phylum Chordata; class Lepidosauria; order Squamata; family Dipsadidae; genus Erythrolamprus; species Erythrolamprus reginae. The sequence continues at coordinate 353,873,459 of NC_091950.1, forward strand.
GAACAACGTGCTTGCAAAGGAACTGAAAGGCTGTCTTTTGAAGAAAGAAAAGGGAGGAGGGAGGGGCAGCTTGGGGGAGGAAAAATTTTGCAGGGAACAACATGCTTGCGAAGGAACTGAAAGGGTGTCTTTTTAAGAAAAAAAAGGGAGGAGGGAGGGGCAGCTTGGGGGAGGAAAAATTTTGCAGAGAACAACGTGCTTGCAAAGGAACTGAAAGGCTGTCTTTTGAAGAAAGAAAAGGGAGGAGGGAGGGGCAGCTTGGGGGAGGAAAATTTTTGCAGAGAACAACGTGCTTGCGAAGGAACTGAAAGGCTGTCCTTTGAAGAAAGAAAAGGGAGGAGGGAGGGGCAGCTTGGGGGAGGAAAAATTTTGCAGGGAACAACGTGCTTGCGAAGGAACTGAAAGGGTGTCTTTTTAAGAAAGAAAAGGGAGGAGGGAGGGGCAGCTTGGGGGAGGAAATTTTTTGCAGAGAACAACGTGCTTGCAAAGGAACTGAAACTGTGTCTTTTGAAGAAAGAAAAGGGAGGGGCGCCCCCCCATGCCTTTCTTCCTTCCCACTCACCCTTTAGCCTAGCCTTGCTTCTTCCACCCGCCCCCTTTAGCTGCTCCTCCCTGCCCTCTGTTCGCCTCCCTTCTAAAGTTTGGGATTTTCCTGAAGGATTTGCACGCATTATTTGCTTTTACATTGATTCCTATGGGAAATATTGTTTCATCTTACGAACCTTTCACCTTACGAACCTCCTCCTGGAACCAATTAAGATCGTATGATGAGGTACCACTGTATTTCTAAAAAAAAGAGAACTTTTGTACAGAACGCTATTTAATATGTGGATTTTTGCAAACCACTGTCCTTACTAGTATACAGTATATTGTTGTGTTTGTGATGTTGTGTAAGGCTTTGCTGCTTAAAAAGATCATGATTTTGTATACCGACTCCATTTTGGTTGATACTTTGGCTCTGGAAGGACAAGTTAGGACACTGTGCAGACAAATGCAAATCAAACAAATCTCTCTTCCTCCCCTCCTGATGCCAAGGTGCCAGCTTAAGAGAAAAGAAACTAGTGCTCAGCCTAGAAATTAACCAACTATAGCTCAGTTTCATGAAATCATATCCAACATCCTCCTACACAGCCAGAAGGCTTGGCTAACAGCAAGAACACAGCAGGAGAGGCATATTTTAAAAAGTCTCCATTCACCAGCCGCCTGCTGTGGCATTATGGATGGTGTGTGTTCTGGCAGGCCTCGGAATTGGAGAGTAACATAGCAACCTTTATTTAGAATTAAAGGGGCAGAATTAATCAGACAGATTTGTCCTTTCCCGTGCAAGGAAGCTGCTTGCCAGTACTCTGCTGAGAGGGAGGCAAGGAAAGTGGACAAAGAGTTTGGCACTTTCCTTCAATGAGAAATGCCAACCAACAGGATCAGTGAACAAACAGCAGCTGGAACTTTTGGCTGCAGGCAAGCAATGGAGCTAATCCATCAAGGAAAGGGAGAAGGAGAACCTTAAACCAACTAGCATAATGTTCAGAGGTGGGTTCCTGCCAGTTTGGACCAGTTCTATAGAACCATTAGTAACTTGGCGTTGCTGGATCCAGCAGCGACCCAGGCTTGCCACACCCCCAAGCCAGTTCTCTCGGTGGCGCCGTAGGCTCCACCATCTTGTTTTTGCTTCCACGCATGCGCAGAAGATTTTTTAAACTACTGCGCATGTGCAGAGGATCATTTCTAGGAATGCAAACTGGTAGGGAAGGTAAATATAACCCAACTTTGGTAGCAGTAGCGAGTTGCTACCAGTACGAATCAGGACGCTGCACCTGTAGTGAAAATTGAGCTGCGTGCGCAGCTTCATATCCCCAGTGTGCGCGCACAGTGTGCATGCACAGGAAGCAAAATCTCATGGGGGATGCACATGAAGGATTTTGGAGATTTTTTGCTTCTGCGCATACATGCGCGCATCCCCTTGTGAGACTTTGCTTCCTGCACATGTGCAGAAGCAAAATCTCGCTCAGACATGCGTACGCCAGAGACATGAAGCTGCCTGCACAGCACACTGGTAGCAGCAGGAGCGGCAATCCCTGCCTGCCTGGTAGCATTGCAGGAACAAAGCCAGGGCAGGAGTTTTTTTTATGGGATTGTATTAATGGTAAACACAAGATTTCCCAGAAATATGCCTTACTGGACAACATGCCAGTTATGATGAAAATACTCAAATATGTTGCACTGTCAGTTGGCTTGAAGGTATAGTATTCTATATATCAAATATATCAATATATATCAAATAAAGAAATATTTCAAGTATATATTTCCTTAAGTGCATCCATTTAACATATCCCAGACATAAGTTAGATTTAAGGCAAGTCACAAGAGATGTCTCAAAAAGAAGATGGATAAAAGTAATAATATTAATAATAATATTAATAAAATAATGATAATGATAATGATAATAATAATTTATTAGATTTGTATGCCGCCCCTCTCCAAAAACTCGGACATGTATCACCTACAAGGCTTCTCCTCTATTTTTGAACGGTCTTTTTTCCCCTCTGTTGGCAACACAAAGACAAAGGAAAACCTCTCAAACGGAGATGTAACTAGTCTGTTCTGGCAAGAAGTAGTAATAGAAGAGAATTGTATGTCGTTCAGGACTGAAGTGTAGAATTCTTTGTTGTTTTCTAAGGTAGCAAATGTTTTGTATGCTCTGGCTAGTAGTGTGATATTACCGGAGAAGAAGCTACATAAGATTAGGTTAACAACTCTTGAAGTCTTTTTGGCGATGTTGTTGCAGCGGACATTGGCACTTAGATCATTTGATACGAGTATTCCAAGATCTTTGACAGTGTGAGTGTCATCTGCAAGGTTTTGTTTATTCAGCTTGTATTTGGTGTTCTGATTCTTTTTGCCAATGTGCAGGACAGAGCATTTGTTGGTTGAGATTTGGAGTTGACAGATTCTGACAGAGTCAAGGTCTTTTTGAAGGGTAGCAGTGTTGTCGGTGGTGTTGAAGAATTTTACATCATTGACGAAGAGAACACAGTCACTTGTTATGTGATCGCAAAGGTAAGTTATATAACATATAAAGAGTTAACAGGAATGGGATTAGATAGGGTGCTCCATATTTTGGCTACTTGTCTGTTTGACAGGAATGCATTTATCCAGTCATGTAGGGGTCCAGAGATGCCATAAGATTTCAGTTTTAGAAGTAGTTTATCATGAACCATTGAGTCGAAGGCTTTATAGAAGTCTATATAAATTGCGTCTATTGTTTTGCCCTGGTCAAGTTTTGAGGTCCATATGTTTTTGCAATGTAGTATTCGTAGATTGCAGGATAATTTTTTTCTGAAACCAAATTGCTTGTTTGAAAGTAGGTTGTTAGTTTCTAGTTGGAAGGTAATGGATTGGTTTATGATTGATTCCATGACTTTGCATGTGATACAGCATAGAAAGATTGGTATTTGTTCTCTTTTTAATAGATTTTCTTCCTGACTATAATAATAATTTAAAATAAAACTTGAAAGAATGATGAAAAACAGCACAATAACTGAAATAGAAACAGTATTTAATCATGTCCTTTTAAAACCTTGGTGAATTTTAGGATGTTTTTACTCTAAAAGTCACACTTCGAAGCCTCTTTCTCCATCCAGTACACCCTCTTTGAAGAAGAACAATTAGGTCAGTGATGGTGAACCTTTTTTTTTTTGCTTGGGTGACAACATTCTGTTTTTTGTCACTGTTGTTAGCCGCCCCGAGTCCACGGAGAGGGGCGGCATACAAATCCAATAAATAAATAAATAAATAAATAAATAAATAAATAAATAAACAGGGCTCATGCATGGACGAGTACCCACACCCATAAAAAAATGACCTTTCTCTGCACATGCAACACACACACACACACCATTTTGCCCCCTCCACATATGCGTCCAGGGCTCACTGAAGCCTCTGGAGCTTGTGGACGGTGAAAAATGGATTCCATATTTTCAGTTTTCCAGAGGGTTGAGAGGAGGTTGTTTTTGCCTTCCTCGGGTTTCAGGAAAACCTCTGGAGCCTATGGATAGCGAAAAACAGACCCAATGGCCAAATTGGAAGTTTGGAAATGAATGTCTGGTTGGGCCTTTGGGCCATTTTTCACCCTCACCAGGCTTCAGCACAGCCTCCTGAAGCCTGGAGAGAGTGAAAAACAGATTCAACAGGCCTGCTGGAAGTTGAGTTGAATTTAAACATGCCTGGGATAAACATATATCCATCCTAAGATAAAATACAGAAAATAGTATAAGGGTAGACTAGATGGACCATGAGGTCTTTTTCTGCCATCAGACTTCTATGTTTCTATATTTCTAAGTTCAGAAATGAACTTCCGGGTTTTTTTTGCCATTCACAGGCTCCGGAGGATTTCCTGATGCCTGGGGAAGGTGAAAATGGCCTTCCCCCCATCCTCTGAATGGCCAAAAATCTACTGGCCACTGTGCACATGTGCACTGCAGCTGACATAAGGCAATGGCTCACGTGTGCTCAGATATGGCTCCATGTGCCACAGGTGGCACACGTGCCATAGGTTCGCCATCACAGAATCAGGTTGTTTCCCTATCAGACTTTTGGTAGGTTGCAAATAAGAAGTTATTTTAAAAACTAGTGTTGCCAAAATTACCTTGTAATGTTATTGTTGGAAATAGTGTAAATGTAACATTCTAACACTGAAGTTCAGTTGCTGCTCTTCTCTTTATGACATGCTTGACACTTATGGACCTAGTGCAAAGCATGAATTTTCTTTTGCAGATTCATGTAGTAGCAGATGAGTTATCAAAATCAATCTAGATAGACATAGTTTACCACCTGGAAAATGGAAGACATGTAACACACAAGCCATTGGAAATATAATGAAGGGAATCTTACTTGTTTTCTATTGTATTCATTCATTATTTTGGAGCTCTCATTGACCAAAGGACTCTGAATACTTATTACATAAAACTACAGAGAATAAAATGCAAATCACTGATAGTCAGGTATGTCAGAAGCTTCACTGTTTCTGCTTCTAACCTTGGGCAGACGAACTTGTTACAGCATGAAAGATACCACAAGAATGCAGCAATTTGCTTTTCTTTATTTTTACAATGCCAACAATCTGAATGAAGGCTTTTTGTGCAGCCTTTTTCAACTTGGTGCCTTCAAATTGGTTGAGATTAGGATTCTAATGACACCGAAGTACTGAAAATGTTGACTGAGCCAACTGGTGTGTATTCTAAGAAACCTGGAGGTTAAGAAAAAAGTATATTTGTGCCTAAGGCACAAGAGACTATATTCTTGGGAACAAGGAACCTACTTCCGTCTCAATTAAAGGCTCTTTCTTATCAGCCCCCATTAAAATTTGTATACCCCCCATTAAGATTTGTATGCTGCCCCGAGTCTACGGAGACGGGCGGCATACAAATCTAAATAATAATAATAATAATAACAACAACAACAACAACAACAACAACAACAACAACAATAATAATATTTCCAATGATTTTAGAGGTATCTTCCTAACACCTAACATTCTCTTTAAAACGTATATCATAAATACGCAGGAAACAATTGTATTAGATCAGTAAGGATTTCAAAATCAAGTGGATAAGACCATTCTCAATCCAGAGTTTGACATTCTAATGTTGATCTTACACCCTGCTACTTTTTTAGCCCACCCACAGGCAAAAATAAGCTGACAGAAAACCTCATCTGGTTTAAATCAGCTGTAGATCTGTGGCTGTAGATGAAAGCCAAATCTAGCATTCATGGCTGGGGATTAAGCCATTGGCTGTACTTGCTAAACCACTTCATTATTCAAAGAAGTCTCTTCTGTCCCCTCAACCCCGATCTCTCCCCCGCCCCATTATTTTATTCCTCGTTTAGTTGTTTGGCTTTAGAACCTGAGGACAATAATGACAAGGCCAAATACTGCATTCTTCTTTTGCAGATTTGGGAGATACTTGCTACTACCATTGAAGTATTTTAATGCTGTCATATTTAGTTAGTTTTCATTTTCCCATGTGCATTTTAGAGCAGCTTTTAAAACAATTGTTTCTGTAATTCTTTTAATTACCAAATTATTGTTTTAACTTCAACCATTAGCTTGAGGAAATAGCAAGTGTTTCATAATTACATAAGAATCTGCTAGTGTGATTGGCACTAGCAATGTTCCACTGGAACAATAATTTCCCTTCCCTTTATGTGATCTCTCTCTGCTTGTATTGGCAGATATAATTTGATGTTATGTCCCTCACTAATTTGTAATTGTGTTCCAGGACATTTCCTTCACCCAGACACTTTCTAAGCATTCACTTCTGGCAATGGCTCAAGTCCATCACATTGTAGAATATCTGGCGTTCTATCTCCTTTAAAAGTTCCAACTTACAATATTGGAAAGGATAAATACTTGTTTAGCTCCCTCATAGGGCAGTTGCAATGTTGCTGGGGTAGCATTATGTGAAAAGGTCAAATAAACATGCCAATGTCCTCATTAAGGGCAAAAAACCCCAGAGCTAATGTATTTACAAAGTTGTCAGGTGGCCACTGGCAACTGTACAAAGGGATAACTATACAATGCCAATCTTCTTTGAAAAGCTCTTTACAAAGAGAGGCTTTATGCTCTGTTACACATAACCAGGCATATTAGAAAATTAGCTGGATCTTGGTTCTTACTCACATCAAGACAAGATCATCATAACTTTTATTTATCTCCACTGTCTTTGCACTGAAAAATGAATTTGTTATGATATAATACAAAAAGAACACTTCAAACACAACTAAAAATTATGTTTGTATCAACAGAACAGACAGTGGCATTTTAAAATATGTTCTACTTATAAATTGGGCTAGTAATGGATAGATACCTAATTCCCCTACATAAATAAAACAACAGAATTGTGACTCAATAGTTATCTGCTCTCCCTAATCTGGAAAAAAAGGACAATAGGTCATTAACTTTCCTTATTTTCTCTGGATTTTGCAATCTCAGAGAACAGTTTATGTGTACTACTGGAATGTATCTTCTCTTATTTTCATCTCTAGAGTTTCTATTCCAATGATCTCTTGCTTGTATGATCCAGAGTGCAATGCTGCTTTCTCTGTTTTTGTAGCCAAGTCGAACAACTTCCCAAGAGAATCATGATGGTTGGATGAAAACTCAAGACTATCTGAATGAAATTAGGCTCTTGGCAAGTAATGGAAACAACAGCCATACCTTTAAGCCAGAGGGCTAATGTAATAAATTGTTCAGATACTTCTGGAATGAGGTCAATGACAATTCAAAGACTTAGTGAACAAATTTCTTTTATTGCAGAATAGAAGTACAAACCATGAATATGCCGAAGTAGTAGGAATTCAATTCCGTTGAAATAATATTTAGAATTCCATTTTTTATATACTGTACTTCAATCTAGAAAGTTATTAAAGAGGAAGAAATAGCATAGAGGAAGCAATATTGTTTTAAAAGTCCATAGCATAATAAATATGGGATTATAGCCAATTTGTCCCAACATGGTCATTCCAGGTAATTTGAGACTATAACCTTCTAAATTCTCAGCCAATACAGCAGTTCTTGAAGCTATGATTCCAACATAATAGAACACTTCAGCTGGAGAACTAGTATTTCTTTAAACTACAAACATTTTCACAGCAGGCAAAGTAGATTTTTGTTAAAGTTCAGGCTAATTTTACAGAAGTCAATTTGGAATTCCCATAATATCTCATCAAAACCATATTAGGAAAACAGCATCTAGGTTATACAGAGTCAGACCTCTGTCCTTATTTAAATATTGTTCCACGGTAACTGAAGCACAGCATACTATAAACTATTTGAATCAAAATAAATAAAGAGGCTCAAGTGATATCTGCTTCTTCAGTTAAAGCTAACTACAATCTTCCTTTCTAAAAATATCAAAAGCACTTTTTGATATTTTTAGAAAGGAAGATTGTAGTTAGCTTTAACTGAAGAAGCAGATATCACTTGAGCCTCTTTATGTCAGCCAATATAAGACGACAAAAACACTGATTTAATATAAGGCAAAATTCCAGTTCTCCAGAATTTCAGACACAGATCTTCTCCAGTCTTGCTGGAAATTTGAAGATATAAACCTGTGTTCCTTACCACTGAGCTATAGAAATGTGGTAGCACCAGCCTTCCACCAAACAAGCTTTGAAAGGGTGCTGCTGGTACATGGGCTTGTAAGGCTTTATGGCCTTTATGTGTAATGCAAATCAGATGCTAACCCCAGGATCCACAGCACAAGGAATGAATGGCTTCCTTATGGCTAATGTGCAATGAGTGAAGATGCTCATGCATAGAACACCCAATAATTTACATGGGCTCAAAACACTGCAATCCCATAAAGCTAAGCAATCCAAAGCAGACAATATTATCCATTCAGAAAGGCATTAGTTCTGCACATGCCAGCACAGTACATTTGCCTCTGGAAAAAAACTGCTTTACTAGAAGAGGTCAAGGATAAGAATCTTGGGTGTATTATACAGCAAAGGGATTAAATGAAAAGGAATCAAATTCCCACAAGCATCACAAAGAAAAAAAGAACTCTGACAAATTACTACTTCTGTAAAGGAAAATGTCTTTCTCCCGGATCACTGGATGGCATTTCTTTTCTGTCAGTTTATTCCCAATGTATATGAAAAACTGTCATGTAATCTCCCTTCCTCCAACATTATAAATATATATTTTTATAAATGTATCTATTGCTGCATTTCATTTGTTGTTGATATCAAATATGCACCAAAACTCTGTGGATCTCTGAACATGCAAAGATAATTTTGAAAAAAAGTATGTCTACTTTTTCTTATCCAGAGATACATTTCAGAAATGTTACTGTTGTTGCTGTTGTTGTTCACTGCAGAATTAAGCCATACAAATCTCTTATGCAGCAAAGCATCAAGGGATTCCAATTGTCTGGATTTCTATAAAGTGTATTTTGATATAGGTATGCTTACTGACAAGGTAACAAGAATATTCTAGCTATTAAATATGAGATTAACAGAATTTCTATCTGCTCCAACTTAACCTGTTAATTTACTGTATTTAGAAAAAATATATAATTTATGCCAATATGTACAACAAAATTTGTTTTCATTATTGCAACACATAAAAAATTAACATGTGGGTGAAACTCTAAGAGGAGGAAGAATTGTGTGCTTGTAAGAAGTTTTCATCCCTGATTCCAGGCCTATTCAATGGTGGGAATTTGTTGTTGCAGCGGTTTACCCTCTGCTTAAAAGAAAGTCTACAGGTTTCTAAGACAGCTTATTCCATTGCTGAGCAGTTCCTATTACCAGAAAGTTCCTCCTAATGCTTAGCCTAAACTTAACTTGATTTTGCTCTTAACTTGATTTTGCTATACTTTCCACCGCATCAGAAAACTAAATTCATTTTTATATATAGCAGCCTTCAATTATCTTTAGGAGGCTATAATTCCTCTCATTCTATGATACCCATTATCATCTTTCGGTACAGAATCTTCATTATATAAAGCTACTTTATCCACAATTTTAAAAATTTCTAATTACTCATTATTACCACAAACAAAAAGTCTAGAGTTAACTATTCTTACTCTTTTTTTCCTTTTCTCTTCTCTCCAATTGCTGTTACATAGTCAGTAGGAAAAAACTATTTGTTTAAAAGGAACTGCCTTCAAAATAGGACTTAAACTGTTCCACCCTTAAATGCTTGATCCATACGATTCTGTTGCCTGACTTTTCAGTAAGCATTTAGTCAAACAAATAAGATTATTGAAGAACAAAAATTAGATTAGCAATTAGGTTGCATTTTATCTGGATGGACTAAATGTGCGAGAGAGGGGGGGGCAAAGGGAGAGAAAGAGAGCTTTGTCTAGTTTCCTACTTTTAACTACAAATATTTATTCCAGTAATATGCCAAAAAGCCAGCATACCAAAAAGGGAATAAACATACCGTATTTTTCGGAGTATAAGCTAAGTGATAAGCAATAGAAACTGCAGTTTAATGTAAAATAATGCACTTGGGGAAAAGGAATCCTCAGTCTGAGTATTGTATTGGCAGTTCTGTGGTAGCAAAACCTTCAGAAGAGAAGGATTTACGGGTAGTGATTTCTGACAGTCTCCAAATGGGTGAACAGTGCAGTCAGGTGGTAGGGAAAGCAAGTAGAATGCTTGGCTGCACAGCTAGAGGTATAACAAGCAGAAAGAGGGAGATTGTGGTCCTGCTGTAAAGAGCGCTGGTGAGACCACATTCGGTACCTCCAGGCAGCTGCACCAACTTTTTCCTTCCCGGCGGCGGCAGCTCTGGCGGCTTCCCTACGAGGAGGAGCAGCGTCAGGAACGTCATGTGATGAAGGTAAGCCGCCGGAGCCGTCGCTGCCGGGAAGGAAAAAATTGGTGCAGCTGCCTGGAGGTACCGAACTGAACCGCTGAGGAAAGGAGCCCCCCAAAACTGCCGGTATTGCAGCCAGCCCTACCCTTCCTGCAGCTTGGAGCAGTTACAAGGTAGAGACTGGGAGGCTGTTAAGAGGGCGGCCAGGAGGGGCGTGTCGGGATTCCGACTCCCATTCCCTCTCACCCCGTCCCCTCAGATCCTTATCCCATAGGAAATAGAGGAAATACTGTAGATTTAATTGGTTCCCAGCAAGTCAATGGGCTGGGAACCAATTAAATCCATTTCCATTATTTCCTATGGGATAAATTAATTCGGTTCTCAACCAAATCGGTTCTCAACCACACTTCTGGAACGGATTGTGGTCGAGAACCGAGGTACCACTGTATATAGCAAAAGGATTTCACAATTCATACTTCAAAATGCTCTCAACCAGAGTATTGTAACGACATGAAACCCAGTAATTATAAACGTAATTTATATGATTTTCATTATGGATGAATTTATAACTTTTTTCTCCCTACATTTCTGCAAGATCTTCATTCCAAAGTTCATTATTCAAAAAGATTTTTCAAAAGACATTAACAATGATTTATTTCATCTCTAAATTTATTTTCCATATTGTTAAGGCACTGGTCTTGCTGGGGTACTTCCAAAGAGGCTTCTCCAAGTGAAAAGATAGTGAAAAGATAAGTGGCATGCCTTTTCTTTGTCATCTATATTTTTCACCAATAGCTACATAGGCTTGTTGAAAGCTTTTGGGGTCCTTGGTGCATCTATCTCATATTTCCATCCTTATAATAATGACTTTTTTGTTAAAAGGAAAAAAGAGAGGGAGGAAAAGGTGGGTAGGAACGTTCATGGCAATAATGTATGGACCCCAGAAAATTCAGGGAAATAGGTAAGGAGATATTATATAGGTAGTCCTTGCTTAATTATTGAGCAACCATTCAAAGTTAAGCAACACTGAAAGCCACACGATGTCTTTTCAAAGACAGTCAGCATAATGTACTCTTTCTAACTGGCAAAGGGGATTTTAAAATCAAGAATTCTCATTGATTGAAGACTTAGATTCAAAGTAGATTTTCAGGATTCAGTAGAATCCTGAAAATGATCAGCTGCCAAACCAATTTTACCCAGTATATTTCAAAAATTTGTTCATTGATGAAAAAGAGAAAGGCAATAGCCACAATCTAAATGAGCATCATATAAATTTGGTAAATAAATGTATCATATTCAATTTCTAACTTACTGCCTCCCAGAATATATCAAAACAGATTATTCTTTCTGGTATGGATCAGAATAACTACTGTTTTTTAGGTCTGTTGATGATGGGAATGTTATCTTTGACAAGCTATTGATTGTTTCTTCATTGCTTATTTGACCCCTATGACAATCATAAAATGTTGTACCACATGATTCTTGACAAATGTATCTTTTTCTTTTATGTACACTGAGAGCTTATGCACCAAGACAAATTCCTTGTGTGTCCAAACACACTTGGCCAATAAAGAATTCTATTCTATTCTATTCTATTCCATTCCATTCCATTCTAATATCCTTCAGAAGAAAACTACAAAAAAAACTATCCTTATCATTCGTCTAAATTCATTTTACTACTGAAATAATCAATTTTTATCCTCAGGGCATGTTTGAATTAAAGATAATTATTTCTGGTAAGAAAAAAACTAAGATGACGTTGCTGGTCTCCAAGCTTGCTTGTTTTGTTGCATACATTTCATTATAAAAACTGGGTAACATCATTAGTGCTAGTCAGGTTATCTAATTTTGGTAATGAAACATCTGCAAGAAAACAACCAAGTTCAGAGAGCACTCAAGACTGTGAGCTACAAATATTCTCCTTTATTGGAAACAACTACAGTAGATTTCGGGTTTTACTAAGTTACACTTTCTTGTATTATATCCCTTGACTGGTTTCTAGATTGAATTTTATTGCCAGACCATGTGCATAAACACAACAAATAAATTATTTGAATAGCTGCTCCTCTCTCTTCAATTATATTGTCCCTGATTATATTGTTATTGTCCCTGATTATATTGTATTATACTGATTATACACAATATAATACATCTTGTTCATTTTTGGCACAAGACAAAACTTTTGCCAACAAAGTGAAATCTTGAATGCCTGCTCAATTCCAAGTTGAAAAATAAGACTGTTGTTTTAAGAGGGCACAAAGTTTCGCCTGTCCACAGTGGCCTGTCATGTATACTGACAGAAGAATTAAGGGAAATTGTTTGATGATTCTGGTACAAATCCAAGGAACTAATGGTATCAAGATAAGGCATAATCTTTTTATTTTCTGTTCCAGCTTAACTTATGTTGCAGACAGCACAAATAAAAGGGAGGAAATGTATGGCACTTAAATTACCAGAAAAAGAGAGATGAAAATAGAGGAGTCTTCTCTGTATCTAGAAATTCTCTCATACATGTAAGCAGTGGTGGGCCCCAGCCTCAACAGTGGGGAACGCCATTCCAGTAGTGGCCATGTAGCACATAGGCTAGCATGGTGGCGATGCCGGGCGCGCATGTGCCACTGGCGCTTCCCCGGACCTACGCCTGCCCCATCCCACCGTGAGCGTTGCCTTCCGCCACTGTTCACCCCTTGCTTGCCTCTCGCGCTGGCTCCTCCCACCGCCCGTACTGCTGCCGTTTGCCTCGAGAGTGAGAGACGAGCACGGCAAGCAGGTGGTGGTGGGGCAAATGGTGGCATGCAGCAGCGAGTGGGCACTTATTTCTTTGCCCATTTCCAGGGGTTTTCCTGGAAATTGTGCTCGCACTCGTGCGCACACACAAATAGGGAAGCGGGGCCATGCTCCTGGCCTGTTCCCGTAGGGCCGGGAATGGTAGCCTGCTCCTGCATGTAAGGTATTTGAAAAATAGTCTCCTAATTATTTGCTAGAACTATAAGCCAAAGGGACAGTCCAATATTCATTTTGTTTGAAGTTTCTAAGGTCATTTTAATAAAATTTCGTTAGAAAAATGTAGGGAAAAAGATGTCCTGGATATAGCATTCCAAGTAAACTTGGACATGTCCTGGTAAATCTTAAGGTCATCCAGAAGAACCCAATCCTGTAGCTTACAGAGCCATTGCACGGACACCTTGGTGAAAAAGGATGCCACAGTGGAAGCCCAAATGGCCCAGGAGTCAACTTGATGAGCCCTGCAAAGAGCCATCTCCTCCATCACTCATCTGCCTTCAATGTTTCATCTGTATCAGGCAGCAGCACCAATGTCAAGGTCGAAACAGCTACAGGGGCATCCAACTGCGGGACCTGGATCATCTGGATGAGCTTGGGGTCCACTCCAAAGAGAGTATTCCCTGGTCTGCTGGGTCTCTGTGTGATGGCAGACATCTGTAAACATTCCGGGGATCAGAAAGGAGTCAAATTCCATCATCTGTTCAGAGCAAAGAAAATCCCCCTGCTCCACAGCACCCTGGGGCTGCATCAGGTTATTAGAATCCAAACCCAGACAAGCGGTAGCCCGAACCTTGGCCAGGAGCTGCCTAAACAGAGCGGGATTAAATAAGCCCTTAAAGAGGTGTCTATCCAGGGGTTCCGAATCCAGATCTGAAAAATCGTCCTCCCCCCCTTCTCCACAGCTCACCTTCCAAAGGGGAAACCTGGCTAATATCAGAATGATCTGAGGTGTAGGCCTCCTGATAAGAAGGTTATGACCTATAAAGCCCTTCATGGCACCGGACCAGAATATCTCCGGGATCGCCTTCTGCCGCACGAATCCCAGCGACCGATTAGGTCCCACAGAGTTGGCCTTCTCCGGGTCCCATCGACTAAACAATGTCGTTTGGCGGGTCCCAGGGGAAGAGCCTTCTCTGTGGTGGCCCCGAACCTCTGGAACCAGCTCCCCCCGGAGATTAGAACTGCCCCCACCCTCCTTGCGTTTCGTAAACTCCTTAAAACCCACCTTTGCTGCCAGGCATGGGAGAATTGAGACATCTCCCCCGGGCCTATACAATTTATGTATGGTATGTCTGTGTGTATGTCTGCTTAATAACGGGTTTTTTAAAAATGTTTTTAAATTATTAGATTTGTCATGAATTGTTTTATTGCTGTTGTGAGCTACCCCAAGTCTAAGGAGAGGGGCGGCATACAAATCTAATAAATAAAAATAATAATAATCCTCCTCTGTCTGCCCCAACTAGCCCCTACACACTTCCAGAATTGCTACGGCTGGCAGAAAATAAGGTCTCTGGTGCAGCTCTTCTGCAATACCCTCCCTAATTTCTGCTGAAAACTAGGCTTTTAAAAAGGGAGGGTTGTCCTGCTCCTTCATTGCCTCCAAATAATTACTTCACTGACTAAAAAACTGCAAAGAAAGTACGTTATTTTCACCTTCAAGTTCCTATTGTTTCTCCCATACAACGACAAATACAGTTTCTCCTTTATAATACGCCTAAGGACAGACCAGAAATGTGTTTTTTCCATGGTTACCCTTGGTAATAAATAACTAATATTTCTTAATCGCCTCAAATATATATAAAAACTCCGCACACATATATTTGGCTTCATTATTCAGAAATGTAATTCAAGTTGCTGGCTATTACCTTTAAAGTTCTACGTGGTTTGGAGCATAGTTATCTTCAAGAACTCTTATTCCAAATAGAAACTGCCTGCCCCAGAAATACCTTCTCTTAAGGCGTGGTGGGTGATGAGCATTTTCTACAGGTATTCCCTTCTGTGGAATGGACTCCACCCAGAATAAAACCTGTATTCTCCCAACGTTTACAAATTTGCCTAGTCCAAAGCAGCTGTTAGATGACTGTACCTGACACAACTTAAAGGGGCTAGTAACATGTATTATTAATGCTGTTTGTGATTATTACATCAGTTACTTGCAGTTGTTTTATGGTTATTGCATTTCTTTACTATATTATTCAATCTGTGTGCTTACAAGCCACTTAGTGTCATAGTGATTTGAAGTGTCATGCAACCCTTCAAAAAGAAAATAAATGGCTTGCACATAAGCACATTCTGAAATGTTCTTGTGATAATGTATAATAGGGCAATAATACAATCCATCATTAGCTAAAATTAAAGAATTTAGGAGAGAGTGGATTTAAAAAACTGGATTTTGCAAGAGCGGACTATAAAAAAAGGAAATACTGTATTATATATGTAAATTTATTTATTTATTTCTTTGGTTTTTATGCTGCCCTTCTCCTTAGACTCAGGGTAGCTTACAACATGTTAGCAATAGCACTTTTTAACAGAGCCAGCATATTGCCCCCACAATCCGGGTCCTCATTTTAACCACCTCGGAAGGATGGAAGGCTGAGTCAACCTTGAGCCGGTGATGAGATTTGAAGTGCTGACTTACAGATCTACAGTCAGCTTCAGTGGCCTGCAGTACAGCACTCTACCTGCTGCGCCACCCCGGCTCAATATATCATCATTCCTATAATAGGCCTCACAACAGACTCAACCAGAACTTCATTTCAGAACTTCCGGTTGGCCCATTGGGCCTTTTACTACCATCCCCAAGCTTTACGAGGCTTCCCTGAAGCCTGGACAGAGTGAAAATGGCCAGAAAGAAAGCTGAAAATCAGCTGGAAAGTTCACGCATCCGCGCTGGAGCTGACATAGGGCAACACCTCGCATGCCTTCCTATATGGCTCCATGTGCCACAGGTGGACTCCATAGGTTTGCCATCACGGACCTATCACATTAACTTATTCTATAACATATTAATTAATGTCTTTCTTTGGCTATCCCAGCTGAAGCATATAGCCAATAGTTTTTAGATCTCCTTACTCAGATTGTAAAAATATGAAAACTGTTTTTTCTTCATGCTTGGAAGTACTGAGCTTATTGGCTACCCTCATTGTCTGAAAGGAGGTACACAAAATATCCTCTGGGGCAATTAATAGTCTATCCTTGAAGAATTCTTACATTTTACAATTCCTGCTATCCAAGAAACTATGTGTGTGCACAACTGTATGTGTGTGCAACATTTTTTTCAGGGCAGATGAATACCATTGCTAAACATTGCTTTCCAGAACATAAAGAGGGCAAGGACAAAAAAGTGGGGACTGAAACTTACATTTTAATTATATTTAATTATGAATATAATTATATTTTCATTCAATTAATCAAGTGCAGTTAATTATGATCATCCCCTCTATATACACTGGCTGCCAATTGGTTTCTGGACACAATTCAAAGGGTTGGTTATGACCTACAAGCCCTACATGGCATCAGACCAGAATACTTGCAGGACCGCCTTCCGCCACTTGAGTCCCAGTGACCGGTTAGATCCCACAGAGTTGGCCTTCTCCAGGTCCCGTCAACTAGACAATGTCGTTTGGTGGGACCTAGCAGAAGAGCCTTATCTGTGGGGCCCCAGCCCTCTGGAATCGGCTCCCCCCAAAGATTCGGACTGCCCCCACCCTCCTCGCCTTCCGTAACAGTCTGAAGACACATTTATGCCACCAGTTTTGGGGCTACTAGACACTGCCCCCTGGCCGACAAATGTATTGTGAACTAGTTGACTGAATGGGAATGAGAGTTTTAATTGGTTTTAGATTTTTTAGATTATTAATTTAAATTAAATGGACTTAGGACGCTATATTGTTTCTTTATATGTTGTAAGCCACCCCGAGTCATCGTAGAGGGACGGCATATAAATCAAACAAACAAACAAATAAACAATTATTTGCATTTCCCAGTGTACGTTACTAAAACCCAAGAACTTTTATAAGGGAACTGGAAGGCCGTTGTGGACTTTTGCTCTATGGAATGCTCATGATTTTGACACAAATGAAGGAAAGGAAAAGAAAAATGTATCTACGTCTCAACTTACCCGGATTTTGATGATCCTTGTCTTTGTACCACAATTCTTCTTAAATAGCATCTTCTAAAAGAGAAGCAAAAACCTAAGATGAAAGTCAACTGAAGCTTGAGTGAGAAATTTAATATCGTCTCATTATGAATATCAATGGAGTTCTAGAAAGAAGCCTGAATGGAGAAAAATGTCATTAAACCCTTTAAATTCAGGGTACAGATATAATTTAAAGAGAAATCAACAGTTTAAAAAATTAAATAAATCATATATAAACTTTAAACATTTCAAAGGACAATCACTGAATTATGCTGCTGCAAGACAAGAAATGTAGACTCTGAACGTCAGTTCTACCCTTATATTTCTCATGTAATAGAAGTGAAATAATTAAAAGGCTACTATATAAAAGTTTGCCTGCTTTTCTCCAACTGCATCCTACTTGACTATAGCTATTTTGTAGACAACCATACCCTTAAGGCAAAGGTGAAATTCAGCAGATTCTGTGGGGGAAATATCTAACTAGAACTTCATAAAGTACATCTAAAAACCTGCCTTTTCTTTACTCCTATGTATTTGCTGGTTGATGATCTGTGGTCACTTTTTTGCAGGGCTAGATAGGACATTGCTATTACTGGATGCTAGCAACTTAACATTAAATTTCTTGCTGGTTTTTCGTTGTGTGCCTCTTAAAGAAGGCATTGTCCTATTAAGGCAATCTGAAAAGACTTTAAAATAAGATGATTTATGTGCCAAATTCTAGTAAGTAAAGCTCCCATTCTCCATGCCAGGTAAAAGTAGGGACAACTACTTTTCTAGACTTCTATTAAATCTCTGTTAGATGCAGCAAAACAAGATCCCACAGTAGCCAATACTTATTCTGCAATATCATGTCATAACGTATTTTCCCATTTTGTTAAGGATTTGTTTAAACTATTTATATTAGCAATAGTTTGGGATGCCAAGTATTTCTACTTGAAACTTCCTGCATCTGCTCTTCCTTATTTAGCAATGTGAAAGAAATCTGACATAGATTTGTAAGATAATTGCTCTAATAATGGACTGCACATTTGAAGTAACAGTAAAAAAAAAAGTCTGATAAAGTTTTCATTCTCATCAAACATCTGCAAAAAAAAAGTCTCCTTGGAGAAAAGAAGCACACATCACAAAAATCTGTATTAAAATAATTTATGTACATTAGAGAAAT
The DNA here is from genome assembly GCF_031021105.1 of Erythrolamprus reginae. Lineage (NCBI taxonomy): Eukaryota > Metazoa > Chordata > Lepidosauria > Squamata > Dipsadidae > Erythrolamprus > Erythrolamprus reginae. The sequence continues at coordinate 353,891,873 of NC_091950.1, forward strand.
TAGCATGTTGAAAACTCCAGTAGGGAAATTTGGGAATGACAAATTTATTTTATTATTTATTTTATTTTATTTATTTATTTATTATTTGGATTTGTATGCCGCCCCTCTCCGAAGACTCGGGGCGGCTCACAACACGTGTAAAACAAATCATAAATAATTCAATTAATTAAAATATTTAAAGATTAAAAAAAAACCATATACTAACAGACACACACACAGGCATACCATGTATAAATTAAATGTGCCCAGGGGGAGATGTTTAGTTCCCCCATGCCTGACGGCAAAGGTGGGTTTTGAGGAGTTTACGGAAGGCAGGAAGAGTAGGGGCAGTTCTGATCTCCGGGGGGAGTTGGTTCCAGAGAGTCGGTGCCGCCACAGAGAAGGCTCTCCCCCTGGGGCCCGCCAACCGACATTGTTTAGTTGACGGGACCCGGAGGAGGCCCACTCTGTGGGACCTAATCGGTCGCTGGGATTCGTGCGGCAGAAGGCGGTCTCAGAGATATTCTGGTCCGATGCCATGAAGGGCTTTAAAGGTCATAACCAGCACTTTGAATTGTGACCGGAAACTGATCGGCAGCCAATGCAGACTGCGGAGTGATGGTGAAACATGGGCATACCTGGGTAAGCCCATGACTGCTCTCACAGCTGCATTCTGCACGATCTGAAGTTTCCGAACACTTTTCAAAGGTAGCCCCATGTAGAGAGCATTAGTCGAACCTCGAGGTGATGAGGGCATGAGTGACTGTGAGCAATGAGTCCCGGTCCAGATAGGGCCGCAACTGGTGCACCAGGCGAACCTGGGCAAACGCCCCCCTCGCCACAGCTGAGAGATGGTTTTCTAATGTGAGCTGTGGATCGAGGAGGACGCCCAAGTTGTGGACCCTCTCTGAGGGGGTCAGTAATTTCCCCCCCAGGGTAATGGACGGACAGATGGGATTGTCCTTGGGAGGCAGAATCCACAGCCACTCCGTCTTATCCGGGTTGAGTTTGAGTCTGTTGACACCCATCCAGGCCCCAATTCCTATGAATTCAATAGATGACATTAATGGAAGAAAGATAACTACAATGAAAATGTACAATAGGAACACCAGATTTCTATAAATACCTATATTTATTAAATTTGCATCTTGCCTTTCATTCAGAGCATGAGACAAAATGTATACCACACAATGATCAGGTATGGCAGACAGTAGATTTGAATTTGGGCTGAACCCAATACTAATTCATCACTTTAGCTTGTATACCGCTATTTTATGGTTACTAAACCCTTCATCTCCTCACTTTCTCCATCCCTTCTCCTGCCTCTAAGTCAGTATCAGGTTGCTACCAGTATGGATAAAGATGGCATATCAGTAGCGAAAATTGAGCTGCGCACGCAGCTTTGCTTCTGCTGGGGCGCATGGGCACATCCCAGTGAGATTTTGCTTCTGCACATGCAGGGAAAAAAATGTTCCTAGATATTCTGAGAAAATATCTTGTGCTTCAATGCTATAATCTATTAATAAGGAATTTTCTATGGAAAAGCGACAAGAATCATAATCAAACACATCTGGGAGGCATCGGATTAATGAAGAAGCAAATGACCAAACCCTTTTATCTTGTTATCCCAAAAACAATGAAACAAGGATTCTCTCTCAAATTTTATTGAAAAACAACACTTTAGAGGACAATATTAGTACAAAACACTGGGCAATTTTATATCTAACACTTAAGACAATTGTCAGTTATTTTGGTATGCTGATTTTCTCCAGTCATACCTACAGACCAGGGATCTCCAACCTTGGCAACCTTAAGACTTGTGGACTTCAACTCCCAGAGTTCCTCAGCCAGAAAAGCTGAAGTCCACAAGTCTTAAAGTCGCCAAGGTTGGAGACCCCTGCTACAGACAACTATCTGGCAAGTTAGAGATTGAAAAGCTATTTCTGTTTATTCCCAACACTCACATTATTATTCCTGTGTTGATGCAAATGATAGATGCCTTTAGTAAAATAGCAGATTCTTTTACTAACTAGTCCAGATTGGAGTTGATGGCAATAGATCAAAATTTGGTTATGCTTCCATTTAAGGAATATTAATTTCCAATTTGTGCCCAATGCATTAAATATTTAGATATCTGTACTGAAAGATTTACTGTAACTCGGTAACATGTAATATAAATAAAATATATACAGTGATCCCTCGAGTATTGCGAGGGTTCCGTTCCAAGACCCCTCGCGATAATCGATTTTTCGCGATGTAGCGGTGCGGAAGTAACAACACCATCTGCGCATGCGCGCCCTTTTTTTCAATGGCCGCTCATGCGCAGATGGTGGAGCCGGGGAGCGACTTATATTAGATAAGTGCAACTAATACTGTATTAGATAAACATCTATCTAAAGAAATAAAATACAGTAAACAAGAGAAAAAAAGAGAAATGAGAAAATGATTGAAGCAGAGAATGACAGGAAAGAAAGAGAAAGAGACAGAGAAGTGACTCTTGGTGATGACGTATGACGTCATCGGGTGGGAAATAGCAAAAAAACCGTGGAGTATTTTTTAATTAATATTTTTTGAAAAATCGCAGTATAGCGTTTCGCGAAGATCGAGATCGCGAAAATCGAGGGATCACTGTACAGAGGATTCTCCTGATTTGGATAGATGGAAATTATTAAACATCATCCTTTGGGGAAATGTGGATGTTCTAAAAACAAATATGATTTCCACATTCATTTATATTTTGAGAGAAATTCCTGTTAAAATATCTGGAAAATATTTTTGGAAAATAAACTTTTTGTTTAGAAAAAATCATGGGTTCTTCAATTCCAAAAATATCTTTACAGAAAATGCAATTACCAATTAATGAGGGAGGATTTGTTTGCAGAAGAGACGGAGTAACGACACGGACACAAGAGCTGGATTTAAACTGGGTCATTTTTATTAATAATAAAATTAGCATAATTTATTTAATTAAATTAGCATAAATTAACATACTCAACTATGACCCGGCAATGGCCCTGCAGGGTCAAATACTTCCGGAGCGGAAAATGACGTCAGAACAAACTTCCTGGGCAACTTATGGGCGTAGCTCGATGCTAGTCCAGGTGAGGGACCCCTCCATCACCTGAGACCATGCCATGCACTTGCATGAGGGGGGTCCCGCCGGCTAACCCCTAACAGGGGACTTAAAGGTACGGGACCCAAAGACAGGTTCCCCCCAACTGCTCAGGTAGCCCCCACCACGAGCTTGGAGAGATCCTGTCAATCATCCCCAAAGATGCCCAAGGGAGAACGCGCAGTTGCTAAACCACCACCCAGTTTTCCGCCCCTAACCTGCCACGGAGCGGGGGTCAGATCTCTATCTTGGCCCCCCGACTCCCCCCTCTAGCTGCGCCAGCTCAGGCAGAGACTGCTGCAGGTCCTGTAAGAAAATGTTCTGACAGGTGAACGCCGTCGGCCCGGTAAAGCCACGGCCGATCTACAGTGATGAGGGGATGGGCCACTACAACCCCACCTAATTCCCTAACTGTTTTGCCCATGGCCTTATTCACTCTACGCCTGACCCAGTGAATTGCCCTAAGGGAAATGGCGTCCCTCCACACGATCCTCGGGAGGATCTCTGACCACACCACTTGCGTGGTGGGCCACACCGTGCGAAGCCACCGCAGGTCTTCGCGCGCCTGGATGATCAGGGGGAGACCACCAAGCAGGCATAGGTCATTGCCACCGAGGTGCAAGACCAGCCATCTGGGTGCAGCAATGGGATGCCGCCCACCCAGTCCCAACTGGGCGCAACCCTGGGTAGCCGCCCGCCCAGTGCCGCCGGGTGCAGCCGTGGAATGCTGCCCGCCCAGCAACGCCGGTAGGAGACCCTCCCACCGCATACCTCTTCGGCCCATCCAAACCACCTTGACCCACCGTCCCAATGACAACTGGGTCCCAATGGCGCTTCTGGCTGCTGAGCGGCCGGCCCAAAAAATCATGCTGTGGCCACACAGCAGCGCTGTCGGTTTCGTGTTGGCATGGGGACCTGTAAGAGGACACACAGAGAGGTTACCTAGCCTAAGCCCTGCCTAGGATCCTCAGCGGGCCTAACATAACCCAAATATGCCGCTGGGCCGGGAAACCAGAAAGTGCCGCGCTAGTGGCGCCGCCGATATGGAACGAATGCATTCCATAGCCGGCGGGATCCATGCCTACCTGAGCCATTGCCCTGGACACTAACACCCAAAATTGATAACGGGTCAGAGGGGTGCCATCCAAATGCCTGAAAAGGTACCCTTGCCCCGACCCTCGTGAGCTACAATAAAGCTGTAAGGCGGCCACCGGACACACAGACTGGTCAGCGGCCGCACTGAGTTGGATACAAACCCCTCTGTGCAGCTAATCTGTCTTAGAATGCCTTATTACAAGGGATACCCCCCCCTGCCTAAAGGCTAGATCAGCATACTGGAAGGCACGGAGCGATGTGTCAGCCTGAGACGATGCCATGGCCTCACTGACCCTGAGGGCCCCAAAAAACATGACACAAGTCGCAGCCCTAAAAAGACGGGCCTCATACAAGGAGGCACACAGACTGTCAAAAGCCCGATTAATCAGAGACAGCTGCTGAACCGTCAGGGCCCGACGAGTGTCACCAGGGGCTCCCAATCGCTCCCTCGTCCAGCCCTCCAACATCTTCCGAATGCGGAAGTCACTCGAAAAATCTGCAAACCCCCCCCCCCCGCCTTGGACAAAAAGGCGAGGCCGGCTAACCGGGACCTGATAGTCCTAACTGACAGGCCCCGCTGCCTAAGCTGTACACAAAATTCTGCCAGGTGCTCCACTGGGGCAGGCCAACTCTGGGGGTAACCCCTACCCTGCCTGAAATCCCCAAACTCCTTACCTGCACGCTGGTAAGCCCTGAGGGTGCCCGGTGCTACCGAGAGGGCAATTGCCCTGGAGGCCTCGTCTCTCCACCGCTCGGGAGCCCTCCCAGGCTCCAAAGGTGGTCGGGGAACGCCTCTGGCGACTCTCGGGCCCACGGGGCCAGGGTCCGAAATCTGGACAACTGACCACAGGACAAGGCATCAGCGACCCCGTTATGTAATCCGGGGAGATGCCTAGCCAAAAACAACGTGTTCAGGGACAAGGACCTGTGCACGAAATGGCGGACAAGCCGCATGACCCTGTCACTCTTAGAGGACAGGGCGTTCACCACATGGACAACCGCTAGATTGTCGCACCAAAAGTGCACAGTCTTGTCCTTAAACTGCTCCCCCCAAAGCTCTAAGGCCACTATCAAGGGGAAGAGCTCCAAGAAAGTCAGATCCTTAACCAAAGAAGAGGCACTCCATTCCGGAGGCCACACCGACCAGCACCACTGGTCACCTAACACTACCCCAAAACCACAAGACCCCGCAGCATCGGAGCAGAGCTGCAACTCAGCTTCCAAAAGAAGCTCGTGCCTCCAGAAAGACAGTCCATTAAACTGGTCCAAAAACTCCCGCCACACGCAGAGGTCAGCCCTGACCCCTGCGCATAGGCGGGTACGATGATGGGGCAAACGGAGCCCCTTCATTGCAGTATACAACCTCCTAGAAAAGGCCCTGCCCGGCACCACCACCCGGCAGGCAAAATTAAGTATCCCCGCTAGTTCCTGGAGCTGCCGGAGAGTGACCTTCCGGCAGCCCAGAACCTCATCGAGCTTACCCTTGATTTTAAGCAACTTATCCAGGGGCAATCTAGAAGATTGCTCCTCTGAGTCCAATTCAATACCGAGGAAGGTAATCTTGGTGGCGGGGCCTTCGGTCTTCTCAGAGGCTAAAGGCACCCCCAGGTGAACACAGAGGGCCGCGAAGTCCCGCATTAGAGCAAAACATTGCTCTGAACGTGCAGGCCCCGCCATCAAGAAATCATCAAGGTAGTGAACGACCGAGCCCAGACCACTGCGCCTCCTGAGCGCCCACTCCAAGAAGGTGCTAAAACTCTCAAAAAGAGAGCATGAGAAAGAGCAACCCATGGGTAAAGCCCTGTCCACATAAAAACCGCCTTCGAAATGGAAGCCCAACAGCTCGAAGTGGTCTGGGTGTATGGGGAGGAGCCGGAATGCTGACTTAATGTCGCATTTACCCATAAGGGCTCCAACCCCACACTTCCTAACCATGGCCACGGCCGCATCAAAGGATGCGTACCGGACTGAACAAAGTTCGTCAGGAATGAAATCATTCACTGACTCCCCTTTTGGAAAAGACAAATGGTGAATCAACCTAAATTCGCCACTCGCCTTTTTGGGGACCACACCCAAGGGAGACACCCTAAGATTCGGGAAGGGCGGCTCCGGGAAAGGCCCAATGACCCTGCCCTCGGCCACCTCCTTCCGAATCTTTTCCCTAACGATGTCTTCATGTCCCACAACCGACCTGAGGTTGTCGGACATGAAGGCCTTCCTAATCCCCATGTAAGGTATCCTGAATCCCTTAGAGAATCCTAGCAAGAGAGCAGCCGCCCTCGAGCGAGGGTGGTAGTCCTTCAACCAACCCTCTAGTGCTTGTAAATTAATTGGGCTGGGCCCCTTTACCCCCAGCAGGTGGGAGAGGTTTTGTTTGACCCCCACCCTTCTTTTCCGCCCCCTTCTTGGGGCGGGGGCACACGGAAGAGGCATGGTTCCCCCCACAATTCCCGCATGCATGCTTATACCTGCAAAAGGGATGAAAACATGCCCCCTTTGCAGCAAACTCATGGCACGCCGGGGAGGCCCCCTTCCCCGCTCCCCCCACAGCCGCCTTGGCTGGCGTGGAAGCCACGGGCTCCTCCTCCATAAAGTGACCGCTGTCGGTCCTGTCACAACCCTCCCTGCCAGACATATACGTGGCCTGGAACCAAAGGTCCGGCACCACCATATCCCAGGGCAAGGAGGGGTCATGGGCTATACACATCCGAAAGCCCTTATCATAATGCCGCCAAATAGTACCTCCGTACTCAAAATTAGCCCTGGCAATCAAATCAATATATTTAAGCAGGGAAGCGGCCCTAGCCGGCTGCCTCTGGATCGCCACGGATGCGAAAGTCAAGAAAGCGTACAGCCATGAGCTGAAACACTTGGTGACTTTGGTCTTCTTTATCTTTTCCCCGGGCACTACATCCTTGTCCTGCTTGGGGACCTCCCTGTTTAAGAGGGAGAAGAGGTCCACATACTCCCCCCGCCAAATCGCCTCCTTCACCGACGGGTGGAGGTGGTACCCCAAGGGGGTGGCTGGAAGCCCACATGGGATGGCCCCAGGCTTGATGCTGGCAAACGGGTCCCACACGGTGGAGGCCCCCGTCCCCAGCACACCTAGCCCCGGTGGATACACTAAAGGGGGCGGGGGCATAATAGCAGGCGCTGGAGGGACCCAACCCCCTGCCCCTGGCCCCGGTGGGAAAACTACCCCCGGTGCTACTGCCGGCAGAGCCGGCGGGGACCAAACCTGACCGCATGTGCCTGAAGTGGACCCCAGAAAACTAGCGCCACTCCCCAAACCAGGCGGGATAAACCCTGGACCCTGCACGGGGAGGAGCGATGTGGTGGCTAAGTGTGGTGCAACCTCACCTGCCCCATACGGGGTTGAAGCGGGGCCCTGGAATGCCGCCATCTGCCCCGACAGGGCCATCTGCCCGGTCTGGGCCATCTGCCCGGCCTGGGCTACTTCTTCTTCAGGATCCCTTCCCCAGGCCGCCGATGCAGCCGGGGGGAGCCCGCCCGGGCCTGATCCGAACCGCCAACGCTCCAATTCGTCCAACCTCTCTAGGACCCTGGCCCAAGAAAGAGAGGGAGAAACCTCGGGGTGAGGGGCTGTGGACATAAATCCCACCACCCCCTCTGATGGGACCACCCCATGGGGCCCCTCCATGCTGGCCCGGGCCCGGGCAGAAGGCCTAAGAGCCCTTCTAGGCCGCGCCGCTGGTTGGGCCGGAGGGGCCCTGGCTTGCCTCTTCTTTGGGGCCATCCCACCGGCTACTATGGTAATGCAGTCTAATAAGGCACTCAACCCCTAATCCCACGCGCTAAGGCCGCAGGCCCTCAGGGAAAAGGCCCAATTGACCAAATGGGCGAGTGGCACCCCCGAAGGCAAAGAAATCCTTAATCCGGGGCCCCCAGTGGCTGCCGGTGGCACCAGAGGCCAGGCGCCCCTCCCACTCTGGGCAGAGCCCTAGAAAGCCCCCTCCCAGCCGGGAACGCCGAGTTCACCACTCCGAGGGCGACCAAGGACCACCAGCGCCGCCGCGCTCCAAAGCTCTCCGCCGCCGCTGAGAGCTCCGCCGGATCGCCTCAGGCCTTTCCGCCGGCCAAAACAGCCACAAAATGGCGGCCGCAACACGAGGCCGCCTCAAAATGGCCGCCGCGAGCAGAACTCAGCCGAGTGTCTGCTCGTGGCCAATGGTCCGGGCGAAAAGGCTGAGCCCCAGCCTGCACACCCTTAAATAGGGCCGGCAAGCCCCGCCCGGACCAATCAGCAGTCAGGCCTTGTTGGCCTGACTCTCGGGCGAAGTCTCATCTCGCGAGACTTCGCCCGAGACCCAAGATGGCGACCGCCAGGAGCCCGGTGTCTTCCCGGCCCTCCTGCAAACGCTGTCGGCGGGTAAGTCTGCCGGCGCTATTTTCCAAATCTGGGGCTATATACTAAATACTAGAAGCCAAACATTAATGCCAATTTTACAATTTCTGCAACTTCGAAATATGTATTCCTATTCATACCTTTGTTTGGATGGACAGTATTAGCATCTAAGTGCAACAGAACTAGAAAGACATGGAATTAATTCTTTTTCCAATGCTAAATTGACTTTATGCAAAAATCCAATACAAAAAAGTGCAAAAAAGATGGTGATAAGGAAAAATTGGGTGGAAACGGGGATATTGACTTTGGACCTATTGATTAATGATGAATTTTTATTATATGTTGTCCTATGAAGCAAATATCATCTATTAGATGTTACTCAGTGGCAATATTTACAACGTCTGAAACACTCAACATACAACAACTAAATCTTTTAAAATTAAAAAAAACCAACTAATAATTTTTATAGGCAACTTTTTGTACCATCAACTTGGTACAAAAATTAAAAGTTGAGTGGCATAAAGAAGTAGAGGGTCCTATATTGACAATAGCGGTGTGTCACAACTTCTATAGGGAACTTTATGTTACAACTTACACAATAAAAATACTTAGAGTTTATTGGACTCCCATTACACATGTACAGTAAAGGATTATTTACTACAGTATAAAGTTGGAAATGCAATAGAACAATGCTTTTTTTAAAAAAACGAGTCTACAATGTCCTATATTTAAACTAAGTTTGGGAAGAAATTAGTGGACTATATAAATGTGACTGCAACAACAGCTAAAATGTTTAGAATATCAGATTCTCCTGAATTACATATCTAGTATGTGGAATTTGACAATTAGACAATGAAAATGGATTCTCTGTACCCTTACTATAGCAAAAAGAATATAATGCAACACTGAAAAGATAAGTACCATATTTTTCGGTGTATAGACTCGGGCAGCTCACAGCAACAATAAAACAATGTACAACAAATCTAATAATTTAAAAAACACTAAAAAACCCATTATTAAAAACAAACATACCATGCATAAACTGTATAGACCCGGGGGAGATGTCTCAATTCCCCCATGCCTGACGGCAGAGGTGGGTTTTAAGGAGTTTACGAAAGGCAAGGAGGGTAGGGGCAGTTCTAATCTCCGGGGGGGAGCTGGTTCCAGAGGGTCGGGGCCACCACAGAGAAGGCTCTTCCCCTGGGGCCCGCCAACCAACATTGTTTAGTCGACGGGACCCAGAGAAGGCCAACTCTGTGGGACCTAACCGGTCGCTGGGATTCGTGCGGCAGAAGGCGGTCCCGGAGATATTCTGGTCCGATGCCATGAAGGGCTTTATAGGTCATAACCAACACTTTGAATTGTGACCGGAAACTGATCGGCAACCAATGCAGACTGCGGAGTGTTGGTGTAACATGGGCATAACTAGGGAAGCCCATGATTGCTCTCGCAGCTGCATTCTGCATGATCTGAAGTTTCCGAACACTTTTCAAAGGTAGCCCCATGTAGAGAGCATTACAGTAATAATAATAATAATAATAATAATAATAATAATAATAATAATGTCACTTGGCGCAGGTACCCTGTTCTCCTTCCCACCCTGCACACACACTTTCCTTCGCTGCCATCCCCACCCCGTTCTCCTCTTCCGTCTCTTACGCCAAGGCTGTGGAGCTAAGCCGAGCTTCTGCAGGCAGCAGCATTTGACTTTGCTACAGCAAATGAGGTTGATTTGCTGAGAGTTGCAAGTGCCGAGCTGCCACACTGCTTTCCTTGGCAGCCAGGAGGGGGAAGGAAAGGTGGACATGACTAACCTACCAAGGGAGAGAGGCGCCAAGGAGAGAAGCACAGCAGCTCAGCACTTGCAAATCTTTTCCCCGATCTTCAATCCACCTCATTTGCTGTAGCAGCCTCAAATACCCCAAAAAAGAGTTGCAAGTGCCGAGCTTTCCTCAGCGTCCAGGAGGGGGAAGGAAAGGTGGGCATGACTAACCCACCACGGGAGAGAGATGCCAAGGAGAGCAGCACAGTAACTTGGCATGCCTGCTCTGAAGAGGACCTCAATGTCAAGCAGCTTATCCTGACACTGGATCCTCAGGATTCTATGGAGACAGGTTGTGTGGAACTGGTTCAATTGCCTAGCATGTGTTTCCCTTACTATATTTTCCACAAAGCTAAAACATACCAGACAACCTGGGACCTGTTACGTCATCATTTCATAAATATTTCTTTGTGGGAAACTGGCAGGCAACATTAGAAATAACAATTGTGTGACTATGGTTGACTGTGGTAGCAGGACAGAACGGAAGAAGTCCCAACTTTATCAAATTTCAATTCCATGTGAGTTGTGGCTCCCGGATTCTCGGTCTATTGCAAGGATCCCCAAACTTGGCAACTTTAAGACTGGTGGACTTCAACTCCCAGAATTCTCCAGCCAGCAAAGCTGGCTGGAGAATTCTGGGAGTTGAAGTCCACCAGTCTTAAAGTTGCCAAGTTTGGGGACCCTTGGTCTATTGTGTAAATTAGCACATTTAGGGTACATTCATTCCACAATTGTTGCTCTATGATGCAATATTATAAACAAACAGACAGAGAGGGAATTTTTAGTAGTACATAGATCATTTCAGGAAGCCACTATTTATTTATTTGTTTGTTTGTTTGTTTGTTTGTTTGTTTGATTTGTATGCCGCCCCTCTTCACAGACTCGGGGTGGCTAGCAACAGCAATAAAACAGTATATAACAAAATCCAATACTAAAAGCAGTTAAAAACCCATTATATAAAAACCAATCATACATACAGACATACCATGCATAAAATTGTAAAGGCCTAGGGGGAAAGTGTATTTCAGTTCCCCCGTGCCTGGCGGCAGAGGTGGGTTTTAAGCACCTTTCGAAAAGCAAGGAGGGTGGGGGCAATTCTAATTTCTGGGGGGAGTTGGTTCCAGAGGGCCGGGGCCGCCACAGAGAAGGCTCTTCCTCTGGGTCCTGCCAAGCGACATTGTTTGGTTGACGGGACCCGGAGAAGACCCACTCTGTGGGACTTAACTGGTCGCTGGGATTCGTGCAATCCCTTTAGATAAAAATGGGAAAGTGTCAATGAATAAAACAGTCTTTTATATTCTATTTCAAAGTTAAGTGTGACTGAACAGAATGTAGTGTGACCCATCTGGAGGGCACCAAATTGGAGAAGAATGAGGCCAGCAAACCTGAATCATAAATCTTTGTTAGGGTTAAGCAGAGCAAGCTCTCCTCCTGAAATTGCATTAATTTCCTGTCTCTACTCAGACTGGAGATAACTGAAAGCAGCTGGTCCTGAAGTAATCCATTCTACTAGGAGGATCGAAGGAATCAGACTGGAGCATATTCTCAGGAGCAAGAGAAAAAAAGAACAAACCAACACATGTTACTTTTTACAGTGCTAGCAAAATGCCTAGCTCTGTGGCCATGGCCTCCCTCCTTCCCAGGAATCTCAGACAAGATATATCTAGGATGGAAATGGATGAACTAAATTCAATTATCCTTCATAGGGACTTCTAGCCCTCCCCCTCAGAGCAAATTAAGCAACGGGGCAAGCGTATCTTTGCAGATTAGCAAGAAAAAGTATAAAGTTGCGCTACTCTGAAGAGACATTCTGAGGCAGCCAATTAATTCTCTCTTGCCTATCCGGTGCTCTGTTTTCCTCATTTCAGGAAAGTGGCACAGAATCAGCCCTATGTTCACAAGAGCAGGCTGAGACAACATTAACTCCATAGTCTGCTAACAGAAAGCATGGCGTATAAATCAGAGGGTGCTAAATTCTATATACTTCATAGAAACACACGGATACCAAGGTCAACTCTTTTCTTCAAAATCAATTTTTTTCTCTAACACAGACAAGGATTCGGGGAACAAATATTTCACCAGCAGCAAGATCAGCGGTGGGCTATGAGCCGGAACGCTAAATTGTGCTCGCCGCCATGGTTCGTAAGTGCTTGCGGAGCCAGCACGATTTTGCTTCTGCACCTGTAGCAGTAGCAAAATCGCACATGGAGCCACAGGAGTGCCCGTGTTTCGGCAAGGTTTTTTTTTTTGCTTCTGCGCATGCCACCTCCACAGGTGCAGAAGCGAAATTGCATTGGCCCAGCAAGCACTTACGAGCCACAGCAGCGAGAGCAATTTAGCATTCCAGCTCATAGCCCACCACTGAGCAAGATGCACGATAGCAAAATACATACCTCTTCAAATTTAAAATATGATTCTCATGGTTAAAATTATTTTGGGACTCATACTCTGGCTGGTGAACTCAATATTTGTGTTGTGAGCCGCCCCGAGTCTACGGAGAGGGGCAGCATACAAATCTAATTAATAATAATAATAATAATAATAATAATAATAATAATAATAATAATAATAATAATAATAATAGAAGGAAGATTGAAGGTAAAGTGGATAAAGAAAAAACCTTGTCATGGCTTACAAGTGGAACACTCAAAAAGGAGACAGAAGGACTAATACTGGCTGCACAAGAACAGGCCATTAGAACAAACCAGAATTGAAAAATCAACAGACGATCCAAAGTGCAGACTCTGTAAAGAAACAGATGAAACAATCGATCACATACTCAGCTGCTGCAAAAAGATCACACAGACTGACTACAAGCATAGACATGATGCTGTGGCACAGATGATCCACTGGAACTTGTGCCGGAACTACCATTTACCAGTGGCAAAGAACTGGTGGGATCATAAGCCCGAAAAAGTGGTCGAAAATGAACAAGCAAAACTACTGTGGGACTTCCAACTTCAGACTGACCGAATTCTGAAGCATAACACACCAGACATTGTGATCATGGAGAAAAAGAAAGTATGGATCATCGACATCGTAATCCCAGGAGACAGCAGAATTGAGGAGAAGCAGCTAGAGAAATTAGTGAAATACGAAGATCTAAAAATCGAGCTGCAACGACTCTGGCATAAGCCAGTGAAAGTGGTCCCAGTGGTACTTGGCACGCTGGGCACTGTACCAAAGGATCTCAGCGGACATTTGAAAACCATCGGAGTTGACAAAATCTCCATCTGTCAATTGCAAAAGGCCGCTTTACTGGGATCAGCAAACATAATTTGCCGCTACATCATGCAGTCCTAGGTGCTTGGGAAGCGCCTGACTGGTGATGAAATACGAAATACGTTTGCTGTGTTGTACTGACATAATAATACTAATAATAATAATAATAATAATAATAATAATAATAATAATAATAATAATATATCCAGCCCAAAACCATCCTTTTTAAAATTTATTTTAAAAAACTCTACACAGAATTAGGATTTTATGATAGCAATTGCAAATTGATCCCATGGGATTTTATGGCCACGTGAGAGATTTGGTATTCAGTGTTGCCATGCTTGCTGCTATAGCAGCTACGTGTGACCTTAAGCATAGATACCAAGAAGTAATGTTGCCATTTGAGCCAAAGTAGTACCAATCTAGTCTAATGGAGTTCCATATGTTTGGAACGTCCCTGGTCATACCACCAACTTTGTCTCAAGATCTTCAATCCTAATATTAAACTAACCCTGAAGTACTGTGGGTGGATAATTAGAATAGGTTTTCAAAAACAAAGTTTGATGCTTTGCTTTGCAAGGTTGCCTCTCCAGAAGAAATTCAAATTTAACATCCCAGGTTTGGGTTGATAGGGCAAATCAAAGCTCCTTAAAAGGTCTCAATTACTTTCAACATAGCATTATTCACATGATCTTGCAAGATTCTTAACCAGAAATTTAAAGGTCACATTTGCAGAGGATATAGGCACAGATTTAAAAGTGGACCTAATAAGTTGGAAACTAATCAAGGACAGAAGCAACCTGGAATTAAGGAGAAACTTCCCAACAGTGAGAAAAAATAACTCAAAGTGTTGAACACTTAATTCACATGAATCCCAGCAACCAGTTAGGTCCAACAGAGTCGGCCTTCTCCAGGCCCCATCAACTGGACAATATCACTCGGCGGGGGCTAGAGGAAAAGCCTTCTCTATGGGGGCTCTGACCATCTGAAAACAGCTCCCCCCGGAGATTCGTATTGAAAGCTGCTAAGAGAGACGGCATACCACTCCCACCTTTAACCTGACACATGCCATTTCAATGTTTTACCCAAACCAAAACCTGATTGAAAACAGTACAGATAACTGTACCTTCTTTAAACAAGAACTGAAATTAAGCATCAAGCCAAACTGTCTGTGGGTGTACCTTAATTTTTCTTAGTTAAAAGTAATTGATGAAACAGCAGTCAAGAAACTGTAAGAAAAGTAAATGCTTTGTAATATATATTCTAGTCATTGTTATTTGGGCTGGAGGTTGTGTGCCAAAGAGCAATGTTTCTCTACTATATATTCAAGGTATCACCATTCCCCTTTCTTTCTAATGTAAATTTATAAAGAATGCACATATAATCAAGTAAATACTGAATTGTGAGTGTCAGCACCCATCATGATTAGGCATGCTGAACAGCTTCTGACTTTCATTTTTATTTAAAGGGCCACAGTTTTCTTATCTTGTCAAACAGATATTCACCTCATCAGTAACATGAGAGTACCTGGATTATAGTACAGTGGTACCTCTACTTACGAACTTAATTCATTTCATGACCAGGTTCTTAAGTAGGAAAGTTTGTAAGAAGAAACAATTTTTCCCATAGGAATCAATGGAAACGCAAATACAGTGATACCTTGTCTTACAAACTTAATTGGTTCCGGGACGAGGTTCGTAAGGTGAAAAGTTCGTAAGACGAAACAATGTTTCCCATAGGAATCAATGGAAAAGCAATTAATGCATGCAAGCCCAAAACTCACCCCTTTTGCCAGCCCAAGTGCCCATTTTTGCACTGCTGGGATTCTCCTGAGGCTCCCCTCCATGGGAAACCCCACCTCCAGACTTCCGTGTTTTTGTGATGCTGCAGGGGTATCCCAGCAGGGGAATCCCAGCAGTGCAAAAACAGGCACTTCGCTGGCAACGGAAGTCCAAAGGTGGGATTTCCCAGTTTGGAAGAAGAGGCAAAAAAATACAAACCCCAGGTTCGTATCTTGAAAAGTTTGCATGACGAGGGGTTCGTAAGATGAGGTATCACTGTAATGCATGCGATTGGGGAAACCACAGGGAGGGTGGAGGCCCTGTTTCTTCCCAGGAGATTCCTAGAGAGGCCCACGGAGACTTCTCCCTGCCTTTTCCGGTTACAGTTTTGGAGGCTCGGGTTTGTAAGTGGAAAATGGTTCTTAAGAAGAGGCAAAAAAAATCTTGAACACCCAGTTCTTATATAGAAAAGTTTGTAAGTAGAGGCGTTCTTAGGTAGAGGTGCCACTGTACATACAAAAATTATTTGAAGTGTGAGATTCTAACACAATATGGCCAGTCAGAAAACAGATGAAAGCACCGGCTTTGATTACTGAAAATGGTAGGAGTATGTTGACTATACCAGTTTTGCTGCTTCTCCCATTCAAAATATTACATGGGAAACAAGAAATTAAGAAATTCAGAGCATAGAGACCCTACATCTGTTATGCTAAGAATCCCTCATCACATCTTCTTCTCATCAGCCCTATGATAATTCTCTCACAAGCCCAACCATGGCAGCAGAAAGACAAATCCTAGAAAGGGATCTCCCCCCTACCCCCATATTGAAACAATAAGTGTCTCTGCATTGGTAGGGTAAGGGGAGTATAAACCCCCCACGTTCACTTCTGCAAATGCTAGTCATTAGCACAGAACACAAATCGAACCAAAACACCCCCTACAAAGAGCATAACTAGAAAAAAATATTTATTGCTTCAATTGCTCCCTCGACATCACTGTTTCCCAACCTTGGCAACTTGAAGATATCTGGACTTCAACTCCCAGAATTCCCCAGCCAGCATTCACTGGCTGGGGAATTCTGGGAGTTGAAGTCCAAATACTGTATCTTCAAATTGCCAAGGTTGGGAAACACTGCTCTACATTGTTGGGTCGGGTCCTGAGCTGTGCTAAGGGTTAAAGCCTGCCTGGGTAGGGAAGGGAAACAGCTGCAGCCTGGCAGCTGAATGAGGTCAGGCCCAAGACACAGTAGCTATTGTGATGTGGCCGCAGCATCTATTGGAAGGGGTTCCACCTACAGCTGACCATGTGGCAAATCTAGAGTAGGATAGGGAAGGCATGTGTATGCATGCTTGAAGAACTAACACACCCAATGATTTCTCAAGAAGCAAAAGCCTTTTTACTCATTCGTGAACTGTTAGCTCAAGGGAGGAAATGATCTAGTGTGAGATTTCCCAAAGCCAAACTGCAACACATACCACAGCTGCCCACATACTCAACAGTTCTTGCTTCTAGATACTGAGTCTCTCTTTTGTGTGAATGTGATGTCATTTGTGCAAGCACATACCAGTTGTGCCCATAAGCACATATTATCACTCTTTCTTGGCTTTGAGTGGTCCAGATATGTTGGACTACAACTCCCATTTGCTAATGAAAAACAAATAAAAAACCGAATGCCCAAGTGTTTGAACATTCAACACATTTTTCTTCTAAAAATGTTCTTTAGCCCCTCTTAACTTCTAAAACAAATATGCAGTTTTCCTTCACAGTCAACACATTTGCTATGCTCAGCTTGATTAAGTTCTAAAGCCAGTACTAGTGAGGGGATTTTTTTAAGGGTTGCCTTTATTGTCACCACTGTACCTTTAGCATGCTAAAAAACACATGCATCAGAAGTAGCTTCTTCTATTGCAATCCTCTTCTTTCCCAAAAAATGTGAAATGCAGTCCCAGCCTCAAAAATGTATCATCGCTGATCACCTGCAATTCTCATCATCTTTGATTATTCATCACTAACATGACCCCAAAATTAGGCAATAGATTTCAAGGAAATCTGAAGGGCAAAGGATTTTTCACTATGTTTAATTTAAATTTTAATCGTATATTCATGCTCTCAAAAGCTCCACAAGCAACAAAGGACTGTTTTTGTCCATGAATACATGCATGTAAACTATATCTCTATTTATTTGTTACATACTTTTCAAGCATAGCCTGCCTGCCATTTGATATTCTACATCTGGAAATACTATTTCCAACTCTGCATTATAGAAAGATTAATATTTATTTATGAAACTTGTGCACTCCAGTTCTTCTGAATCAAGGAATATTCTGACTTGTTTGAAATACATTGCTTATTTTAGACTTCTTTTCAACATTAGAATGCATCAAACGTTCCAATAACATGCAAATCTCCACAACACAAATATACTAGTTAAAACAATTGGCAACAAAAATACTAATCTCTAGACCAATGTGTTGGGGAATGTAGTTCACAAGCTGGGAGGCACCAGGGCAAACCCTACTCTTTGATTAATGGCTGCTGATTTCCGAACCAAGTACATCTGAAAAAGAATCTGAAAGATTTGGAAAGATTTTTTAAGATAACTTTAATCCAAATCCAACTCCTCCTCCACTCTCAATTTTACCTTTCCTTTGCATAAGGAATGGTTAAACAAAACTAACAGTAATTATTAACAATAAACAAAGTGATAAAATACCCCCCAAAATATTCAGTAGAGCAAAAAGACTGATAATGAAACCCAGTCTTCTGGAAATCTTCAAATGTTTGTTTGGACTATTTTTGCTGCTCATCAAAACTTTATGTTAGCCTCCTTTTGCAAAAACTTTCCTTTCTTTTGGCTGCTTCATACCTATCCGGCATTTGGCAGTTTTCTGAACCCAGTATTTTCATACAAAACATAGATTCAGAGAATAGTCTTTAGAAAGGTTTACTAGGATAAAAGAATAGAAGTATAAGAATTGCATAAATGAACAATTGTTTCATTTACAGACAATATATGTTAGAGTGCATGTTTCTGAATCTTTTTCTCAAAGTTTCAGACAATTGGGTGTGCTCTGTGAGCATATCGCTCAGTGATGGCAATCCCAGCAGTCCCAGTTGCCATTTTAACCCTAGGCACATGGGTCAAGCAGGATGTGGTAGGATAAGGGGGATGCTGAAGGCCAGCTACATCATCAGATGTTGTGGAGTGCAAAGGATCAAAAGAGCATAGATAAGAGATGGGAAAGGCAGATGGGGGGGGAGTTGAAGTGCCCCTGCAGTCATAAGTGCACTTGAATTTTTATCTCATGATGAGAGAACTACCGCAATGGCTGTAAATCACGGGTATTAAATTCACACCATCACGTTGCCATCACGTGATGTTTCGCTATGTTTTTCCCCTTCACGGACCTGGGGTGGGCATGGCTTGTATGTGGCACATCCGTTCTGCAGGCCACAAGCCCTGCTGTAAATGGTTGTTAAGTCCATTCAATGCTGCAGCAACAATTTACGCATGGTATGTTTGTATGTATGTTTGGTTTTATAATAAGGGTTTTTTTAGTTGTTTAGTATTGGATTGTTACATGCTGTTTTTTATCACTGTTGTTAGCCGCCCTGAGTCTGTGGAGAGGGGCGGCATACAAATCCACTAACTAACTAACTAACTAACTAACTAACTAACTAACTAATTAAACAAACAAACAAACAAACAAACTTAATGGTTGCTGAGTAAATTTATTTACTTATTTACTTTACTTATTTACTTACTTACTTACTTACTTACTTACTTACTTACTTACTTACTTATTGGACTTGTATGCCGCCCCTCTCCGTGGACTCGGGGCGGCTCACAACAAACATAGAATACATAATAAAACAATTTGATCCAATTAATAAAAGTTAAAAGACTTTAAAACATCCTAAAATCTTAAAAACATTCAATTATCATTCACCCAATCAATAGATTATTCTAAACACATAATCAATAGATTATTCTAAATGTTCATAAGTTGAGGACTATCTGGAAGTGTAACAGACGGAAAGCAGCTCTCTTTCCTGATGAGGACATCTTCAGATGACTGATTACATAAGTCAACTGAACCTCTGAATCAGTCTCAACAACTCTGATTTAGCCTTGTTGCCACCATAAAAAGATATCCACATAAAAGTGAAGTAATCTAAAACTTATGAAATGAAATCACATGTCTTCTGTGAAGATCTATTTGCAAACTTCTAAAGTTTACAGAATTGTTGGGTGGGAGTCCTGATTTCTACATATACAACACATTCCATGTGGTCATAACTCTGGTAGACGAGTACCATAGAAGAAGGTTGCTGCTGAGGTGCTCATTCAGGCAATATACGAGTAAGTTGTATCAGAAATGGGACATCAGCTTGAACTGCTCTTAGCAAAGCTTAGCTGATGACTCTATCTATTTGAGAACTGCTGTTAGAAAGACTAATAGTCTTTAGAGGTATCTCAAAAGATAAGGAATAAATACTGGTCCCAGCAAAACTAATGCCAGAGAACCCAGACAAAATATATATATATGAGTAACGTTGTTTTTTAAATAGTGGGGCAAGGCCCCCTGGGGGAGCACAGAAAGATGCCAGGGGGCTGCATGACCCCAAGGAACTTGCTTTTTTTGCTGCAGGGAGTAGGGGTTTTTTGCATCAAACAATAGCACAGAGCAGGAGGTATGAAGTACAGATAATAAACCCTTAAGAGACACCATGGAAAAATATTTAACAGGGATGAAAAAAAAGGAGGAGAGAGACGGAGTTAATGAGACAAACATTAAGTCTTCCAAAATCTAAGATGAGGAAATATGACAAAGAATATGTAACGCTTGGTTTCACTGTGACTACGGTGGAAGACAATGAAAGACCAGTATGTTTACTGTGTCTAAAAATGTTGGTAGCAGACAGCATGAAGCCAAATAAATTAAGGCATCACTTAAACACATTATATCCCAATCACTCAGATAAGCTATTTGAGTTTTTTCAGCAAAAATGTGCTAAATACTGCCAACAGAGAGTTGGGGGGGGGGGTTTGCGAAATGTTTACTTCTTCCTAGGGAGGGCATAACAGAAAATAATTGAGAAGCACTGTGTTAAAAGGAGGGGAATTGGGTTGACAATATGATTCCTGACTGACTTTCATTCCTGTTAGAAGAACAGTGGATTCCATTGTCAGGAGGACGTGTGAAAAACCTCAAGTCATTCCCAAACTAGGAGATTCTAATCATTGTCACCCATGCCTTGCTCACCTCCCAAATGGACTACTGAATGTTAATAGAAGAAAAATGTAGTAAAGGGAAAAAAAGAGTTTTGTTATCACACTGGTGACTGCAAACAAGCTGAAGTGGTTTAGTGGGAGCTTTGCCACTCATTACTGTTTGCTAGGCTTAGACTTGGCTGAAGTCACCCCATATAACATGGTGCAGCTAGATAAGAACCTCCATTTCAAACAAGTGCTTCAGCCACATTGGAACACCTGACTATTCTGTTTTTTTGGTTAGCAAGGGAATGTGCCCCTTCCCGTTTTCCAATACAGATAATCCTTGACATATAATGACAATTGAAAGTGGAATTTTCATTGTCAGTCAGTGTGGTCATTGTTGTACATACTCCTGGTCAGTTGGAGGATGATGAAGAAATTGAGGACTCTGATACAGATAGTGTTTATGAATTAGTGGTGGGCCCGGGGTTACAGGTGGTAGAACAGGTGGGAGGCCAGCCATAGGATGTGGCTTTGAGTCCAGAATCTAGCAAGGAAGAATCAGACGTTCACTGGGTCAATCCTAAATTCAGAAGGGTCCAAAAATGTAAGGAACAGGTGTTTGGAAGAAGATATTAAGGGGAGGAATGGGTTAAATACTGGAGTGATGTATTTGGTACATCAGAGGGTCAGTGGGGAAGAAGGGTGGAGTTTCAATGTTGTAGAGCTAAAATGAAAGGTATTTCGTTCAGCTCCCAAGCAAGCAAATGCATGCTGTGTTATTTTACAGTCATTTCTGCTGTTTTTGAATCATGCTGTGAGTACATAAATCTTGTTAAATGGAGACGGCTGGGAGGACTGTATGAGGAATGCAATTAAGAAAGATAACGGGAGGAAGAGGAATGTGCTAATATGAACTGTATTTTGAATACGGAAGGGAAGAGAAATAAAGATGGAGTTTCTTTGTTTACGAAATACTGCATTTAGTAAGAGTTATTTGTAATAGCTAAAGTTCTACCAGAAACCAGAACAGTCATAAAGTGAGATGTCACATGATGACACCAACTTATGAAAGAAATGTATGTATGTATGTATTTATTTATTTATTTGTTTGTTTGTTTGTTTGTTTGTTTGTTCAAAAACATTTAATGCCACCCTTCTCCTTAGACCCAGGGTGGCTTACAACATGTTAGCAATAGCACTTTATAATAGAGCCAGCATATTGCCCCCACAATCCAGGTCCTCATTTTATCCACCTCAGAAGGATGGAAGGCTAAGTCAACCTTGAGCCAGTGATGAGATTTGAACCGCTGACCTGCAGATCTAGCAGTCAGCTTTAGTAGCCTGCAGTACTGCACTCTACCCACTGCGCCACCTCGGCTCCTGTTGTGGTCATTAAACCAAGAATTGCAGGTCATTAAACAAGTACCACCCTAATCCAAGCCATTCCAGGCTTGGTGCCACCCAGCCCAAGCCTCAATAAAGTAAGGGACTGCCTCTGCCCATCTCTTTTGCACTGTTTTGCAGGGCTTGAGAGAAGCCTCAGCTACCAGCCTGTTCCAGCAAGCATTATTTTGCTCCTCGGTCCATCCAAGTAAGCATTCCAACAAGCATTTGTTGCCTCCTCCCTAGAAGTTTCAGAAAGCATTCTTAAAACTGGGTGAATGGCCAAACAACTGCAAATGTAATTCGACTTAAGCATAAAACTATGCATACAGGGACAACTCTCTGCCGACAACTGCCTATGTACATTAATTGCTTCTGAACCATCTGTAGCTAATCAGGAATAAGATCCGGAAGTCATAGCACAGAGTTCAGTAAAGATACGCTTTCAGTGTGAGGCAGCTATGAAAAAGGATGCTAATAGGGATCACTGACCAAACTTAAAAGTGATAGTGTTATAAAGAGCTTATACAAATAGATAATTCTTATCTGGAGTTCTGTATATTGCACTTGAAAAAAAGATGCAACAGAGCTGGAACGTTTCCAGAACAAAGCAACCCAAATAGTCAGAGGACTTGAACATGAGGGAGCAGAGAGCATTGCTGCTGGCTGAGAAATGGTGGCTCCCAGTGGGGAGGAGCCCAGGCAAGACTGTGCGTTCGGAGCTTTTGCAGCTGACGCATGTGCTTACAAGTTGGGAGGGGCAGAGCGTACTGCCACCAACTAAAGAATGGTGGCTCCCAGCATGGAGGAACCCAGGCCATGGGGTCATCTGCATAGATAGTCCACCACCACCAGGAATAAAATTATGGCATCAGAGGAGAATAAGGAATTAAGTAAAGAATTAAATAAATTAGAATCAGTTATATTCTTAGTTCTTAGAGATTAAGAAAATATTTTAGATATTCGACAATTTGTTCCTTTATGAAGCAACGGATTAAAAGAAAGCACTTGATAATACAGGGTGGGTTCCAAAAGTAATGCAATTATTTTTTTAAAAAATAATTTATTGAACAGATTTGCACAAACACTTAAAATTCTTCAAAGTACTGTCCTTGGGCCTCTACGCATTTTTTCCAGCGACTCTGCCCTGACTGGAAGGCGTCTTCAGGGACCTCTCACAAGGTCTTCGTCATGGCTGATTGGATCTCTTCTATGGATGAAAAACGCGCCTGGCCACAACATGCTACAAGTCCGCGAGTTCCTGGCCAAACACCAGGTGCCAACGCTGCCCCACCCCCCACTATAGTCCTGATGTCACCCCAGCAGACTTCTTTTTGTTCCCAGCCCTGAAAGGAACCTGTTTTTTGCCCATAGAAGAGATCCAATCAGCCGTGATGAAGACCTTGCGAGAGGTCCCCAAAGATGCCGTACCAGTCATGGCAGAGTCTCTGGAAAAAATGGGTAGAGGCCCAAGGACAGTACAGTGATACCTCATCTTACGAACTTAATTGGTTCCGGGACGAGGTTTGTAAGGTGAAAGGTTTTATAAAACGAAACAATGTTTCCCCTAGGAATCAATGGAAAAGCGATTAATGCGTGCAAGCCCAAAACTCACCCCTTTTGCCAGCCAAAGCGCCCGTTTTTGCATTGCTGGGATTTCCCTGAGGCATCACAAAAACATGGAAGTTTCTGGGATTTCCCTGAGGATTTCCAGCATTGCAAAAACATGGAAGTCCTCGAAACCCCACCTCCGGACTTCCGTGTTTTGTGATGCTGCATTTTCGCTGAGGCTCCCCTCGCTGGGAAACCCCACCTCCATACTTCCGTTGCCAGCGAAGTGCCCATTTTTGTGCTGCTGGGATTCTCCTGCAGCATTGCAAAAACATGGAAGTCCGGAGGTGGTGTTTCCCATGGAGGGGAGCCTCAGGGGAATCCCAGCAGCGCAAAAATGGGTGCTTCACTGGCAACAGAAGTCCAGATTTGGGGCATCCCAGTGGTGGCGGCTTGGATTTGTAAGGTGAAAATAGTTTTTATTTATTTATTATTTACTTATTTATTTATTTATTGGATTTGTATGCTGCCCCTCTCCGTGAACTCGGGGAGGCTTTGGAAGAAGAGGCAAAAAAATCTAAAACTCCGGGTTTGTATCTCAAAATGTTTGTATGACGAGGGGTTTGTAAGACAAGGTATCACTGTACTTTGAAGAATTTTAAGTGTTTGTGCAAATCTGTTCAATAAATTACTTGTTAAAAAAATTGCATTACTTTTGGAATGCACCCTGTAACTCTATTGTCATAACAATGGGAATACTGCACTCTTGCCCTAATCCAATCATAAATAACTAGTTGGGACAGGGTGGAAAGTCATTCTTCTGCATTGGGTCCAAGATCTACATTCCACCATACAAAGAGCCACACCTCCATCCCACTCTGCTACAATTAACCACACCCTGGTTTATTGTGCATGACTAGCACTGGATGAGTGCAAACTTCCAATTAGCCAACTACAGCCCAGTTGCTGCAGTGGAGATGCATTTGGCAGGGATCCAAAATATTTAATGTTCCTCATAAGGGACACTAAAATAGGATCACCTCAGGCTGATCATAAGGCAATTAGTTAAGCATAATCTTGCATAAAGTAAAAATCAATTATTATACTTTATTAATTCATATCAATTACTGTGGCAACAAGGCCTCTTCACAGAAGATTATGAACTGTACTCATAATGATGATGCAGATTGATAAACCTTTTTTTTTACTTCATAGCTAAGGATTGAGAAAATATGACAGGCCCAAAGTTACACAGCTGTTTGTCATGCTTAGGGGATGACTAGAACCTACTTCAGCTCCCTAACCACTGCACCACACTAGCTCTCATTCATATTCATTCACACGTACATGTTTGAAGCAACAACAGGACCACATAACAGAGACAATAGCTGGAAAGCATTTATAAAAGCTTCTAAAGCATAAAATTATTTTTAAAAATTCTTTAAGAACTTTGATAATTTTAGCATAACATTTATTTTTACAAGAATTAACTGCAACAGCTCTTCCTATAATATCCATTAAATTACAGAAAATAGAACAGCAGTTGTAAGGGACCTTGGCGGTCTAGTAGTCCAATACCATTTCAGACAAATTGTTGTCCAATCTCTTCTTTAAAACTTCCAATGATGGAGCACCCATAAGTTTTTAAGGTAAGCCATTTCATTGGTTAATTGTTCTCATTGTCAAGAAATTTCTCCTTAATTCCAGGTTAGATCTCTCTTTGATAAGTTTCCATTTGTTACTTCTTGTCTTATCCTCAGGTATTTTAGAGAATAGATTGTCCCCCTCTTTGTGATAGTATCTCAAATTTTGGATCAGTGCTAACATCTCATCTGTAGTCCTTTTTATTAAACTAGGCATACCCAGTTCCTGCAACTGTTCATCACATGATCCTTCTCTTTGCCAGACTGGCGATGCTCAGTTCTTGCAACTGCTCTTCGTATGTTTTAGTTTCCAGTCCAATACTTCATTTGATATTGATACCATTCCTCTGTTAATGCAGCCTAGAACTACACTGACTTTTTTGGCAACCGCACCGCAGCACACTGCTGGCTCATATTTAAATGTTTGTCTACTAGGATTCCCAGTCAGTTATGACTTTTGAGCCAGATACAGAATTAGAGACAAGTAACTAACTTTGTGACGTTCACATTTTTGAACTATCCACAGAAAATCCTGACCACTGGTTTAAAAGGTTTGGATTCACAACAGTTGCAATTTTAAAAATTCCAGCAGACATTAGATTGCCAAATGCTATCTTAATCACATGCCATTTCTCCTTTAAGTAAAGATCAACGTGGAAGAATAATTTCAATCCATTTTCCTAGCAAGGCAACATGCACAAGAATTCAAGAAAAAATAATTTCTTGAGGGGCCTGTGAATGTGTTCTAGAAATACTTCATATTTGAGGAAGAAAAGTTGAGCGTGCCAATTAATTATCTTCTCAGAACAATTTTGAGCCACCGAGCACTGAAGCTGAACATTATGTGCAGAGACGGTATTCACTTATTTAACTTACCAGTTTGCAAATGTGAGCACACATGAGCCTTCAATACATGCGCATAGCCTTCTGCACGTGCGCTTGCTTCCATTTGCAGCTTGCAAGCATGCACATGACTTCAAAATGTGCCTAAATAGGACGGCATAGTGCTGGGGTGGGTCCACCCACAGGTCACTACTACTGGTTCGCCCGAACCAGCTAAATACCGCCTCTGATTATATGCTATTAAAATAATGATTCTGAGCCTGGACTTAAAAATTCTGCTTTCAACATTACTAATAACATCTGTGAAAATTAACAATAAAGGAATATAGAAATAAAAGAAAGTTTAAGAAAACCAATATGAAAACTTTAAGTTTTCAATAACTGCAGTTCCTTGGAGAGAAGATTGAACTTGATGCAGATCAATCACTCAACAGTATGGCTGCTGCCAAATGCTTGAGGAAATCCCTCCCATCCTACACATAATGCCTGCCAAAAGTTTTACCTCTAAAGATAATGAGTCCATTCATTCAATATATACCCCTCCAAACCTAACACCTGAGAAGTAATTTAGCCTATAAAATATTAAGTCAGAATCAGTTTTTCAGCACAAAATAGGCTAAACAAATGCCACAAACACGTTTCTGATATGCTTTTACTTTAAGAGATCAGATCACTTGATCTTATAGTCCTCTTTTGGAAATTTAGTTAGTTAGTTAGTCATTCATTCATTCATTTATTGGATTTGTATGCCGCCCCTCTCCGAAGACTCGGGGCGGCTAACAGCAATAACAAGACAACATACAATAATAATCCAATACTAAAAACAATTAAAAACCCATTATTATAGAAACCAGACATACATACAGACATACCATGCATAAAATTGTAAGGGCCTAGGGGGAAAGAGTATCTCAATTCCCCCATGCCTGGTGGCAGAGGTGGGTTTTAAGTAGCTTACAAAAGGCAAGGAGGGTGGGGGCAAATCACCCTCCTCTGGGAGGAGTTGGTTCCAGAGGGCTGGGGCCGCCACAGAGAAGGCTCTTCCCCTGGGTCCCGCCAAGCGGCATTGTTTGGTTGACAGGACCTGGAGAAGACCCACTCTGTGGGACCTAACTGGTCGCTGGGATTCGTGCAGCAGAAGGCGGCCCCTGAAATAATCCGGTCCAGTGCCATGAAGGGCTTTATAAGTCATAACCAACACTTCATCAGTTCATCTTCACTAGAAAGTTGGTAGCCAAAAGAAATACTGCATTTATGGTGAGTTGGCAGGACCAAAGTGTATTTTTAACAGCATCCCAAAGAATAGTACATGAGTTGCTACTGTATATATAATGTCTGTATTCGCAACAAGCTGTGGGTCTATATCCAACATGAATCAATATTAAATAAAACCATGTTTAAAGCTTGAATATTTATAAATCCTCCAAATTAAAGAAGTGCCCATAGAATCTCAACTATACTTAGTTTTGGAAGTCAGTGCAGTGTTTCAGAAGGGGTCTTGTTTCGTCTCCTATTTTTCCTAACCATCTAGGTGTTAAATACCAATTAAAAGGTAGTCTTATGTCTACCTTCCCAATTACAGATCTGTATGATCTGGTAGAGATGTTTTGAGACAATTACTACCTGCACCAGCTTGGAATCTTGGTAACTGTACTTCTAATACAACTGGAAGACATCCACTTGAGAAAGGCAGGTATAAGAAATGGATGGTGTGGATATATCATTGGATATATTCATTTTTCAGAAGCAAAGTATATTTTTTCCATTCTGGTGTTTCTTAGGTGAATTGAGAGTACAATTTCCCCAATTTCAGGTCACCATGGCCATTGCTATCACAGGAACCATGAATGGAAGATGAGCATACATTCAAGACAAATCCCATGCACTGCATAATATTAATTTATTATAAAAACATTAATCCTAGAAATTTCCCAAGAATGCTTGGGTAGTTTTACCTCCAGAAAAGTGAATGCCTCCTTAAAATGAAATATTAGTGTGTATTGTATGGAGGAAACGTATTCACCAGTGCTGCTGGCCTAGATCGGGGTAGGCAAAGTTGGCTCTTCTATGACTTGTGAACTTCAACTCCCAGAATTCCTGAGCCAATCATGCTAGCTCAGGAATTCTGGGAGTTGAAGTCCGAATGTCATAGAAGAGCCAATTTTGCCTACTCCTGGCATAGATGGTTACAAAAATTAGGACAGAAAACAAGACCACTTTGCAAGCATTATTCACACCACAAAGCAACCTATAATCATTTTTGAAAGCATCAAGATACCCTAATGTCTAGTTGTATTCCTTGCAGTTTTAAGAAGCAAATAACATCCTGCCAGGCCCTTGAGCACTGTGAATCTATCCCAAGCTTCTGCAGATACTGACACAAGCAGCCAGGATAATGACTGTATTGTTTACATGACTTAACAAGAAACACACTGTGTAGCAGCCTGACAGAATTATAGAGCAAGCAGGAGACTGTCCACACCCCAGAAGTACTTCGGGTACCACTTTAGCACACCACGGGTGTTGAAGTAAGAACAACAAGGACCAACAATGTGACCTTTTATTTTGGATATCAGCCAAACAATTGGCCAACTGTAATAATTTCAAAGCAGGCTATGGAGCCCAGAGTCAAAATGATGAATGAAAACTCCATGAGCTGGTCAATTCCAATTAAAACATACTAACCAACAATCCTGGTGGATTTAGCCTCAGATTCACAACTACATAACACTGCTATAATTTAAGGCAGAGGTTTCTCAATCTCAGCAATCATGGAGGCCATCAAATAAATTTAGGTGGAAGAAACATGTTTTATGGGCTTCCATATGTAAAGCAGGATGCTCTCAGTTCTCACTCACTTTCTACCTGAACAAGCACTTGTGTGGGCAAAGAAGTTGTGTGGTCTGGCTATGTGTGATCTTCTCGGCACCTACTCAGTTGCTTGATCCAGCACTTTGTTCAAAGCCCTTTCCTTCACCAACCATAGAAATGAAGTCAAATGCTGTTTTCGCAGCTGAGAAGGTAGAGAAAATTATTTTCTCTTTCCAGGAAAGGTTTCTCTCTCTTCCTGGTTTGGTTGATTGGTTGGACATACATTTGAGTCATAAAAGGATGAGGTGAAGTAGCAGGAAGGGAGAGAGACAGAAGTGGTATTCAGCTGGTTCGGATCAGTTGGCCCGAACCTGTAGTGGAAATTTTAACCGGTTCACCAAACTGGCCCCAAACTGGTGCGAAGAACAAGGCAGCGACAGCGGGATTTCAGCCGTCCTTTTCGGCCTGTAGTTTTTGATAGGTTTTGGCACAAGAAGCCTCTTTTTCGGTGCAAGAAGCCTCCAGCTGTCGCTGCTAGCTCAGTTCTGGCTGGCAAAGAGAGGGCAGCTGCAGGCTTCCTGGAACTAAAGACTACCAAAAGATTACGTTTTTAATGTTTTATATTACTATTCATTGCATTGTTATTGTTGTGAGCCGCCCCGAGTCCTCGGAGAGGGGTGGCATACAAATCTAATAAATTATTTATTATTATTATTATTGTTGTTGTTGTTGTTGTTATTAGTAGTAGTAGTAGTAGTAGTATTACCAAAAACTACAGGCCAAAAAAGAGGCCTGAAGTCCCGTTGCTGCCTCTGTTGTTTGTACCCCATTGCCATACCCGGTTAGGAGAACAGCCCACTGCTCTGGAGGGATGGTGAGCAGTGGAGCTGCTTCGAAGGCAGCCTCCGCAGCATAGTTCCCTCTAAGCTGAGCAGTGAGCAATTGCTCACTTAAAAATCATCATCAACTCAGAGTTTTCCAAACCTGCCCAGAAGCCGAGAGGGAAAGAGTGAGAGGGAAGGAGAGAGAGAGGAAGAGAGGAAGACAGAGAAACAGATAGAAAAAAGTGAGGAAGGAAAAGAGAAAGAAAAAGAATGGGAGTAAGGAAGAGAGAAAGAAAATCAAAATCTAGTTTGAAACTAGCTCAACTATTTAAGTGGAATTTTGATATTGATAGAGTTGCCCTATTATGAGCTCACTGTTATAGACACACAGTACAGTATTTTATTTTGAAATTCTCTGAGGCAAAACAGGGTGGGTTTTTTGTTTGTTTGTTTGTTTATTTATTTATTTATGATTTCTGTGCCGCCCAGTCCCGAAGGGACTGCCGCTCAGACACTATACTTTTCTGCCCACCCCCCAAAAAAATTAGAGGGAACACCGCTCCGCAGTCTATCTCTTTAAGGTATTTTGACGTCGGGGACAGAGGGACCATAAAGGGACAGGCCAAAGGGAGACAGAAAAGTTCGGCCAAGTCTTCTCCTTTTCCTCAGGTATACGCACAGAACGTGCACACATCTCATAGCACTGGGACCTTCTGCGAGGACACGGCACGTGGCTGAGGCCCTCCAGCGCCATGAGATGTGTGCCTGCTTGCTCTGCTTGTATGAGGCCGAGAAGGAGGAGAGGTTGAATACTAGAAGACTTGGCTCAACTTTTCTGCTGGTTCTGACGGCTGGCTTGGTGGGCGTGGCTTGGTGTAGGTTATGTGACTGAGTGAGCATGGCCAACTCAAGGTGACGCCCCACCTTGCCGTGATTGATGTCAAATTGGCCATGCCCACTCAGTCACATGACCCCCCATCAAGCCACGCCCACCAAGCCATGTCCACAGAACCAGTAGTAAAATAATTTGAATCCCACCACTGGAGAGAGAGCTGTGAGAATGTTTAAAAATACTCAATTTATCTCATGCCCACTACACCCCGTGTGGCTGGAGATCCCCCTTTTAACAAATTGACAGCATATCCCCTCCCATATCATCTCAACTAAGACCAAGCCTAGTTTATAAACAAAGAAGAATCATATGTAATCTCAAACAACTGTATAACCTACAATAATTGCAAATGAGAAGATTGTCTGCTATTTCTTCTCATAAACATACAAGAGTGGCAGAGATTACGCAGAGCAGAATATAGGCTCTTTGTACTCTCTCTCTCTCTGACTGTCATGGTTACATTCAGAAATTTGTTATGTAAAGGATAATCAATTTCCAGTAGCATATCCTAACTGCCCCCAAAAATGCTGTTGGATAACACTTCAACTTCCATAAAAATCTGACTTTGGACATCACCCTCAATTCAACAGCAGAAAAATCTGCTGTTTGGCAAATCAGGCCTGGCAATTTATGTAAATTGGCATAATTTTAGTAAATTTTACATAAATTATATAATACATAAATACATAAAATTGCATAATTTACATACATTTACCAGTTATGCAAATTTGGATTTAATGAACACTTGGATTTAACAGACAGGCCTTTCTCTCAATTATCATTCTTCAATTATTCCCCCTATTAAAATTCTGTTTACGTATGCAACAACTAATGAGAAAGACTTGGATTGCGAGAAAAGGAACAAGTGAACCTTAACTTGTCTGAAATTATCCATCCATTTAGACCCAAGATTTTTCAGCCTCCTTTACAGATCTAACCCTTCACACAAGCTCCTAAATGAAATTATGTCTTCACAGTGCTATCCCCTGCTCAAACCTTATGGCCTTGCATGTCAGAAGGCAAAACACAACAGGGCAGATTAAGAAACAAGCTAGTATCTGTAAAAGGGACAGTCCATTGAATGATCTCATTACAGTTATAGAACCACAAATGAACTGGAGGTGAGAAGAGGAGAGCGCACACAAGATAAATTCAGATTTGTCTGCACAATGGTATAAAAGTTTAAATGGACAAGGCCAGGGCTGAAATGCTCGTGCCTGAGAGCCAGTCACGAAGAGAGCCTGAAGCTCCTCCCACCTGCCTAGATACCACCATTCGGGTTATTTTACCCTCTGTGCATGTGGAAAACGTCCTATGCATGTGCAGAGGGTAAAAGGACCCAAATGGGAGTCTCCGAGCAGGTGGGCTGAGTCTCACGCTCCCTTTGTGACCGGCTCTCCAACAATTCACATGCATGAGCAAACCGGAAGCA
The DNA here is from genome assembly GCF_031021105.1 of Erythrolamprus reginae. Taxonomy (NCBI): domain Eukaryota; kingdom Metazoa; phylum Chordata; class Lepidosauria; order Squamata; family Dipsadidae; genus Erythrolamprus; species Erythrolamprus reginae. The sequence goes on from NC_091950.1 coordinate 353,923,850, forward strand.
TTTTACCCCTGGAAAAAGTTCTATAAGGCAGGGGTCCCCAACCACCGGGCCGTGGACCAGTACCGGGCCGCGGGGCATGTTGCACCGGTCCGTGGAGTCAGCAGCTGCCGGCCCTCATGCCGCCACCCCCTCCCTCCAGCGCTTCGCCTCCCGCCGGGCAAGAGGCCTCGGGAGGCATGTTCTGCCGGCCACAGGACGATGGATGGGACAGAGGGGCGGGAAGGACCGAGAGGCTCAAGCCTCTTTTGGCTTCTGCCGCGGGGCGCTTTTGTGTTTTTGGCTGGGGGGAGGCAGGAGGGCCAGCCTGACCCCCTCTCTCCAGCGCTTAGCTCCCGCTGGGCAAGAGGGCTTGGGAGGCAGGTTCTGCCGGCCACAGGACGATGGCGGGAAAGAGGGGCGGGGAGGACCAGCACCCCCATGCTTAATCCCGCCCCCAACCACGCCCCTTTCCGCCCCCACTGGGCCATAGAAAATTTGTCTTGCTGAAACTGGTCCCTGGTGGAAAAAACGTTGGGGACCACTGCTATAAGGCACAAGCAAAGAAGATGTATAACACAAGCAAAAGCAATTAGAATCAATCTGGGGCAGGGTTGTCAAACTTGTGTCCCATGGGTAGTGAAGGGCTACCAAAATTTTTACTACCACACTGTGGGTGTGGCTTATGCAGGACACCCTGCATTTTCTTTCAGTATCTTTCAGTGCAAATTGGGTGCTCTGGGGTGTAGCTCCATTTTCGCTAACCTACTGCGTTCCCCCCCATCCGGGCAGTAGCCCACCCCTGCCCATGGGCCAGATGTATCACATGCTTGCCACAGTCACAGCCAGTTTAGTAAAAAGTGGGAGTCATGATAGTTACATGATGCCACTGTGACAACATGAATTTGACACCCCTGATCTAGGGCATTCTCATTTAGTATCAGTTAACAGGAAGTGAGCAAGATCTTTTCCTCGTTGAGTTAGACAAGCAGAGGTAGATAGCTTCTTATAGTCTAAAGATGTACTTTTCAAACTCAGCAATTTTAAGATGTCTGGACTTCATCTTGTAGAATTCCCCAGTCCGCACGCTTGTTTCCCAGCCAAGGTTGAGATACATCATTCTAATCAGTAATAGGCTTCACTTACCTTTGCTACTGGGTTAGAGATATGTGTGCGCCGCTTCTGCACATGCGCAGAAGCTTCTGCACATGCGCAGATCACCCATGATGACCTCCAGGTTGGTGGGCGGAGCCTCCCATCACTGTTTCTCCTGAATCGGGTTGAACCAGTAGCAATCCACCACTGGTTCTAATGCATAGAAACATAGAAACATAGAAGACTGACGGCAGAAAAAGACCTCATGATCCATCTAGTCTGCCCTTATACTATTTTCTGTATTTTATCTTAGGATGGATATATGTTTATCCCAGGCATGGGACAACCATGTTTCATTTCTCTTCTGACAACTCAACATTTTAAGCCTCCTGTATTGATAGAACCCTCAAATTTAAAAACAACTAAATCGAATTGTCTGAAATCTTACAAAGTGACCAGATTTCACAAGACTTCCATGCTCTGATTAGGTAACATTTTGATTTTGGTATCCAATCCCTAAAAAGACTTGACAACAAGTCTTTAACAAGCTGAAGCTTAGCTAGGCAATCAATATTGTACCAATAAAGGTGAACATTGTCTCAAAAGCAGCTTTTATAAATTTCTCTACAAACCTTGAACAACCTCCCCATTGATTTATTTACATGATGTCCGATAAGAGTCTTCTGGTTTCATGTTAATTTCTCATTGTAAATTTGAAATAAGAGAAGCTGAGCAGTACAATTGAGTCAAGGAGTTCTTTCCTTCGTTGAGCAAATTTCTAAGGAAAGGGCTGCAAAGCCCAATCCTCAGGAAAATAGAATACATGATTCCCACCATATAAAGGCATGTGGATAGGTCAAACTCATAGCCAGAAATACTCTTTTGTCTGTGCTTTTCTCCAGAATATGCTATTTCACTGCTCCTTATTCTCCAAAGCATTCATGGTTTTTTTTTTTAAAGGGCTGGAGAAAGGGGTGAACTGCCACCCTATGTGTTTCTACTATTACATTCTGCAAAACATGAAATCATGCTGGCCCTTTCTGTATTATTTCCCATTATTTTAGTTCTACTTCAGTCAATGTGTACCAATTAGTGGGACTATGAGTTCAATTAGTGGGACTCGTTCATCAAAAAGAAAGCACCGAGAGTTCAACAGGTCTCTCTGCTTTGGCATTCAATGCAATCATTTTGCTTATTGTGAAAACGTCCAGCTTTTCAAGAGCAAACCTCCCTGCCATGCCTACAAGAAGATCCAGCTGATTAATGTTTGTTTCTGTGGGGCGGGTTCGAGCAGAATTCCAGCTATCCATTAAAGGCCCATCAAGTATTTGTTTTTGATTCTTCTTCATCTACTTGCTCCAGAGAGACAGACATCAACAACCATAAACCCTTAAGAGCCAGTTCAAGTGCTCGAAGTAGGGCCTCTGATGAATTTCTGGAAATTGTTCCCAGAAATCAATCCGAAAAACATAGAAGATTGATGGCAGAAAAAGACCTCATGCCCCATCTAGTCTGCCCTTATACTATTTCCTGTATTTTATCTTAGGCTGCATATATGTTTATCCCAGACATGTTTAAATTCAGTCACTGTGCATTTACCAACCATGTCTGCTGGAAGTTTGTTCCAAGGATCTACTACTCTTTCAGTAAAATAATATTTTCTCATGTTGCCTTTGATCTTTCCCCCAACTAACTTCAGATTGTGCCCCCTTGTTCTTGTGTTCACTTTCCTATTAAAAACACTTCCCTCCTGAACCTTATTTAATCCTTTAACATATTTAAATGTTTCAATCATGATCCCCCTTTTCCTTCTGTCCTCCAGACTATACAGATTGAGTTCATTAAGTCTTTCCTGATAACTTTTATGCTTAAGACCTTCCACCATTCTTGTAGCCCGTCTTTGGACCCGTTCAATTTTGTCAATATCTTTTTGTAGGTGAGGTCTCCAGAACTGAACACATTTCCTGTATTTTATCTTAGGGTGCATATATGTTTATCCCAGGCATGTTTAAATTCAGTTACTGTGGATTTACCAACCAGGTCTGCTGGAAGTTCGTTCCAAGCATCTTCTACTCTTTCAGTAAAATAATATCTTCCCACATTGCTTCTGATCTTTCCCCCAACTAACCTCAGATTTTGCCCCCTAGTTCTTGTGTTCACTTTCCTATTAAAAACGTTCCCATCCTGGACCTTATTTAACCCTTTAACATATTTAAAATCCAGGATTCTAATAGCTTCATTTTTAACAGATGAAACTTTTCTAAATTATGTGTGAAGGGTTACAGTATCTAACTCCAATCGATAATAGCTGCAGCTGGTTCTCTTTCTGACTGCTGGCACCTTTAGGAACCAAAACACTTTGCCCACCACACACAGGCACCCCATCTGCCTTGTGCCTGACAATGCTTCTGAATGGGTGCCATGAAAAGAAGAGGCTGCACCCTTGCCAAAGGCCAGACATGACCCTTGTTCTTTCTGGGACACCATCACAAAGCCCTCGTTAAAATGCATATGGCTGGCAGCAGGTCCAGGGTGTAATTAGGACGTTGTCCAAGGACTATCGAAGGGCTGCAAAGGAGACTATTCAATTCACTGCCGATGTACTTGGTGCCTTGAAACACAAGCCAAGCCATTTCAGCCCAATTATTAAAACAAAAAAAAAGGAATGAAAAGATGGGAATGCAGCCAAAACCAAAGAAACACGCATACTGACGCAAATGCCCCTCTGCAAAAGTACAAGCCGCCTAGCATGACAAGCAGAAGGGGCAGCTGCTTCTTCCAACTCATTACAGCAGGACAATGGCCTCGGCTGATGACACGTAAGAGGTATAGAATATGAAGTGTTCTAAAGAAGAAAAAGATCAAAATAAAGAATAGAGTCAGTGGCAGAATAGCACGGGAATCTGCCTTATCCCACATAAAACCATGAAGCTCTGTTTGTTTAAACCATGGTTTGTTGAGCAACCCATCAGGGCTAGATTCATATACTATTTTAAGCCAAAACCCAAAGTGAAATCCATCCACTGCCTCCTGGAGATGGAGAAGTCAGCTGTATCATTTGTTGTATTAATCATTTACCTTGCAACGTTAGACTTTCTAGAAATAAAAAGATTGGGTAGAAATAAAGCTTTTACTCCAGCGTTACGTTCTCATTTTTGAAGAAGAAAAGAGAACTGCTCTTAAACCATTATGATGTGCAGTCAAAAAGCAAGCACTTGTGCCCTAGTTTCTAATGAAAATAGAGGCAGATGGAAACCGCTCCAATAACAGATAATTCTGAGAACAGAAACCACGTACAAGAGCGGCAGAGATCAAGCGGGAATGAAAATATTCAAAAACTAACAGAATGAAAAGCCAAACACTATCAGCTTGCCAAGGTTAAAGATAAAAGCCTTTGAAAAGACTAAACAAGTTTGATAGTCACTTTCTATCATAACTTCCCAAGGTCTGTCATGTATATAATTAAAGAGGAGTATCATTTGATGCAACGTCGCCTTACTTGCTGCATTTTTTCCAGATCGAGACTGGGCCTCCCGACTTTGTCGCCGTAGCCCTGTCGGTGTCGTTTACACGGCATCCCTTGCTCAAAGCTGCCTCCGACGCTTGTAAAAATTATAGGCCTGGAGGATGTGGTTCGTACCAAGGACTGCAGTCTCTTAGGAGGTGAGGCACTGAAGAGGACTGGGCTAGGACTGGCACGCAAACCCTCCACAGCTTCCACCACTGGCCGGAAGGATTTGCCACACAAGGTCTTTACTTCCTCGTCACTGGAGGAAGTATTACAACTGTCACTGCAGCAACCAAGCTTGCTGACCTGAGACCACTTCCGTTTCTCGGCAGCAAATTCACGGGTGATACATTCCAACTCATCTTCAGAACTATGGTGGTCCAGCCCAGAAGGAAAATGGCCCCGGATTCTGCAGCACTGATTTTCTTGATTTTGCTGTTGATTGGTTGCCAAGGGAGTCAAGGTGCAATTCCGTCTTCTCTCTGGGAAAATATTTAAAACAGTGATAGAGAAGATCTTAACGCAGCCTTAAATAGTGATTAGAAACCACTAGTCCCATCCCCCACTCCTTCGGTCAAATAGGTCCTCCATCCCAGACAATAGAAGAAGTTAAGACCAGCAGCAGGCAGGAAAGCTGAGCATTTCTGGAATCATCAGGAAAGTGAATGTCCTTTTGTTTAAGAACTGGCACAGTCACACCTGACAAAGTGCCCCCATACATTCTTACTAGTCTACATGTTCATGGTAGCCAAAATCTTATACCGGTATTCCTCGAGTTATAAATGTAATGGATCCTGCACACTCCAAGGATTTGTGAGAGTGAATCTTGTACAGTGGTATCTCTACTTACAAACTTAATTTGTTCCACGATCAGGTACTTAGGTAGAAAAGTTTGTAAGAAGAAGCAATTTTTCCCATAGGAATCAATGTAAAAGCAAATAATGCGTGCGATTGGGGAAACCACAGGAATGGTGGAGGCCCTGTTTCCTCCCAGGAGATTCCTAGAGAGGCCCCACAGAGGTTTCTCCCTGCCTTTTCCGGTTACAGTTTCGGAGGTTCGAGTTTGTAAGTGGAGAATGGTTCTTGAGAAGAGGCAAAAAAATCTTGAACACCCGGTTCTTAACTAGAAAAGTTTGTAAGTAGAGGCGTTCTTAGGTAGAGGTACCACTGTATTTTGAACAGGATTATTCCCTCATTTGGCCCATGCATTCACTAATCAAACATAAAGCTCATTAAGTGTGCATTCAGGTATTTCAGGATGAGGAAGCCCATGTACAGTGGGAACCTAGTGATGGAACAGGCCACCTGCTTTACAGGCTGAAATGGAGCTTCTGAGGAGCAGATCCAACCCCTCCAACAGTCTGTTCAAACCTCCACTTCCCCCAGAAGCTCCAATTCAGCCTGCAACAGGCCTGGGGAGGCCCATGGAGGCTCAAATGGAGTGTCGGAGGGGCGGATTTGCCCCTCCCAAGCTCCATTTCGCTTGGCAACCTGCCAGGAGAATCCATCAGAGGCCCAAATGAGCTGAGAGGCTGGAGAGGAGATTGCTTGCTAGATTTTCACAAGACTCATATAGCAGGTTATGTGGCCTGTTAAGTGGCAATTGTGGAGAGCATGATGTTCAAACATAGCTTCTGACAGGTGGATCCACTCCTCAGAAGCTCCATTTTGGCCTGCAGTATGCCAGGTGAGGTCTCTGGAGGCCTGACGCACGAATCCCAGCGACCGGTTAGGTCCCACAGAGTTGGCCTTCTCCGGGTCCTGTCGACTAAATAATGTCGTCTGGCGGGACCCAGGGGAAGAGCCTTCTCTGTGGTGGCTCCAATCCTCTGGAACCAGCTCCCCCCAGAGATTAGGATTGCCCCCACCCTCCTTGCCTTTCAGAAACTCCTTAAAACCCACCTCTGCCATCAGGCATGGGAGAATTGAAACATCTCCCCCTTGCCTATGTAGTTTTTGTGTATGATTTGATTGTGTGCTTGTTTTTTATATATTGGGGTTCTTTTGCATTTTTTAAACTTAAAACTGCTAAATATTAGATTTGTTACTATGTATTGTTTACTATTGTTGTGAGCCGCCCCGAGTCTACGGAGAGGGGTGGCATATAAATCCAATAAATCTAATCTAATCTAATCTGAACGGAGCGTAGGAGTGACAGATCCTCCTCTCAGAAGTTCCATTTTAGCTGGCAATATTCAAGACAAATGTTGCAGAGACACTGCAGTTGTTTGTAAGGTCAAACAACAGCCATGATGCTGCAAGATTTGTAATTTCAAGAATTTTTCACAAATGCTTGGAGTACTTATCGCATAACTTTGAATGTTCACTAAGGGAATGCTCGTAACCCAGGGGTTATCTGTACTACCTTAGTATCTTATCAAAAAGAAAAGAAAAAAGGAAAGCAACAACTAGCCAACCCATATTCATTTGGATAACATGTAGTGCCAATATAAATTGTGACTCTCTTGATTTAGAAGTAATGATTTGGGTGAAACCAACAAATATAACTTGTAGCGCATAGTTAGAACATAGAATAACAGAATTGGAAGGGACCTTGGAGGTCATCTAGTCCAACTCCCTGCTCAAGCAAGAGACTCTATGCCATTTCAGATAAATCACTATCCAGTTTCTTTTTGAAAGCTTCCAGTATTGAAGTTCCCACACATGAACCCAGCCAATTATAATTTAATCTATATAGCATGTTTACACAAACCATGACTTAGCATGATGTACAAATTCTGTCAATAGTTTCATATCTCAGGTTACTCTATCTCAAATAGAAGGTACATTATCCTAACAGAGTTTGCTTTGGGTAGAATGAAAGAGAACAATTTTGGCTAATCTCTCCTACAGCACTGCCTTCGTAGGAAGAGGCTCACCAGCAGAAGGAACTCAAAACAAAGCATATAAAAGTGGCCAAATCCTAGCAACGATCATAGGACCACAGAGTTTCTCAGATTTAGGACAAGATCCACAGCAGAATTTCCAACCACTGGCAAAGCTCACTGGCTATTATTGCTCCCATCATTATCATCTATTATCCCAATTTAACTTCACTGTTCCAAGAATAAAATCAAGCAGCCTACCCTTGTACATCGCTCTATAAAAGAAAAAATGGGCAACAGGTACTAATAAAGGATTAGTAGTAGCATAGAGTTCCTGTGAAATTGTTCTGCAATCTATACACTACTAAAACTCTGACTCCTCTAATCTTTAACTGGGCAAAACAGGGTACCCATTGTTGTGGTTCAGCCTGAGGCTGCTCAGGGACCGGCTGTGTCTCTGCTGGCTCCATGCCCGGAGGAGGATGACAGCGAAGAGGAGGGGGCTGAACAGTCGTACCGGGGAGAGGAAAGTCAAGAATGGGATGAAGGAGAACAGCATGAGAGCCCTGGGGGGGGGGCTCTCCCCAGCCAGTAGCTTGGAGTCATTAGGTGATGAAGCACAAGCCGTCATTGACATGCGACAGAGACGTTCAGATCAGAGAAAGGAGCAATTAAAGAAGTATTATCAGCACTGAATTAGGAACAGCTGGGCTTGGGTGTGGTCCTCCTTAGCAGGTTTTAAAAGGCAGGCAAGCCCTTGAAGCCATGTGGAGTGTTATCAGTTGGAGTTACGGTGTCCTGCTTTGTTCTCAGTGTCTCTGTTCCTGGCTTGTGGCCCAGCAGTTTGGAAGACCCGTGGGAGGTGTAGGTCTGCTATCTACAGCCTCGTCTTGGCAGCAAGAATCCTGTATTGCTGCATGGACTTTTGCCTTCATGGATATATTTGAAGATACAGTGTTTTCCTGTTTGTAAGGACATTTTCTGTTACCTGTGCTTTTCTTGAATTTTATAATCTGCCTTTGCCTTTTAGCAGTGTGTTTGGCTTCTCTTTTTGGGTTGGTATTGGCTTCCGGAGTGACCCAGACAGAACACCCATAAGGACAAAACCTTTTGCACCAAATGGGCTAACTTACCAAATATACCCAAAATCCAGAATCCATAACTCTGATGGAATTAAAATTTGGCAAATTTTATAGGACATTTTACGACATTTACAGGGTATAATACAAAAGGTCATAAAAAATTATGTGTTGATGTTTGACTATACTATTCAACATGGGCTATTTTCAAGGCAGATACATCTCTGAAGGTGTCCTAACTTTTCCAGTGAGGGCAAAACATTAGAAGTTCTGTCACTGCTAAAGACAATCTGGTGAGGAAACATCTCTGAAAGAATGACCCAAGAGGTCACAGATTTTCTGGTTATCCCATTAATCTTGACCACCACTCATGCTGACCAAAGTTAACAGGACTTCAACAAGATCTGGAAGGCATCAAATTTGAGAAGACTACTAGACAGGGAATTCTTAGTTGCATGGAAGATGAAATTAGCCATGTGGGATGGGATTACATAAATTATAACAAACATTGACAGAACTTGGGATAGAAAGCAAACACCTGGAAACCTTAGCAGGTTGATTAAATACTGGAATGCTTTACCTCTCTCAATCTGAGCAAGTTCCTGGTTCTCTCCCTCAGAATCGTCACTGTCCTCCTCATCACTTGGTGTGTAGGAAATCTAGGAAAAATGCATATTTAAAAATCATTCAACATGAAATGTGCAATGGGCAAATTCTAGTCACGTATTTAATTTTCATAAACATTTTTTTAAAAATATTTTTATTATTTTTCAAAAAGACATACAAAGACATACAACATTAAACATTTAAGGAGCTGCCATTGCTCCACTTGTCGTAGAAGTCTAACTAATACAGAAATATAAAAAAACCCTAATTATTATCAGATCAATGCAGAAATGCCACACGTGCAAATTACGTTCTTATTGAATTTAACTCTATATTTTTGATATTAAACTTATTAATTAAATTTCTTTATGTTTTAAGGTATTGTATACTTATACAAAGAGAAAAGAAAGAACAATATATTATTAATACAGAAAGAAAAAAAAGATATACACTTCTAAGTTAGTTATACTATATACTATTTCATTCTATCTTATCGTTCTTCAAAAAATTATATATTCTTATATGTTTAATTATTAATACTATTTTTAAAATTCTACCAATCATATACTTTATCCCATATTTTATAAAATTCTGTTTCAGTTTGGTTATTCAAAAGTTTAGTCATCATATCTAGTTCAGCACATTCTATAATTTTTTTAAATACCTCAGTGTCTTTTGGTATTGTGTTTTCTTTCCATTTCTGTGCGAATACTATTCGGGCCGCAACCAATATATGTATTATTAAATAGTAAGTTTCTTTTTTATACTTTGTATTTGAAATACCCAATAAGAAGAATTCAGGAGATTTTTTAATCTTCTCCTTTGTTATTTCATTTATCCAATTCTCTACTTTGTTCCAAAATATTTTAGTCTCAGGACATGTCCACCATGTATGATAATATGTACCAATTTCTTTTTTACATTTCCAACAGATAGGCGATACAGACGGGAACATTTTTAATGAATGCATATTCCATTTTATACCCAAATTAATCTCAATTTTATATGGAAAAAAAAAATCTTAACAAACATGCTTGTTTCAACAAGTATTTTCCAAATTCTCATTTTCTGCATAAGATGCATTTCAAAATTATTTGATATCCCCAATAGCCCCTTTGCCAATTTTGAGAAACCCAGTGTCTTTCAAATCACATATTCGTTTGTGAGGTCCAGAGTTGACCCACACTTAAGACAATCTGCAAATAATGCATTCAATTTGGCGTCCCTAACATGAAAACCAACGCTTGCATCTCCTGTTGCCTCCACAGAGATCAATAAAATCTGTACATAAACAATACAGTTCACATTAGGTAAAATTCTTCTGCATGTTTCCTTATCAGAGGTATGCAATTTAACAACTGAAGGACTCTCTTAGATGTCGTGACACACCTGTGGACTAACCTCCCTAATGCAGTTCACCTGGAAACGAACCAGTTCATCACCAAGCACAAGTATTCTTATCAGCTTAGGCATTCTAATTTACTATACATATTGTAATTTGGATTTTTTAATATAATGAACTACTCTGACAATCGGAAAAATGCCACTTTAAAAGCTCATTGGTATTGAAAACAACTGATCTGTTCTGTCATTTGAAACATCTTAAGAAATTGTTCCATTTGCCCAGTTTTGCTGTTATAATTTAATTCTCTCTTCACCTGCCAAAAAAATCCAAATGATTACTATGCAATGGCTTTGCTAATACAGTGTTCCCTCGATTTTCGTGGGTTCGAACTTCGCGAAAACTCTATACCACGGTTTTTCAAAAATAGTAATTTAAAAATACTTTGCGGGTTTTTTCCCTATACCACGGTTTTTCCCACCCAATAACATCATATGTCATTGCCAAACTTTCATCCGACTTTAATAAATATTTTTTTAATAAACTTTAATAAATAAACATGGTGAGTAATGATCTAAATGGTTGCTAAGGGAATGGGAAATTGCACTTTAGGGGTTTAAAGTGTTAAGGGAAGGCTTGTGATACTGTTCATAGCCAAAAATAGTGTATTTACTTCCGCATCTGTACTTCGCGGAAATTCGACTTTCGCGGGCAGTCTCGGAACGCATCCCCCGCAAAAATCAAGGGAACACTGTAATCTAACTTTATTTTTATTGATTAAATTTCTATGACACCCATCTTATTCATACAGTGACTATGGGCAGCTTATAGTAACTTTTTAACTTGTAGTTAAAAGTACTAAAATATCACTTAAATTAGAAAAACTGAAAAAGTTAAAAACTAAGATGATGGGTGGCCTTGGAGTATCATCGCTACGCCACCAATCACTCCTAGTTTACTAGTCCCCTGTTAGGACCCAGATCAAGCAGCACAACCAAGTTCTTAGGCTCTTCCAGAAGAGCAGTTATGTGGGGGTGGACTTCACCTACCCCAGCAGAATATTCCAGAGGGTGGGAGGGGCCTTCTCTTGGACCTCCCAGCTGAAATTGTTTGGATGATAGGATCCGAACAAGGCCCTTTCTCCTTCAACAGGTAGAGCAAGGTAGTCCCATCAGGGTGAGACCATTACTCGATAACCTGGACCCATGCCATATAGGGCTTTAAAGGTGATAGGCTAGCCAGCACCCTGAATTAGACCCTAAAGCAAATTGGCAGTCAAAGCAGTTTGTATAACAGCAGTGTCACATGTTTTACCCAAGGGGCCTACAAAACTTTCCCCTCCACTGTGTACTTCACCAGTTGCAACTTCTACATACTTTTCAAGTATATTCAGAGATAATCACGGCCTGAGTGATTGTGCACATGGCCTCACAAGCCAGGAAATGGCACAACTGGTGCAAAACATGAAGTTGTGCAAAGGCTCTCCTAGCCAAGATTACTACTTGCTGTTTGAGCAGAAGTCACAAGTCTAGGAGAATCCCTAAACTGACCACTGGGTGTGTCTGGGTAGTGCAACCCCGTCGGGATTTGTCCAAAATGATCAATTCCCAGATCCAGAGACCCCTTGAATCCAAAGCCACTTTGTCTTACCAGGTTTCAGCTTGCTCTCCCCCGTCCCTTACAGCAAAGGTCCTCAAACTTGGCATAGCTGGCTGGAGAATTCTGGGAGTTGAAGTCCACAAGTCTTAAAGTTGCCAGGTTTGAGGACCCCTGCCTTACAGCCTCCAAACATTGCAAGAGGGCAGTTACAGCATCATTTGTCTCACTGGGGACGGAGATTTAATGTGGGGCATCATCAGCATATTGATGATATCTCATCCCATGATGTTAAATTATCTTACCCTGTAGTTTTATGTGTATGTTAAAACGGAGCCCCAAACCCTACAACAGTGATGGCAAACCTATGGCACAGGTGCTACAGGTGGCAATATCTGCTGGCACACAAGCCATTACCCTACCTAAGCTCCAATGTGTATGTGTGTTCCAAGGCCAGCTGATTTTTGGCTCGTCTGGAGTCACTGGGAGAGCATTTTCGACTTCCGGGGAGGTGGGAAAGGGCATTTTTGCATCTGGAGACTGGGGAGGGTGAAAATGGGCCTACTGGGCCCATCGGAGTTTGGGAAATGGGCTTCAGAGAGCCTCTGGAGGAGTGGGGGAGACCATTTTCATCATCCTCAGGCATTGAATTATGGATGTGGGCAGGCACATGTGCTTTCGGCACCCGAGGAAAAAAAAGGTTCACCATCACTGCCCTACAGCATGCTACAAAGGAGCTGCCATGGATTTGACCTCTCGCTCCCTATCAGCATAAGATTGCACTGTCCAGCCCCAGCTCTCACAGGTGGCCCAAAGGGATACCCTGGTCAGTGGAATCAAAGCTGCTGAGATGTCAAGAAGAGCAAAGATGGATGCAGTGCCCCCATTCCACTCCCACCATATATCATCTAAAGGTGTGACCAATGTTCTCAGTGTCCTATAACCAGGCCTAAAACCCACCTGAAAGGGATCCAGTAAATCTGTTTCACCCAGAATACTCTGAAACTGAGGTGCCACCACTTTTTCCACCATCTTCCCTAAAAAGAGGAGATGGGAAGCTGGATGGAAATTATCCATGCAGGTGGGATACAATTAGCAGTGGGCTACTGCCCGGATGGGGGGCAATGCAGTGGTTTAGCGAAAATGGAGCTCCACCCCAGAGCATCCAATTTGCACTGAAAGATATTGAAAGAAAATGCAGGGCATCCTGCATAAGCCACACCCACAGTATGGTAGTAAAAATTTTGGTAGCCCTTCACCGGATACAATGAAATTTTCCCAAGGAGGGACAGACCAAGGCTTCCTTAAATAGTCCCAGAAAGACTCCCTCCTGCAGAGATGCATTAATTACTGCCTGATCCACCTAAATTTTCTTGAAAGCCTGTAGTAACCAGGAGGGGCGAAAATCTGATGAGCAAGCAATTACACTAAGAGTCATGAGGACCCTGACCCTTGACCCTCAGGTCAAATTGCTCCCAGGTAACTGGGTAAGTCCACTCCCTGAGCATCTCCAATGGACCTGTCCCACACTTGGGATTCCAACTGAGAACAAATTTGAGCAATTTTATGCTTGACAAGTTCTTCCGCCCAGCCTCATAAGTGTTAATCTGAGTCCTCCTTCCCAAGGAGGGACCAGGTGATCTTACATAGTACTGCCGGGAAGGGGGGGGGACAGTCTGTGAACACAGCGAGAGCGGAGAAATAGTGACATTTGCTGTTCTTACCATCACAAGGTAGGTATTTATAGCAGCTCTGATCCAAGATCCTTCAGATTTGTTGACTTCCTTCAGTAGCCACTTTTCCATTTTATGAAACAAATTATAGTACACGTGTTGTTGCACTAATTTCATGGAGAGCCATGAAGTTTATTTATTATTATTTATTATTTATTAATTAGATTTCTATGCCGCCCTTCTCGAAACGACTAAGTTGTTAATTTGTGGTAATTGATTTTACCTTGATAGCTACTCCACTTATTGATATTTTAATCTGTTTGTATTATGATTTTAAATGTTATCTGCCTAAATAAATAAATCTGGAAGCATGCTAAGAGGGAAATGATTAAATGGTATATAGGACCTCTTTACCTACATAATCACAATTCTCAACCGAAACACTACAAAATATATTAGCAACAATATTAATATTATCTCCATGTTTCAAAGAATAATGACTACTTCAAGGCTACACAGTTCATGTATGGCTCCCAAAAGCTGCAAATCTTACACAAGAATTAGTAGCAGTTTTGGGAGCCAAGTTTTTCTAAAGGTTTATAATATAAAGAGGTAGAAAGGGTTTTTAACTCACTGTGTAATAATCCTTTTTTTAAAGTATTTTTTTACCATCTTTACATAAACATCCATACATATACCATAATATCAAACATACATAATTATACATTTCTGTCCAAAATGCCATAAACAAATATCCTAAATTTGCACCTGTTGTACTATTATCTCCCATCTGTTGTTTTCCTTCTATATTCCATACTACTGTAATAACCCTGATGGGAGATACTGTAGCTAAAAGAACATAAAAACCACAGATATGCAAAATATTTAATTGAAATTCACATATCAAGTATCTACACTTTTCAAGATACTGAGAAAAATGTTTGAACAAATGTTCTTTAGCTCAGAAACCAAAAGACAAAGTACTGTATTATGTTTTCCAGTTCCACATTCTGTTTACATTACAGTCTCTGCTTAGTTTAACAGCTGCTAAAAAGGTACATTAATTGTAGAAAACTGTAGAAAGCAGATGATGTTGTATACAAGAATGTCAATGTTACAAAACACTGCTCAACATGTTAAATTTAATTATAGAAAGCTAAAGTTGTCTGGCTATCAGACAAAGGCACTATTCTAGTTCTCCTTCTTTCTCCTCACCAGTGATATGGGGCTCCCATCTAGATACAGTAGAGTCTCGGTTATCTGTCCTTCGGATATCCGACACTCTGGATCATCTGATGTCGTGGCTGTAGGCATTTCTGTGCCACCAGACATGCCCCCAAACAATGCAGCCATGACGGGGAAACAGTCCCCAAAGACACCGAGAAGAGCCGGGCAGGGGAAGGCGTAGGCTGCTGCCCGCTGTCTGGAACTCCCTTCCCCACTTCCTACTTTAAAGTTCCAATTGGGAGGTGGTGGGGGTCTTCGCCCCTCTCTCAGCCCATAGCAATGGCAGGGTGGGTCAGCGTGCCGTAAAACAAGCAGCTGCAGGGCCCAATCCTGTAGTCTCCTCCCAGCTTCCTCGGAAGATGTCAGGGAGCTAAAGAGTTTGGAGGGGCTGCTTTACCTTCTCCAATGGCGGCGGCGGTGTTTCGGGCTGGGCTGGGTAAGGCTGGGACTGGGACGGATACTCTGTGGCTGTCACTGCCAGGCTGTAAAAACCCATGTCCATCCTTCCGCCCATTGGAGGCATTGCGACTTGAGAGGTCCCGTTTCTCCCCAGACCAGCCAGCAAGCAAGGGAGCAAGGGGCAGATGGAATGCTTTATCCCAGGACCTCCTATTTATTTTTCTCCTGCTTTGACAGTAGAGTCTGGATTATCCAACATTTTTGGGTATCCGACTATCAGCCCGCCCGTTTATGTCAGATAATTGAGACTCTTATGTTAGATTTGTATGACGCCCTTCTCTGAGGACTCGGGGTGGCTCACAATACAGTACAATGGCAAATCTAATTAAATTTAAAATTACAATCTAAAAATCCAATATTTAAAAACAATCACACCGGTTCAATCATACAACATATATCTCATTTCGTTGGCCAGGGGGCTAAGATCTAATTGCCCCAGGCCTCGCGACATAGGTGAGTCTTAAGACTCTTACAGAAGGCAAGGAGGGTGAGGGCAGTGCAAATCTCCAGGGGCAGCTGATTCCAGAGGGCCGGGCCCCCCACAGAGAAGGCTCTTCCCCTAGGTCCCGTCAAGCGACATTGATAGATACTTCAAAGAATAGTGCCTACATTTTCTGGACTAGTTAAAAAAGACACTATTCAGCTTTCTACTTTTAGTTTGGCTAGTGATGATCAATTTCCACATTTTGTGGATAATTCATGCATTTATTGCAACTTTGAATCTAACATTTTTTCTAAAAAGAAACCCAAATGTTTATTGCCTGCATGCCATAATTTACAGCTTTACCTTCTCCAAAAAAAATTATATAATCTTTTATATACTAAAATTCTCCAGCTAACCTGGATTTTCATACAGATAATTTTAAAAATGTAATAAATTTACAACTTAATTCTGTTGTTCTGGCTAAAAAACTGCCTGACATCTTAAACAGTGCCCAGGGGCTAAGAATTATTATATACTCAATTCTATGGGGTTAGAGGTTAGGTGGTTTTCTATTGTCATGCTCTCTTCATTGGTACAGAAGATGCAATCTCACCTCAACTCATTAAATGATATAAGCAGAAAAGGGGCAGGTATTCCTCCAAAGGTAAAATCAGTAGCAACACGAGATTGGGATATTAAAATTATTGGAAAAGACCGTGAGAAGTCTCATGGTTTTCACCAAATTCTAGTTCCCCAAATCTTCCAAAAAGCCGTAACAGTTAAAATAGGCGTACAGTATTACAGAAAGGATTAGCAAAGTCACTATATTTCTCAAACTCAGTGGACCCATTTCATCAAAACTATTTTTTTTCTCAGGAACCCACCACTATAACATGCCTCTCCCTAAACATTTTCAACTTTAGTATCTGTAACTTTTAAACTGGTATCTTCCATTTTTCTCTTCTCCCCACATTTTTTCTTGTGATGTCTTTTACGTAATACATATGAGGGCAGGTAATGTATATGTATTTTTCACCCACAGCCACACCAACAACCCCAATAAGCTAAAACAAAAACATTTGGAAGCATGGTATCTTAGACCAGAAGTGGAGTTTAAAAAAAAAAAACCACTAAAATTTTAAATAAGGAGCATGCATCCAATTCTTTATACAGTGGCTGTATCTTCAAACCTAATAATTCAGGAGTCTTTCTCATCCCTTCAAGCATTTTTGGTCCCACTCAAGACAAAAATGCTTACATTTCCTTGAATGCAATGGTCAAGATAATGAAACCATAAGAGGAAAAGTCAAAATGTTTATGGCACTTTTATCATTAACTCTCAAATTTAGTAGCAAAATTTGGTAGCAAAAGCTCAAGAAAACTGCCATTCTATGAAACCTATGAATAATGAATTAGCTTCTTTTTGATTTAGCATGATGTGCAAACAATTGTCCCATTATATTAATGTAGCCACTGCTAAGGATATAAACATGTAAGAAGATCTGTGCCAGATAAAACCAGAATCTTATCTATTCCAGCATCCTGGCTCCACTATGGATGTCCCTGGAAAGCCCATAAACAAACTGTAGAGGACTGCGCATGTTTACACATATACCCCAAATGAAAGTTCCTCTTTGTTTCAACCCTAAGGAATAATTTGGAGTGAGCAGCAAACTTGGACACTGTAATGCTGACTCTTAATTATAATAATATGTGAGCAATCTCAATTCCATTGGGCTTGGGCGACATAGAAGCCAAATGGATGGATGGATGGATGGATGGATGGATGGATGGATGGATGGATGGATGGATGGATGGATGGACGGACAAATAAATAAACAGGTTTTTTAAATCCCATGATGTGCCACTCCCCTTGGAAGAATGTTTTATTTATTTTATCTTTAATTACAAATAATATGCACCTCGATGGATTACAGAAAACTTTGAGTTTGGAATCTAGACCTTCCGACTGCACTGTAGCCCTTAATTAACAGACCAATGGCTTATTAAATTGATCCAAGAGGCTTGGGTTTGCACAATATTCTAACCACCAAATAGCCAATCACATTTAGCCTTTCATATTATTTGTCAACCCCTATTCTGATTTTATGTATGGTGGGACTGGTCTCTGGGTGTCACACGACTTTTGTTGCCAATGACAATTCGTTGTTTTGACAATGACAATAAATAATATTATTATTATTATTATTATTATTATTATTATTATTATTATTATACAAAAATAATCTACCGTAATAATCATATGGTCTGTTATGTCTATGCCACAGCACTGCGAAAGCTACAAGCAACCTTAGCAGCTATCGCTTTCATCCATATTGAAACCATGATATTTATGCAATGAAGATATAATTTATTTATACCTCTTTTTAAAATAGTACAATGAAATAAAGGAATAGAGAATAGTTACATGGAATATACACTTTGGGGAGGGGGGAATCAGATTACTTGTTGATAGGATATGACCTTGAAAATCTGGTTTTGCTGTCAACCCTGGGGCCCAAGATACTATATATGGCTTAGCCCATATTTTGATTGTTAATTATTGTTATTGGTTGGTTTCTCTTGGCTGCTATATTATGTATAATTTTGTTATGTTGTTGTTGTTGTTGTTGTTGTTGTTATTATTATTATTATTATTATTATTATTTATTAGATTTGTATGCCATCCTTCTCCGCAGACTCGGAGCACCTCACAACAAAACAGTACAAATCCAATTATTTAAAAAATTTAAAACCCTTAATATAAAAACAATCATACATCTCATACAAACCATACATAAAATGGAAACAGCCCAGGGGAATCTATTTCCCCATGCCTGATGAGAAGTGGGTTTTAAGGAGTTTGTGAAAGACAAGGAGGGTGGGGGCAATCCTAATATCCAAGAGGGAGTTGATTCCAGAGGGTTGGGGCCGTCACAGAGAAGGCTCTTCCCCTGGGTCCCACCAGACGACATTGTTTCGTCTACAGGACCCAGAGAAGGCCAACTCTATGGGACCTTACCGGTCGCTGGGATTCATGCAGCAGAAGGCGGTCCCGGAGATATGTGGTTTTTATCTTGCTTTTAAATATTTTTAGCTGACCATAATCATTCATTTGAGCTGGGCGGCCCTAAAAATTGAAATAAAGAATAAGGATGGCTTATTTCAAAATCTATTTCCACAAAGTTCAAGAAATGAAGATGTAGCTCATAACCAGGTATCTTTGGGAAAGGCAATTGGGAGGCAAATATTAAAGCTTGTATAATAACTTCATCACACAAAGGCCATGATTTATGTACTTTTATTGGATGTGACTGCATAATGTTGATAATGCAATTATCAACAACATTAGTTCATCCTGCTGAATGAAAATTTTGGTTAAGCAAGTTCTTTTTACCAGCAGCCCATCTCTCTTAATATTCTAAGTAATTGATAACATTCTAAGTAATTGATAACCAAGTAATTGATAACATCTCCACTTCAATAATCTTCCATTGTCTTCTACAGCAGTGTTTCCCAACCGGTGCGCCGCGGCACACTGGTGTGCCGCAAGACATGGTCAGGTGTGCCGCGAAGAAAGCAGCTCAGCTTCTGGTCTCGAAACTTTTTGCGAAGAGCAAAAAGTTGTGAGAACGGAAGCTGAGCTTGCTTCTTTGCGCCTTCCAAGTTTTCCGGCAACTGCAGCGCCCCGCCCGGCTAGAGCTTCCCTGGCGGCGGCAGCAGGTGAGCTTTGGGGCCTGGTGGGAGGGTAGCGGCAGCGGAAGGGCAGCGCGCAGTGGGAGGGTGATGGCAGCGGCGGCAGCAGCGGGTAGTAGCCGTGGGGCAGCGGCAGAGTGGTCAGCTGTGAGGCGGAGCTCCGGAACAGAGGCACAGACGACGGCGTCTGGACATGCTAGAATTGCGTGGCTGGCACTTGCCTGCTGTCTGGGCCGGGACGGAGGCTCCAGCCCCACGTCCCTGCCCAGCGCAACGCCAGCATGTACGGCGTCTAGCAACACGTCTAGCCGCCACTGTCAGTGCCTCCGTTCCGGAGCTCCGCCTCACAGTTGACGACCCTGCCGCCACCCCACGGCTACTGCCCAATGCCGCTGCTGAGAGAAAGAGAGAGGGAGAGAGGGGGGAGAGAAAGAGATAGCAAGAGAGGGAGAGAGAGAAAGAGAGAGGGAGAGAAAGAGATAGCAAGAGAGGGAGAGAGAGAAAGAGAAAGAGAGAGGGAGAGAGGGGGGAGAGAAAGAGATAGCAAGAGAGGGAGAGGGAGAAAGAGAGAGGGGAGAGAGGGGGGAGAGAAAGAGATAGCAAGAGAGGGAGAGGGAGAAAAAGAGAGGGGAGAGAGAAAGAGATAGCAAGAGAGGGAGAGAAAGAGATAGCAAGAGAGGGACAGAGAGAAAGAGAGAGGGAGAGAGTGGGAGAGAAAGAGATAGCAAGAGAGGGAGAGGAAGAAAGAGAGAGGGAAAGAGGGGGGAGAGAAAGAGATAGCAAGAGAGGGAGAGAGAGAGGGAAAGAGAGGGGGAGAGAAAGAGATAGCAAGAGAGGGAGAGAAAGAGAGAGGGAGAGAGGGGGAGAGAAAGAGATAGCAAGAGAGGGAGGGAGGGAGGGAGAGAGGGGGAAGAGAAAGAGAGAGAAAAAGATAACAAGAGAGGGAGAGAGAGAAAGAGAGGGAGAGAGGGGGGAGAGAAAGAGAGAAAGAGATAGCAAGAGAGGGAGAGAGAGAAAGAGAGAGGGAGAGAGGGGGAGAGAAAGAGATAGGAAGAGAGGGAGAGAGAGAAAGAGAAAGAGAGAGGGAGAGAGGGGGGAGAGAAAGAGATAGCAAGAGAGGGAGAGGGAGAAAGAGAGAGGGGGGAGAGAAAGAGATAGCAAGAGAGGGAGAGGGAGAAAGAGAGAGGGGAGAGAGAAAGAGATAGCAAGAGAGGGAGAGAAAGAGATAGCAAGAGAGGGACAGAGAGAAAGAGAGAGGGAGAGAGTGGGAGAGAAAGAGATAGCAAGAGAGGGAGAGGAAGAAAGAGAGAGGGAAAGAGGGGGGAGAGAAAGAGATAGCAAGAGAGGGAGAGAGAGAGGGAAAGAGAGGGGGAGAGAAAGAGATAGCAAGAGAGGGAGAGAAAGAGAGAGGGAGAGAGGGGGAGAGAAAGAGATAGCAAGAGAGGGAGGGAGGGAGAGAGGGGGAAGAGAAAGAGAGAGAAAAAGATAACAAGAGAGGGAGAGAGAGAAAGAGAGGGAGAGAGGGGGAGAGAAAGAGAGAAAGAGATAGCAAGAGAGGGAGAGAGAGAGAAAGAGAGAGGGAGAAAGGGGGAAGGAGGGTGAGGGAAAGACATAGAGGGAGGGAAGGAGGGAGAGAGAAGGAGGGCAAAAGAGAGAGGAAGGAAGGGAGAAACAAAGATGGAGAGAGGAGGGGGGAAAGAAAGAGGAAGGAGGGGAGAGAGAGAGAAAGAGGGAGTGAGAGAGAAATAGAGCGAAAGGGAGGAAGAGAGAGAAATTTTTTGTGCAAACTTTTTTTTAGCGCCCCCCCCCCCCTCAATGTTCCCCAGGATTTTCTAAATGTGAATAATGTGCCGCAGCTCAAAAAAGGTTGGGAAACACTGTTCTACAGATAGAAACTGTAGATCAGTGGTGGTGAAGCTTTTTCCCTTCAGGTGCCGAAAGAGCATGGGCATGCACTATCATGCATGCACAAGTGCCCATGCCCATAATTCAATGCCTGAGGAGGGTGAAAACAGCTTTCCACCAGCATCTGGAGGCCCTCTGGAGGTCGGAAATGACTGTTTCCCAACTTCTCTTGGGCCCAGTAGGCTCATGTTTCACCCTACCCAGGCTCCAAAGGCTTCCCTAGAATCAGGGGAAAGTAAAAAATATCCTCCCCCTCCCCCCTGGAGGCTCTCTGGAAGCTAAAAGCGCCCTCCCAGAGCCTCTATGTGACCCAAAAATAAGCTGGCCAGCACATACATGCACATTGGAACTGAGCTAAGGCAACAGCTCGTGTGCCAGTAAATATGGCTCCGCGTGCCACCTGTGGTCCCTGTGCCATAGGTTCACCATCAATGCTATAGATTATAAACCTCAACGCAACTTTCAGGCAATAATAGGCTAGCCACTGCAAAAGTCTTTGTAACAGAAGAATATAATTCTTTTTTTCCCCCTAGCATAGAAAACTGAAGCAGGATATGTGGTAATTTAAAAATTGACAGGTCAACATATACATGTTTTCATCCATTTTTACTCTTTTCATGGAATCAATAACCTGGTTCACCTACAGATTTTATGATGGTGGAGAATCAGTTCATGCAGCAATAATTTCCATCAGACCAATCTATTGGTTGGGGTTTGTTCATTCTGTAGTGACATTATACCATCATGTTGTGAAAGCACCATTCTAATAAAAAGCGTATAGTAGATCCTCAAATAAAAAAACCTGATCAACACAGGGTAACAGACTCACTTTTTCACCTTTATTAATGATCTGCACCTCTATAACTGTCTGGTTTGGTTCTGCAACCCAACAAGACCGACATAGACTTTAGAGGATAATCAGAACTGCAGAAAAAACAATTGCTGCCAACCTGCCTTCCATTGAGGACCTGTATACTGCATGAGTCAAAAAGAGGGCAGTGACAATATTTACTGACCCCTCGCATCCTGGACACAAACTGTTTCAACTCCTACCTTCAAAACATCCTTACAGAGCACTGCACACCAAGACAACTAGACACAAGAACAGTTTTTTCCCAAATGCCATCACTCTGCTAAACAAATAATTCCCTCAACACTGTCAAACTATTTACTAAGTCTGCACTACTATTACTACTAGTTTTTTCTCATCATTCCTATCACCCAGTTCCTCCAATTTATGACTGTAACTTGTTGCTTGCATCCTTAAGATTTTTATTAATATTGATTGTTTCCTCATTGCTTATTTGACCCCTATGACAGTCCTTAAATGTCATACCTCATAATTCTTGACAAATGTATCTTTTTCTTTTATGTACACTGAGAGCATATGCACCAAAGACAAATTCCTTGTGTGTGCAATCACATTTGGCCAATAAAGAATTCTATTCTATTCTATTGTTAAAGCATCAATACTATTAGGTATTATGACTTCAATTAATAATCATCACTGACCTAACGCCAATTAGTAGAGCCGAATATCAGACTATTATCTGGGGCAGCCTTTCTAATATGATTTTCTTCCAGATATGTGGACTTCAACTCCCAGAATTCTCAGAAGTGTTTGTGCCTGTTGAAGACTACAGGAAACTGATGTCCACCCACCTGGAGAATGTCATGTTGACAAAGACTAATCTTCAGGAAGATAACCTACTTCTTTAACATTCTATTTCAGAAACAGTAATCTTTCAAGTAAAATGAGATAATCCATGAAAACGATTTCTTCTTTTTAAAAAGACAACTACGACATGTTTGACATTGGAAATACAGTAGAACCTCTGGTCCCAACCATAATTCATTCCATAAGTTTGATCGCAACTTAATTTGGTCATGACCCGAACCTAATTTTGGAAATTTAGGGCTTATCAAAAAAAATGGCATGGAAAAGGAAAGAGCTACAAAAAATAATGTGCGTTTTTTGGTCGGAACCCGATTGGGTCGTGGTCAGAAGTGCTCACAACCAGAGGTTCTACTGACAAATACAGTAATATTAAAGAAAGCCAAGAATTTCTTCCAATAGAAGTCAAAAGCAAAGAAATCTTTTCCTTATAGGAATTTATTTCCTATATGGGTGAAGAGCGAGGGTAACAGAAAAAGATATCGCCTCTCAGAGAGATGAGGGAGGGAATCCTAGAGATCAAGACTTTAATCAGTCGAATGAAAAACTTACCCCTAGAATTCATCAAAAAAGATCAAGAAACTCAGCCAAATCAAAAAAAAATCTTAATATTCTATTCCTGCAATCAGTTCCAATTATCTTTAACTCAGCAAATGAACCCAAATGAAGTCTGCAGAAGTAGTCACTGCACAGGAAAGATTACTCAACAGACTGGAAATTGGAGAGATGGGGAAACACTCTGCTATTAATAATGGGAAAGGTCAGCGCTTATAGCAAAAGCAGCCCAAGACACTTTGTGGACTGAGCCAGAGCAACCAAGAGCAGAATCTCCCATCAGTGTGCACAATACTGGATGTTAGCTAAGTGATTTTGATTCATAAAGATCCCTACAAGTGCCTTCAGCAGCCAACATAGAATAATGATAAGTTAAATAACAATCTGTCACCGTTCTGACACACAAAATCAAGTGCATGAAACAGTTGCCTCATTCTGCTTAATCACAAAGTAAATGGCAAAAGTCTCCTGAAGTACAGTATCACCTTCCAGGCTTACATCACATCTAGACTCCTCAGAGGTTCTCAAAAGCAACATTTGGAAGACAAGAAATAGCTGTTCAACTTGCAACCGATAATTATTCTGCTGTCACATGGCCAATGCAGGGTTGACTTTAAATTCCTTTCTTGTTTGTTCATTCTTACAATGGTTGATTGGTTATTACTTGTTGAAATTCACAGTACTATAAAGAAATACTGTTCCATGCCCATCAGACTCAAGAGCTGAAGAAACAGGTTGGCCTTCTGCCCTCTTTGCCCTGCCAAGTCAGACAGGAGCTCATATATCTTGGCATGTGTCCACTAGTATTCAGGATATGTCGCCTTGAGGAAATTAAGGGGGTGAGAGTTCCATATTGGGGGGGAGCATGTTCTATAACAAATATTTAATATTTATAGACCAATTTACAAATTTCCTCCTTCAAGTTAAACTCTACTTCCGTGATGGCGAACCTATGGCAGGTGTGCCGCAGGTGACAGGTGGAACTATATCGGAGAGCACATGAGGCTCCAGCATGCATGTGCATCAGTTTACATGCGCCCGCTGGTCAGCTGACTTTCAGCCTTTTCGTCGGTTTTTGCTCTCCCCAGGCTTTAGGGAAGGCTGTTCTGCCCCAGGTATGGACCACAAAGAATGCAGCACACAGAGACTGTAGAAACCTTAGTGTATTAATTAAGGACTACTAATGGGCTTTCTTAGTAGTCATCAAACACAAGCACAGTTTAAAGCAGTCTTTTCTGAACAGTGGCTGGTAATTCAATTTCATTAATAGCCAGCACGAGTCCATGCAATCATAACTCAATTCTGAGTAAACAGTCTTATAGATAACAACAATCTTATGGTAGTTGGCAAAATGCCCAAAAGCAATTTGCAGCAAAAATGCTGAGAGAGAGAATCAAACTCAATCAGATGTTTCTGGAGTCAAGACAGGAAGGAATATGAACCACATTGTTTCCTGCAAATTGGCTCCTTTGTCATCATCCATTAAATAGGCAAGGGGAGGGGCCAATTAGCCCCAAGCCTTACTCCCAAGGAGACCTCCTCCTGAGGAACCATTCCTGCCTTTTGGCAGCTCTGCATGCCCATGCATTGAGAATAAGCTCCTCCGCTTCTTCCTCATTAGCGATGGGAGCTTCTGATAGCCCTGGCTGACTCTCCAACTCTGACACTGAGTCCTTTCCAGCCTTCTCATTGTCCAACTCAGTTGGCAAAAAAAAATGGCTCAATGGGCAACTGGAAATTTGGGAATGCACACCCTTTTAACACGCAAACCAAAAAAGGTTCTCCATCACTGCTCTACTTCATTGATACTTCCATGTAGTTGTATTGGTAATAACACAGCAGTGTTTTGTCACTGCTTTTTTCTGGAATGTTGCAACCTTTCTCCCATTCAAATACTAACCAGGCCCAAATCTACTTAGCTTTTCAAGAGTTCAATTGTTGAAAATTAGTTACACTGCAACCTGATTCAATGCCACAGGAAAGGTGGGACATACATCCTGGAATACAAAACCAAAATATAAGTTTTGCTGTGAATAGACTCCTACCCAAATAGGTCTTGGTCTTAAGAGGCAAAAGAGTCAGCCATCCCTCTGGCTGACTCAAAGATATTGCCTTTTTAAAAAATCTTGTGTTGTAAAAATTGAAAACAAAGAAACACAGTGCTCTAGCCATTAAGTGCATCTGTCTAAATTGGTGACAGTTATGCCAACAAGCTAGTGCTAGAGATCCTCATTCATGCATATGGAACCTCTTGAGATCACCATCACTGCCTTCATGGACCACTAGGCCATTCAAACAGAAGAACGTTTTCTACACAAAACTTTCAAAATCTCAAGCCATTTATCAATGAATTCAAAATACAGCCAAGACTGGAGCACAAAAATATATACAACATACAGCAAATTGAATGAGTAAAATTATTATACAGCTGGATAGGTAAAAGCATCTGAAAGCAAGGGGCCATTTTGCTCATACAAATGCATGTCTATGCATGTATCTGTACCAAGTGGGCACCCTCATTATTTCTGATTGCTGTTTTGTTTTGCTTCTGTATTGCACAATTTTACATACCTAATTTTCAGAGGTCCCAAAAACCCAGTACTGCTAACTGCAAAATACAATTCAGTGGCAAACTGGATATATTTTTGTAATTCGAATCACTTGAAAGTGAAAAGGTGGCAGAGGGGAAAAGATGCAAAAACCAAGACCTTAAAATATTAGTTGTCTTCCTTGTGAATGGGACTCTCTTCTACTTCTCCAGTAAGATTTTAATTTAAAACAAACAATGGCCAGTTTACAAAAAGTTAGTTCTTGAAGCACAATGCACTTTAAAACTAAATGTGGACATATTGCAGATATTTAATGTACTACATACCCTTACTAGATTTATAGTTCAAAGAGCCCTCTCAGAAATAGAATCTTAAATAGGAGATCAATTCTCTCTCTCTCTCTCTCTCTCTCTCTCTCCCTCCCTCCCTTCCTCCCCTCTCCCTCCCTCCCCCTGTGTGTATCTCTTTCTCTCTCTCTCTCTCTCTCTCTCTCTCTCTCGCTCGCTCTCTCTCTCTCTCTCTCTGTGTGTGAATAAACATGGTTTTAAGCTCTAATGATATCAGAAGAAGTTTGCTAAGTACATTGGATATGCATTTGAGCCTATTTAAAATTTATACAGTATTTCATTTCAGGGGTGAAGGAAATAGAGAAGAGGGAGTCAGACTGCGGAGCAGGAAAAATTACACTGACTTTGCTTTAAAAGCCTCAAAGGATAAAATGCAAAAAGCTGGATTCAGATCCAGTTCCATTTTATTTGCAAAAGCAAACATTCAGCAATAAGGGCCCCATAGCCTGCAGTCAAATCTACAGTGCTATGCTGATTTCATGAGTCCAGCCCTTAGGTGAGACTTAGGAGCTGTGCAATTCAACCTTTAGTAGTACATTTAGGCAGGATGATGCTTCCTGGAACAAGTTAGTTTTGCAGAAAGCTCGATTTTCAACAGTAATCTAGTACAAGCTGCTTTCTCAACTTTTCCCACACCGATGGGTTTCAATATGAATATACATATCACTGGGAAACAGCTATAAAAGGGGGGGGGCAAAAGGGGGGGGGTTTACAATCATGATATAAGGCTTTGTATTCCAGGCTGGAAAATAGGCCTTTTATCACAATCCTATCTATCAAAGTTGATTTTCGAAGCAGCAGGCCTGATTTCTTCGTCTGCAGACCTGTTCTCCTTTCTTTAACTCTCCCAGCTGAGCAGAGTGCCAGGGCAAATAGCTCCCCCATTGTAAATGATGCCTACCGGCTTCTTTAGTTATTGCTAAGTTCCACTTAAGAGAGAGACAGAACGATGCACTTTCCTGGAGATTTTTTTTTTTTTTTTACACGTGTACGTTTTTCTTCTTACCTTGAGCTGGAAAGGCTGAATCTCATTCAAACTTTGACTCCCGAGCTTCTTCGTGAGGATCTCGAGCATGGTACAAATCCAAAGAGCCAGGGAAGAGTTAAGCCCGCACTCGCATCTAAAGAGCGTGACGAGCAACTGCAGGTACACCCCTACTTGTGGCTCGAATGGCATATGATCTACTGAGAAATACGATCCTTTCTTTCTTTCTTTTTCTTCTTCTCCTTCTTCTTCCTTTTTCTTTTCCTCCTCCTCCTCTTCTTCCTCTTCTTTTTGTACACCTATAACATCCCGGATTGGGTTCCTAACGCACAACTTCCTCCCCCCGTCAGCTCCCTCGAAACAACTGTAATGGGTTGAGTTTAGGTTATTGTTTTGTTTGTTTAGAGCTTGCTTCTCCAAACTAAAGCGAAGGACGCCAAGGTGGAAACCCCGACAGCGGCTAGTAGAGTTTCTATTCCAAGAGGCAGGAGGGTGTTAGATGCCGAAAGAGTTAAGCAGCAGATGAGAAAGCTTTGGAAAGTAAGGCCCGGAGCTCTGGTCACGCTCATGGTCTAATAATTATATGCCTCTTTTTCTCCCTTTCCTGCGCATTGCCGGTCGCTCCCGCGCGCTCTTCCTCGCGCTTCCAAGCTCTCCTCGCGCGCGCACGGCCGCCTTTCTCTTTCTCTCTCTCTTCTCGGCGTTCTTGCCATCTGAAACTTGCAACCAACAGGACCCGAAGACCGGGCGCCGCCGATTGGACAGCCAAGGCGGACTATGTCAATTTCAGGGGGCCGGGTTTCCATTTAAAGGGAAACCAAAAGAAGAACCGAGCAGGTATCGCCGTTTCCTCTCTCTCCCCACAAGTAAGGTTGTCGCAGATCTGGAAGGGGAAGACCCAGGATGTCCTCGCCTCTTCTTCGCTTTGAAAGCGTTTCTTCTCCTCAACAACACCCCCTTGGAAATTAAGGTGTCGGAAGCGCAAGCAGCAGCCAGCGATGCAGAATTGAAACCTGAACAGGGTTTCCGACTTCCTTCCTTCTGTGCGGTCTCGGGTTTCTCCCTTTTTTTACGGGTACAAAATGTTTTGCATCGTTTAGCATTTTTAAAAAAGAAATAAAACTTGAATCACCATCCTCTTTACTTC
This sequence comes from Erythrolamprus reginae, assembly GCF_031021105.1. Classification (NCBI taxonomy): domain Eukaryota; kingdom Metazoa; phylum Chordata; class Lepidosauria; order Squamata; family Dipsadidae; genus Erythrolamprus; species Erythrolamprus reginae. The sequence continues at coordinate 353,952,519 of NC_091950.1, forward strand.
GCCGGTTGAGGACTTCAACCCCCTCGTTTCTCATTACTCCGTCGTACTAATTGATCATAATATGGGATATTTAAAAAGGGGAGGATAGTATTATATAGCAATAGCATTTTACCTTTAGACTGTCCACTGTTGACCTCTCCAGATTCCTAAGAGATCAGTAAGGGGCGTGCATAAGTGCACTAATGTGCCTCCCGTCCCCTGTCCTGTTGTCTCTCCTGTATCTCATATATCTTCTCTTCTATCCCTATATCTTTCTTCTATTCTCTCATCGATTTATTTTATTCTATATTCTCTCTTCTATTCTTTCCCTAATTCTATTTCCTCGAAGGTGTCTTCTATTACCTTCATTGTGTATTTTTGTGTATTGGACTAAATAAATAAATAAATAAAATAAACATACCGCTTCACTCTACCTTCCCTTATATAGCAAAAGTCTGCGGAGAGGGGCGGCATACAAATCTAAATAATAATAATAATAATAATAATAATAATAATAATAATAATAATAATAATAATAATAGCAACAACAACAACAACAATAGAATTTAGACTTATGTATAGTTTCACAGTGCTTTACAGCCCTCTCTAAGCGGTTTACAGAGAGTAGGCATATTTCCCTCAACAATCTGGGTCCACATTTTACCGACCTTGGAAGGATGGAAGGATGAGTCAATCTTGAGCCTGCTGAGATTCGATCCGCCAAACTACTGGCAGCCAGTGATCAGCAGATGTAGCTTGCAGTACTGCACTCTAACCACTGCACCACTGAGGCTCTTTTTATTCTAGAAAGATAGATAATTTATATACAGTTCAAAAGCATCGTTTAGTTGGATTATAATTCCCAGAAATCCCAGTTATTATGATGGTTCATTGCGTAGTCAGGCCAGATGTTTGAATTGGATTTGGCATTTTTATCCACACAATGAATCCTTCCGAAGACTTGGAGTAGGCAGATCTGGATTTCTGATGGTATTAAACATATATTCCCAAATTGTAAGCTGCTCGGAGTAAAGCTGCCTTTTGCAATTGACTGATGGTGAATTTGTCAATACCGTTCAAGTGGGGCTCTAATTGTTTTGGGATTGCACTCAAAGCTCCTATTACTATTGGTATTACCTTTGCTTTCTTTTGCCACAGTCATTCTATTTCTATTTCCAAGTATTTGTATTTTGTTATCTTCTCTGGTTCTTTCTCTTTTATTCTGCTGTCTCCAGGTATTGTCACATCCGCTATCTAGATTTTTTTTTTAATCAACATTTGTTAAGTCTGGAGTGTTATGCGGCAGGGGTTTGAATTCTAAAGTCCCAGAACACTGCAGCTTCTTTATTTTCAATTACTTTTCTGTATTTTATGATCCCACCAGTTCTTGCTTGTAGGCAAATGCCATTTTTTGCAGATCTTCCAATGCATTATTGTTGACATTTGTTGTGCCATTGTTTGTAAACAGTACTCAATGATCCGCAACAGCTAACTAGGTGGTCCACTGTTTCTTCAGTTTCTTTGGCATTGCTGGAACTTGCTGTTTGTTGCTGTCTTCATAATTATGGTATTGTACGCATTTGCTCCTGGTGGCTTGTTGTTATGCAACCTATAATATCACCTCTCTGAGAAATAAAGGAGAGAATCCAAGCAATCAAGACTTTCATCAATTTCAACACTCCAGGACTCAGTAAGCCTTCCTGGTCTACTAGCTTAGTGCCTCTTCTTCACTGTTCTTCAGATATACTTCTAGTACCCTTTTTCCTTCTTCAACCATCTGATGTACTTGCAACATTCCTCCCACACTTATTTTCCTTGGTAAGTAGAATCTGTCAATGTTGCTACAAGGATAAATGGCATGATTCATTGTCATTAGCTTCCTGGTCTTCCTATCCAGGCCTTTTAGTTCTGCTCAAGTCCAGTCCACTATTCCAGCTGTGTATCTAATGACTGGAGTTGCCCAGGTGTTTATTGTCTCGATGGTATTTCCTCCATTGGGTTTGGATTTTAAAATCTTCACTCTCTTTTTACTTCTAGCCTTTTTATTGACTTTAGTGTGCTTGATGGTGTCAGTTGGAAGGATGCTCAGGTTTCTATAATAGTCGTTTTTAGCCAGACTCTTGATGTTATTTCCACAGAGCATCTTGATTCCTTCAGTTTTCACTTTATTTATTTATTTATTTATTTATTTATTTGATTGATTGATTGATTGATTGATTGATTGATTGATGTTGAGCATGACACATTTGTCCAGTCCAAACTCCATTGCAATATCTTGGCTGTACATAGACAATATTGAGCAGCAACTATATTTCAGATAACAGTGTTTTTCCACACACAGTTGTTTTCAACTAAAAAGTTGTTGGCCTGCCTCACTTTCGCTTTTAAAAAGAAAAGTAACATGGAGTAAAGGAGGGGAATTTTCCGACATCAAATGCCGTGATTAGTTGATTGTGTGCTATCAAATTGGTATTGATTCCTACTCGCCATATACATTTTTCTTCCATGATCTTTAACTTGATCCTTCCAGCTATACATTCATTGCCACTGTACTTCAGACCATTCACTTTGCTACTGGTTATCCTAATCTTTTCTTTCCAGCTGCCTTTTCCAACAATCAAGCTTTCCCCAAAGAGCTAGGTCTTTGCATAATGTGTCCAAAGTAGAATGATATTTGTGCCTCCAGGGAGAACTCTGGATTGATTTATTCAATGATCCAATGTTTGTTTTCTCAACTGCTCTGTTAATCTAATACCGATGTTCGCAAATGTCAATACTCTTCCCATCCTGATTCTTCAAAGTCCAACTTTCATTTCTATAGAGTGTCACAGGGAATACCAAAGACATAATAAAGGGCTACCAACATTTTTACTACCACACTGTGGGCGTGGCTTATGCAGGATGCCCTGCATTTTCTTTCAGCATCTTTCAGTGCAAATTGGGTGCTCTGGGGTGGAGCTCCATTTTTGCTACCCCACTGCATCCCCCCCAATCCGGGCAGCAGCCCACCCCTGCATAGACAACAGTACTCTGATCTTTATAGATTTAACATCTGATTAATTTTTCCAGTGCCTTCATGGCTGAACACATACGGAGTTTTAGTCTGCAGCATATTTCTTAACTACTCGTTCCTTTATTATTGATAGTTAAGCCTAAAAGCCACAAACTATCCAATACTTCAGGACGTTCATTGTCAGTCATAAGGTTTGTGCTTGTACTTGTTCATGTGATTAATTTATATTTAATTTTAGTACCATTTTTTCACTGTGCCCTTTTATTACTAGTGCTTGCAGATCCTGTGTACATTTAGTTGTCAGGATAGTGTCATCAACACAGCTCAGACTGTTGATACTTATTTCTCCAATTTTAAAACCACAGTCATCATCTCTCACTCTACGTTCCCTTATATAGCAATAGCAATAGAACTTAGACTTATGTACAGCTTCACAGTGCTTCACAGCCCTCTCTGAGGTGTTTACACAGTCAGCATATTGCCTCCAGAAATCTGGGTCCTCATGACCTTGGAAAGATGGAAGATTGAGTCATCCTTGAGCCTGGTGAGATTTGATCTGCCAAATTGCAGGCAGCCGGCAGGCAGCAGCAGAAGCCTGCAGTACTGCATTCCAACCACTGCATCACCGCAGCTCATATATTCAGCATATAAATTGAATAAATAAGGGGAGAGTATACGGCCTTGTCTCATCCTTTTTGCCATAATAGTTTCAACATTCTAGTCACAGTGAAGATATTGGTAGAATGCTTCTCAGGGTTATCCATATACATGTTGCATGTATATGTTGCTGCAATTGAACAATGAGGTGTTCAGTCATTCAGTAACCACCATCATTAGATAGGCCTCTCATGTTCCAGTAGCAGCTATGTAGCCATGGAAAAGTATATAGGGCACTCACTCATTTATACCCTCTCAGACTTGGTCATAGCCACAAAGCACAATAAATTAAAGAAAGACTCCAATTACACATTAAATATAAAGTAGTCACACAAATGAATAAAACCAAAGCAGTGGTATAGAGTAAAGTTCACCTAGCCTGTGGACATAATAGGAAGGAAGGAAGGAAGGAAGGAGGGAGGGAGGGAAAGAGGGAAGGAAGGAAAGGAAGGAAGGAAGGAAGGAAGGAAGGAAGGAAGGAAGGAAAAAAATCCACACATATACATTAATTCAGAAGACTTTAAAAATTAATATACAACTAAAGCTAGAACATAATAATATTATATTGTAACCATAGAATAAAAGTTTATTTTAAATTGCCAGAAAAAGCCACTTGAGTTACATAATTCTAAATCTTTGATTTAGTGGTCTTAATCTGAGAGGTGGAGAGGGTAAGTTAATAATATGTACAATCCTTCCTTTATTTCAACACAAATCTTTCCCACAAGGACTGGGAACTCTTCAGTTGTGTCCTGATGTCACCACCACTATCCTCTTCAGAATGTTTATGGAAAATGTTAATTTTCCATTCCTTTCTGTCTGGGAATAGTTACACATTTTATGATATGGTTATTTGCAAGGGACTATTTTTTCACGTATTTTGCAATACAACTTTTCAATGAGAATATAAACATTTTTTTGTAGCAGCTCTTCACTTTACTGTTGATATCATCTGAAATGAAATGTATTTGAACATAGTCCTGTGAGACAAGCACAGCCTAAGAAACATCTAAACAGTCACCCCAGGATATCTTTTTAAAAATAAAGCTTTTTTTGTTGCTGATGTTCTTGTGTGCAATAAAATAAAAAGTCAGTACTAATCTAAAAATGCTTTTGTCCTCAGTCACCCTCCTGTCACATGACCTATAAGTCACTAATTGTGGCATGTGGATCACAATTCAGGTGGAGGGGACCAAATAGGACTCTTTTGAAATTTGATTGCAAGCAGATTAGGGGGAAATCTGACTTTTTCTACGGGTCTCCAATTGCAGCGATTCCCATTTTAATCCCATTACCCCATCCTACAAAACCATACTGGGACCTACAGTCCAATACTCAGGTAACATTCAAATAACAAATTTGTTATTAAAGATAATGCATGATTTAAATAGATCATTTGAAATAACTTGGTGGGTGGGTGGGGTTGGCTTTCAGTTTGGCTTTTCACTTACTCAGAAGGACATGTAGAATAGAATAGAATATTTTTATTGGCCAAGTGTGATTGGACACACAAGGAATTTGTCTTGGTGCATATGCTCTCAGCATACATAAAATAAAATATACATTTGTCAAGAATCATGTGGTACAACAATGATTGTCATAGGGGTCAAATAAGCAATGAAGAAGCAATATTAATAAAAATCTTAGGATATAAGCAAAAAGTTACAGTCATACAGTCAACATGGGAGGAAATGGGTGAAATGAATGATGAGAAAAACTAGTAGAATAGAAGTGCAGATTTAGTAGAAAGTCTGACAGTGTTGAGGGCATTATTTTTTTAGTAGAGTGATGGCGTTAGGAAAAAACTGTTCTTGTGTCTAGTTGTCTTGGTGTTGTTGTGATTCAGCCTGAGGCTCCTCAGGGACCGGCTGGAGCTCTGCCGGATCCATGCCCAGAGGAGGAGGACAGTGACCAGGAGGGGGAGGACCAGGCAGACGGGGGAGAGGAACGTCAGGAAGAGGAGGAGGGAGAGCAGCCTGAGACCCCCGGGGGGGGGGGCTCTCCCCAGCTAGTAGCCTGGATTCATTGGATGAAGACGCATAGGCTATAATAGACATGCGGCAGAGACGGGCAGCTCAAAGGAGGGGCCAATTAGAAAGGTATTTCCATCCCTGAATTGGCAACAGCTGGGTTTGGGTGTGGTTCTCCTCAGCAGGGTTGAAAAGGCAGGCCCGCCCTTACAGTCTTGTGGAGAGTTATCAACTGGGAGTCCTGTGACCTTGCTTCGATTCTTGGCATCTCTGATCTTGGCTTGTGGCCTAGAAGCTGAAAGACTTGGGAGAGGCGTGGGTTTTATTATCTCCAGTGTTGTTTTTGCCAGCAAGAATCCTGTTTTATTGCCTGGCCTTCGTGAAACCTCTGTGAAGCTTCATCGTGTTCCTGTCTGTAAGAACAGTTTTTGTTACCTGTGTTTGCTTTCCAGTATATAAACTGCCTTTGCTTTTTACCAGTGTGTCTGGATACTCTCTTTGGTTGGTGTTGGCGTCTGGGGGGACCCAGACAGAACAGGTGTGCAGTGCTCTGTAGCGACGTTTTGAGGGTAGGAGTTGAAACAATTTGTGTCCCGGATGTGAGGGGTCAGTAAATATTTTTCCCGCCCTCTTTTTGACTCGTGCAGTATACAGGTCCTCAATGGAAGGCAGGCTGGCAGCAATTGTTTTTTTCTGCAGTTCTGATTATCCTCTGAAGTCTGTGTCGGTCCAGTTATAGATGTGCAGATGACAGACTCAATGATTCCTCTGTAGAACTGTATCAGCAGCTCCTTGGGCAGTTTGAGCTTCCTGAGCTGGCACAGAAAGAACATTCTTTGTTGTGCTTTTTTGATGATGTTTTTGATGTTAGGTGACCATTTTAGGTCTTGAGATATGATAGAACCTAGAAATTTGAAGGTCTCTACTGTTGATACTGTGTTGTCTAGTATTGTGAGAGGTGGAAGGGTGGAAGGGTTTCTCTTAAAGTCTACCACCATTTCTACGGTTTTGAGTATGTTCAGTTCTGGATTAATAGCTGGATTAATAAGAACATAAGAACATAAGAAGAGCCATGCTGAATCAGGCCAAAGCCCATCGAGTCCAGCATTCTGTGTCACACAGTGGCCCACCAATTGTACATGGAGATCTTGAGCAGAAGGAGAAGGCAAAACCCTCCCTTTCCCTTGACCCTCAACAAATGATACTCAAGGGAATCCTGCCTGCCTCAGCCAACATAGAGGCAGCACATAGACATCCGTTTCAATAACCACCGATACACTTGCCATCCGTGAATCTGTCTAATCCTGCTTTGAAGCTATCAAGGCTGACTGCTGTCACAAACTCTTCTGGAAGGTAGCTGAAATGTCACACACACATCCTCTCACAAGATTTTGCTTCCTGTGTATGTGCAGCAGTAAAATCATGATGGAACACGCACACACAAGATAACCGAAGTTGCGCATGTAGCACATCGGTAGCAGTGGTAATAGAAATCCTCCCCTGTTAACAACCATGCAACTAACTTAAGAACTGCAGCGATTCACTTAACAGGTCGTAAAATGAAGCAAAATTCACTTTAAAATGTCTTGCTTGGCGACAGAAATCTTGGGCTCAGTCGAGGTCATAAGTCGAATACTACTTAATAAAAAATAGACAGAAGTTGATTTTTTTTTAAAAAAAAAAAAGGCAGTTGATTTAATTCAATTAGTATTTAAAATTAATGACAACAAATTAAGTTCATTAGGTACTGCTAATATTTTCTTACCATGTCATCAATAATTTATAATTTGGCAGCAGTGTTTACAGAGGTTCTGTAAACAGATGGACAACATCAAGTTCCGAATGATTAGATGAACTTCTCTATTACTACGACTATATCAGGTACTAACCACGATGCAGGATCAGTGACTGCTTGCTAGGAGGATAAACCTAATAGGCTGGTCAGGGCTCTCCGGTTCAGAGCAGCCCCTGGTCTGGTCATGGAAAACTGGATCAAAGGAGATGACAAGATTGTTAGACATTAAGCCCTAGGAAAATCATTTAAAGAACCTGGGCATAGTTAATTTGCAAAAAAAAAAAAAAAAAAGACTAAAGGGAGATATGATTAAAGTGTCCATGCATATATAAAGCCGTCATGAAACCAAAAGCAATTTTTAAAAAGGAGATTCAGAGGAATTTCTTACAGAAATAGTTGTGTGTGTGGGGGGGGGGGGGAAATGGAAGACTTGTTCCCTGGAGATTTTCAAACAGGCTAAATAAAGTTTAGAGATTCCAAATGAGCGAATAATTGGATCAGATAACCTAGGAGCTCCCATTCATATGACAAGATTTGAGTTATTATGTTTTTTAAAATCAGATTTTTAAAAAGCCTACTGATTTCCTTTTCCTGATGTCTAAATGTTCCCCACAGTCTGTTATGGGCTCTATCTTGTTTGTTTATGGGCCACTCACCTCATATACATAACATAATATAACATAACATACATATAAATATATAGATATAGATATAAAAATAATAAAAATAATAAAAGACAGCAGTTATTAAAAAAAAACCAAAAGTAGTAGTACCGTGTTTCCCCGAAAGTAAGACAGTGTCTTACTTTCTTTTTACCCCCAAAAGCCCCACTACGTCTTACTTTCGGGGTATGTCTTACATTGGAAAAAAATTGAAAGGGTTGCGCTCCCGAAGGCATCTCCCCAGAGTCCAGAAGGGCAGCCGCGGGACAGGAGCCTCGTGAGCCCTTTTCCAAGTTCAACCTCAGGGCTCCAAGCGGCGTGCACGCATGGAGCCGCAGACGCGTGTCGGGGAAGCGTGTGTCTGGAGGGGAGGAGCCGTTCTGCGCAGTTGGGCAGCCCCACCTGCCTGCCGGAAAGGAGGCGGGCGAAGGAGGGCGCAGCTCCGGCCGCTCGCCTCGGAGCTGGTCGGCCTCACTGGCCGCTTGCAGCCGAGCCTCGGCAGGACTCGGTTGCTGGGACGAGCGCCTTCGCTGCAAGCCGCCGCCCGCTCGGCTCGCTTCGGACCAGCGCCGTCCTTCGCTTTGCCAAGCCGGGGAAGAGGCGGTGGCGCCGCGGCGAGGCGAAGGCGAGAGGCGCGCGGGGAGCTTGGAAGCAACGTCATCGGGCTCCCCCCACGGCAATACCCCCGTGTTTCCCCGAAAGTAAGACATATGTCTTACTTTCGGGGTATGGCTTATATTAGCTGACCCCCCTGAAACCCCCGATACGTCTTACAATCGGGGGTGTCTTACTATCGGGGAAACAGGGTAGTAGTAGTAGTAGAAGTAGTAGTAGTAGTAGTAGTGGTAATAATAATAATAATAATAATAATAATAATAATAATAATAATAATAATTTATTAGATTTGTATGCCGCCCTTCTCCGAAGACTCGGGGCAGCTCACAACAATAATAAAACAGTGTGACAATGTAAACAAATTTAATATTAAAAAAGCATCTAAAAACCCATCATTTAAGAACCATGCAGCACATGCATACCATACATAAAATCATAAAAGCCTGGGGGAGATGTCTCAATTCCCCCATGCCTGGCGATATAGGTGGGTCTTAAGTAGTTTGCGAAAGACAAGGAGGGTGGGGTCATTTCTGATCTCTGGGGAGAGTTGATTCCAGAGGGCTGGGGCCGCCACAGAGACGGCTCTTCCCCTGGGGCCCACCAGACGACATTGTTTAGTCAACGGGACCTGGAGAAGGCCAATTCTGTGGGACCTCATCGGCCGTTGGGATTCGTGCAGCAGAAGATGGTTCTGGAGGCATTCTGGTCCGATGCCATGTAGGGCTTTAAAGGTCATTACCAACACTTTGAATTGCGACCGGAAACTGATCGGCAGCCAATGCAAGCCACGAACTGTTGGAGAGACGTGGGCGAACGTAGGTAACCCCACGATAGCTCTCGCGGCTGCATTCTGCATGATCTGAAGTTTCAAAATACTTTTCAAAGGTAGCCCCATGTAGAGGGCGTTGCAGTAGTCGAACCTCGAGGTGATGAGGGCATGAGCGACTGTGAGCAATGACTCTCTGTCCAAATAGGGCCGCAACTGGTACACCAGGTGAACCTGGACAAACGCCCTTCTCGCCACAGCCAAAAGATGATGTTCCAATGTTATTTATTTATTTATTTATTTATCTATCTATCTATCTATCTATCTATCTATCTATCTATCTATCTATCTATCTATCTATCTATTTATTTATTTAGATTTGTATGCCGCCCCTCTCCGCAGACTTGGGGCGGCTCACAACAAGTGAAAAAAGACAGTTTGCGACAAATCTAAATTCCTACTAGCTGTGGATCGAGGAGGAAGCCCAAGTTGTGGACTGAAGTTTTGCCCCCCCCTCCAGGGTAATGGACAGACAGATGGAATTATCCTTGGGAGGCAAAACCCACAGCCACTCCGTCTTGTCAGGGTTGAGTTTGAGCTTGCTGACACCCATCCAGACCCCAACAGCCTCCAGGCACTGGCACATGACTTCCACTGCTTCGCTGACTGGACAATATAAGAATAACATTGAAGAAGTTTATCCATGCTATCAGGACGGACCTCAGGCTCTATGGCAAAACTAGGTTTTACTGCCTTGCAAAAGACTGCAGGATTAGGGCAAGTCAAATTTCTGGGGCATGAATGTCAGAAAGTAGAAATTACAGGAAAGGCTCTCTTCTTGGGCCTCAGTATATGCCGTATTTTTGGAATGCACCTTAGTTTTGGGGGAGGAAAATAAGACAAAAAATTCTGCCTCTGCCTACCAGCATCCATGGTATTCATTTGGCTAGCATCCATTCAGTGTGTGAGTATGTTGAAGGCTGTTTGGAAACTGAAACAGTATTTGCTGTATGAGAAACAAGGAAGGAGACAGCAAAGAGCCTGGGCATGGCTTGTTCTGTACTGAAGCTGCATGCTGTGCTGATCTCTGAAACTAAAACTGAAACTGAACCTTCTCTCCACTGCTTGTGTTTTAACACATTGGAATTACCACACTGGAAAAGCTGTTTTCGGTATTGTATATTTTTACTTCATGTATTATATTATATATAAGGGGAAGTTACTGAATCCTGCTGAACCAGTTACTTGTGTGTGCTTTCTGATTCAGCACGAGCAGCTGGTTGGTGGGTGGGTTGGCCTTCTGGATTATCCCCAACCAGCTGTTCTAGGCTGCAGGGATTACTATAGACCATCGTCTCCCCAGTGCCTTGCATTTTTGGCTACGATCAGTGTATAAGATGCACCCAAAATTTTACCCTCTTTTAGATGGGAGGAAAGGGTGCCTTATATTCCGAAAAATACGGTACTTCCCCAGAATCTGAGGCATGCTTCTCTAAGCAGGTATCCCAGGATGGGTTGACACCCACCAGGGAGGCAGTCCCATAATTAATCTTGAATCATTCATAGAATGATGAAGTTGCCTAGGTCCAATTATAAACAGAAGACGAGCTATATTGCTTCTCAATAGATATGTAAATACATAAATGTCCTTATGAACTGAGAAATGTAGAGACGTGTAGATGAATAAACAAATGAAATTCAGCAGTCAAATATACATGCATGTAAATGAGATCTAATGGTTTTGGTCTACTTTCTTTTTAAAAAAATAATGGCAATTCTTTTGTCTTTAAAAGTAGCTTAAATTTATAAAGGCTTCTTTGTCAACCAAGTATCCTCCAGATGAATTAGACTATCTATCTATCTATCTATCTATCTATCTATCTATCTATCTATCTATCTATTCATATCTATCTATATATCTATCTATCTACCTACCTATCTGTGCTTTATAGGCCACCCAACTCCTTTTGAACACTGCGCAGCGAACAACAATGTAAAACAATTTAACAATCCTTAGTACACAACATTCATATCCATTCAGGCAGAGCAAGATGCAATTGTTCACCAGCCCCAGGCCTGTTGCCAAACCCATGTTTTCACAGCCTTTCAGAAGGCCAGGAGGGTGCGGATCATGCAGATCTCTGGGGGGAGTTGATTCCATAGAGCCAGGGCCGCCACAGAGAAGGCCCTCTCACATGGTCCCGCCAGCTGACATTGTCTAGCTGAGAACCCTAACCAGCCGCTGGGAGATATGTGGCAGAAGGCGGTCTACAACTCCCTTCAATTTCCCATGTACTGTACATCAAAATAAGGAGAAATGTGCAAGCAACATCTAATGGCAGCATTTATTCATCACAGATTAAGATCTGAATTGTACTGAATATTAAATCATAATGCAATTGAATTTTCAGTTGTGCAATTGAATTTTCAGTTTGCATAAAGAGGAGTTGTGAACTCCTCTTTATGCAAACTATGGAGACAGGCAGTTATGGCAAGGTTGCTGCTCCTTTTTTCCTGATTTGATCAACTGATCAATTGGTCAATCAATACCATTCTCAGAAGAAATCAAGGGGAGATTCAGATTTCTCATCCCACTTTCTTTCTTCAGAAATAGAATGAAGATTTGACAGAACTAATTTTTTTATTTTTATTTTTTATTTTTATTTAGATTTGTATGCCGCCCCTCTCCGCGGACTAATACTAGTATACACTTGTATATGAGCATGCAGGACAGCAATATATGTGAAAAGGATCCCAAAGTTTTATGGATCAAAAGCTGAACATGAGTCAACAATGGGACACAGTTTCAAAAAAGGGAACAAATAGAATTTTAATGTCAAGTTTAGGGTCAAGATCAAGAGAAATAATTATGTAATGACTTCCACTGAACTCTCTTGTGCACTCTGGTTTTAGAACTTTATCACTCAAACTGGTCCATCTGGGCTCTGCCACAATGACTCTGAGTTTCTTCTTACTTACTTATTTGTGTTAAAGGTAAAAATAAATTCAAGAGTATTGGAGATACTCTATCTCATTTTGCAGTCACTCGTGTCTTCTGTCATTATGGCTAGAGACCAGAAATGGCAGCTCATAATAAATTAACATAGAGTCTGGCTTTGAATACCCCATTAAACCATGATTCAGGCAAATTAACCTAATCATTGGTGTTTTTTAACCACAATTTAATCCATTGTCTAAGTCTGATCACATTACATAAAACTACAAAATAATTTAGCATGTCATGTGAATGAAGCCACTGATATAAGGCATAGTTTATAAATCACAATAATCGGGTTCACCCAGATAATAAATCAAAATCAAACAAACAGCATTGTTATTTAGTGCAATATATATGTATAAAGCTAACATAAACTGGAAAGAAGAGGGGAGATAGTTGACTTAACACAAACTGCTTAAAGACCTGGCTATTCTTCCAGGCCCGAAAAAAAACCTTTTTGGAGCCGGGAGCCTTGAAAACTGAAATAATAAATAAATAAAAGAATGTCACGTCAGAAATGACTAATTTGTTTAAATGATCAGAGTTACAATTCTATAATTAGGAGAAAGTAGCAAAGAAGGATACTGGCTTTAAAGGATTATCAGTGCTGAGATCTCTCCTTAAAGACATCCTTTATTTAAAGAGCAGTAAGCTAAACACTTTGATCTGGTGACCTTCCCATGTATTTTTAATTGCAACAGTAAAGGACTGCCTTGTCATTAATTTATCTGGTGATGTTTTTCTTTTTCTTTTTTAAATAATCTTTATTAAGTTCTTACATATAAAAATAGAAAGAAAAGAAAAAAATAAACAAACAAAATATGCAAAGAAAGGAAAACAGACAGATGAACATATAAACTTGAACAACACATAAAACTTATTCAGTTGCTTTGTACGTAAATAGACATAGTTATTTGCTTATCATCAATTAATATTTTCTTTCACTACATACATATATTTATTTGTTATACAGAAGACATAATTTGTCAACCGTACTGTTGACTCTCACTATCAAGCGGCCTAATATTAATTATTTGTATCTAGTGTGTGGAATTGTAGGTTTGTTTTCTTTAGTTCTGTATATTATGTGGTATTCGTTTTGCATATTTGTACGGATTCATTTTTAGGGATTTTGTTTTCCATTGATTTATGGTGCAATGTTTCTATATTTTCATTTTATCTGAGTACGCAAGGAAGGAGTGTCTAGGTGATGTTTCTCGATCTCCCAGTCTATTCTATGCAGTAGTGAAATTTCCTTCCTTCCTTACTGGTTCAGAAGCATGTGCCACCCTCTCACACGCCTTTTCACCCTCTATGCATGCGCAGAAGGCTCACCCTGCCCTGATACCGATTCTCTAAAACAGCGGTGGCCCCAATTACCGGTACGCCCAAACCAGTAGCATTCCACCCCTAATCCTATGGCTTTAGCTTTCTTTGCAAACTCCCATCCAAGTACTGACTAGATCTGACCCTGCTTTGCTTTTTGCACAAATAGATTTAAATATAAAAACCACCAGAAAAGAAAACAACAAGATTTTGAAGTTGCTGTAGAAACTTTAGCTCCCAGACAGCAGATTGAGCAGGCAATGGTATGCGCCCCCTCTAGAGTTGTGTTCAGCTCCTACTCCCCTCTGTTTTGAGGAAGAGTCTTCATCTTTAGTAAAATGTTTTCAGTTAAATTAGTTAATGGTTGATCCTTACTCTTGTTATTGTTAGTCACCTTAAGTGCCCTCGGTTGAGAATGCTTTCATTTGTTCCTCCCTTGCCTGAGCAACAATACAAAAGCTTCATGCTACTTATTATAAAGGCTTATGCTTCTCTGAGTACAGCTTGTCAGTCAACTCTACCTCCAAGGAGGCTCTGCATTGAAAATGGTCTTTGGAAGGAGCATAAGAAACAGCAGGAACTCATAGTGAAAAGATGCCCGGCTGCCATAATCCCTGGGACTGACAGCCAATGTCTCCATTGACTTCCTGGCATTGTTGGTGCTTCTCGTTCTCCTTCTCCATCCTATCTGGTGACAACAGGGGTCACAGACCATCAAGGTTGGGGAGGATCAGACTGAAAAGGGACAAATTAATGCATGGCTCAAATGATGAACATAATGGGTTCTGCTCATTTTAGCAATATCACTTGCTTGGGAACTTTAAGATCTCTGGATTCTATGGGTTTGAGTTGAATCTATGGGTTTGAGTTGAATTCAGACAGGTGTGCTGAAATTCAAGCAATGGTGTTGGTTTGAATTTAGAGGATCCATACTCTTTCTGGCTTAGCAGAAAGTGCTTAACACCTCTTAACCAACTACAAAGTGAGACAGGTTTGACTAATCCTTTGGGTAAATCTTGCACATGCTGACTAGCAATAGGCTGACTTGGCACAAGAAGAATTACGGAGACCAATTTTCTCCAGTCTAGTATCCTTCAAATTGATTGGATTGCTACCTCCGCTATCCTTAGTGAGTTTGCCAAAGGTCATGATCAAAGCTCTGCCATCTGCCCAATTTGCTCCAAGGATGCTCATTGACCCTACAGGCTGCCTGCCCCCATCTGTGCCTTCTCCAGTCCCCTCCTGCTTCCTACCTACTCAAGCAAATAAACCAGGCAGCCAGCAGGCTGTTGGTTTCTACTTACTACCATCTGCTTTGTAAAGCCTATGTCACCACCTTTCCACCTCCTATAGTTCCTGGCAGTGATCAACATGACATGTGGCAATAGATTCTTGCAGCTTGCACATTGGGAAAAAAGGGGGCTTCCCACAGGGGTCAAGGCGAGCATGCAATGAAAGATATAAATTAAATTGGTGGGGAGGGAGATCGTAAGAGCAAACCAGTTCTCATCTTTTCCATCTGGGAGAAGCTGCCAAGGGAGGGTGTGGAAAAAGAAAATATTTGAACTGGTTTGTTTTTCCTAACTAGTTCACATCACGGCATGCTGTTCTTTGTGGTAGCAATTGGCTTTAGCTATGATAAGACTCAGGTTTTAAGAAGTCCCTAATTATTACATTCCTTCCTCAACCAACACATTCAGGAACAGGCTGTAACATTTAGTCTTTGGCAAAAACATTTGAAGGCACCCTGAAAGCGCTACTCTAAGATTTGGCGGGGACCGGATGAGGCCCTGAAGATCTTGGGTTGTGCATTTTGAAAGGATTCGACCATATTTATCATCTGCTCAAACCATTCAGATGTTGTTTCTTCAGATTCACACAGGAACATCTCCTCTAAAAATAGAACTTAGAATTAGTGGCAGGAAGAAAAGAATAGAATAGAATAGAATTTTTATTGGCCAAGTGTGATTGGACACACAAGGAATTTGTCTTGGTGCATATGTTCTCAGTGTACATAAAATAAAATATACATTTGTCAAGAATCATGTGGTACAACACTTAATGATTGTCATAGGGGTCAATAAGCAATGAAGAAGCAATATTAATAAAAATCTTAGGGTACAAGCAACAAGTTACAGTCCTACAGTCAACATGGGAGGAAATGGGTGAAAGGAATGATGAGAAAAACTAGTAGAATAGAAGTGCAGATTTAGCAGAAAGTCTGACAGTGTTGAGGGAATTATTTGTTTAGTAGAGTGATGGCGTTCGGAAAAAACTGTTCTTGTGTCTAGTTGTCTTGGTGTGCAGTGCTCTGTAGCGACGTTTTGAGGGTAGGAGTTGAAACAGTTTGTGTCCAGGGTGTGAGGGGTCAGTAAATATTTTCCCCGCCCTCTTTTTGACTCATGCAGTATACAGGTCCTCAATGGAAGGCAGGTTGGCAGCAATTGTCAGGTCCTTTTTATGTTAGAACCCACTCCTGTCAGGTACGGTAACTATGGATCGGACGTCTTCGAACTTAGCAACTTTAAGACTTGTGGACTTCAACTCCCAGAATTCTCCAGCCAGCTGTGAGAATTCTGGGAACTGAAGTCCACAAGTCTTAAAGTGGCCAGGTTTGTGGATCCCTGCTATGGATTAAGCTCCCCGTATTTTTATTTTTATTTTAAATGAGCAAATGCTATCTGAATATTATGGCTGAATATTTTCTGCTTTCTGTAATGAGTAATACTGAACAGCAGGAGGCAGCATGATACTTTGAAAGTAACCCCCACAGTACGAAAGCCAAAGGAAGTGTCACAAGAGGGCAGCAAAGGTACATTAATACTGCTAGTGCCTAGATTAGCTATGGGTGAAAATAAAATACTATCTATTTATGATGGTATATGGATTATCACTATCCCAGAACTAGAAGCTGCTCTAGATAATTTACCGAAGTGCCTCAGTTGAGTCAAACCACAGTCAGCGTTAAATATTGCAAAGCAGTGCATGGCAGTTAACCTTGTTACATATAGTATAGCCATCTTTGAACAAGTTATTGTGTTGTTAAAACTTAATTCTAGGCTGGAATTATTCCTGTTCTCTGGGTTCATCCATATTATGTATAAGGAAAGTAGGTAAGGACCAGTACATGGGGACTGAATTCCAACAAAACAGAGGCCTGAGGGTGAGTTAGTGAGATACTTTTGACTATACCCAGGGGTGAGCTATTACCCGGACCGGGGGTGGGGGGGATGCAGTGAGGTAGCAAAAATGGAGCTCTAACCCAGAGCACCCAAATTGCACTGAACCAGCATATTGCCCCCACAATCCAGGTCCTCATTTTACCCACCTCAGAAGGATGGAAGGCTCCTGCATAAACCACACTGACTATACCCATATCTCAACATCTTTCTGCAAGCTGCATTGGTTACCGATTGGTGTACAAATGCAATTTAAAAGTGTTGGTCATGACCTATAAAGCTCTACATGGCTTAGGACCAGGTTACGTAGGGGACCATCTTCTACCTCATGAATTATTGTTGTTGTTGTTATTTATTTATTTATTTATTTATTCATTCATTCATTCATTCATTCATTCATTCATTTATTAGATTTGCATTCCGCCCCTCTCCGTAGACTTCCACCGACCAGTCAGGTCCCACAGAGTTGTTCTTCTCTAGCTCCCATCGGCTAAGCAATGCCACCTGGCAGGACCTAGGGGTAGCTCTGGCCCTTTGGAATCAACTCCCGCCAGAGATTCGTACCGCCTCCACCTTCCTGGCTTTTCGTAAGGTTTTAAAAACTCACCTTCGCCTTGGGGCCATTGAGTATTAACACCCTGCTCCGGCCCTATGTATAATTGTGATACAATGATGGATGATTGTTTTTTAATAACTGGGCTTTTTAGATTAGATTTAGATGTGTTTTAACATTTGGGTTTCTTATATGTTCTATTTGTATTTATTTTTGTTTTGCCCTGAGTTTAGGGAGTAGGGTGGTCTAGAAATCCAAATAATAAATGAACAAACAAACAAACAAACAAACAAACAAACACATAAATACATAAATAAATACATTAAACATAAATAAACAAAAAAATAAATAAATAAATAAACAAACCAACTAACAAACAAACAAATAAATAAATAAGATTTGGGGAATCTGTCCTTTCCGAATACAGGTAGTCCTTAGCTCAGATTAATCACAATTGAGCCCAACATTGTCTGTTGTTAAGTGAGACATTTGTAAAGTAGTTTTTGCCCCGTTTTACAACTTTTCTTGCTACAGCTGTTACTTGAATCACTGCAGTTGGTTGATAAGTTAGTTATCTGGTTGTTGAGTGAATCCGGCTTCCCCGTTGACTTTGCTCGTCAGATTGCAAAAGGTGATCACATGACACAGCATGTGACACAGCAAAGGTGAATAAGTACAAACCCAGTCGCCAAGCACCTGAATTTTGATCACATGATCACGGGGGTGCTGCAATGGCTGTAACTATGAAAAAGAGTGATAAATCATTTTTTTCAACACTAACTTTGAAAGGTCACTAAACTGTTGTAAGTGGAGAACTACTGGTACAGCTGCGAAAGAACAGAGTTCGAAAGTGTTCCTGGAGTCAACTTTGCTGTTTGAAGCTCAAATGACTTCTGTGGCTAGGGATGTCTAGCACCAGCTTTTGTGGTCTATGAGTCGCAATTTTCCTAAACAAGGGTGTCATAGCTATGATAGTGAAGGCATTGCTAGTACAGGTAGCCAGCGATGGCCTGCTACCAGAAGGTAAGGTGCTATGTTCCGGTAGTGATTTCCAGGATGCGCACGCAGCACGAAATCTTATGTGAAGATGCTCATTCAAGTGAGATTTCAGCAATTTTTGCTGATTTTCTGCTTCCGCACATGCGCAGAAGCAAAACTATCAGTAAAAATCGCCAAAATCTCACTCACACGTGTTCTCATGCAATAATTCACTTGCTACGCATGTGCAGAAGCCAAATCTCATGCCAACAGGTACACGTGTGCCCAACGGATGCACGTGTGCTTGCAGCGCCCTCGGAGGGTGCACTGGTAGTGCCAAAGACAGCAGGCCTTCACTGCAGGTAGCCCTTTGTTAGACTATTCATGACTGGGAGAGTCATGTTAACAAGGTTAGCCAATGAATAGGCATAGCAACTGAGTCAGCCAATAGGAGCTAACCACTTGAGTCTGTGCAGAGAATCAAAACTGAATACTTAATCTTAAGGCTGGGCATGACTCATCCCACTCTGCACTCTCTGTTCTCTGTAATCTCTCACTCTGAATTGTGTTGAAATGAAACAAACTCCTGCTTATGTTTACCTGAAGAAATAATCTGCTAATTGTTCTGTCGGGCTCTCTGGTAGACTCCTCCCAAAAATTCACAGGTACAAATTTCACACACACACACGTTTGAAAATTCAAAGCAATGTTCTTTATAATGAAAATTCACTTAAACTAAGCCCTCTTTTGGTATAGCACAGAGCACTGGTCTCCAAACAAACTGGTAATTTGTACAAGTCCCTTATCAGTTCTGTGATACTTAGCTTGCAGCTGTGAGGCAATTCACAGTCCTTCTTCTTTCACAAAGTGAAACACACTTTGCCCTGGTTTAGTTTCAAAGCGGGGAAAAATCAGCACACAAAGGTCAGTCAGTAAAGCAGTCACGAAACACAATAATTAGATAATCCTCCACAATGGCCAAACCCACAGGCTGCTCTTTATAGCAGCCTTACTAATTACCACAGCCACACCCAACCACAGGTGGCCTCATTTTCTTTGATAATAATCTCTCAGTTGTTGTTGCTTATGCATCTCTCTCTGCATGCATGGCTGTATCATTAACTCTTGTTCTGAATCCAAGGGGGAGCTAGATAATTGATCTCCTTCTGAGCTGCCTGCCACAGTCTCCTCCTCCATGTCACTCATGTCTTCTTGGTCAGAGGAGCCTTCATCATCAGATTCCACCGGGGGCAAAACAGGCCTGCAGCATGTGGATGTCTCCCCCACATCCACAGTCCTTGGGGCAGGAGCTGGGCCAGAGCTAACCACAACACTAATGGTATTGTAAATTAATCTGTTACTATGTTTATAAAGAAGTTATTGAATCCAGCTGAATCAGTCATTTATGTGTGCTTCTGGTTTTGATTTTGCAACAAACTTCAATATCCTTGATTTTAAACCAATCCTTTAGCAACCATTCAGAGTTACAGTGACACGGGAAAAAGTGACTTATAATCAGAACTTGTATTTAAAATTGTAGCAGCAGCCCCTGATTCACATGATCAAATTCTTGGCAACATGACATGACACTTGCAGGGATCGTGTGTTTTCCATTTGCAGCTTTCCCAACAGGCTTCCAACAAAGCCAATGGGATAAGCTGGATTCACTTAATGGCCATATGATTCCTTTAACAGCTGCAGTGATTTGCTTAACAACCATGAGAAAAAAAGTCATAAGACTGGGCACCATTTGCTTAACAACTAATAGTTCTAATTGTGGTCATAAGTCAAGGACTACTTGTATAATGTCCTCTGTGTAGGACTCCTCTTGTGTTTGGTGCAGGCTTAGTATTGCTAAAAAAGAAAAAGAAAAAGCTGTGCTAGTTGCCAATCAGCAAGCCAGCCAGATCAAAGGCTTTGTTGGAGAAATATATTGTCTTAAGCAACTTGGGACCAGCACTAATCACATCATCAATGCAGCTTCTCCTGCCTATGCCAAGAGCCACAGATTATGATCTTGTGGTTATCTGCAAGTGGGCCCTCCCTCCTTAATTTCATTCAGGAATGCTCTTCCCATTGACTTGGTAAGGAGCCCTTCTTAACACCTTTCAAGCATCTTTTGACATACTTCCTTTTGACCCACTCTTTGTCTGCATGTTTATAGCAGGAATGTGTTTATCTATGAACATATAGCTGTATTCTTTTTTTGTTTCTCACTTTTAAAACTGAAACCATTTTAATCTTTTGTTTGCGTTTGGAATTCTACTATTGACTGTAAACTATTTTAATATTTCTGGCAGAGGGAAGAAATAGACAAATATAATTCATTAATATAAATAAGGAACTGCCTGGGTTGACTTGCACAACATAGTAAGACTGATTTGCGATTGGTCTTCGGCTCGGTGTCCGGTGATGGAAGCCATGGGCTTCGGCAGAGGACAGGGGACACGTGTCATAATATCACATAGCTCAACATTATTGCCTAAATCAAGGATCTGCAACCTTAAACACTCAAAGAGCCACTTGGGCCCATTTCCCACAAAAAACAAAACAACGGGAGCTACAAAATCTGGATGGGCGTGGCCAAATCAATGTTACCCTTTGGTAAGGGCCGAATCTCTCTCTCCTTTCCCCCCCGTCCTCTCCCATCAGTGACTACTTCTGGATTTGCTCTCTACTCCAAGAAAGAGAGAGAGTTGCCAGGGGCAATTGGGGCAGGGAATGAGCTCCAGAGGGGGAGGGAACGACATTGTTTAGTCGACGGGACCTGGAGAAAGCCAACTCTGTGGGACCTAACTGGTCGCTGGGATTTGTGTGGCAGAAGGCGGTCCCGGAGATATTCTGGTCCGATACCATGAAGGGCTTTATAGGTCATTACCAACACTTTGAATTGTGACCAGAAACTGATCGGCAACCAATGCAGACTGCGGAGTGTTGGTGTAACATGGGCATACCTGGGGAAGGGAATTTTGCTGCACAAAAGCAAAAAAAGCCAAAACTCAGCAAAATCGCATGCGTCCTCACACAAGATTTGGCTCCCTGTGCATGTGCAGAAGCCCAATGTCACGTGGGGTGCATGTGCCCACCTGCCGGTCACCCAGAGCTACGCGCGCAGCTCTATTTTCGCTATGTGATGGCGTCAAGCGTACCCATAGGAACCCAGTCCCTAAAGCCATTCATTCACAGCAGATATAGGACTTAAGTTGACCCTTTTATATCATTGTTTCTCTTCTTCCTGTTAAGGAATGGAAACTGGAGAAAGAAGGAATAATACTGAGAGCTGCAGTCACATGTAAGCTTTTTTGGGAGTCAGCGATGCAGCTAGATAATTTTAGATTCTGGACTTAATGATGTGTTTTCTCTCTCTCTCTTTCTCTCTCTCTCACACACACACACATACATATACACACACACCATTTAACGTGGTAATTTCATTTATTTTTGTTTTTATTATAATTATTACACATACCTTTCAGTGTGAAAAATAATCCAAAGGTAAAGAAATATAAGTCTTGTCAAAGTTCTTGTGAGGGTTTGCACACCAGAATGTTACTGGATTCTCTGTAATCACAGCTCTCCTTGTTTCTATTTTGTTATTTAAGCCTTGTTTAGGGACCGCCTGTTTGTTCCCTCTGCTGAACAGTATCCTGTAATTCTCCCCAAACAGCACCACTTTCAGATTAAAGCAAGTCTCAGAGATTGCATTTCTGAGTCATTTTATTTAATTTATTTATTTTGTCAAGTAGGTATTTGTAATATACATAGATATAACATGGTTTATATACATAAGATGGATACTGATAAGAGGAAACAATTGGTTAGGGATGGTAGGCACACTGGTGCACTTATGCACGCCTCTTACTAAACTCTTAGGAATCGGGTGAGCTCAGCAGTGGACAGTCTAAAAGTAAAGTTTTGGGGGTTTGGTGACAAAACCACAGAGTCAGGTAGCGTGTTCTAGGCATTAGATTTAGATTTATTAGATTTGTATGCCACCCCTCTCCTAGTAACCACTCTGCTACTAAAGTCATAGCTAGAGGTATAACAAGCAGGAAGAGGGAGATTGTGATCCCCTTATATAGAGCACTGGTGAGACCACATTTGGAATACTGTGCTCAGTTCTGGAGACCTGACCTACAAAAAGATATTGACAAAATTGAATGGGTCCAAAGACGGGCTACAAGAATGGTGGAAGGTCTTAAGCATAAAACGTATCAGGAAAGACTTAATGAACTCAATCTGTATAGTCTGGAGGACAGAAGCAAAAGGGGGGACATGATAGAAACATTTAAATATGTTAAAGGGTTAAATAAGGTCCAGGAGGGAAGTGTTTTTAATAGGAAAGTGAATACAAGAACAAGGAGACACAATCTGAAGTTAGTTGGGGGAAAGATCAAAAGCAACATGAGAAAATATTATTTTACTGAAAGAGTAGTAGATCCTTGAAACAAACTTCCAGCAGACGTGGTTGGTAAATCCACAGTAACTGAATTTAAACATGCCTGGGATAAACATACAGTGGTACCTCGAGATACGAGTTTAATTCGTTCCGGACCTGGGCTCTTAAGTCGAGCAGCTCTTATCTCGAACGACTTTTCCCCATAGGAATTAATGTAAATAATTTTAATTGGTTCCAGCCCTCAAAAAACTCACAAAGTTAGTCTAAATTATGCAGAAAGACATGTTTTTAATGAAGAAATGTACATGTACATATAAATGAATAATGAAGTTTCTTTCACTTAACTTGTAAACTTTCTTAAACTTTTAAATTTACATATGTTCAACTTCTCTGCCACCCAATCCTGTAGGACAGAGGTCCCCAACCCTTTTTGCACCAGGGACCGGCTTTAAGCGATCAAGAGAGGAATGGGTGAATGAATGGACGGAGGGTGGGAAGGAAGGAAGGAAAGAGGGAAGGGACAGGAACAGAGGAAGGAAGCAAGGAAACTTATGAAAGAGGAGAGTAAGAGAGGAATGAGTGAAGGGAGGGAGGGAGGGAAGAAGGTGGGAAGGAGAAAGAAAAGAAGAAATAGAGGAAGGGAAGGTAAAAGAGAGAAAGAAAAAGAGCAAGCAAGCAAGCAAGCAAGCAAGCAAGAAAGAAAGAAAGAAAGAAAGAAAGAAAGAAAGAAAGAAAGAAAGAAAGAAAGAAAGAAAGAGGGGAAGGGACAGGAACAGAGGAAGGAAGCAAGGAAACTTATGAAAGGGGAGAGTAAGAGAGGAATGAGTGAAGGGAGGGAGGGAGGGAAGAAGGTGGGAAGGAGAAAGAAAAGAAGAAATAGAGGAATGGAAGGTAAAAGAGAGAAAGAAAAAGAGCAAGAAAGAAAGAAAGAAAGAAAGAAAGAAAGAAAGAAAGGGGGAAGGGACAGGAACAGAGGAAGGAAGCAAGGAAACTTATGAAAGGGGAGAGTAAGAGAGGAATGAGTGAAGGGAGGGAGGGAAGAAGGTGGGAAGGAGAAAGAAAAGAAGAAATAGAGGAAGGGAAGGTAAAAGAGAGAAAGAAAAAGAGCAAGAAAGAAAGAAAGAAAGAAAGAAAGGGGGAAGGGACAGGAACAGAGGAAGGAAGCAAGGAAACTTATGAAAGGGGAGAGTAAGAGAGGAATGAGTGAAGGGAGGGAGGGAGGGAAGAAGGTGGGAAGGAGAAAGAAAAGAAGAAATAGAAGGGAAGGTAAAAGAGAGAAAGAAAAAGAGCAAGAAAGAAAGCTGCAAGCACCCCTCCGAGCCCCCCAGGCCGGCTGCAACCTTTTAAAACACGCGCGCCGCTTCGCAGCTGTCTCCTGAAGCCGAACACGGAAGTTAGCGTTTGGCTTCAGGAGACAGCTCCTTGGCGCTTGTATCTCAAATTTGGGCTTGTAAGTAGAACAAAAATATCTCTCCCCTCCCAGCTCTTATCTCGAGTTGCTCTTAAGTAGAGCAGCTCTTATGTCGGGGTTCCACTGTATATCCATTGTAAGATAAAATACAGGAAATAGCATAAGGGCAGACTAGATCGACCATGAGGTCTTTTTCTGCCGTCAGTCTTCTGTGTTTCTATGTTTCTATATTTTCTACAGTCAATTTTAGGGCAGTTCACTTTGAGTTTGTATCTGTTGTGTGATCGTGTATTGTTGTCGTTGAAGCTGAAATAGTTGTTCACAGGTAGGACATTGTAGTAGATAATTTTTTAAAAAAAATATACTTTATTGGTTTATACAAAAAAAAGTAAAACAGGGGGGAAAGGGGATGGGAGTACAAAAAAGAGAAGTGGGAGGGGAGTGGGGTAAACAGTATTGTTATATCACAGCTTATATATATTGTTGTATACACATTCCAAGTATTAGTCCATATATAAATATTTTGTATTTAGAATTCTTATTTGAATAATCTTATAGCTGTAATATTTGATAATCCAACAGTAATATAAAAAGCGAAGGGGTAAGTAGGGAGAAAAGAGAGAAAGAAAGAGAGAAGAAAGAAAGAGGAGAGAGATAGAGACAGGAGAAGTAGTACCTGCAAGCAAGCAGGTGTTTGGATTGTGACGACTTAGGTGGATTATATTTGTTGTTTTTGTTAGTGAAAGTTAATCGTATGTTGTAATATTAGTAGATTTCTAATAGTTATCAAGTGGATTGAACTCAGACAGGGATTATATTGGTTTTGGTCCGGTTTTTAATTATACAGATAATTTTATGATGCATGCTTAGGTCGTGCTGAAAGCAACGTAGTTCTAAGCTTTCTAAGCCCAGGATTTCAAGTTGGGTTGTGTAAGGTATTCTGTTGCGAATTGAGGATGAATTTCTTTTTGCTTCATAAGAAAGCCCTGACCCCCAGCACAACTATCTTTGATAGCACTGATCTCGGAAAATTGATAGATCTTTAATGTAATAAGAAATGCCCAGATCAGTTCCTATGGGCCAAAGGACAGGTCAGCTTTCAGATAATGTGACTTACCTGTGAGAAAGATGCAACCTTGACACACCTGCTTTTGCTAAGAGGGGGATGAGATGAGATGAGAAAACTTTGTTGGCAGGAGCATGATGTGACAGCGCTGATCTCCAAATCAACCAAGCTGAAGATGCCCTGCTATGCTCTCCTGCTCGTAAAGGTTGCTAATATGGGAAGCTGTCAATTCAATTTGCTGTGAAGTGATACCTCATTTCAAGAGTCAGCCCTGCGAGCGCAAGAGAAACCTTTGAAGTACACAGAGATTGATCATGAAATAGAAATTGTAACATGGCAGCTCCGGCCCTGTTTGCCTCCTGTACAAAGCAGCTTCAAGCCTTGCTAGTCTAGAGAATGGGATTGTACTACATCCACCCCCACCCCCCTGTATAAAAACCTCTTTTGGGGGGAGGGAAGGAGGGGGAAATTTGAATCACCATTTCATCTCTTCCTGTGGGTGGCATGGATCTCATTTGATCAAATCGGGGAAACGGATGAAAGACGAGCTTCAAGCTAGGAACCACTGCCGCATTTCCCTCATTGCACAGAGTGAGAGTGAAGTGAATAAAATGCACATTATAACGCAGCATGAAATTCTACTACTGAAGCAAGACAAGGGATATACTTGGCTTTGAAGAGGGTGCCTCTAAGGAAGTTTATGACCACATCATTGGAGCCTCACGTGTGCAACAAACATAAAAAGGATCTACTATTGCAGTGATGGCAAAACTTTTTTTCCTCGGGTGCCAAAAGAGCGTGCACATGCACTATCGCGTATGCGTGAGTGCCTTCTCTGTGGCGGCCCCAACCCTCTGTAACCAGCTCCCCCCGGAGAATAGGGTTGCCCCCATCCTCCTTGTCTTTTGTAAACTTCTTAAAACTCACCTCTGCTGTCAGGCATGGGGGAATTGAGACATCTTCCCCAGGCCTATATAATTTATGTATGGTATGTTTGTGTGTATGTCTTGTTTTTAAATAAGGGTTTTTTAAATATTTTTAAATATATTAGATTTGTTATTGTACATTGTTTTTATTATTGCTGTGAGCCACACCAAGTCTACGGAGAGGGGTAGCATACAAATCTAATTAATAATAATAATAATAATAATAATAATAATAATAATAATAATAATAATCCAATGACTGGGGAGGGCAAAAGCAACTTCCCTGCCCCCCCCCCGGAGCCCTCTGAAGGCTGGAAAAAGCCTGTTTCCCAACTTCCAGTGGGCCGAGTAGGCTCCTGTTTCACCCTCTCCATGCTCCAAAGGCTTCCCTGGAGTCAGGGGAAGGTAAAAACGCCCTCCCTCATCCCCCAGAGGCTCTCTGGAAGCCGAAAATTCCCTCCCAGAGCCTCTTGCGAGCCAAAAATCACCTGGTCAGCGCACACATGCACATTGGAGCTGAGCTAGGGCAATGGATTGTGTGCCAGCACGTACTATAGGTTCGCCCTCACTCTACTATTGTGTGATCATGGCCATCATTTTGACTATTTTTACCTGTCCCTCTGTTTCAGTGAACATCCCTGTGTGTTCCTATCCAGAGGCCAAAACAAAAATGAGCCCCCAAAATTAGCTGTCCTGAGTCTCAGAAGAAGGGTGGCCTAGAAATCGAACAAACAAACAAACAAACAAACAAACAAACAAACAGATATCCCAAGCATTTTTTCTCAATCTATTCAGAATGCAGAATATTACATCCATAAGATATGATTACTCTATTTACTTTCCACTGAGGCATTCAAAATTGGCTAAGGTGGGCAGCCATATATGTTATGTATGGAAGGACCAATGACAGGAGATGCCTAGAGAGGCTCCATACAGGAAATGTTATGAGAACAGGAAAGGGCACCGGGAGAGGGGCGGTAACCTAGCAACCGGGGAAAATAAGGGATTACCATTGGTTCGTTCCTCAGCCAGCTGGCAGTTAAATAGGGGAAACCCGAGGAGGTTTGACAGTTGAATACTGACTGTTGTATTAACGTTATGTTTATGCTGGAATAAAGCAGTTCAAGCAAAGCCGCAATTACGTGTCCGAATCTGTACCAAGCCACTTCTTTGGCGACGAGGATTTCCACGCAAGTATACAATCCAAGAAATTAAGTTAAATAAAAGGAAATGATGTCTACACAACTTAATTTTCTGCCTTTCAACCCTAAGAGTGAAACATGGGATTCATACGTGGCCCGATTTGACTGTTTCCTTATTGCTAATGGGTTCACAGAAATCTCAGACGACAGGAAACGTGCATATTTTCTAGGGTACTGTGGAGCCGAAATGTTCGAAACAGCAAGAGCCCTATTTGCCCCCACCCCAATACATGACATTTCATGGCAGCAGTTCTTAAATACCCTCCAGGAACATTATGCCCCAGCACCTTCCCGGTGTGCCAGGAGATATAAATTCTACCATCGTAATCAAACAGAAGGAGAATCAATAAATGATTTTGTAGCGGCTCTCCGATGCGCAGCATTATACTGCGAGTTTGACAACTTAGAAGATTATTTACTAGACTGACTTGTATTTGGTGTAAGAGACGGCCGTTTAAAACGCCGTTTATTGTCAATCAGAGACTTAACGTTCAAGACAGCTTTAGCAGAGGCTAGGGCTTTCGAGCTCTCAATGCAGTCATTAGCAGAGATGTAATGCAGTCATTAGCAGAGATGGCACTGTAAATGCCACCACATTACTTCCTGATGTTAATACAAAACAAATTCCACAAGACATTGAAAGGTCTTTGGGGTTAGAAGAAGAGGTCTGCAAATTAGCTGTTGCAAGAAACAAAGTCCAGCCAGTTGAGCGAGCTAGACGACCACCATCTCCATGCAGAGGGTGCGGAGGAGATCACTTTAGATCAAATTGCCCTTTTAAAGACTTTAATTGTTGGAGATGCGGAGGACGGGGCCATATAGCCAGAGCCTGTCAATTCCGCCAACAGCAACCTTCAACAGCCTCAAGCCAGAAGTATAATAGCTTTAGCGGAGGACGAGGGAACTACAAGGACTTGAATTACCGACGTCAAGATTGCAACGTAATATACACACGTCCATCGCAGAGGTCTACGGTTGTCAGTGAAACTTCCTCATCATCCGAAAAGATTACAGTGGTTGTTCGCCTGGGCCACATGCCGTGCAACATGCAGGTTGACACGGGTTCGGCTTGCTCACTGGTGTCGTGGTCTACAGCTAAGCGGTGTTTTCCGAAATTGTCAAAAAACGGGTTGTTACCATGCCGATTGAATCTACGAGATTATCAAGGCCGCGCTATTCCAGTGATAGGAGAAGGACGTTTTGCTGTTCAGTTCAAAAAATTTAAGGGACAATTACCATAAATAGTGGTGGATGGACCATTTTCTAATCTATTGGGGTTGGATTGGTTCCAAGCATTGGGCCTAGAAGTAACGGGAATAAATATGGTAAGGGGGGCTTCTTCGTTCATGACCTTGGCCCAAGAATTTCCAGATGTGTTTGATGGGAAACTAAGCTGTTATAACGGTTCACCTATTTCTTTCAGCTTGGATCCGAAAGTGCCTGCACTACGCTTAAAGCCCCGCCGAGTACCTTTGGCACTCAGACCAAAGGTAGATGAGGAATTAGATAAGCTAATAGCCCAGGGAGTTTTAGAGCCAACAGATCAAGCTGTATGGGAAACTCCTGTCGTAACTGTAGTAAAGGCGGACGGAGGAATTCGTATATGTGGGGATTATAAATGTACCATAAACAAGGCATTAGCTCACCATTCTTATCCCCTTCCAGTAGTACAGCATCTTCTGCACTCACTGGGGAAGGGTAATTTGTATGCGAAGTTAGACCTATCGCAGGCCTACCAACAGCTTACGGTGGGCCGTGAAACTGCAGAAGCACAAGCTATAGTCACACATAGAGGGGTGTTTCGTTGCCGAAGGTTACAGTTTGGGGTATCAATAGCCCCGGGAATTTTCCAGGGATTCATGGAGAGGCTTCTTTATGGATTGGAAGGGGTCTTGCCATACTTCGACAATGTCCTAGTATCCGCCTGCTCAGAGACGGAATTATTAGCAAGAGTTAGATCGGTCTTAACAAAATTTCAAGAGAAGGGGTTGAAGTTAAAATTGAGTAAGTGCGTGTTGGGAGTTACTAAAGTAGAATTCTTAGGGTTTATAGTGGATGGACAAGGTATCCATCCTACCCCTGAGAAAACCAGAGCCATCAGGGAAGCCCCTACTCCTCAGTCTAAAGTGGAATTACAAGCTTTTTTAGGATTGCTAAATTTCTACGCTGTGTTCATTCCACACAACGCATCAATAGCGGAACCGTTACATCGTTTATTAGATAGTAAGACACATTGGCACTGGGGACCCAGAGAAGAGGCCGCTTTTGTGGCCGTAAAAGATGTTCTGACCTCCAATACTATATTGATTCAATATTCCCCAACATTACCATTGGTTTTGACTTGTGATGCCTCCCAGTTTGGAGTAGGAGCTGTGTTAAGTCATAGACTTCCAAATGGGTTGGAGGCCCCATTAGCGTATTTTTCTAGAACTCTTGCTAAGGCTGAGCAAAACTTCGGGCAAATAGACAAAGAAGCATTGGCCTTAGTGGCAGGGGTGCGAAGATTTCACGATTATTTGTACGGAAGAAAATTTGAACTTGTAACTGATCATCAACCCTTACTAGGAATTTTAGCAGAAAATCGCCAAAGTCCTGTAGTTCTGTCACCCCGCATGGCGAGATGGATTATTTTCTTAGCAAACTATACTTACAGGTTGGTGTACCGGCCGGGAAAGCACATTGCCCATGCCGATGCGTTAAATAGATGTCCTCTTCCAGATATCTTGGAAGACCCGGCGCCAGTGTCCTGTGTGTTAGCCATTGAGGAGAGTCCATTAGTTTTAGTTGCATCGGAGGTAGCGAAACAGACAAGCCGTGACCCAATGTTGGCTATAGTAAGACAGTGGGTGCTCCGGGGGTGGCCTAAAAAGGAGCAAGCACCTGAATATTCCTGTTATTGGAGGTGCCGTTCGGAATTATCAGTGGAAAAGGGCTCTTTATTAAGGGGGTCCAGAGTAATTATTCCACCCTCTCTTAGGCGTCAAGTGCTAAGTCTTCTCCACAAGGGGCACCCCGGAATTGTAAGGATGAAAGGCCTGGCCCGAGACTACGTGTGGTGGCCGGGAATAGATCACGAGATAGAAGAGTGTGTAGAGGCATGTCTAAGGTGTCAAGAAAACAGGCCCTCACTCCTAGAGCACCACCACTAGCATGGGAACCCCCTGCAGGCCCATGGGCTCGCCTCCATATTGATCTAGCTGGGCCTTTCCTGGGTCAAAATTTTTTAATAGTTGTGGACGCCCATTCAAAATGGTTGGAAGTGGTGCATTTACATTCTACCCAATCATTTGCAGTTATCAATGCGTTGAATGCATTGTTTGCAACCCACGGATACCCAGATATTGTGGTGTCGGATAACGGACCACAGTTCACATCGGTCCTATTTGAAAATTACTTAGCGGCTGCGGGAATCCGTCATGCCCTTATGTCACCGTGGCACCCGGCTAGTAATGGATAGGAGGAGCGAATGGTACGGTCAGCGAAAGATTCACTTAAGAAACTTCCACAAGGGTCTTGTTAAAGAAATTATCAGAGATGTTATTGGCCCAGCATTCCACTCCATGTGTGGCCACTCAAAAAACCCCAGCGGAGCTGCTAATGGGTCGAAAATTAAGAATAATTTTAGACAGGTTACACCCATGGTACAGAAACAATTCTCCGTGGCCGGAGGCTCCTCCTAGAAACTTGGAAGTAGGATCTCGGGGTTTTGCCCGAGCTTATGGGGAAGGTCCAACCTGGGTTCCGGCCACCATAGTGAAAGTGTCGGGTCCTCGTTCTTATGAAGTTGAATTAGAGGATGGCAGGGTATGGCGTAGACACTTAGATCAGGTCTGTCTCCGCAAAGCAGAGAAACTCATGGAAGATAATAGTTCCATTCCGCGAGAGGATAATGAAGTACATTCGGAAATGGCAGGTCCAGGGGGCTTGGACAGTAACGTAGATACCCACCTTCCGTCCCAGTTTACCGTTCCTTTAAGTGCAGAGCCAGAATTCCATGAACCTCCGCGAGGTCAGGTAGCAGGGGAAGACGGACTACGTCATTCGGGTAGAATAGTTCGGAAGCCAACCTACTTAAAGGATTATGTATGTTCCAGAGTAAGGGGGGAGGAGTGTTATGTATGGAAGGACCAATGACAGGAGATGCCTAGAGAGGCTCCATACAGGAAGTGTTATGAGAACAGGAAAGGGTACCGGGAGAGGGGCAGTAACCTAGCAACCGGGGAAAATAAGGGATTACCATTGGTTCGTTCCTCAGCCAGCTGGCAGTTAAATAGGGGAAACCTGAGGAGGTTTGACAGTTGAATACTGACTGTTGTATTAATGTTATGTTTATGCTGGAATAAAGCAGTTCAAGCAAAGCCGCAATTACGTGTGCGAATCTGTACCAAGCCACTTCAATATATATTTGCTAAGTACACAAATGAATGATACATGTAGTATTATAACTACTATTTTTTTTTAGTAGAGCTGTGGAAACTGAATCCAAGATTTCAGAGAATCTTCTTTGTATCCCACACTTCTAGTACTTCAGAAGCAAAGAAACTGGCCTTTCCTACTGCTATGAAGCTGACAGGGTTTCTTTACAGCACATTTATGTGAAAGAAAGACACTTGCAACTTTTATCTCTTGTTTTTAGTCTTGGTTTCTGTGACCATAGAAAATTGTTCATGATCATCTTCCCTTTATGTATCTGACCACAGTTATAATGGTTCCCCTCAGTTTTATTCTTCAGACTAAACATCTCAAGTTCATCAGTCTTGAAGTGACTCGAGACAGCGAGTAAACGAGACGGTTCCTTTATTCAGCTCTTTCGTAAGTGACAATCAGCTGGAAGGCGTCTCAGCTGTTACAGGGAGAAAGCTCTCCTTTTATACAGTTTTGGTTCCCGCCTAAACCGAGCTGTCAGCGCCTCAACCAATCAGGCGCGACCTCCTATTTACATAATTTCCCTGGTTACAACTATTTACAGAGGAGGATTCAACACCCCTCCCTCTCTAGGAAAAAAAAAACAGTTTAGTCAGTAAGCCATGTGATATAGTCCTCCAATCGGCGCGGTCTCTGTATAGTCCTTGCTGACCTGCGCAGTTCAGTTGAAGTTTCGCCGTCGGCAGAAGAGGAGGTCGGTTCGTCGGTACCTCCTCTGGTTTCTAAGGGCCGAGGCTGAGCCCCGGCCCCCGGAGTCGAGCTGGCTGGCACATCACCGACCTCTGCTGATGAAGGTGGCCCTGCGGTGCTGGTTGAACAGCTTTGTTGTGGTGAGTCCAAATTTAAATCTATTACAGTTGTTAGTGCGTCGTTTACACGCGGGGAAAAACAACCGGTTTTAACATTTTGAGTAGACTCAGTTTCTGGGCACCTCCTTAAAGGATCGATGTGCCTAGTCCATAGTCGCCCATCGTTTAACCTTATTACATACGTTTTAGGTGCTTTTTGTTGCACAACGGTTCCCCTTAGCCAATTCAGGCCTCCATCAAAGTTTCTTGCAAAAATACATTGCCCCAACAACATATGTCTTTCAGCTTTTTCTGACATGAAATTATTTGTACAATACATAGGGTGTAACCTTTCTAGGGTTGTCCTGAGTTTCCTCCCCATGAGGATTTCTGCAGGGCTTCTGTGGGTTGATGCATTTGGAGTTATATGCTGGGCCAATAGGAATTTATCTAAATGAGCTTGCACCTCTCCAGGGCCAGCCCTACGTAAGGCCTCCTTGGCTACACGAACGTACCTCTCTGCAAGTCGGTTCGCCCATGGCGAGTAAGGTGATATGAGGGCGTGCCTGACCCCTAACTGGTCTAGAAATAGTTCAAATTGTCTGGCTGTCATTGAGGCCCATTATCAGATACCAATATGTCTGGACAGCCATGGGTGGTAAAAAGATGGCGCAAAGCTTTTATAGTTGCACATGTGGTGATATTATGCATTACAATTATTTCGACCCACTTAGAATAAGCATCTACTACAATTAAGAAATACTGTGAGCCAATGGTGCCTGCGAAATCAATGTGTATTCTGGACCATGGCCCCTTGGGTTGCTCCCAATCCATGGATGTCGTTTTGGGGGGTTTTGGCCTTGACTCTTGACAGGGGTCACACTTGGCCACCCACCCTTCAATCTCGGCATCTAGTCCCGGCCACCAGAAATGGCCCCTTGCTAACCCTTTCATCCTTACAATGCCTGGATGTCCTACATGCAACATATTCAAAACTTTAGTCTTCAGACTGTCAGGGATTATTACCCTGTCACCCCATAATAGACATCCTTTAACATAAGACAGCTCAAATCTCTTACTCTTAAATTCAGACAGGTCTTTTCCATCAGGTTCATTAATCCAGTGTTTCCCAACCTTTTTTGAGCCGCGGCACATTATTCATATTTTCAAAATCCCGGGGAACACTGAAAGGGGGGGCAGGGCGGGGGGGAGGGCTAAAGAAAAGTTTGGACAAAAAAACCCTCTCTCTTCCTCCCTTTCGCTCTATTTCTCCCTCTTTCTCTTTTCCTTCCTTCCCTTCTTTCTCTCTCTCCATCCCTCTTTCTTTCTTCCTCTCTTTTTTGCTCTCTTTCTCTCTCCCTCCTTCCCTTCCTCTATGTCTTTCTCTCTCCTTTGCTCTCTCTCTCTGTCTCTCTTGCTATCTCTTTCTTGCTTTTCTCTCTCTCTTGCTCTCTCTCTCTTTCACTGTCTTGCTATATGTCTCTTTCTTTCTCTTTGCCTCTCTTGCTATCTCTCTTTCTTTCTCTTTCTCTCTTTCTCTCTCTCTGTCTCTCTCGCTATGTCTCTCTTTCTTTCTCTTTCTCTCTCTCTCTGTGCCTCTCTTGCTAAGTCTCTCTTTTTCTCTTGCTATGTCTCTCTTTCTTTTTCTCTCTCTCTGCCTCTCTTGCTATGTCTCTCTTTCTCTGCCTCTCTTTCTTGCTCTGTCTCTCTCTCTGCCTCTCTTGCTATGTCTCTCTTTCTCTCTCTCTTTCTCTCTGTCTCTTTCTCTGCCTCTCTTTCTTGCTCTGTCTCTTTCTCTGCCTCTCTTGCTATGTCTCTCTTTCTCTGCCTCTCTTTCTTGCTCTGTCTCTCTCTCTGCCTCTCTTGCTATGTCTCTCTTTCTCTCTCTCTTTCTCTCTGTCTCTTTCTCTGCCTCTCTTTCTTGCTCTGTCTCTTTCTCTGCCTCTCTTGCTATGTCTCTCTTTCTCTCTCTCTCTGCCTCTCTTATATGTCTCTCTTTCCTTCTCTCTCTCTCTCTCAGCTGACTGCAAGCGGGAGCCCTGACGGCGGCAGCTGGACGTGCTGCTGGACACCGTATATGCCAGGCCCGCAGCGCCAGCATGTACGACGTCTAGCAGCACGTCCAACCACCACCGTCAGGGCTCCCGCTTGCAGTCAGCTGAGAGAGAGAGAGAGAGCGCTCCCTCTCGCCGCCGCCATCTCCCCACGACTGCCTGCGGCCACTGCGGCCGCCCCGCCCCCCGCTCCCATCGCCAGTGCCCTCCCGCCGGGCCACAAAGGAAACTTGCCGTCGACGCAGGAGAAGCTCCAGCTGGGCGGGGCGCTGCCGGTACTTCCGTCTTGGGGCTCCCGCTCGCAGCTGTCAACCGGCTCCTGCTCGATGCCGCGGTTTTCGGCGCTCTCCTGCTGGGTCCCAAAGAAGGAAGGCAGGGAAAAGGCGCGAAGAATAGAGCTCTCCTTCTTCCTGCCTTCCTTCTTTGGCGCCCAGCAGGAGAGCGCCAAAAACCGCGGCATCGAGCAGGAGGCGGGGGACAGCTGCGAGCGGGAGCCCCAGGACGGAAGTACCGGCAGCGCCCCGCCCAGCTGCAGCTTGGCGGCACACCTGGCCATGTCTCGCGGCACACCAGTGTGCCGCGGCACACCGGTTGGGAAACGCTGCATTAATCCACCCTCTTAATACACAATTAACTACTTTTCTGAGTATCGGGTCTTGTTTAGTATGTTCAGCCACTTCCTTGGCAGTTGTCAGGGGGTTATCTTCTAACTCTATAAGCAATACATCAGCGGAAGGGGCAGGGTCCTCTACTATTTCTGGAATGGGGCATCTGCTAAGGCCATCCGCATGGTTTTTGGTTGTACCTCCCCTATGCGTTAAATTATATTGGTAACCTGATAAGAATATAGCCCACCTAATTAACCTTGGTGACATAAAGGGCGGAGTTGGTTTGTCTGGGGCAAGAAGACCTAACAAGGGTTTGTGATCGGTAACCAACTTGAACTTCCTCCCAAAAAGGTAATTGTGGAACTTTTTAACTCCAGCCACTAATGCTAAAGCCTCTTTGTCCAGCTGACTATAGTTTCTTTCTGTGCTGGACATGGTTCTTGAAAAGAATGCTATAGGGGCCTCAGTGTTGTTAGGCAGCACATGAGCCAGGACACTACCCACCCCATAGGGGGAAGCATCGCACGTAAGATGTAGGGGAAGCAATGTACTATACTGTACCACTACACTGTTGGAAGTTAACAGATTCTTTATTCGTGAGAAAGCTTCACTTTCAATTCTCCCCCATGTCCAAGGAACTCCTTTCTGAAGCAGCCGGTGTAGAGGTTCTGCTGCTGTGGCCTTCTGTCTCAAAAAAACAGAGTAAAAATTTAGAAGGCCTAAAAACGCCTGCAACTCTGCCTTGCTCTTGGGCTCGGGGGCTTCCTGGATTGCCTTGACCTTTTCAATAGTGGGATGGATGCCTTCGCCATCTATTCTATATCCCAAAAACTCGACACTACTTGTTCCCCACACGCATTTCTCTGATTTAATCCTGAGTCCTTTGTCCCGCAGTCTAGTTAACACCTCCCTTATCCTTAGGTTTAACTGGGTCTGATCCCCTCCCCCCGAAATTAAAATGTCATCAAAGTAGGGTATTGTTCCCCCAATTCCTGTCAATAATCTCTCCATTAGACTTTGGAAAATTCCCGGGGCTACACTTACGCCAAATTGTAACCGGGTGCATCTGAAAGCCCCTCTATGGGTAACGATGGTTTGTGCTAGTGAGGTAGGTTCATCGACAGGCAGTTGCTGGAAAGCCTGGGCCAGGTCGATCTTTGCGAACACTTTCCCTTCCCCCAGGGAGTGAAGTAGCTGTTGTATGACTGGTATGGGGTATGGATGATGTTGTAACGCTTTATTTAGGGTGGATTTATAGTCGGCGCAGACTCATAAGGAG
The DNA here is from genome assembly GCF_031021105.1 of Erythrolamprus reginae. Taxonomy (NCBI): domain Eukaryota; kingdom Metazoa; phylum Chordata; class Lepidosauria; order Squamata; family Dipsadidae; genus Erythrolamprus; species Erythrolamprus reginae. Next base: position 353,989,168 of record NC_091950.1, read on the forward strand.
CCATCTGGCTTGAGCGGAGTGACTATGGGTGTTTCCCAAGGAGCTTGGTCCACTGGGACCAGAATGCCCTGATGGATAAGTTTATCTAATTGAATATCCAATTTAGGAAGCAGTGGCAGGGGAACTCTCCTTGGTTTGAGGCAGACAGGGGGCACCTTAGGGTCAAGAGAAAATGAGATTGGTGGGCCTTTATAGGACCCTAAAGTTGAGCTGAAAACCTCTGGAAATTCCTTTAAGAAATCTGGGATAAGGTTGTTTGTTATTTTGCAAACGCCAGAGATTTCTATCCCTAGGGGAGCCATCCACTCTAAACCCAAAAGGGAGTGCCTAGGTCCCGATACCACTATTAATGGAAGATCAATTTTAACATGTTTAAAAACAATTGGTACATTTAGTTTTCCCATTACTGGAATTGACCCACCTTGAAAATCCTTAATAATTAAATTTGTAGCTATTAAATCAGTTTTGACAATATGTGGCATATACAGTTTGACCTTTTCCCAAGGCACTATACTATACCGAGAACCAGTGTCCAGTTCCATCTGGCACGGGTGCGAATTTAGGCGTAATGAAATAGTTATTTTGGCTTTGTTAGCCGTTACCGTGTTATTGATAGAAATTTGCCGGTTACCTCTTGAGTAGTCGCGGTTAAAGTTGGAGTGATTTTTCCGGCCGAAAGACCTAAATCCTCTGTTGTCGCGCTGTTGGGGCTGCTGGTTTTGAAATCTTGGCGGCCGTTGTGTGGAGAACGTTTCTTCCGGCATGGGGGCTCTGCAGGCTTCGGCGATGTGGCCACGGCGGCCGCAGCGGTGGCAATTGGCATCCCAAAAAGGGCAGCGTTGGCGCGGATGGTTCCCCCGGCAGCCCGAGCATGGAAATGTTGAGCGAGGTTGCCTCAGGGAGCGCGAGTGGTCTTGCTGGAGTAAGAAATAGTCGTCTTCAGAGGGTGTAGATGGACCCAAGTTGCTCGGAGACTCTGCGCGGCGAGTAGGCGAATTTATGTGAGCAACGACTTCTTGCTTGTCGTTTTGTTTTAGCTCTTTTGCTGCGGCTTCGGCGACTTCAGCAGTCTGGGCGAGCTTGATGACTGTTTGCAGTGAAGGTTCCTCTTCGGTGAGGAGCTTGTTTCTGACGGTAGAATTTCTCATCCCGAAGATGAGGGCATCTATTAGGCGTGCTTCCGGGTTGTCAAAACGGCATTTTGACAGTACCGTTCGTAGGCGTGTAGCATATTGATTGATGCTTTCCGACTCTAGTTGTCCCATTCGCGAGAACTGGTGTCTGAATACAATCGCCGGCTTCGTGGGTTTGAAATGTGCAGACAGCTTTGTCTTCAATGAGTCCCAGGCGATGGAGTTGGCCGGTACCGGGTCTGTCAATGTCTGGGCGAGATTGAACATCTCCGAGCCGCAGTAGTTCAAGAAGATCGCTCTTTTCCGATCGTTGTTGGCTTCCCTCATTCCAGCAGCCTCGAGGAATATTTCAAATTTCGCGAGGTAGGCGTCCCATGTAGATTTCTCCGGGTCGAAGAACTCTGGAGCTCTCCCGACAGGCAGGGAATCCATAGCGGCAAGCGAAGGCTCTTCTTCCATCGTCACCAGGTGAAGTGACTCGAGACAGCGAGTAAATGAGATGGTTCCTTTATTCAGCTCTTTCGTAAGTGACAATCAGCTGGAACGCGTCTCAGCTGTTACAGGGAGAAAGCTCTCCTTTTATACAGTTTTGGTTCCCGCCTAAACCGAGCTGTCAGCGCCTCAACAAATCAGGCGCGACCTCCTATTTACATAATTTCCCTGGTTACAACTATTTACAGAGGAGGATTCAACAAGTCTATACTCACAATGGTGTCCATCCCTGTTTCGACTTTGTTGCACTCTTATTGTTTCCAGGAATGGGGCACTCAGAATCACGCTGAGGTGTTGCCTCACCAAAGCTGAGTAGAGCTAAATGAGACCTTCATGTATCCTGGCATTGTGCTTCTTCTGATGATCTCCAGAACTTTGTTCCCTTATCTAGCACCTTCTTTTCTGCTTCCAATGTTGCATTGGCTTTTGTCAAAGTTCGTGAGGCATGGATACTAATGTATACAGTACATTCTTTTAAGGAAACAGTTTCATTGTATATGCAAGTGAATTTTGTAGGCGTGTTTCCTAAATTGCTAGAATGCATTGCAACCAGGAGGTTGTGAGTTCGATCTTAGGTAGAGGCAGATGTAGGGTTTCTAGAGTTGGACTAGAAATCAGTGGTCCCCAACGTTTTTTCCCCCAGGGACCAGTTTCAGCAAGACAATTTTTCTATGGCCCGGTGGGGGCGGAAAGGGGTGTGGTTGGGGGCGGGATTAAGCATGGGGGTGCTGGTCCTCCCCGCCCCTCTTTCCTGCCATCGCCCTGTGGCCGGCAGAACCTGCCTCCCAAGCCCTCTTGCCCAGCGGGGGCTAAGCGCTGGAGACCGGGGGTCAGGCTGGCCCTCCTGCCTCCCCCCAGCCAAAAACGCAAAAGCGCCCCGCAGCAGAAGCCAAAAGAGGCTTGAGCCTCTCGGTCCTTCCCGCCCCTCTGTCCATCGTCCTGTGGCCGGCAGAACCTGCCTCCCGAGGCCTCTTGCCCGGCGGGAGGCGAAGCGCTGGAGGGAGGGGGTGGCGGCATGAGGGCCGGCAGCTACTGACTCCACGGACCGGTGCAACATGCCCCGCGGCCCGGTACTGGTCCGCGGCCCGGTGGTTGGGGACCCCTGGACTAGATGACCTGCAAAGTCCCTTCCAACTCTGTTAATTTATAAATTGCCAAAATCACACCCATCACTCTAGAAAAGAAACAAAAATTTGCATTTTGGACCCATCTTGGTTAGCCCTCGATTATTTAAAACAAAGTTTCTTCTTTGGCAAATTTGAAACTCATATAGAGGCTGAAGAGGGTTGGGATGATCAAAAGGATGCAAACAAGAAATCTCAACTAAGAGAAACAAAACAATCTAAATATATCTATTTTCAAATCCCTGAGCTCCACTACACTATATTTAAGCAAGTAATCAATTTACTAGTGGGCGTCCAAGTTACATTTAGACCAAAAAACCCAAAAAGCTAAAACAAATGAATAACCCTTTCTTCCACCCCTAAAAACTGAAGAGTAGCTTCAAATATTTGTTTGGTGGTGTAGTGATGCAATGGCTAGAATGCACTCCTGCAGGCTACTTCTACTGACTGCTGGCTGCCTGTAGTTTGGCAATTCGATTCTCACCAGCTCAAGGTTGAGTCAGCTTTTTATCCTTCTGAGGTCGATAAAATGAGGACCCAGATTGTTGGGGGCAATATGCTGACTCTGTAAACTGCTTAGAGAGGGCTATAAAGCCCTGTGGATATAAGTCTAAGTGCTATTGCTATTTCCCAGAAACAATAAATCCAACCATTCTCCGTGACTTTTAGTTTTGATGGAATGAGTGTTTTAGTGTGTTTCACAGAGTGAATGGTAATGAGTGTTTTTAATTATATTAGAACTTTTAGGGTTTTTTTAATTACATTAATTAGATCCAGATGTATTGTTATGTTTTCTTTGATATGTTATGAGCCGCCATGAGTCCTCGGAGAGGGGCGGCATACAAATCCAATAAATAACTAAATAATAAATAAACTTTTCATTGTTTCTTCCTCCAATATGTCTATGCTCCGTAGTGCTAATTACATTGTACAGATCAGGGGCACTTTTGAAGAAATGGAGGAACCGCATCAAAATGGGTGCTACTAGCAATCAGTCCTGTTCCTTTTTAATAAGTAGTTTGACCACTGCATGGGTATAAAAAGAAGCAGGACTTTCATCATCCTAAGGCAGTGATGGCGAACCTTTTTTTAGTTCTCATGCCAAAAGGGGGTATATGGTGTGTTAGCATGCGTGTATGTGCCCACTCCCTCTGAATCTCTAGTAGTCTTGTAGGTAGATTCATAAACAGTTGGGTTGGAAGAGGTGGAATTACATTTTGCTGAATTTCCAAAGTCATTTGGAAGTCTATCCCAGCTTCTTCCCCTTTCCAAACAGAGGCTTGTGTCTTAGTAAGTGTACACATAGGACTGTAACCTAAGCATTTAATGAGAACCATCCCAGAGTGGTGCTTTGTAAAAAGTCAGAACCAAAACAGAAAAGTTTGCCCCTCAGTTATTCCTCTGGTTGTTCTCCGCCCTTTCCAAACAAGGCATTTTGTTTTATTTATTTTCCTATCTCCCCTGCTCCTCCTGTGTTTTATCTCTAACCAAACTTAGGGCAGAGATGTAGTTTCACAAAGTGGCTCAGTCCTTGGAAAACATCAGCACTTGGGGCGTTTGTGCAAGAAGAAATGAAATGGTGACAAAATATTTCACAGGCAACCAGCCAAATGTAAACAGCATGTCCATTGTTTTTACTGAATGATCCCAGTTATTGGCCCCAATCTAGAAGCGCTCTTCTCCAGTGGCACTTTTCCAACGCGGCCAAACTGCCTTTCACATTCCAAAATTGTCTTTTGCAGACACCAAAAATTAGCCTTGTTAGAAATTGATCTTTTCGCTTCTGCAGTCAGGCAACTATGCCAAGTGCCACAATTCACTTTTGCAACTACAATAGAGTCTCGATTATCCGTCCTTCGATAATCCAACATTCCAGATTATCCGATGTTGCAGCTGCTTGGGGGCATGGCTGCAGGCATTTCCACGCCCCCAGACACCCCCCCAAACATGGCAGCCGCGGCTGGGAAGAAGTCCTCAATGACTGACTTCTCTCTGCAAAGCCTCAATTGAGGGGAAAGAGGCAGCGAGGTGGAGATGGCGGGGAGGAGGGAGAGCTACTTCTTGCCTCTCCTCCACACACAGCTCCCCTGCAGAAGGGTGACACCGAGAGGAGCCAGGGTGGGGGAGGCGTAGGCTGCTGGAGTGCCCAGGCGGGCGGGCGGGTGAGCTGAGAAATGTAGCGGAGGGCAGCGGGGACCCCACTAGCAGGAAATGTTTCCTATAAAATCTTCACTTTATTGGCCAAAGATTTGGGGAAAGAGGGAAAATGGGAGACTAACAGACTTGACAGTCTGGGTTTAAATTAACCCCCTGGGTGGACACTTCCACACAAAGCAAGGGAAAGGCGGCTCATTTCATTTTACCTCTCTTCTGCCTGCATAATGGGGAGAGAGAAAAAAGCCCACTGAAGGGAGGGGAAAACGCAGGATTAACAGTCAGGAACCGGGTAATCGGAGTCTTAGTTCTTCCCAACCAGGCAGCCACTGTCAGGAAGATGCCTTGACTCTGAGGTCAACCACCACTGCCAAATTCGCACGGAAATGAACTTGTTAATAATAAGTTTTGGAATACTAATAACTAAAGATCTAAGTGCCAAAGCCCAGTGCAACAACATCGCCACGAAGGCCTCAAGAGTTGTTAATCTAATCCTGCTCTGGAAATCTCACACTATTTACCAGAGCTTACAAAACTTTTGCCAGACCCATCCTAGAATACAGCTCATCTGTTTGGAACCCATACCACATTTCTGACATTAACACCCTCGAAAATGTCCAAAGATACTTCACCAGAGGAGCCCTTCACTCCTCTACCCGAAACAGAATACCCTATGAAACTAGACTTACAATCCTGGGCCTTGAAAGCTTAGAATTACGACGCCTTAAAACATGATCTAAGTATTGCCCACAAGATCATATGCTGCAATGTCCTGACTGTCAAAGATTACTTCAGCTTCAACCACAACAACACAACAGCACACAGTAGATTCAAGCTTAATATTAACCGCTCTAAACTTGACTGTAAAAAATACGACTTTAGTAATCGGGTTGTCGAAGCGTGGAACTCATTACCGGACTCTGTAGTATCATCCCCTAACCCCCAATACTTTCCCCTTAGACTATCCAGTTGACCTCTCCAGATTCCTAAGAGGTCAGTAAGGGGCGTACATAAGCGCACTAGAGTGCCTTCCATCCCCTGTCCTATAGTCTCTACTATATCTCCTATATCTTCTCTACTATATCCGCTATAACCTTCATTGTGTATTATTGTGTATTGGACAAAATAAATACATAAAATAAAAGTCTCCCCCCCCCCCCACACACACAAAGAGAACACTACTACACTGGCCACATACAGTAGAGTCTGGATTATCTGACATTTTCGGCTATCCAACTATCAGCCCGCCCATTTATGTCAGATAATCAAGACTCTACTGTACCAGTCATTAATGCCTGGCTGCTGTGAGTGACTGGATGCTATGATCTCTTGGTAAAATCTGCAGGAATGTCTTTGTGAACCCTGTCTTGTAAGAATAGAAAAGGGACTTTTACAAATATTGGTATAAATGTTTATTGTTTATTATTTGTTGTAAGCCGCTCCAGAGAGGGGCAGAATAAAAGTCCAATTAATAATTAATAAAATGAGGGGTGGACAAATTGTCTCGCCAATTAGAGAGGAAGAATTTACATAAGACCTGCCAGTCTCAGTCCTCCAAGCTTCTAAATAATCTTTTCTGGTTCTTGGGTAGCCAAATCTTTCTAGCATTGATTATGTTACCTTCTTAGAGGAATGAAATGTCTACAAGAAAACAACCAAGCTGCTCAAAGAACATGCCCCCTCAATCCAAATCTTTCTTCAGTTTCCCCTTTCTTCTGCTTTGTTTGTAAGTTCTTCTTAGCAATGCATAAGGCTTTCGCAAGAGGCTTCTGCAATAAACAAACTGTTCCAATTTGGATTCGTTATACAAACATGCATGATGCTGGAAAGAAGTATTGTTTGTCCATTGATTATTTCACCGTATCATCAATATATTATTGACCTATCCCAACTACCCTGGGTAACATTAAGACCATCAGTCATAGTTCAATGCTGACTTTATGTTTGATTATTGATGATCTTCCACCAGCAGAGGCTAATGGGATTTGGCATCCCAAAACAACAGGTGAGCTCCAGCTATCACCCCAGCATTTATGGCTCTCAAAATTCTTTTCACTTTGCATAAAGAAAAAAAGTTAAATTGCTTTCATTTGGGTTTGACTCTTGGAAATTTCATGGAGGCATCCAGGCCATTTTCTTAGCATGACACAAAAAATGGTTTAGCCCGGCCTTCTTAATGCAAAATATCACTTCTTCCCATTTTGGTTTTAACTCTTTGCATCAAATTCTCCATCGTTTCCTTTATTTCCATTTTCAACAGCTGCATAGAAAGCCTGGGAGTGACAACTGATTATCACTGATTGATAGCTCAACAATTATGTCAAATTTCCTTTTGGCTTTGTTCTCAAAATTAGGCTATAAAATCAGGTTCCTTTTTGTAATATATTAATGAATGTAATTGTGGCCCAAGTGTTAAATCAATATTACTGGTATCTAGAATTTCTGGAATTAAAGAGAATATTTCCCCTCTAGAAGGCATGGCTGACACCCTTTCTAAACAATTTATGATCAAGATCCAGTCATTGGGACTGACTTCCAGACAGTTCTGGACAACTCTTTATACATTGTGGTAAGCTATGGTCTACCCTTGTTGGTGAACTAAGCTCTGGTTGGATGAATTCAAAGAAAACACAATGCCATAAACCCTAATTTACAAGCCATGATGGTTGCATTCACGTAACATAGTATTTTTTAGTCACAGCAACTTCAAGAAGTGTGGACTCCAGCTCATGGTAGTTTCCTACCATGAAGAATTGTGGGAGTCGAAGTCCACACCTCTCAAAGCTGTTTAGGTTGAGAAACACTGACATAAGGTACCGCACCAAAGTCAAAGAGACTACCATATGTCTTAGCCCAGTGTGATTCACAAATATTATTAAATGTAAGCTTCATACAAATGATAAACAAAACATGATTGGGATCATAGAAAGTCATAGTGCAACTGGAGGATCAGGATTTATGAGTTAGTGGATTACACAAATATGACCAATACAGTGTTCCCTCAATTTTCGCGGGTTCGACTACCACGGTTTTTCAAAAATATTAATTAAAAAATACTTCGCGGGTTTTTCCCCCTATACCACGATTTTTCCTGCCCGATGACGTCATATGTCATCGCCAAACTTTCGTCTGCCTTTAATAAATATTTTTTTAATAAACTTTAATAACTAAACATAGTGAGTAATAATCTAAATGGTTGCTAAGGGAATGGAAAATTGCAATTTAGGGGTTTAAAGTGTTAAGGGAAGGCTTGTGATACTGTTCATAGCCAAAAATAGTGTGTTTACTTCCACATCTCTACTTCACGGAAATTCGACTTTCACAGGCAGTCTCGGAACGCATCCCCCGCGAAAATCGAGAGAACACTGTAGTAGTTTAAACTATGATTGAATGAACCAGGGCTTAGTATGCCATTTGAATGCGACAACAAGTGTAATATTGTGGACTGGCTTTGGGGGCCCTGAGTTCAAACTCCCATGATAGCTCAATGGGTGACTGTCAGCCAATTATTCTTTCTTCATTAAGGGATGTTGTGGAGGAAACCTATTTCACAGGGACGTTGTAGAGAGCAATGGGAGGCGCAAGAACTATATGCACCACATTGAACAAAAGGCAAGACCTGCATCTAATGAATAACAACAGCCTTGTCTCTTCATTTGAAAAGACCGAAGGGACTAGTAAAATATACAGATCCCTGCAGGTTTTTCATGCTATTTGCAATTTTTAAAAAAACAACAACAAACCAAGCAGAGATTTTTGTGATAAATTCTGGCCTGGGGAAAGAAACTGTCAGACGCTTCCCTCCGAGACAGACAACAGTTTTTCCAGTAAAAAACAAAAAAAATGGGTGGGGGGAGGGAGCAAAAGAGAGAATTAAAAGAAGAAAATGAAGGAGGTGAAGAGGAGGGCCATATGTGTCATTGCTTACCTCAGAGCCCAAATTAGAAGCCGGGTAAAAATATAAAATCACAGCAGGAAATAATGTGTTTCTTAATATAGCAACCTCAAATGGGAGCAAGAATGAGAAGTGGGCGGCCTTTAAGGGTTGCAGCTCAGTTCCACCCCTCCCTGGCAGGCTGATTAATATGAGTGCACTATGGGTGTTTATGTAACAAAGAGCCCCAGAGGCCAAGCCTGCATCTGAAGGATCCCTGCAGGGGTCTGTGCAAGTTTTGCCTTTCACCTCCCCTCCCAGGGTATTAAGTGGGAGGACACACATTCACAACTTCCTCTCTAGGAAGACAAGTCCCGTTGCAGCAAGATGCACCAAATTGTGTTTTTCCTTGAAAGCTTGCCTTTCCCGTTCTCCATTTTGGCTGCAAATTGCGGTCCTCCTATTTTGTCACATCTACAAAGAGCCTTCAGCTCTTAGAGCCATGTTGTGCTATAGAACAGAAAAGAACAAAACAGAATAAAAGAGTTGGATGGGACTTTGGAGATCTTCTAGTCCAACCCCTCTGCTTAGGCAGGAAATCCTACACTACTTCAGACAGTGTTGAAGCATTTAGAACTTCTGGAGACAAATTGTTCCACAGATTAATTGTTCTGTCAGGAAATTTCTTATTAGTTCTAAGTTGTTTCATTCCTTGATTAGTTTCCACCCATTGCTTCTTGTTCTATCCTCAGGTGCTTTGGAGAATAGTTGTATTTATATTAGGCTCCAATTTTGTCAGCTTCATTCTAGTCTCCTCATTCAGTGATATCCAGTCGATTTCTTCAGGAACAAATTACAGTGGTACCTCAAGATACGAACCCCTCGTCTTACGAACATCTCGTGATACGAACCCGGGGTTCAGAAAAATTTTGCCTCTTCTTACGAACTTTTTCCGAGTTACGAACCGGCGTTCGGAGACTGCTGGGAAGCCGCGCGGCTGTTTTAAAAGGTGACAGCTGGGCGGCGGGGCTTCCCAGAAGCCTCCCGAACGCCGGTTCGTAACTCGAACAAAGTTCGTAAGAAGAGGCAAAATTTTTCTGAACCCCGGGTTCGGTTCAGGAGGTTGCTGGGAAGCCCCCCAGCCCAGCTGTCACCTTTTAAAACAGCCACGCCACTTCCCAGCTGTCTCCCGAAGCTGAACGCGGAAGTTCGGCTTTGGCGTTCGGCTTCAGGAGACAGCTGGGAAGCGGCGCGGCTGTTTTAAAAGGTCGCAGACGGCCTGGGGGGCTTGCCAGCACCCCCCCCGAACCCCAAACCCGGGTTCGGGGGGGTGCTGGGAAGCCCCCCAGGCCGGCTGTCACCTTTTAAAACAGCCGTGTGGCTTCCCAGCAGTCGCCGAAAGCCATTTTTTTGCGGGGGTTTTTTTGGTTGCACGGATTAATTGACTTTACATTGTTTCCTATGGGAAACAATGTTTCGTCTTACGAACCTTTCGTCTTACGAACCTCCTCCTTGCACCAATTAAGTTTGTATCATGAGGTATTACTGTATTTACAGCACTAAAGCCACATTTAGCTAAATAGGAAAATGGGAGCAGTAACAAGAGTTTTCTTGCAAAGTAGGTTGAATGGGACTACAGTGATCCCTCGATTTTCATGGGTTCAAACTTCGCGAGACGGCTGTACCACAGTTTTTCAAAAAATATTAATTAAAAAATACTCCACGGGTTTTTTTCTATACCACGGTTTTTCCCGCCCGATGATGTCATACGTCATCACCAAGAGTCACTTCTCTCTCTCTTTCTCTCTCTTTCCTGTCATTCTCTGCTTCAATCATTTTTTCATTTCTCTTTTTTTCTCCCCTTTTTTCTATCATTTCTCTCTCTACCTTCCACTCTCCCCCCTCTTGCTCTCTCTCTCTCTCTCTTTCTCACTCCCTCTCTCCTTTCTATCTCGCTCTGTCTGTTGCTCTCTCTCTGTGAGAACGCCTGCCCCGCCTCTCCTGCAGCTCCCTCGCTGACAGTTGGGATGAAAGTGCTCTCAGCTAAGGGACTGCAAGAGGGACGGGGCGGGCATTCTCAAAGCGCTCAGAGAGGCTAGCGGCTGAATGAGGAGGACGAGAAGCCGTAGCCGCCAGCGCTGCTGCAGGAGGACCCGTGCCCCAAGAAAGCTGGTGAGAGGGGCGGATTGGGCGGGTGGGGGGTAGCGGCGAGGGGGCCGGAGGTGCTGGGGGGGCGGGGGCACCCGACATTCAAAACAATCTTTGCCGGCCTCCGCACTTTTGTCACTCCCCGCCCCCAACTTCAAGGTTGGCTCCTTGCGCGGCCTTGGAAAAAAGTGCGCAGGGGTAGTTTTTGGCTGTCCATAGCCAAAAATGGTGTTTTTACTTCCGCATCTCTACTTCGCGGAAATTCAACTTTCGCAGGCAGTCTGGGAACGCAACCCCCACGAAAATCGAGGGATCACTGTATTTAGTTTCTGTCTCATCACAAAGGCATGCCATCACTCCTTTTATATTAAATAAAAATTTAAGTGTCTCACCATTTTGCATTTCTGATAGTTCTTCTTGGTACTGCATTGAAACATCAGATAGATCCACCAGCACTGGTAACACTACTCATGTTGGAAACTCAATTTGTTTTAAATCAGAAAATCTTTCTTTCAAATTGAACACCAATATTTTCAGATGATTCACATCGACAAGTACAGTAGTCACCTCACATTTTTAAACCAATGAAACATGTCAATTTTTTGTCAGAAATATGTTTTTGACATAACTCTATAAATGTAATAAATGTATAAATGTAACCTTGGCAGCACCTTCTCCCGTGACAATTGCAGTGACAATTGCAGTGACAATTGACATTGAGGTCAACTGCAGAATGGCTTCACTGTCTTTCAGAGTTGATTCATCCATTGTACTGAGAATTTTCTTGATTTCGGCTTTTCAACAAGTTGTGTTTCAATATCTTCATTCATTTCATCTATTCATTTCCTCTGCTAACAGTATTGTTACTGAGTGGCATGGCTTTTACATCTTTGTCATCTTTTTCCAGAACTGTTTTAAGAAATGCTGATATTGATGGTTTAATTAAATCCTATCCTATAGTATGATTTTTTTCCCAGATTTAGCGATGAGTAAATAAATTTCATAACTAACAAGAGTATGACCGACAGTAAAAGTTTGTGATCTTTTTTCAGACTTCTCCTTTAAAGACTTGAAGTAATTTAAATCTGAATTTATGTACACATTACATTGCGCCTTCAAATGTGCCTCAAGACGACCTCATTTCATTGATTTGTCAGTCCAGCAGTCAAGCATTGTTGGCGTAAGAGGCAGAAAGGTGACCATTCATAATGGATAGAGGATAAATATTCTTGTGAATACTGACAAACTTTTCTTGCTTGCACTTCTTTCTTTCTTTCTTTCTTTCTTTCTTTCTTTCTTTCTTTCTTTCTTTCTTTCTTTCTTACATACTTATTTATTTGATTTTTATTTCACCCTTCTTCTTACAACGTGATAGCAATAGCACTTTTAAACAGAGCCAGCATTATTGCCCCCACAATCCGGGTCCTCATTTTACCCACCTCGGAAGGATGGAAGACTGAGTCAACCTTGAGCCAGTGATGAGATATGAACCGTTGACCTACAAATCTACAGTCAGCTTCAGTGGCCTGCAGTACCGCGCTCTACCTTCTGCGCCACCCCGGCTCTATTTATGCACTCTATTTATTCATAAGATTTGTTACTCAAAGAAATAAATGTGAGAGAAACTTATGAAATGATTTAAATTATTAAAAGAAATAACACTTAAAAGAAGATGGCACAGAAAGAAGGAAATTTAAAAAACATTTTTAGCTTAGTGTAGTTTATTTCGAGAGAAAAAACATATAACACTTCCCTGATACAAAGTTGAAAGGATGAGATCCTGTGGCCTAGGCTGCAGGATCAAATCCCAGTAAGGGCATGGCTAGCTGATGAGAGGAAACAAGCTCGAAATAGACTTATACTAGCCTCCCTTCATTTTCAATTCAGCAAAAATGTTATACACACACACACACACATACATATACATATAGTCAAGTACGTCTTTGAGCCACATTGGTGCACTTATGCATGCGCCTTACTGGCATCTTATGAATGAGGTGAGGTCAACAGTAGTCTAAGGGTAAAGTTTTGGGGATTTAGGGAGGAAACCACAGAGTCAGGTAATGAGTTCCTGGCATTAACCACTCTGTTGCAGAAGTTGTTTGGAGTGGTTCACTTTGAGTTTGTGTCTGTTGTATCTGCTTCTGTATTGTTATGGTTGAAGCTGAGGTAGTTGTTGACAGGAAGGACATTGTAGCATATAATTTTATGAGCTATGCTTAGAGACAGTGAGGGTCATCTGCAAAGTCGTGTCCATTCAGTTTGTATTTGGTGTTCTGATTCTTTTTGCCGATGTGTTTTGGAATACTTGGAATACTGCATTCAGTTTTGGTCGCCACAATGCAACAAGGATGTTGAGACTCTAGAAAGAGTGCAGAGAAGAGCAACAAAAATTATTAGGGAACTGGAGGCTAAAACATATGAAGAACAGTTCCAGGCAATGTTCCCTCTAATTTTTTTTCGGTGTGGGCGGAAAAGTATAGTGTCTGAGAGACAGTCCCTTTGGGACTGGGCGACATAGAATAAAAAATAAATAAATAAATAAACAAACAAACAAACAAATAAATAAATAAATGAACGAACGAACGAACAAACAAACAAATAAGAAAAAAAATCCCTTTATTAAAAGAAATTAATAATAAAACAAAACCAAAATCTATTACTATTATTACCATCTTCTCCTCTATTTCCATCCCTGTCTCCTCCCCCCTTGTGTGTGTGTGTGTGTGTGTGTGTGTGAACTCTTGAACCATTTCCAATAACAGGTGAGCTATTGGAAATAGTTCAAGAGTTCACACACACACACACACACTCACAAACGGCTGGGTTTTTTTTTCTCTGTTATTATTTGGGTGCTTTTTACCATATGCTTTAAATCAAGAGTCATTTCTCTCTCTTTCTCTCTCCCTCTCTTGCTCTCTCTCTCTCTCTTTCTCTCTCTCCCATTTTCTTTCTCTCTTTCTATCGCTTTCTTTCTCTCTCACTCTTTCTTTCCATCTCTCTTGCTTTCTTTCTCTTCTCTCTCTTGCTATCTCTCTCTCCCCCTTTCTCTCTCTCTCTCTTCCTCACTTACTTTCTCTCTCCCTCTTTCTCTGTCAGCGAGGGGGCTGCGAGAGCGCTTTCTCCGAGCGCTTCGGGAACGCCTGCCCTGCCTCTACTGCAGCCCCCTTGCTGAAAGGTCTGGGACGAAAGCGCTGCCAGCGAAGGGGCTGCGAGAGGGGCGGGGCGGGCATTCCCGAAGCGCACGGAGAAAGCCCTCTCTCTCAGCCCCATGGCTGGGAGCGCTTTCATCCCCAGAAGCCGCAGCCGCCCGCCACCGCCACGGAAGGAGTCGCACCCCAAGGCAGGAGGCAGCGGAGGAGGAGAGGGGGCGGATCGGGTGGGAGAGGGGCAGAGCCAAGAGGCCAGGGGCGCGAGGGGGCTGGAGGCACGGTGGGGAGGCAGGGGCGGCCGCGGCTCCCTTTTCTCCTACTGCCAGCACCTCCCTGCCCCTGCACACACACCCGAGGGCTGGCAGGGGGATGGGGAGCGCACGCCCGTGGAAAAGGGTGTGTGGGGGGGTATTTTGGAGCGTGCGCGCGCGTGCAGCTTACAGAGAACACTGGTTCCATGAACAGGGTATGTCTAGTTTAATGAAAAGAAAGACATGATAGCAGTGTTCCAATCTCACACAGGTTGCCACAAAGAAGAGGGAGTCAAACTATTCTCCAAAGCACTTACGGGTAGAACAAGAAGCAATGGGTGGAAAATAAACAAGGAGAGAAGTAACTTAGAACTAAGGTGAAATTTCCTGACAGATAGAAGAATTAATCAATGGAACAGCTTGCTTCCAGAAGTTGTGAATGCTCCAACACTGGACGTTTTTAAGATGTTGGATAACCAGTTATCTGAAGTAGTGTAGGGTTTCCTGCCTGAACAGGGGGTTGGACTAGAAGACCTCCAAGGTCCCTTCCAACTCTGTTGTTGTTGTTTGTTTATTGGACTTTTTGATGTTGTTATTATTATTACTGTTATTATTACTATTACTATTATTTTACTTTTTGAATAATAAACATCATATTGGGGGGATATCAGGGTTTTAGAGATGCTTAGATGGGGTATGGCCAAAAAAAGGTTGGGAACCACTGGACTAGACATACCCAGCTCCAGTAACAATTCTTTATATGTTTTGGGTGAAAGAGGCTACATGCAAAGTGAAGTTATACTTTTATTGTCATGAAAGTCGTGTGACCTTTTTTCAATGTTTTATTCGGTTCTTAAAGGATTAGGGTTATGTTTTCTGCCATGTAAGAATTCCCTTTGCCTCTTATGTTCTCTAACCAAAGCCTAGAATGATTGGTAACCTGGAATGGAGGCTGTAACGTTGATTCACGCAGCTTCCTCAAAAATAAATGAATGTGAATTAGCAAATACTCCTTCATATACAAACAAGAAGCACAGATTTGATTCAAGTGATTTCTTTACTTTTTCCTGCATATCCTGCTTTGACAAACTATGAACTTACATCTTTTAATTTATCTGCAAGTTACTTTACTGTGTCTCTCCACCCCCAAATGGAATACATTCTAAGTAACCTTGAATCTTGTAAAATTCACCAATAATTTATATTATGTTTCTTTCCAAATGCAACCCTATGTGGAAGAATTTCCTACCTAAGCTTCATCTGGTTCAGCCAATTAAACATGCAAGAAGTAAAACAAAACAAAAATAAAACATTAAATATCAGGGTCTGTTTAAGGGCCTTGTGCGGTTGTGTGTAGACACATTTCATTTGTTTATGGAAGCACATTCATAGGATTTCAAATATTTTTCATAAATGGGAAAGAAAGGAGAAGATGGGAGAAGGAGCATCTCATTCCAGCTGTAATTCTGACTTGCATATCTGGAGAAAACAAGCATGCTTTTTTGGCAATAACAGAGCATACATCCTCCCTGCCATCTGGAAGATGAGATTTTATTTTTCTACTCTTGTCATTGCCAGCACCATCATTAGATCTTTACAGGAAGAGAGACAGATGGAAAATGAAGAGATGGGGCTTAAGTACACAGCATTGCCAGATAGATCTCTTCACTTCTATTCCGAGAACTGTGTGTCAAACAGTTCACATGCAGCCGGATCCTTGACGGATTACTCAATGCTGCCTTCTTCCTCCCTGCCCTTTTGTTGCTCTAACTAGCTGGCATTCAGAGAAGGGGGTGAGATCAGCTCTCCTGACAAGGAGAACAGGGTTACTTTGAACTTCCTGAGTATTTATTGCATTCTCCTTATTGCTGCATGTGGTATAATCATAAAAACACTCTGTGAATCAGTTTTCCTTTTACTTTCCTGTACCTTTTCCTTCTGCGTCAAGACTTTTCACATAAATTACCAAGGGAACAGGCAAGAAGCAGGGGCCATTGATTTCTGTAGTGTTTACAATATACTGCAGCATTCAAATGTTTTATAAGACAGAAAATTGCCCATTATAACTCACAGCTAATCCCAATTCCTTTTTATCTCATGTCTTGCAAAAATCACCTTATTTGTGCTGTTCTTAATCCATTCATTTATTGGATTTTTGCCACTTTAAATTATTAAAAGAATCCTTGGTGGATCAGAAGTGTCTAGGTGATAACATAGCATATACTGTACTGCTACTTTCAAATTAAATATTTGTCTCTTTCTAGCTTTGCTGTCCCTCTTATTCATATATTCACATCGGACTATCATTAAGTGTTGTACCTTATGGTTTTGGATGAACGTATCTTTTATGTACATTAAGAGCATATGCACCAAGACAAATTCATTGTGTGTCCAATCATACTTGGCCAATTTAAAAAAAAATCTTTTCTATTATTCATATGTGTACCAAAAAGGTCTCAAGCTATTCAGCACCTGTTATCCAGGTGAGGACAAACTAATTACTGTTACGCCTTACGAACCTCCTTCCGGAACCAATTAGGTTCGTAAGACAAGGTATTACTGTATCTCAAAATTCAGACACTTGGCAATTAACCCATATTCATTCATATGAGTTAATTGTGGGATCATGTGATTCCCTTTTGTGACCTTCCAACAAGCAAAGTCGACTAAACAATGCTGTTTGGCGAGATCCAGGGGAAGAGCCTTCTCTGTGGCGGCCCCAGCCCTCTGGAACCAACTCCCCCCAGATATCAGAGTTGCCTCTACCCTCCTCGCCTTTCGTAAGCTCCTTAAAACCCACTTCTGTCGTCAGGCATGGAGAAATTGAGATATTCCCTTCCCCTAGGCTTATAAAAAATTTATGCATGGTATGTCTGTATGTATGATTGCTCTCTTAAACTGGGGTTTCTTTTTAAAATTAACTTAAATATTAGATTTGTTTATATTGTTTTATTACTGTTGTTAGCTGCCCCGAGTCTGCGGAGAGGGGCAGCATACAAATTTGATTAATAAAATAAATAAATACATAAATAATGTTTTTGCTATGAGAGCCTATGGGCTGCTTCTTTCAAGGTGTTGCTTCTTTTTAGCCTGGCAGCTCAAAAGCCAAGATAATCACTATAAAGAGGCGATTGAATGGCACAGTTGATTGCGATGGTTGTGCAGTTTGTTTTGTATAACCTCCTGAAATAGCCTATGGCTAAACGCCTGAAATAGCCTCAACCAGCCTGAAACAATTTACTATGGTCACAGTGGTTCCTCTGACGACAAACGCATTTAGAAAATAAAGTTTTCTGGAGATGAAGGAATTTATTAAATGAAGGGGTCCTTATAAAATACAGTGGTACCTCATCTTACGAACGCCTCTTCTAACGAACTTTTTGAGATACGAACCCGGTGTTTAAGATTTTTTTGCCTCTTCTTCCGAACTATTTTCACCTTACGAACCCAAGCCGCTGCTGCTGGGATGAAGGGGTTTCTTTTTTTCCCCTTTTTTGAAGAAAGAAAAGGGAGGGGCAGCTTGGAGGGGGAAAGAGTTTGCATTTAAAAAAGTAGAACAGAGTGCTTGCAGAGGCACTGAAAGGGTGTCTTTTGAAGAAAGAAAAGGGAGGGGCGCCCCCCTTGCCTTTCTTCCTTCCCACTCACCCTTTAGCCTAGCCTTGCTTCTTCCACCCGCCCCCTTTAGCTGCTCCTCTCTGCCCTCTGTTCGCCTCCCTTCTAAAGTTTGGGATTTTCCTGAAGTATTTGCACGCATTATTTGCTTTTGCATTGATTCCTATGGGAAACATTGTTTCGTCTTACGAACTTTTCACCTTACAAACCTCCTCCTGGAACCAATTAAGTTCGTATCATGAGGTACCACTGTATAAGACTAGCCGAAGGGGAAAAATGAATTGCTAAGTACTGCATGTGTCCACTACTGTCTTTTGGCTAGAGAGGATTGAAATCACCACCATCTCTTAATAGGGGTCTGCCAATCTACAGGAAGAGGAAAACAAAAGATGTGGATCTAAGCCACCGGTTTGTCCAGCCCATGGACTCCAGCTGAGAATAAATAGCAGCTGATTTCTTGCTACTCCTGCATTTTCTGTCACAGCTGAAGCAGTTGCGTCCTGCTTCACGGCAATGACTCAGCCTTTGTGAGTCATGGGCTGTATCTCTGCCACACAAAGGATTGTTCCCAAACTGGAAATGAGAATGCGGCAATCACAGCTTGTCCCGGGAATTGCAGAGGCTCAAAGGCCTAAACTAAAGAGAAGCAGGGGAACTAGAACTGAACTCTGCTGTGATTCTTTTCCAGGAATTTACTAACAGAAATGTGAGGCTGTGTTCCAAACATGTTTATTTAAATCGGCTAAAATTAACTACAACCTTTTTTTTAAAAAGATGGTGTAATGAAACTTTCTCAGGAAAGAGGGATATGATCCGGTCTGGTTCTGTCTTTTATGGATAGGAATGGAAATTTGGTTGTGATGCCAAGAAAGCTTTTCTTCCTCCTACTTCCAGTATTAGCACTAACAGAAATACATCTATTCAAAATAACAAAAATGAAGCTGCACCTTCCTGTGCAAGTGTTTACTCAGATCAATTGAATTCATTAGGAGTTACTTCCAAGTAATGTACACAGCTGTGCTCACCTCCTTTTTAAAGGATTTTGAATTAAATAAGTGTTGAGATACTTATGGACTGCTAATCACTGAGATAAATTTGATCTGAAGTCAGTGCGAATTAAAGGCAAAAGCAAAATGCCCTTATTTAAATGAGTGGTTAGGTATCACTGGACTGGCTTATCTGCCATAATTTCTTGAATAAAGTACAACTAAAGAGGGCAGAAACTTTGTGTACTGCAGGCCTTATTGGTTTCATACATGTAATGTCTGCCCTGGGTCTATGACAACTCACCATGGAACAAGAGTTACACTAACATCAAAAATAGCGGAAGAGAATCATTAAAGAAAGGATGCCAAAGGAATGAAAAAATGAAATGTGAATGACAAAAATTGAAACATTTTTAAAATTATTTTAAATATTGAAATTGAATTGTCCCATGGTGAGTTGGCCATGGTGAGTTATCCTGAAGCAAGTTGCCCCGTTCTGCCCTGCCCTGTTGCTTTCCTTTCCCATTTTTGGCACATACAAATCTGTTGTCAGATTTTCTGCTACTTTGTTTTCCTAGGGAATGACAGAATTTCATCCACGAAGGCAGAAAATGGATTTGGTGCAATGATAAAAAAAAGCAATTCAAATGATGGCTGCTAACAAATCCAGTCAATTGTTTGTGACAGCTTTGACAATGGTCTAAGAGATGTATTTTTGTTCTAAGCAGCCATTGGATGTGCCAGATCTGCAGAGGCCTCCAAATGAGGTTAAACATTTTTTTAAATTTCTAAGCAAGATGACCAACTTCTTGGATATGGATTATGGAAATTGTAGTCCAATAGAATTGGAGAAACACATTGGTATACCTCCCACTCGCAACTGTTGCCTTTAATCAAACAGGTTATTCACGTTTTTCAAGATCAAACACTCTGCAGTACTAAATTTTAAAAGAATGTACAAAATATAGTCAGATTTGTGTTTGTCTGTGAGAACTTAAGTATTCTTTTACTACCAATTCTATAGAACCAGTAAAAACCAGCAGGAACCCACCTCTGCCTATGCCCTATGTGGCCCATTCTAAGCAAATTCCTGGACACAAAGTGAAAGAACAAATATAATCCTGCCAGCAAAAAGTTTCCAGTTTTCTTGTAACAGAATTTCCTCCAGGTGTTCTTATCAGTACTACCGCAAGAATGTATGTTTGGTAACATCCTTTCCCCCCCCTTCCTTACTGAAAATTAGCTGTTTATTAATGCCCTTCCCCTTTAGCTGTTAGTTGATTTAACCCCTCACCCGACTCTACTTATTAAAATTAACTGCACTAAATTAACATACAACTTTCTGATGCAACTTGGGTTATCCATCAACTCTGATACATTAGCAGAAGAGAGGAAGTACATGGATGTACAAGGGAGTAATGTTAATTCTTACCTTACTAAACAAAATATACTCCTCCTCTCTACATTTCACATTTGCACTGCTAGCATCTATACTCAATCGTCACACATACATACAGATTTCAAATCCTGGCATTTGATGTTTAGTGCAGGAATTTTCGGTTATAGTTCTATATTCCAAGCTGAACATACAGCAAAAGAAGTACCCTACAGGTTTAATGAGAAGACTGACATTGACAGACCAAGAGTGGGTTCATCATACATCACACCAAGCCATCATTTTGATTTGCTTTAGCGTGTTGTATGAGTCCAGCTGTTGTGATTTGTAAACCATGGCTTAATGGGAGGTGTAAAAGCTTAAATCGGGTCTTAAATTGGATCTGAGGGCTCTAAAGATTACTATTCCTCTGCTGTTCAAAGTAGAATGAGAGCTCTTGTCCCAGCTGCTGAGATGAGGAACAGGCAATCAAGGATGGCATGGGATGGAAGATAAAAGCTCTTGTCTTTCAACATGTGGTATGGATTATATTTTATTGATTGAAAGATGGAATATTAAACCAAATATTTGATTTCGGCGGGAGTTTTCCTTTGATGATTTTTTAAAAAAATGCCCTCATCACTGTTGTACCATATCTGCTAATTTGCCAGAGAACATTAATGAACAAAGGCACCTGAACCACATAGGTCCCCCTCCCCACCCCCCCCACCCCCACTTTTCCTCTTTTTCAGCTGCAGAGTTTCAACATACCCAAAGTTTCCTGTTTTCCATTTTGTTCCCAGGACTTCCTGGAATCGGCTATTAGAGATTAACAAGATCCCATAATAACCAAGGAGGGCTTGCAAATTCCCCCTCCCACACCCATGTCTTCATTTGCATCATGTGAGCAAACAATAAAAGACTGCCTTGTTCCTTGAGGTGAGTCACTGGCGTGACATCAGAGATAGATCCGTCCCCATTTGTTCAATAATCAACCAAACTGGAAATGTCTCTGTTTCCCTTTATGGTCTTATTTACCTAAGTATGCCATTGTTCCCCTCACTTGTCGTAAGAGGTCAGTAATTATCTTAAGGTGTATTTTTAAAAATCTGTTTGCTTTGAAGGGTGGTTTTATTTGTTGAAAACTCTCTTTGCTCTCTACTCTGTTCCCCTGGACATTATTACAACACATCCAAATCACAATCCTGCTGTGAAACGGCCTGCGTTTCTTGATGACAGCAACGGCAGCGTGCCCTTAATTTGTTCCCATCTGTTACACACTGACATTTCAGCACCAACATCAACAGCAGCAGCTAACGTTTTGTTGCCTCGGCTAAAAATAGCAGCCCTCAACCACAAACGATTACTTTTTAATAAGATGGAAATGATACCTAATCTGGAGCAGGAACTAGGCGGGAGGGGATCCGAAGGGTTAGAAAATACCTAGAACTATTCTGATAAGCTGCAAGATAATGTCTTTCATGGGGGGGAAAAAGATGTAGCTAACTCAGGGCAGAAAAATCCCACAGTTCTTACTCAACTTGAGGAAAGATTTAATTTAAAATTACCTCAGAGCGGAAAATTATTTCAGAGGAGTTCTCCCTGGTGGAGTGGGAGTTCTGGTATTTATTTCATTATCAGGTGGAGAGAAAAAAAATGTTTAGACTGACTTTTCTTTTGCTGTATAACCAGGCCTTCAAACTCCCTGGTTTCTCACTCTTTAATTCACCCCAACATCTCTTCCCACTCAGCCTTCCCAGAAACTCTATTTCTCATTATAAGGGGCAGCCCTGCTCTTGGGAAAAAAATTTCTTTCTTTCCCTGGAAATGGGGATTACTCAATTTCACTGCCCAAAAATGAGACGGAAATTCTCAATAGGCTAGTGGTGCCCAGTTCAAATCACATTTCAACAAGAACAAGTATCAAGAAATATGTGTTGTATTAGCTATTTATTTATTTATTCATGCATGCAGAGGAAACCAAATCTCCTGTGAGGACGCTCGTGCGCATCAGATTTTGCCAATTTTGGATGGGTTTTTTGCTTTTGCACATGCACAGAAGCAAAAAAAATTGCTGAAAATCATTGAAATCTCACGTGTACGAGCATCCTCACACGAAATTCCACTTCTGTGCATGCTCAGGAAGCCAAATCTCACGCCAATGTACACGCCCGCGTGTTGCATTATTTATTTATTTATTTATTAATCCATCCATCCATCCATCCATCCATCCATCCATCCATCCATCCATCCATCCATCCATCCATCTATCTATCTATCTATCTATCTATCTATCTATCTATTTATTTGATTTCTATGCTTCCCCTCTCCGAGAACTCGGGGCGGCTCACAACATATAAAATATACAATACACAATATCTTAATCCAATTAACTAATTAAAAATCTAAAAGAAAACCCCAGAAACCATTAAAAAAATGTTAACCAGGGAAGGGCTGCCCATCGTTGGCGCTCCTGGTGTGCTCCCGGCAGTGAGGATAGGCATGTCAGGTGCACGCGGGCGTGTACATCAGTGTGAGATTTGGCTTCCTGAGCATGCACAGAAGTAGAATCTCGTGTGAGGATGCTCGTGCACGTGAGATTTTGACGATTTTCAGCAATTTATTTTGCTTCTGTGCCTGCGCAAAAGCAAAAAACCCACCCAAAATTGGCAAAATCTCCTGTGCACGAGCATCCTCACACGAGATTCTACTTCTGTGCATGCAAAGAAGTCTAATTTTGCACCGACACACGTGCCCGCCTGTTGGTCAGCGTGCGCAGCTCAATTTTTCCAACTGCAACTGTGCACCTGACCGTACCAGCTGCAACCCAATACAATTAACCTATGGTTAATTTAAGTTTGCTTTATGACATTAATGTAAAATATCAATTGATTTCCTTTTTCACATGGCATACCGAGTCATAAATGAATGGGCTGAGATTTAAAAAAACACCTTTAATATGGCTTAAATATGGCATCACCCAAACTCAATTATCGATTTCTCTTTCTCTCCCCCCCCCTCCCCCCGTCCCTTTAAGTCAGTGTTAACTCTTGGTGGCTGCCTAGACAAGTGTCTAAAGTTTTCCTGGCAAGCTTTTTCAGAGGTGGTTTGCTCTTGTCTATATCCTATGGCTCAGAGGAAGCGACTAGCCCAAGGCCACCCAGCTGGCTTCATTTATTTATTATTTATTTATTTATTGGATTTGCATGCCGGCCCTCTCCACAGACTCGGGGCGGCTAACAACAATGATAAAAAACAACATGTAACAATCCAATTTAATAAAACAACTAAAACCCCTTATTATAAAAACCAAACATACACACAAACATACCATACATAACTTGTAATGGCCTAGGGGAAGGAATATCCTAACTCCCACATGTCTGGTGACAAAGGTGGGTCTTGAGTAATTTGCGAAAGACAAGGAGGGTGGGGGCCATTCTAATCTCTGGGGGGAGTTGATTCCAGAGGGCCGGGGCCGCCACAGAGAAGGCTCTTCCCCTGGGGCCCGCCAAACGACATTGTTTGGTTGACGGGACCCAGAGAACGGCCAACTCTGTGGGACCTTATCAGCCGCTGGGATTCGTGCGGTAGAAGGCGGTTCCGGATGTATTCTGGCCCAATGCCATGTAGGGCTTTAAAGGTCATTACCAACACTTTGAATTGTGACCGGAAACCGATCGGCAGCCAGTGCAGGCTGCGGAGTGTTGCAGAAACGTGGGCGAATCTAGGAAGCCCCACGATGGCTCTCGCGACCGCATTCTGCACAATCTGAAGTTTCCGAACACTTAAGGCCGGACTAGAACTCACATTCTCCTAGTTTCTAGCCTAAAGCGCTACAACAAACTTATTCTTTTTCTCAAGTTCAAGTTTAGTAATGGTGAACAACCAAATATACTAGGTTGATTCTGTGAATAGGTTCACACAGTATACTAGACTATGGTTTGTTTAAGGACTTTATTAAACTACAGTTGGACAGATTCACACAACACCTTAGGCCAGGAGTGTCAAACTCGCATCGTCACAGTGGTGTCATGGGACGTATTGTGACTTCTTTCCCCCTTTGCTAAATCAGGTGTGGGTTGGCCAGTCTTTGAAGTATCCAGCCCATGGACTGAGTTTGACAGCCCTGCCCTAGGCCATAAACATCAGTAAGTTCATGCAGCAAGTTAAACCAAAGCTACCAAGCATATTGTACAAACTCATTCCTGTCCAACCAATTCCACTTCTTCAAATGACTTATAAAGAAAGAATCCAGTGAGGTTTGCAATTCATACTAAGTCATATTGTTATTAGGAATTGTTTTTTTTAGGGGAAGGGTAGACTAAATGTGTCATATGAATCCAATGGAAGTGTAATTTGTAAACTGTGGTTTATGCCGGCTTAGTGTGAGGTGAGATTACAGGCAACTGTAACTTAGTCAAAAAACATGATTAAATGCAAAGGATGACTCAGGGAGTTGCACGAACTATACAAGCTAAAACAAGCTATACAAGCTAAAAAAAATCAAGCAAAATACATTGCAACTTACCTTAATGTTTGAACCAGAGCAATGTATCTGCCTGACCACTTGCACAACTAGAAGTTCATTTGGATCTTTTGAATCCCAATGATTTGGATCATTGGGATCAGATACATGATCACAAGTGGTGAAAAATGCAAATGGAAGAAATGGGACACTCTTGCAAGCAAGAAATTAAATCAACATGGACTTTCAGCTCCTCACCCATGTTCTGAATAAAAAATGAGGATTGGGGAATTTAATCTTTTAATATTAAACTATTGTTATTAGCAACAAGTGGAGGAAATTAATTGGTCTCACCACAATGGAACTTGGATCTTGGCCCCATTTGTGTTGTGGATCTGAAGGCCAGCAGTGTTCATTGTCTGTGAGATGGGATCATAAGCACCTGGAGGCAAACATCCTTTTTCCTAGTTTTCAGGAATTCTGCCCAGATTACTATGGCAGGAATTCCCTCCACCAATCTGTTTCCCTTGCCCCATTTTCCTCCCTTACAAAGCAATTGTAGGTAGCATTCTTACATGGTTATTTTATTCTCAATGAGATTGAAAGCATACTGGTAGCTATGAAATGCAAAGAGTTAAGAATTCCTTGCTTTTCTGGCACTGAAATCATAAACATTTCATGTATTCATCCAAATATTCATAAGCATCCCATATATTCAAAACCAATATATTGGAATTGGAGAGCAGGACCAAAAATTCAGGCTTATTATTATTATTATTATTATTATTATTATTATTATTTATTAGATTTGTATGCCGCCCCTCTCCGAAGACACGGGGCGGCTAACAACAATATAAAAAGACAATGTAAACAAATCTAATATTAAAAACAATCTTTAAAACCCCAATTTAAAAAACCACTCATACATACAAGCATACCATGTATAAATTCAATTAAGCCTAGGGGGAAGAGAAATTTCAATTCCCCCAAGCCTGACGACAGAGGTGGGTTTTACGGAGCTTGCGAAAGGAAAGGAGGGTGGGGGCAACTCTGATATCTGGGGGGAGCTGGTTCCAGAGGGTGGGGGCCGCCACAGACAAGGCTCTTCTCCTGGGTGCCGCCAAACGACATTGCTTAGTCGATGGGACCCGGAGAAGGCCAACTCTGTGGGACCTCACTGGTCGCTGGGATTCGTGCGGCAGAAGGCGGTCCCGGAGATATTCTGGTCCGATGCCATGAAGGGCTTTATAGGTCATAACCAACGCTTCTCTTTTCAAACAATGGATACTAAAATCTTCAAAGGCAACAGAGGTAAATTTTCTCTTTGGTTGGTAATTCTTATTCCCAGAAAGCCGTTAGGTCTGGAATGAAAATACCGTACTGCTCCAATGGCAAATAGCCATGTTCACCTATCATGCAAAGCCACAATTTTCTTTGCTAATGTTTCTTTTAAAAAAACATAATTGAATGTGTTTCTACATTATATCAAACTATAAATAAACTATCTATTGTATGGTTTAGCGCAACGCTTTCCAAACTTGGCAATTTTTAAGATGTGCAGTCTTCAACTCCCAGAATTCCACAGCCAGCATCATGAAACTAGCCATCTATTATGTATATGTACATCCTACTGGTAAGAAATAACACAACTGTTACTATTAATAATTAAATAAATAATAAACAAGTAATTGTGTATGCTACCACACTCCCAACTATTCAACTTGCTATATATGTGGAAAACAGAAAAATATATTTATTACCTGAACATCATACGAGCAAGAAGACATTGGATGAAATACAGTATACTCTACATAAAATAAACTACTAGGAAAAAAAACTACTGAAAGCTGATTAACAATCAGCTGCTTAAAATGTTCTCTCTCTCTCTCTCTCTCTCTCTCTCTCTCTCTCTCTCTCTCTCTCTCTCTCTCTCTCTATCTATCTATCTATCTATCTATCTCTCTATCTCTCTTAAGAACATACTGTATATTTACCAGCCATCTCATATCCAATTACTACGCTCTCTAAGGATGTCATATCTGGTGGCCATCTAGATTTTTTAGTTCACATATGGAATCTCAAGTTAAAAGGCATAGAAGCAATAGATAATAAAATAAGTGATGGGCCTGTTTCACATATTATGAGATTTCCTTTCAGTTATAACTCTATTCAAGGTCTTCAAGATACCTCTCATCCATCTTTTCTAAAATACAGCCAGGGAAGAATAGTATCTTTTAATTACTTTTCTCTTGTGCAGTTCCATCATACAGAAACTTAGAAAGAAAATTGTTTTCTGGTGCAGTTAAAGTGAAGTGTCTCCTTAATTTCAGGAAGACATGCTGTTTTTAAAGGGTTAAGAACAGGTCCAATCCTGTACCTTAAGTTGATTTACAACTGCTGGTGTAAGGGAATGATCAGTGGCAATGAACTGGTTTAACTTTACTCATACCCAACACTCTCTGCCTGTTTCCAATAAGAGGGTTCAATACAGAATCATTTTGGACTGAAGAGTTTTAAGCTAGCACAGAGCAGACCCCAGCTGGAAAGGGTTGGATTGAAACCCACACCACATTTTAAATTTAGTGGCTGACCTTAGGCCAATCTATCTCTAATTTACCCAATTATTGGAAAGATAAATAAAGTACTTCAGTGTTTTTAGAAGAAAGGGTGCTATTATATATATAAAGCTGTCATCAACTTGGAGAATTCCCATAAAAGGGCTTTACAGAAAGGGCAGGGAGACACTTTCAGAACAGTTCATCATGTTCTAAATCAGCCTTTCTCAACTAGTACCCTCCAGCCCACATGTGTTCCAAATATTTGGGGACGATGCCAGGCTGGCAAAACCTATCTTAAATCAACAAACTCTTGACCTAAATTTTGTTATTCCTTGATGGGTTTTCTCACTATACAGAACTTCAAAGCCACAAGCCACATGCACATTACAGTACTGTGCAAACCAAATTCATATGGTGAGTTCCATGGCTCATGCAAAGCCCAAAAAATTGGATTGAGAGAAAGCATGGGCAAACCTGTCAGGCAAATACAGCTGCTTAAATTTCTGGAAATTGCAAAAATACAAAGGGAGGGAGGGAGGCAGATAGATGGATCATTGATAACAGATGCAGTGGTACTTCTACTTACAATACAGATACAGTGGTACTTCTACTTAATTCATTCCATGACCAGGTTCTTAAGTAGAAACATTTGTAAGAAGAAGCAATTTTTCCCATAGGAATCGATGTACAGTAAAAGCAAATAATGGGGAAACCACAGGGAGGGTGGATGCCCCGTTTCCTCCCAGGAGATTCCTAAAGAGGCCCCATGGAGGCTTCTTCCCGCCTTTTCTGGCCCTGTTTCCTCCCAGAAGATTCCTAGAGAGGTCCCACGGAGGCTTCTCCCTGCTTTTTCCAGTTACAGTTTCGGAAGCTCAGGTTTTAAGTGGAAAATGGTTCTTGAGAAGAGGCAAAAAAATCTTGAACATCCGATTTTTATCTAGAAAAGTTTGTAAGTAGAGGCATTCTTAGGTAGAGGTACCACTGTATATAGCTGGGTGTATGAAATACCTCTCTCCCATGGAATCCAAAATACTGGCATCAAATAATCCAAATTAAAAGGCAACTTAGAACCAAGTATAAAATTGGCCCAATAACTCAAAGACATCACAACTGCTGGCTCGAGCTACGGAGTCTGACACAGACTAACTCAAACCCTCAAAAGTGTTTGGCGAAGGGGGACAGAAACCCAGAGAGAGAGAGATAAATCGGAGCTACTTGGGAGGAACTCTATGACCCACATTTGGAAGGATTGCAGGGAGGGAAAGCAAAGGCTTCTCTTGCATTGTGTCAGCTTTGCCATGACGAGTGTTGGATTTTCCTGCCTCCTTCCCCCAGAGAGATTTCGTAAGAGACCACTACTTGTCCCAGGGAAAGAGAGCAGTGGGAGTGTGGAGAGAAAAGTGCACTCTTTTTGGGAAAGGCCAGAAGGACCACACCCATTCCCACTTGAAGGCCTGGGTGACTTCAGTTCAGCAAAGCTTTATTGGCATCGTCTGCTGTACAAGAACAACAAGGGAAAGGGGGAGCAGGGGAGGGAAACTTTTGAGCTAGTTTTATTAGAGTTTTTTGGTTCTCTCTCTGTAGCTTTCTGAGTCTGTGGCAGAAAAAAACCTTCCCTAACACCAGGCATCTTTTCTTTCTAGAATTACAATCCTAGAATTAGAAAGCTTAGAACTATGTTGCCTTAAACATGGCCTAAGCATAGCCTATAAAATCATCTGCTACAACATCCTTCATTCAACAACTACTTCAGCTTCAACCACAACAACACACGAGCACACAACAGATACAAACTTAAAGTAAAACATTCTAAACTCAACTGCAGGAAATACAACTTTATTAACTGAGTAGTTGATGCATGGAACTCACGACCAGACTCTGTAGTATCATCACCTAATCCCCAAAACTTTATCCTTAGACTCTACACTGTTGACCTCTCCTGATTCGTAAGAGGTCAGTAGGGGTGTGCATAAGTGCACCAGAGTGTCTTCTGTCCCCTGTCCTAATGTTTTTCTTTTACTGGTATCATGTATATAAATATTGTTATATCTTTGTATACCACCAATATGTACTTGACAAAACAAATAAATAAATAAAAATAGAATCTATTTTGATGAAAGAGGGAGAACAGCAAATGACAGGATTTCTGGCTGAGGAATTCTGGGAGTTGAAGTCCATAAGTCTTAAAGTTGCCAACTTTGGAGACCCCTGTATTAAATCAATGCAGGGTAGTAAGGCATAGATTTGCTTTGGGTGTAGCAACCCCAATGCAACAGGGTGCCATTCCAGCCACAAGCCTATCAATAGGTCAATATTCTAATCTAGTGTAACTGAACCAGAACTGGCTCTGAGCACCCCAAAGCTGGGATACCTTTTTAAAAAAGCAGATTTTCTTGATAACAGACTAATAGGGTTGGAAGTGACTTTGCAGGTCTTCTATTCCAACCCCCTAGTCAAGCAAAAAAAACCCTATACTAGGGGTGTCAATCCCACATCACATTGTCACCATGAGACATATTGTGACATTTCCCCCCCTTTGTTAAACTGGGGGTGGCCATGGTCAGGGTGTGACACATCCAGCCCACGAGCCATGAGTTTGACACCCCTATCATATACCATTTCAGACAAATGGTTATCCAATCTCTTCTTAAAGTGATCAATTTTCCCAAATAGTTTTCCTGGAACTATCCCCAAAATGATACTACAGTTACACCAACATTTACTTATTTATCATTTATTTATTAATTCGATTTCTATGCTGCCCTTCTCCTGAGACTCAGGGAGGCTGAGTTGCAGAGTACGTTTCAGTAAAGCTCAAGTTTTTTTCCTTCCATATTGTTCCACTAGATTTTAGCTTGGCTGAGTAGCCACTTCAAGAGGAACCAGGATAATGCATAAGTGCATGTCAAAAATCAGAAATCTGGATCCAGAGTAAGAACAAAAAAACTGAGATTTCTTTCTCGCTTAGAATCTGAAAGAGAACAAATGATAAACCATGCATGGTTTCAGGTGGGATCCATGTTATTTTAACTTAATTCCATTCATTTTGATGGAAATTCATTTTTTTTATGTCAGCATATCAAGGATTGCAGTCTCTGCCTCATTAGCAATGATTGACGATTGATAAAAGCATTCACATGATGAGCTGCATCACATAAAGCTAGTCTTCTTTGAGCTAAATTTGATTCTTGGGTTCTTATGCGGACAAAGTCGTGAGATTTTTTGGCAGTTATTTATTTATTTATTTATTTATTTAATTGGATTTATATGCCACCCCTCTCCAAAAACTCGGGTTGGGTTACAACAAATTTTTAAAAAGAACAATACAAAATAATAATCTAAATCCAATTAATTTTTACAAACTAAATGCACTCATCTATAGTTATGTGAATGTGGTTGGCTACTGCTTTCTTCAGAGATGCTTTTTTTCAATTGACTGGCCTCTAACTTATCACTTTGGATTTCCAGGTGGTCTCCTGTCCAGTCCTAACCAGGTCCAAGTCTGTTCAGCTCCGGGTCAACTAGATATTGTCAAAGTAGCCAACCACATTACCTAGAACTGTGATGGTGAACCTATGGCACGAGTGCCAGAGGTGGCATGCAGAGGACAGATCTCTGTGGCATTTCTTTCATGAGCTTCTCTTTCCGGTGTGGCGCAGTGATTAGAGTGCAGCACTGCAGCTGTAGTTCAGCAGTTCAAATCTCACCACTGGCTCAAGGTTGACTCATCCTTCCATCCTTCCGAGGTGGGTAAAATGAGGACCCAGATTGTTGGGGGCGATATGCTGATTCTGTAAACCGCTTAGAGAGGGTTGTAAAAGCACTATAGAGCGGAATATAAGTCTAAATGCTATTGCTATTTCCCTGCAAATGACAAAGCAGAAGCTCACACACACACAAAAATCTTACCTCTTGCCGCGCTGCTGGTGTTTGGATACCCTGCCTCCCGCCAGCCAGCTAGTCTTCGTGTCTCTGCTGCGTATGTGCGTATGTCTATACATGTGTGTGCACGTCCACACATGCACATGTGCATGTCTGTGCATGCAGGTGTGCATGTCCGTGCATGCAGTTTGGGCACTCAGTGCATAAAATCTAGAAGGACACTGCAGACCTAATCTATATGGTCAGATCAGGATGCCAACAGAACCCAGTGAGATAATTCAGATAGTTGATCAGTTTTCTATGTGTTAACTCTTAGAAGCAAACACAGGCTAAAGAAGTCGGCCTGACTGTTTTCCTGCCTCTGTCTATCTGTTTATCTCTCTTTTTCCCCCCAAAGTTTTATTTTACTCCACATTCAACATACAACTTCATATACCTGCAATATATCTTGATATACTATACATATATTATTAATCAAATAGAATAAAGTAGATCACGTTCCAGGTTTACTTTATATTATTTCATTTGTATCCAACTTTCTTCTTCCCACTTCCCTCTTTCTCAGCTATTCCGCCTCTACTACCTACATTCTTCCTCCTTCTTTCTACTCTTTCTGCACACTCTCCCCTTTCTCTCCTTCCTTCCTACTTACCATCCATCCTCTAAATCCTTCCCTAAACAGGTAGTTCTACAATGGTACCGCTACTTACAAACTTAATTTGTTCTGTGACCAGGTTCTTAAGTAGAAAAGTTTGTAAGAAGAAGCAATTTTTCCCATAGGAATCAATGTAAAAGCAAATAATGTGTGCGATTGGGGAAACCACAAGGGAGGGTGGAGGCCCTGATTCCTCCAAGATTCCTAGAGAGGCCCCACAGAAGCTTCTCCCTGCCTTTTCTGGCCCTGTTTCTTCCCAGATTCATAGAGAGACCCCACGGAGGCTTCTCCCTGCCTTTTCCGGTTACAGTTTGGGAGGCTCGGGTTTGTAAGTGTAAAATGGTCCTTGAGAAGAGGCAAAAAAATCTTGAACACCTGGTTCTTATCTAGAAATGTTTGTAAGTAGAGGCGTTCCTAGGTAGAGGTACCACTGTATTATCATTACATAACTGATTAAAATGTTTCTCTTGCTCTTACCTATCATAATCATTCCTCTTTTTCCAAAATCTTCTAACATATTTAAATCTTAACTTTTGGGTACTACCTCCTTATCTTAGTTTTGTCTCCTAGGGCTACTATCTGTGTCTCTCATCTATCTGTGTCTTTCATCTATCCGTGTCTCTCATCTATCTATCTATCTATCTATCTATCTATCTATCTATCTATCTATCTATCTATCTATCATGTGTCTAACTATCTATCCATCATCTACCTACCTACCTACCTATCAATCGTGTGTCTGTCTATCAATCTATCATGTGTCTATCTATCCATCATCTACCTACCTATCAATCGTGTCTGTCTGTCTATCAATCTATCATGTGTCTACCTATCTATCCATCATCTATATACCTACCTACTTATCAATCTATCATGTGTCTATCTATCTATCTATCTATCCATCATCTGTCTACCTACCTACCTACCTACCTACCTATCAATCTATCATTTGTCTATCCATCCATCCATCTTGGTTTATTCAGAAGTTTTCAGAGGCTAATAGGAACTAAATAATAAGCAGAATTAAGGCAATGCTTATCGCAGAACTATAGAGACCTCTCAAACTGCCCGTTTCCTCTGTGATTTTTCCTCCCCTGCAACTCTGCTCTGAGTTAAGATAAACAGATTTTGGTTTGGGTGGGAGACTGGGAGTGGTCTGCGAAATCGACTTTTTTGGGGGGACAAACAGTGGTCCGTTTCGCTCTCGAACCGGTGCAATCAGCCGGAGAAGCTGGAAAACGGCCGGACTATTTGAACTGGTGAGGCTGGCCTTGGACTGCTTTGCCTCTGAGCAAGTACAAAGTGCAGTCCCCTTGACGCCAGTCTCTAACTAGGACTTTCCGCCCAAGAAAGACAGTTCTTTCGCAGCACACGTTGGCCCTATAGACCAGTGTTTCCCAACCTTAGCAACTTCGCTGGCTGGGGAATTCTGGGAGTTGAAGTCCAAATATCTTCAAGTTGCCAAGGTTGGGAAACACTGGTATAGACGAAGGCAGAGGGAGCCGCGCTTGATTCCCGAGTCTTCCCTCCCCAGCAGATTCCCAGTCCAAAATTCCAAATTTGGACCGAGGGTCCGATACCTTGAAAATAATTAATTGATTCAGCCAGCCAAGGAGTCGCACGCGAGCCACGGACGGGGGGGGGGGGGGGGGAGTGTCGCTTCTGTAAAGCCGCTCTTCCAAAGCTCGCCCACAGTAGCAGCAGGCCAATCAGCGTCAGTAATATTTGCATATATCTGTTGCATGGGAAAATATCTATGTATCCATCTGTCTAATGCACATTAATATTAAAAGAGACCCGAGTACGGCCATGCATCATAAAATTATAGCCGTAACGATATTTCCTAAACTTAGTACCTTCTACTTTTCCGTCGATATATCTCACTATATCCTGAAAGGTTTATAGTTTAAGAGCTTTATATAGTATCAGCAACGGCTTATTCTCTTGCCCGGATGATCCTCAGTGGTCTGGGGTGCAGGCTTCAAACCTGTAGCTGTCTAGCGACAGAGTGGTTCAATTCCACCTTTCGGGCGATAGAGAATTTCAATTGTGAATTTAAATGGCTTACCCATACCTCAGACTCTCACATTATTAGAATGTGGAGTTAGTTTTTCCTTTTTTTAAAACCGCATAATAAATTCTGGAAACAGTAGTCCAAAACCTTATATTCTTAAGTTCTTATTGTCCATTCTGCCAACTGGCCTAGCAGCTGGTCTGTTTGCAGGTTCAATTGTCAGTATTAACTCTCCTTCATACATGGACAACAGCTTCCTCCATGAATCCTGGTTAGTAACAGAAAACATTTCCTGGTTCTCCACCTTTCTTCTTTAGGGTTGCATTGCAATAGTGCCCCTAATAAAAGAACAATCCAGTTGGAGATCTTATCACACTAAATTTCTCAAATAATATACTATGAATTGAATAATACTCTTAAGGGGAGGGAGGAGGGGAGGAAGGAAAGTTAGCATTGAGGCCTCAATTGCACTGCAGTGGTCAACATCTTGACGTATTTAATGCTCCATTGTAGACACCAGAAAGGAGGGACAACTATCTGAACTGTTGATCCTGGTATTTGCTCCTGCCTCCCAGCATCGTATCTTAGGGGAAAACGAAGTCTGAGATAACTTTGGACTTTATATCACTGAGCTAGCAGGCAGCTTCCACATGTGAACCAATGATACAGATTACAGTATGTGAATATTTGGCAGTTCATATAGTCCCAGTCAATCAATTGCTGGGCAAGGCTAGGATTTGGGGTCAGACTCTATCACTCTGAAGATTGAGAGAATAACCATACTACAGAGGGCTTATCTTCGTAAGACATGTAACCTAAGCTGCAAATTGACAAAGATTGAACTTCAAATCTGAGTTCTTGGTTAGTGCTGTCACTTGGTAGGTAGAGCTAAACAGTAACTGTTCCAATATGCACTTTTCTGTAAGTTAGCTGTGCATCGTCTCATCTCATATTTTCATTGCCACCTGAAGTCATACTTCAGTTATTCTCAACCTTTCTAATGCTGCAGCCCATTAATACAATTCCTCATGTTTTGGTGGCCCCCAACCATAAGTCTAGCCCCAATTCTCCCAACAGAGCTTTAAGCTGATTGGCAGGAAGGTCAGAGGGACACCCTCACTGTAAATGCCTGATTGTTGGATTGTAAAAAATATGTTCCAAGGCATCAGAATAGAAGCTTTAGTTCCTAACACCATGGGAATTTTGTCTTTTCTCATGGTCTTAGGTGACCCCTGTGAAACGGTCATTCAACCCCTAAAGGGGTCCCGACCCCCAGATTGAGAACCACTGCCATACTTGGTTTTGGATTAGTGCATTGTACAAACTCAATTATTGGTAGTTTATGCAATAAACTAAGTTAGCAAACGATGAACTTTAATGAGACTACCTTTTCAGTTGCCATCAAGAAGCAATGAATAAACCTTCACTTAGTGTGTCTTTGCACTGGATTTTGGAGCCAACGTTCAAAATAAATGAACCGCGTATGCAATAGATATTGATTATTGTGATCAGCAGCAGCAGCATCACAGAGGTTTCCATACAAAACTGCCTAAAACCGTCTTGTTTAGAATGTTGCACTTAAAACTAAGCCAAGTCTTTCCATGCTGTTTAATTTGCCAAACCTTTAGTGCCCTCATATCACACAGAAGCTTTTTGTATCCTTGTTTGACGTTTGAATTGTCCTACAATAGACTGTGATTACCAGATGGCCATTTATAATTTTTACAATTCCATCTGTTTCTGCAAATCAGCATATCTGGGGTTGTTAGCCCATAATGAACTTTAAGAGTCCAAAGCACTGTGGCAGCCCTTCAGCCCTGAACAATGTGAGGTTAGGCGATGGGGAACCGTTGTCTTCAGAGGTAGCTCGGGAGAGAAGGCCTTTGTTCAGCAAGTTGGCAACTGGGAACAGCTAATCTTGATGTCAGTTTCATAAATGAGCATAATAAGTCCCTTTGAATATGCGGTTAGAAAATGAGCATGCTGTTTCTGTCTGGTGTTTTTATTCCAGAAACAATTTGGGATTAAATCTAAGCAATCAAACTCTTAAAGCCGGTTCAGCTCCTCCTGCCCTGTAAACAACAGAAAAATAGTGTTGTGTGCTTTGCAAGCTAAGATTAGAATGGGGCAGCAGTCCAGCCCATCCGCCTGTTCCAGCATTGCCTTTCTGTCCTTGTGGAGAAAGACTCACTTAAAAAGTTGAAATGTGCATGGCTTGTGTGCAAATCCCGATGACAATATCAACGTGTTTAGATCATCTGTGCATTTTGCCCATTACTTTCTTCCCAGGTGTCTGACCTATAGCTCTGTGCTTTATTTTGGCCATTGTCCATACAAATGCTGATCATGGTCAACCCTATGATCAGCTAGATATGGCCATCGCCCTAACCTTGGGGGGGGGGAGAGAAATTGCCAATATATATTAGGAGAGCACTGAAATTCATAATAATGATTACCTTACAGAGGTTTCTAACAATCAAACCCTTCTATATTTTTGGGGGGCATTGAAGGAGGGATTGCTCAAGTATGTCTTAAAATCCTCTTTGAATTATTTTTTTTTGATATACAGAAAGTGATCTAAAAGTTTGTGTATGAAACTCTCAGAGAAAGGATTATATACTTTTATGGTGGGGGGGGGGTTGTTGTGAATTTTTAATCTTGTAAGCAGTGATGGGATACCGAAATTTTTACTACCACATTGTGGGCGTGGCTTATGCATTTTGTTACAACATCTTTCAGTACAAATTGGGTGCTCTGGGGTGGAGCTCCATTTTTGCTGCTCCACTGCGTTCCCCCCTGTTCTGTCAAGCTCTCTGGTAGAATCCTCCCAAAAATGCACAGATACAATTACAGACACACACACGTTTGAAAATTCAAAACAATGTTCTTTATAATGAAAATTCACTTAAACCAAGCCCTCTTTTGGTATAGCAAAGAGCACTCGTCTCCAACAAACTGGTAATTTGTACAAGTCCCTTATCAGTTCTGTGATACTTAGCTTGCAGCTGTGAGGTAATTCACAGTCCTTCTTTTTTCACAAAGTGAAACACACTTTGCTCTGGTTTAGTTTCAAAGCGGGAAAAATCAGCACACAAAAAGTCAAAGTCAGTAAAGCAGTCACAAAACACAAGGATCAGATAATCCTCCACAATGGCGAAACCCACAGGCTGCTATTTATAGCAGCCTCACTAATTACCACAGCCCCACCCAACCACAGGTGGCCTAATTTTCTTTGATAATAATCTCTCAGTTGTTGTTGCCTATGCATCGCTCTCCGCATGCGTGGCTGTATCATTAACTCTTGTTCTGAATCCAAGGAGAAGCTAGATAATTGATCTCCTTCTAAGCTGTCTGCCCCACTCTCCTCCTCCCTGTCACTCATGTCTTCTTGGTCAGAAGAGCCTTCATCAGCAGATTCCACCGGGGGCAAAACAGGCCTGCAGCATGTGGATGTCTCCCCCACATCCACAGTCCTTGGGGCAGGAGCTGGGCCAGAGCTAACCACAACAACCCCTATCCAGGCAGTAGCCCACCCATGATTATCTACTATATAAAGTGTACACACACACAGGCACAGCTCTTCTAAAATTATACACGTTCAACCTCATTTACTGTGATAGAAAAAACATACCCAGAGCCCAGAAGGGGGAAAAAAGAAAAAAAATATCAAAATTTTGCTACCGGTACTGGGTACCTGACCTTACCCGTAGGAGCCCATCACTGGTTGTAAGCTGCCCAGAGTCGGGCGCGCTTATACATTTGTTTAATAAATGTATTTCTTTTGTAAAAATTCCTCCTTAAGCCCTAATGTAATCGGTCAGGGGTTTAGCGTTTTTGGTTATGTGAACTTAGCTTCACATGATAAATAATAGTTTCTGGCTTGCCTGCCAAATAAGAATCCAGCTAATTACACATTATTCAGCAAAGCATTATTTAAAATAATGATTTAGCACTAAACGTGAATCCTGTTACAATGGCAAATGTTAGTTCACTTGTTTCCTTTTTCTTTGCAAGATCCTGATTTCTAAAATGATAAAAACTTGACCAGCAATCTCAAAATTTTAAATTCTTTGCTTCATTTGGGCCCATAATTAATCTAATTTATTTCTGATTTTGAGGGGTTCATCGCACAGTATGTAGCAATGTGAATCCTATCTAGTCTACAGCTGTCAGGATTCGCTAAGGCTACTGCGGAACACATTTTGGTGCAGGGTTGATCTTAATGGTGGCTCTGAAATGAGGCTGTGGATTGTGCTTCAAAAGAGCTTTCACAATCCAGACCTTCTAAACAGGAAAGGCTAGAAAAT
This sequence comes from Erythrolamprus reginae, assembly GCF_031021105.1. Lineage (NCBI taxonomy): Eukaryota > Metazoa > Chordata > Lepidosauria > Squamata > Dipsadidae > Erythrolamprus > Erythrolamprus reginae. The sequence continues at coordinate 354,027,353 of NC_091950.1, forward strand.
ATTCCTAACAAAATCAGACCTGCTCTGAGCAATCAGATTTTTTTTTCAGTCAATACACATCAGAGCACATCCTTGGCTTTTACTCTGTTACGGCATTGGCCAAGTTCACGTACTGCCCTAAGACGCAGTTTACTTAACTATGGTTCATTGACTAACCCCATTTGGCTCAGTTCACTTGATACCAAACATGACTTGTGCCCTGCATTGGCTGGCTTACAACGCTGAACAAACTTTATTGGTGGCTGCATTGGTTTTTGTTTGGCTGCCCATTTGTATACATTGTGATATTATTGTATGGTTTATTGTTTTTATTTAATGTTTTTAACTGTTGTTTGCCGCCCAGAGTCCAGGGGCTGAGATGTGTAAGCATATAAATTGAAATAAATAACCAAATAAATAAATTTAGATTTTTCTGTAACTTCAGCCATTATAACAAAGCAATTCTATGGATATTACTTGACATGATGAAATGGTATTGTTTGTTTGTTTGTTAGATTTGTAAGCCACCCTTCTCCGAAGACTTCGAAGACTGGTGTGGATTTGCTTATTCTTTTTCACTACAATGATTTGATGTACAGTGGTACCTCTACTTAAGAACTTAATTCGTTCCATGACCTGGTTCTTAAGTAGAAAAGTTTGTAAGTAGAAGCGATTTTTCCCATAGGAATCAATGTAAAAGCAAATAATGTGTGCAAACCCATTAGGAAAGAAATAAAAGCTCAGAATTTGGGCAGAGGAGGAAGAAGAGGAGGAGGACAGTCACTGCTGAAGGAAGAAGGTGAGGTGAGGGGAATTTTTAAAAAATCCAAAATTGTAAGGCTTAAAAAAAAAGAGGGACTCTGAGGCAGCGAGGAGGACCACATGCCTCCCATACACCCAGCACGAGGCTGCCTCCCATACACTGTGCCAGAGAGAGAAACCCAGGTGGGTGAGAGGGGGACCACCACTGAAAGGCTTCTCTGGCAGCCCAGAAAAGCACGAGATGTCCGAGATTAAAGGGGGAATGGCAGGAAACTGGCCGGACCTTCGTGCCGCTCTCAAATTTCCTGGGAACCGGGCTCAGGTTCTTAAGTAGGAAATGGTTCTTGGGAAGAGGCAAAAAAATCTTGAACACCCAGTTCTTATCTAGAAAAATTCTTAAGTATATGCGTTCTTAAGTAGAGGTACCACTGTATATGAAAAAAATCAACAATTTAAGTTGTTCTTATCAGGAAGATATGAAAGTGTCTTCTTATATTTCTAAAATGGTTTGTTTATATAGATGTCTTTAAAAAATAGCTATTCCAAACCCTGATAATCCCATACTGAGAAAAAACATTTCCCCCCCCTAAGGACACAACTCCAAGGCACCTTAACTAATGCTCATAAAATATTTTTTGTGAAGGACAAATGAAAAATTATCACAGTCCAGATTTTCTTAATCTGGTGATAGATTGGATCTTATCTGCCATCATGACCAATCAGTCAATTGACTACACTCAGTATGAATTCTGAAAGTTGAAATTTATAGCATTGGAGAGCATCAAATTTGGGAGGACAAGTTTAATGTGAATGTGTTAAATTCTTACTAACGTCTCACACTAAGTCACAAATAAATAATGCTATGACTAAGGCAATAGGCAAACACAATCTATGTGTTCCTGAACATGGTTAATTTTTTTAGTTTTTGAACAATTACCACAAATTTCTTCTTGTATTGCGGAGAGCAAATACTATATTTTTCAGAGTATAAGAAGCACTGGAGTATAAGACACACCTTAGTTTTGAGGGAGGAAAAGGGGGCGGGATTTGCCTATCAGATATTCATCTGGCTAGCCTCCTTAGTCTGGTCAGCTTCAGCTTCTTATTTTAGCCCATGGTTAAGGTTTAAAAAAACCCTTCAGAAGTGGCAAGGAAAAAAGTCTGCAAAGAAAAAAAACATTCACAGCATTTTGCTTTTTTTTTTTTTGCTGGGAAAAAAATATCTTTGGAGCAAGTAGCAATGAAAAAGGCTGGGAAGATCATTAACGCCTCATTAGGGCTGGGAAAAAGCTTTGAAAAAGCTACATTTGGGATATAAGACGCATCCAAATTTTCAGTCTCCTTTAGGAGGAGGAAGGTGCATCTTATACTCTGAAAAATACAGTAATGGTAGCTGTCCAAATGTAAATTCATAATAAAGGAATTAATCTGGAGATGATGTTGGTGCAAGAAATCACATCCTTAATGCCATTAATGACATGGGGAAGTCGGAGTGTCAAGATGTATTATTTTGTTTAGTTTTTTTTTTCCATTTAGTGATTAGTTAATTACGTATGTCTCACTTTTAGCTACATGGCAATACCATATTGATCAATAGCAAACCCTCAACCAGTTTTAAAATTGAGAAAATTAAACTTTTTAAAATTATAAGTTAAAGGTCTGACTAACTGATTAAAGAATAGGACATAAGATTTTTTGTTTCCACATGGAAACCGCTTCTTAGTGCTTGAGGTGGAAAAGAATGAAACTCTGACTTTGGGATTTGCAGGTTAGTCTGATAGATTTTTATCGAAATGACTTGTTCTGACTATTTTGGAAAAGCAAAATGCTGTGAATGTGATTTGATGTTAATTCCTTATTTTATTGTCACAGAGAGAGTTGGAAGTCAATGCATCTTTTTCTTCCCTCCCCCTATCTTTCCTTACTTCTCTTTCACCTCCACCTTCACTGTTTTTCTACTTACTTATGTATTTTGTATTTTATAATACTATATAAATTAAAATTGAACGGGTCCAAAGACGGGCTACAAGAATGGTGGAAGGTCTTAAGCATAAAACGTATCAGGAAAGACTTAATGAACTCAATCTGTATAGTCTGGAGGACAGAAGGAAAAGGGGGGACATGATCGAAACATTTAAATATATTAAAGGATTAAATAAGGTTCAGGAGGGAAGTGTTTTTAATAGGAAAGTGAACACAAGAACAAGGGGACACAATCTGAAGTTAGTTGGGGGAAAGATCAAAAGTAACATGAGAAAATATTATTTTACTGAAAGAGTAGTAGATCCTTGGAACAAACTTCTAGCAGACGTGGTTGGTAAATCCACAGTAACTGAATTTAAACATGCCTGGGATAAACATATATCCATTGTAAGATAAAACACAGGAAATAGTATAAGGGCAGACTAGATGGACCATGAGGTCTTTTTCTGCCGTCAGTCTTCTACGTTTCTAATATAAATGTTTTAAAAAATAAAAAGAAATAATATCAGTTTTAAAAATGCTGCTGTGAGCATTAACGGTACAACTAAATTTTAATTTAAACTATTTTCTATACAAATCACGAACAAAGCTTTTGAACTAACTATATTTCTATTTTAACTTGAAATTCTTCCAGTCTTCACAAACTGGAGCTTAATGCCATAGAAAAAAAATATTAAATGAAAGAAGTCAGTAAAACTCAAAGCACTATTCAAATTCCCAGCAAAATTAAATGGCTATTTTGGATTGAAACAAACAAAAATAGAAACAAAGGCTATCCTATTTTTGTCTAAATGAAGGAATGATGTGGTTAGTGTTTGTGCTTAAAGTTGTTGCATTGATGACATAATTTTTTGTATCGAGCAAGGCATGAGTATATTCTGAATCAGGGAACATGAGTTTATGGGGGAGTATAACAGTGTCATTGAACTAGGCACATGATGTGTATTTTGTATGCACTATAGACAACAATAGCTTTGGTGGTGCCATCTGCAAGGCCTTGCAAGGCAAAGGTCACAGCGTCTATTCAGATTGGGAAAACATGCCCAGGCGCCTAGGCTGAAGGAATAGTAGAGACCCTAAGTGAAATCTTTTATCTCTGCTGAGCTCATCTTATGGGTTACAGAAAAGACTGGTATGTATGTGAAACATAGAGATAAAGAGACTTTTTGTCATCCTTTGATCATATGGTAGTTTTTATTAACCTACTGCAGAAAGCTTCAGATTGGTCATCACAACATCCCAGCTCGGATAGAAATGAGTGAGCTACTCATGATATTTATTTTTTATTTAATTTATTTATTTTGTCCAATATATATTCAGTTTTATTGGAGTCCAATTTTGCCACATGTTCTTCATTGTAATAAATAAGTACAGTGGTCCCTCGATTTTCGCGGTTTCGAACTTCGCAAAAAGTCTATCCACGGTTTTTCAAAAATATTAATTAAAAAATACTTTGCTGTTTTTTTCTCTATACCATGGTTTTTCCCGCCCGATGACGTCATACGTCATCGCCAAACTTTCGTCTGCCTTTAATAAATATTTTTTTAAATAAACTTTAATAAATAAACATGATGAATAATAATCTAAATGGTTGCTAAGGGAATGAGAAATTGCAGTTTAGGGGTTTAAAGTGTTAAGGGAAGGCTTGTGATACTGTTCATAGCCAAAAATAGTGTATTTACTTCCGCATCTCTACTTCGCGGAAATTCAACTTTCGCGGGCAGTCTCGGAACGCATCCCCCACGAAAATCGAGTGAACCCTGTACATTGAACAAACCAAATTGGAAGCCATCTAGGGCTTTTGGGAAATACTCGTTTAGGATTGTGATTCTCCATTTAAGTTTTATTGGTCCTGACAAGGAGCCACCATCTCTTCATTGGGGCTAAAAGCCTAATATGAGGGGAAATGATTATACTTTAAAATGGTAGAATGGTAAAATGATAAAAGGAGAAACGTGATTGCAGTACTCCAATACTTGAGAGGCTGCCACAGAGAGGAGGAGATCGATTTATTTTCCAGAGCACCTGAAGGCCAGACAAGGAATAGTGGATGGAGATTCAACCTAGAAATAAGGAGAAACGTTCTGACAGTGAGAACAATCAACCAATGGAACAGCTTGCCTTCAAAATTTGTGGGAGCTTCATCACTGGATGTTTTCAAAAAGAGACTGGACTGCCATCTGTCAGAAATGGTGTCCTGATTGGGTGGGTGGTTGGACTAGATGACCCATAAGGTCCCTTAAAACTTTGTTATTTTATTTTGTTTTTCTGTTACATTTTCTTTTGCAAGAAAATGTAACAAAAGGTAAGATTTAAGTTTGAGGTCTGCACTGAAGAGTCCAAATTTAGGCGAAAGGGTTTTTTTTAAGACTGACTATTTTTACAGGCAGGCGAGAGAATAGGACTTCCTAAGCAGTTCTTAGATTAGGGCACAAGTACAAAATAGATACTTGAGGCCATCCATAGAGCCTGCCATGGTTCACACATTGCCCACAACAATGTTCCCAGGGGTTTTTGGGGTGGTGGTGGCATGGATGGAGGAAAGGTTTCTCACATTTATTTGAAACCTGAAAAAAGAGAGAAACATGGACGTATGGATTTATAGATTCAAAGATTTATAGATTCATTTATTCACTCACTCACTGTTTATTTGTTTGTTTAATATTTATTTATTTATTTATTTATTTATTTATTTATTTATTTATTTATTTATTTATTTATTTATTTATTTATTTATTTATTTATTTATTTATTTATTTATTTATTTATTTATTTATTTATTTATTTATTTATTTATTTATTTATTTATTTATGGAGTTGAAAGGGACCTTGCAGGTCATCTAGTCCAACCCCCTGCTTCAGCAGGAGACCCTACACCACCCCAGACAGGGCAGCCCAATCTCTTTTTGAAAGTGTTGAGCGATGGGGCGTTCACAGCCTCCGCTGGCAAGCCGTTCCACTGGTTGATCGCTCTCACAGTCAGAAAGTTCTTCCTAATTTCCAGGTTGAATCTCTCCTTGGTCAGTTTCCATCCGTTGCTCCTAGTCTGGCCCTCTGGTACTCTGGAAAATAGTGTGACTCCCTTCTCTCTTTGGCAGCCCCTCAAGTATCTGCTATCATGCCCCCCACCCCGGACCTCCTCTTCGCTAGACTATTCATACCCAGTTCCTGCAACCTTTCCTCATATGTCTTGGTTTCTAGTCGTATGTATGTATGTATGTATGTATGTATGTATGTATGTATGTATCATATGCCTGAACATATGACTAGAGGCACTTCATGATTGAGGACTCTATTGATAAACAAACACCTAAATTAGAACCTAAACCATATACAGTGGTACCTTTACTTAAGAACTTAATTCATTCCGTGACCAGATTCTAAGTAGAAAAGTTTGTAAGAAGAATCAATTTTTCCCATAGGAATCAATGTAAAAGCAAATAATGTGTGTGATTTAGGAAACCACAGGGAGGGTGAAGGCCCTGTTTCCTCCCAGGAGATTCCTAGAGAGGCCCCACGGAGGCTTCTCCCCGCCTTTTCCAGCCCTGTTTCCTCCCAGGAGATTCCTCGAGAGCCCCCACAGAGGCTTCTTCCCGCCTTTTCTAGTCCTGTTTCCTCCCAGGAGATTCCTCGAGAGGCACCATGGAGGCTTCTCCATGCTTTTTCTGGTTACAGTTTCGGAGGCTCGGGTTTGTAAGTGGAAAAAGGCAAAAAAATCTTGAACACCCGGTTCTTATCTAAAAAAGTTCGTAGGTAGAGGCATTTGTAGGTAGAGGTACCACTGTATATGTATTCATATATGTGCCCATATTGCTTAAAACCTACAAAACCGTATCAGTTGCTCATCAATCTCGAACTCTTGTTTGCGACAGCCATGGTGGAGTCCTGTGCCATAGCTACTTCAAGGGTGAGGAAAAATCTGCCATTTGGCTTCCAGTAGAGGGCTCCAACGCCCCAGCAAAGGGGCTGAAGCTGGCAATCTTTGGTTGGGGAAAAGTGTGGCTATTTTCCAAAGCTGCTAATTAGCAGCTAAGGAAAGTCACCCCATCCCACTCAAAAGCATTAGCTTGATCTCTTTCTGATGGTGGTCTTTTTAAAAAAAAAAAAAGTAGGGGATCTGATGGCTGTCCTTTGTGTGTATCACAGGTCCACAGGCTGGCTGCGTTTCATTCAACTGCTAGTTCTGAATGTTGTTTTTCTTCTCTTCTCATTTTTAAGAAGCATTTAGCCAGATGGCATGCTTTCCTTTTTCTTTCTTTTCTTTTCTTTTTCTTTTTTTTGATGCATTGTGCGTTGGTTGGATATGTGTTTGGAGGAGCTGCCAATTTCATAAAAAGGAAGAAAGAGCAAGAGAAAGCACCATTTGGTGTCTATCCTTGGTTTCTGGCCAGAGAGCTAAGACACTGTTCTAAGAAAGGAAGAATCTTGGAAGTAAAGTAATTCAGTTCTGGAGAAACTTTTGTAAGAATATGCAAACTGTTGGATTTGTGGAGACCTCCCCATATGTGGGATCACAAATAGTGACATGGATGTTATTAAGTGCTGCACATAGTATAATACGCAATAGTTCTTTGCTCTAGTTCTTCCCACAAAGCCCACACATTCTGAATGCCACCATAAAGCAAGAAAAAACCCATTACATTAATATTTGGAACACAGGCTTTCTTCTTTCCATAAGCTAAGCCAATGCAGTTGAGAAGGGGACTTTTTTATTTTTTGCATCTGGGCTGCAAAACTACAGACAACCACTAGATGGTGGCAATGGGTGATAGATTTCTGAACTTCTTTACAGCCTTCCAGTAGTCCCCTAGATCAGTGTTTCCCAACCTTGGCAACTTGAAGATATTTGGACTTCAACTCCCAGAATTCCCCAGCCAGTGAATGCTGGCTGGGGAATTCTGGGAGTTGAAGTTCAGATATCTTCAAGTTGCCAAGGTTGGGAAACACTGCCCTAGATTCATACAGCTCAAATAAGGTGGCCCAAAGACTGCACTTGACATTAGAATAAGCTCTTGCTTTAGTTCAGTGATCACCAACTGGTTTTCCGTGGACCCCTGGTGGTCAACGAGAAAATTTTGGTGGTCCGCATAAAAATTATTTGCATTTTTTATATTGCACTAAATCAGGGGTCCTCAGACTACAGTCCCTGGACCGGATACGTGAAATGAATGTTTGTGTGGTTGCACAGTCCTTTGAGGTCTTTTTCTGTGGGTTTGGGGGGGACAGAAATTCTGACCTGGAGTCTGCTTTGGCCTCCTGGTGTGGGGCTTTGTGAGAAGAAGGCTGGAGGGAAGCGTCGCTGGTGGGACTGCATCATGGCCTGGAACTGGCTGACCATCTTAGGCCACTGAGCTTCCAGACTCCGGTACCTGGCCTTGCATTCCCGCAGGTCTTCCCTCTGCTTGGAAAGCCTATGCTCATAGTCCTTAGGGAGGCACTTCTGTTGAGCCTCATTCTCGGCCAGATCCAATTTGAACTGAGACACTGAGAACTGAGCTGTTTTGCCAACTCTTTCTCATGGTGTCTGCTTAGCTCCAATGACTTCTTCTTGTTGGGGCCCTAAGGAGCCCCGGCAGGGAGACGAGAAATGGCTGGGAAGGAAGAGGCAAGTAGAAGCCGGTGGGCACCCCTCTGCATGAGTGGCATCAAGTGGGCCATGCCCACCTAGTCAAATGAACGCCTACCCCACCGGTCATTAGGCAGGTCATATTAGCGGTCCACGGGATTTAAAATTATAAATTTAGTGGTCCCTGAGGTCTAAAAGGTTTGGGATATCTGGACAAAATCTCATTTATAAATGAGATGAATATATAAAATCCTATTCAGAATTATAATCAAATACTGTTTTGGATCAGCAAACCAGCCCTGTACTTCATTGCTCTAAGTTCTCTGAAAATAAAAGTAAATAATCTTGTTGGCCCTAGCAACCATGAGGCCCACCAAAAGCTTCTTCTGCTCATCCTGTCCCTAGACCACATTGTATTCTCTGCCAAGTCTTGTCCAACAGCTTCTGAGATACAGCATAGTATTTTCCATCCACTCCTTTGAATATTCTGCCTTTGAAACCACGAGGTCTTCACCCGTGTGTTCACTGAGAAAGCAGTGCAGCACGTCCAGCATTTACAGTATTGCAATTTCCAGAAGTTGGCAGACGCATTTTAAGGTCCTGGGCCAAAATGTTAGTTAGGAACTTCAGGCTATGAAACACCCTCTCTGCTTTATCACTCCTCCAGGAGTTCATATATATATATATATATGTACAGTGTTCCCTCGATTTTCACGGGTTCGAACTTCACGAATAGCCTATTTATTTATTTATTATTTGAATTTGTATGCCGCCCCTCTCCGAAGACTCGGGGCGGCTCACAACAAGTGAAAACAAATCATAAATAATCAAATTAATTAAAATATTTAAAGATTTAAAAAACCCCATATACTAACAGACGCACACACAAGCATACCATGTATAAATTAAACGTGCCCAGGGGGAGATGTTTAATTTCCCCATGCCTGACGGCAAAGGTGGGTTTTGAGGAGTTTACGGAAGGCAGGAAGAGTAGGGGCAGTTCTGATCTCCGGGGGGAGTTGGTTCCAGAGAGCCGGTGCCGCCACAGAGAAGGCTCTTCCCCTGGGGCCCGCCAACCGACATTGTTTAGTTGACGGGACCCGGTCACTGGGATTCGTGCGGCAGGAGGCGGTCTCGGAGATATTCTATACCACGGTTTTTCAAAAAATATTAATTAAAAAATACTTCGTGATTTTTTCCCTATACCACGGTTTTTCCCATCCAATGACGTCCTACTTCATCGCCAAACTAATAATTTTTGCAAATAAATAACAAAAAAAATAATTATTGTTAATAAATAATTATGTTTATAAATATCAGGATCACTAGGTGTCTTATTCAATGGTGAGTACCAGTAATAATGGTGAGTAAATGGTTTCTAAGGGAATGGGAAATGGTAATTTAGGGATTTAAAGTGTTAAGGGATGGCTTGTGATACTGTCCATAGCCAAAAATGGTGTATTTACTTCCGCATCTCTACTTCGTGGAAATTCGACTTTTGCGGGCGGTCTTTCGCGGAAATTGAGGGAACACTGTAAATACACGTCTCACCCAGGGGTGGGTTCCGTTTTTCTTCATTGCCGGTTTGCTCAGGGATGTGCTGGCCAGGCATTTCATGCATACGGGCCCACATTCACAGGGCTAAAAACAAACAAACTTCTGCGCATGCACAAAAATCAAGATGACGGCATCTATGGTGCCAAGAGAGCTGGCTCAGGGGCATGGCAGGCCTGGGTTGCTACTTGTTGGATCCTTAGCGGAGTGAAGGATTGCAGACTTGAGTAAGAACGATTCTTTATTAACAAGATATAACGGTTAACAGAATAGAATAAGACAAACATGGCCGTGCCTGGCAGCTATATATATCCCGGGCTGCCAGGCCGAGCCAACCAATCAGGATACAATATTTTCCCGCCCAAAGAATGTGGGGGGGGTACAAAACCTAACTGTCCTCTGGACACAACACCACCAGTTCCAGCAACCCAGGATGCCAAGTTACTACCAGTTCTATAAAACTGGTCCAAACCTAGAAGAACCTACCTCTGGTTCAACCTCAGGATATATATTTTATATATCTCATGTCAGGAAATTCTCTAATTAATATATTTTTAAAAATTTCCTTAGGTGAGATGTCCTGTCCCCTTTCAGACTGGAATATTCAAACCCAAGATTCAAACGCTAAAATTCACTATGTGAATTTCCTGTCACATTGGTTGGGTCCTAGCAGTGAAGGGCTACCAAAATTTTTACTACCACACTGTGGCCATGGCTTATACAGGATGCCCTGCATTTTCTTTCATCTTTCAGTGCAAATTGGGTGCAGCCCACCCCTGGGTCCTAGCTATGTTCACATGATATATCAAATCATAAACTTGGTTCTGCTTCTTAAAAACATAGAAACATAGAAGTCTGACGGCAGAAAAAGACCTCATGGTCCATCTAGTCTGCCCTTATACTATTTTCTGTGTTTTATCTTAGGATGGATATATGTTTATCCCAGGCATGTTTAAATTCAGTTACTGTGGATTTATCTACCACGTCTGCTGGAAGTTTGTTCCAAGGATCTACTACTCTTTCAGTAAAATAATATTTTCTCATGTTGCTTTTGATCTTTCCCCCAACTAACTTCAGATTGTGTCCCCTTGTTCTTGTGTTCACTTTCCTATTAAAAACCCTTCCCTCCTGGACCTTATTTAACCCTTTAATATATTTAAATGTTTCGATCATGTCCCCCTTTTTCCTTCTGTCCTCCAGACTATACAGATTGAGTTCATTAGGTCTTTCCTGATACGTTTTATGCTTAAGACCTTCCACCATTCTTTTAGCCCGTCTTCGGACCCGTTCAATTTTGTCAATATCTTTTTGTAGGTGAGGTCTCCAGAACTGAACACAGTATTCCAAATGTGGTCTTCTCTTTTTAATTTCCTCTTTTACCACTTTATAAGAAGTTGTTATCTACAAAAACCAATAACCTTCAGAAGATTTACCGCATTTGCTCCTTTTATCTTTTTAAAAGCTGTTCAAACAAAGTACATATATATTATTTTTAGATATTGTTCTTTTAATTTAAAAAAAAATCTGGCCGCTTTTATTATGTGACTATTTCTGGGCCCTATTTAAGTAATTTGTTTCTTACTTAAACTTTGCATACTACAGTGGAGAGATTTTAGGTATTTAGATTTATCATTAGAGTTGGAAGGGACCTTGTAGGTCATCTAGTCCAACCCCCCGCTTAAGAGTGAGCTCCTACACCACTTGAGACACATGGCTGTCCAATCTCCCCTTGAAGATCGCAAGTGTTGGGGCTCTCACAATCTCCGCTGCAAGCTGTTCCACTGGTTGATCACTCTCACTGTCAGAAAGTTTCTCCTTACTTCCAAATTAAATCTCTCCTTGGTCAGTTTCCATCCATTGTTCCTTGTTTGGCTTTCTGGTGCCATAGAGAACAGCCTGACCCCCTCCTCTCTGTGGCATCCCCTCAAGCACTCGAACACTGCTATCATGCCACCCTGGTTCTTCTCTTTGCCAGACGGGGCAAGCTCAGTTCCTGCAGTCACTCTTCATATGTTTATTTTCCAGACCCTTTATCATCTTCGGAGAGGGGCGGCATACAAATCTAAATAATAAATAAATAAATAAATAAATAAATAAATAAATAAATAAATAAATAAATAAATAAATAAATAAATAAATAAATAAATAAATAAATAAATAAATAAATAAATAAATAAATAATCCTGATTGCTCTCTTCTGCACTTTCTGTAGAGTTTCAATATCTTTTTTGTAATGTGATGACCAAAACTGGATGCAATACTCTAGGTGGGGGCTGAACAAGGCTTTTCAGAGTGGTATTAGTACCTCTCTGGTCCTTGATTGTATCCCTTTATTTATGCAGCTCAGAACGGTGTTGTCCTTTTTGGCTGCTGCTGCACACTGCTGGCTCATATTTAGTTGGCTGTCTACCAGGACTCCAAGATCTCTTTCGCAGTCGCTGCTATTAAATGTGGTTTCACCCAGTTTGTATGTGTATTTTGGATTCTTTTGATTCAGGATTGTACTTTCCTCCGTGTTGAATTTCATTTTGTTGGTTTGGCTCCAGTCTGTCAAGGTCCCTCTGGATTCTGAGTCTGTCCTCTGGGGTGTTTGCTACTCCAGCCAGCTTGGTATAATCTGCAAATTTGGTTAGTTCACCTGCTATTCCCTCATTAGGGTCATTTATGAAGATATTAAAGAGTACTGGGCCTAGGACGGAACCTTACCACTGCTTACTTCTCTCCATGTGAACTTATCCACAGATCTATACTACAGCTTCACTCTGGAAGTTTCCTTACTTGATTTACCGTAATCATTTTTATATAATAATACAGAAAAATATTAAGCATATGTTGGAGGGAATGCAACCTTCTATTTCCATCAATATATTAACTGATTCAAACAGTACAGTAGTAGCTGAAAGACGAGTAAGAGTGCAAGGGAATAAGAAGAGTTACATATAGAGTCTCTATCTATCTATCTATCTATCTATCTATCTATCTATCTATCTATCTCCATCCATCCATCCATCCATCCATCCATCCATCCATCCATCCATCTATCTATCTATCTATCTATCTATCTATCTATCCATCTACATTTATAAGCCACCCATCTCCTGACAGACTCTGGGCAATGCCCATTTCAAAACTTTAGCCCACTTATATATAAATACAATGTTGTACTGTATGATTAAGATCAATCCATGTGTATTGGAAACATCAGGTTGCCAAGTTTGAAGATCTCTAGATTAGAAGGCCATGTGGCCATTTTCAGGGGACATATACATCCATTAATTCATTTATTTAAACTATTTATATATCCCTCTGTATAAAAATAAAACACAACAAAATTTCTTGGTAACAAAGCAACAAAAAAGTGCACTGTATAAAGTAGAACTTATATGCAATTGCCACAATTCTCTTTCATGCAATAAATCAAGTATCATTTCTTCTTTGTTCACTCTATGAGCTTCTCATAAAACAATTAAAAGGAAAGAAAAATAACCAAAGTGGTTATATAGTTATATTATGCTTCACAGCAGAAAAGGACAGTTTGTTTTCTCCATTAAGAAAGCAAATCTCTTGTTCTTAGTGAAGAACCTAATGCAGTGAGCAGTGGAACAATTGACATCTGAAATAATATTAGATTTTTATGTGTATTCGGACTGGAAAATATTTAAATGGCATTTGAAATATGAATTTCAGGGAGATACGTTGGTCTGTTTGGAAGATTCAGTTCATGATGAACTTTAAGATAATTGCAATAAAGCTTTCCAGAGGCTACTTCGATGTCAGGTTTCTCTTTTACCATAAACAGACGTTTGAAGGATTAATGAAGAAAGTGACTGAGGTTTATATCAGCGTGTCAAGGCATTTGTGTCAGACAACAGCCATCCTTGGCTTTACCCCCTAAGGAGCTGCAGCTATATTTAGATCTGGTTCATTTTGAACAATTTGCCCCCTGGTTAGAAATCTCTTTAGCAATAATGACCCACACTACAGGAAAGGGCTTAAAATATTTCTTCTCCTGCAAGACCATATTACTTCCACTGGTCTGAAGTTTCCGAAGACCAGAAGAGGGGAAACTAGCATCCCAAGCACAATCTTAGTATACTCCATTTGGATACAGCAGCAGCTAAAAAAGCCAACACAATCCTAAGCTGCATCAACAGGGGAATACATTCCAAGACCAGGGAAGTCTTAATACCACTCCACTATGCCCTGGTCCGACCACACCTGGAGTACTGTATTCAGTTCTGGTCACCACACTTCAAAAAAGACATTGAAACTCTGGAGAAGGTGCAAAAAAGAGCAACCAAGATGATTAAGGGATTGGAAACCAAGACTTACGAAGAGAGACTGAGGGAACTGGGCATGGATAGCCTAGAGAAAAGGAGGGCCAGAGCGGATATGATAGCAGTCTACAAGTATACAAGGGGATGTCACAGAGAGGAGGGGATCACTTTATTCTTCAGGGCACCAGAGGGCCGGACGAGGAACAATGGCTGGAAGCTGACCAAGGAGAGATTCAACTTGGAGATAAGGAGGAACTTCCTGACGGTCAGAGCGATCAACCAATGGAACAACCTACCAGTGGACGTTGTGAACTCCAACACTCTGGACATTTTTAAGAGAAGATTGAACTGCCACTTGACTGGTGTACTATAGGGTTCCTGCTTGGGCAGGGGGTTGAACTCGATGGCCTTCATGGTCCCTTTCAACTCTAACAATAAATAAAAGTACACTAAGCACTTTTGATTTTATGAGATATTTTGGGAAAACCAGGAAATCAGCAATACACAGGCAGTCCTCAATTTACAACAGTTCATTTAGTGACCAAAGTTATAATGGCACTGAAAAAGGTGACATATGACCATTTCTCATAGTTATGACCTTTAGAGCATCCTGATGACCATGTGATCAAAATTCAGATCCATATTTATGATCTTGCTGTGTCCCAAGATCATGTGATCTCCTTTTGTGACTGTCTAACAAGCAAACTCAATGGGGAAGCCAGATTCCCTTAACAACCAGGTTACTAACTGATCAACTGTGGTGATTCACTTAACAACAGAAAATTTGGGCACAGCTGTGGTTATAAAGCAAGGACTACCTGTAGCAATAACTATGTACATGAATTAGATTATACATTACAGATCGGCCAAGTCATAGTCACTATAGCCTACAGCAAGCTGTTCTGATAGAAAAACAGTCTTCGGGTTGTATGGCCTTTCTTTTGTTTTCTATAATGTGACTAATAGAATTCTCAGGGTTAGTCCTAACATACCAAAAGAATAACATAATGGGAAATGCAGATCTAGATATAGCAGTTCCTAAAGTTGCCAAAGGATTATTCCTTATTGTCTAACACTCTGCACAGCTTGTTTGTTTCTGCTTTGGATTGTGGCAGAGTAAGTTAGGATTATCTGTAATGAACATATCTGGGGTATAAATCTCTTGGTTATGGAGAAGACTGTTGGCAATAACCTTTTCTCTAGTTCTGTAACTCTACACAAAGAAGCTTATGAAATAAGATTTTCTTTTCATTCAATAATGTTGTGGTTACCTGACAGTTTTATGCATCTTTTGTAGTAATAAACCATTGGCAAATTCCTTACAGTTCCTTGAGCTTCCCACTAACCTACACACTTCAGTGTCCTCTGGAAAGAGTGGTTTGTCCAATTCTTTTGGTTGGGAAATGGCACAATGTGATGGACTACAGTAATGCAGCAAGTTCCTGAGAAGGAGGGGACATATTCCAAAAAGGGAGGCAACACACAATAGCAACACAGTCCAGAGCTAGATCAAAAGAAGAATAAGACATTTAGGATAGGCCCTCCCTAGAATCTTCTAGGGCAGCGTTCTCAACCTGTGGATCGCAACCCCTTTAGGGGGTCAAATGACTTTTTCACAGAGGTCACCTAAAACCATTGGAAAACACATATTTCCGATGGTCTTAGGAAACACGACACAACTTGTCTATCTGTCTCCAGGAGGGTCCACCCACATGCAAAGAGATTACTGCAAAAAAAACCCTATATCATGGGAATTTATGAGCATGTGCAGAAGCCTAATGTTTGGCACTGCATATGCATCATCACCAACTTGTTCTCGGCTTTTTTTTTTTTTTTTTGCAATTAAAAATCCCCCAGCACTGCACAGGCATATGAGCGCAAAGCACATGCGCGCCCATGAGGCGCACCACACAGCACAGGAGGAAGCGAACCGGCACAAAGTATGTTAAAACCCACTCCTGAGTTTCCTAACAACTTGATTACTTTATGGTTGGGGGTCACCACAACCTGAGGAACTGTATTAAAAGGTCGCTGCATTAGGAAGCTTCATAACCACTGTTCTAGGGCAAGGGACTCCAACCTTGGCTACCTTAAAGCTTGTGGACTGGCTGAGGACCTCTGGGAGTTGAAGTCCACAAGTCTTAAAGTTGCCAAGGTTGGAGACCTCTATTCTAGGGTATATTCAATAGGTCAGTTTAGTACAGGTATTCAATGATTTATGTCCACAAATTTCTGTGGCTAAGTGAGAAAATTTGTAAGTTGTTAAGTCAACCACTGCATCTGTTAAATAGTTACAAGTGATCACATGATCCAGAGACAGACAGTGCAAAATGTCTGAGAATATGACTCAGTTGCCAAATATCTGAATTTTGATCACAAGACCATGGGGATGCTGCAAGTATCATGTGTGAAAAAAAGGTCATAATCACTTTTTTCAGTGCTTTTGTAACTTCAAAAGATCATTAAACAGACTGTTGAAAATTGAGGACTACCCATATAGGTTTAATCTGGCAAGATTCTATATAGTGTTAAGTAAATAAAGAACTGAACTTTGGATTGGATTGTTACATCATTCTTGGGCTAGGCATGATATCTGCACTGTATGTTCTGTACTTGCTAAGGTTAATTTTTAATTCCAGCAGATTAAATTGAAAGATTAATTTTAACCCATATAGAGAGCTTCATGGCCAACCAGGATCTGAATCTATTTTTATACAATGACTCTGGTTCTGTTGTGGATGCCACCATCTTTTTTTTGGGAAATTTTGGCACTGCACATGCGCATGAGTGCGTATAGTATGGCCACACGGCACGCAATGTGTGCACAGCCACACAGCACAGGAGTAATCGAACTGGTGGCAAGGTAAGTTACAACCCACCCCTGAAGTACTGGTACATTCTGACTAGTAGAAACACTTTTTTCATATGATATTGCATTCAATTTTTACTGAGCAGTCTTTGGTAACCGACAATTAACAGCACAAAGAAAATACAAGCACCAGGCCAATATTTATATTGTTCTGGTATATTTATCATCTTTTCTCTGCCTTTTTAATATTCCACCTTAACAATGTGGTTGCAGGTGGAGATTTTTTTCCCCCCTTGCCAACATTACAGGTGACTCCCTATGCTTCTTATTTGCTGCCAGGAACATAACCACACCTGTTTGGCAGTGAATAGAGAGCCTGTTACATCCTGAAGGCACAAAAGGGATCAAGTGCACAATGATGTTTTAAGTAAATAAAATTTAAAAGGGAACATCTTAAACAAACGTGACAGGCTTTATGTTTTCTGTACTTGGGAAAAAGTCTTGATGCGATCCCAAATAACTCATTTCTTCCCAACCCCAGTAGTATTTTTCCTCTTGGAACAGATTATTTAATACTTAGTTCTAAATATCATTGGTTTATAATGCTAATATGGCATTAGCATGGTTTAATTAATGGTATCATTTCTTCATTTTTATTCTTTTTATTCTTTCCTAATTTTATTCAGAATTATAAAGAGGTTGAATTTTCACAGCACGATAAGCAAAATTTTAACCATCCTTTATTGAATACATAACTGGATAGGTTTAATACAATACGTTAAGCTTTAGAAATCATGATGACTGTATTTAGTAAGCCAAAAACTAAACAAAGTGCATTGTGGTTTAATGCATTGTACCAATCAGGCCAAATTAAGAGTAAGAAATAGAGAAACAATTTAGGTGTGTACTACATACTTACCCAGGGTTAAATTGAACTGTGGATCATACAGCCCAGGTTTCCAGGTTTCTCATGACAAACGAATCCCAGTGACCGGTTAGGTCCCACAGAGTTGACCTTCTTCGGGTCCCGTCGACTAAACAATGTCGTTTGGCGGGACCCAGGAGAAGAGCCTTCTCTGTGGCAGCCCCGACCCTCTGGAAACAGCTCCCCCCGGAGATCAGAACTGCCCCCACCTTCCTTGCCTTTTGTAAAGTTCTTAAGGCCCATCTCTGCCGTCAGGCATGGGGGAACTGAGACATCTCTCCAGGGCCTATACAGTTTATACATGGTATGTTTGTGTGTATGCTTGCTTTTAATAATGGGGTTTTTAGTGTTTTTAAAATTATTAGATTTGTTCTTACATTGTCTTTGTTATTGTTGTGAGCCGCCCCGAGTCTACGGAGAGGGGCAGCATACAAATCTAATAAATAATAATAATAATAATAATAATAATAATAATAATAATAATAATAATAACACTGAATCATGAAGTAAACCACATTAGCAGGAATTACATCATCCATTTAGTTAATGGATCCTAAGTAGTTTGTAATTTAGCATGTGTAAGAACGTAGTAAAATATTAAATGTGAAACCTGTTAGGAAGATTAACCAGGTTAAGAAAATCCAGCCAACTACAATTTGACTTAATCTTTTGTATGACTCCATTTCAGTGGGGTACAAAAACAGGACATTGAAACCATTCTTAATGTAAACCGTTGAGGGCATTCCAATATTTACAAAGAATGCTAAACATACACTGGAACAAAGGGTTTAATATATGAAGTGTTAAGTATGGCTATACGTAGCACAGATTTGCATAGCCACTGCTCATTGGCTAGTTGAGAGGTGGGAGAAATAAACTGCTGTCAGTGGCCAGTCGGCTACAGAAAAGCCTTTAAAAGCAGCTTCCCTGTAGCCTGCTGGCATTCTATATTACTTTCAGCTACTGATAAATAAAGGTGTTAAGATGCTCCTACGTCTCACCTTTTCATTCCCACACAATCGAACACGAGGTTTCACAATATTAACAAATTCAGAGGATTGTTGTATCTCACTGGAATTCCAGAGAAATCTATAATCTCAAACATAGTTCCCTCTAAGCTGAGCAGTGAGCAATCGCTCACTTAAAAATCATCATCAACTCAGAGTTTTCCAAACCTGCCCAGAAGCCGAGAGGGAAAGAGTGAGAGGAAATGAGAGAGAGAGGAAGAGAGGAAGAGAGAGAAACAGATAGAAAAAAGAGAGGAAGGAAAAGAGAAAGAAAAAGAATGGGAGTAAGGAAGAGAGAAAGAAAATCAAAATCTAGTTTGAAACTAGCTCAACTATTTAAGTGGCATTTTGATATTGATAGAGTTGCCCTATTATGAGCTCACTGTTATAAACACACAGTACAGTATTTTATTTTGAAATTCTCTGAGGCAAAACAGGGTGGGGTTTTTATTTGTTTGTTTGTTTGTTTGTTTATTTATTATTTCGGTGCCGCCCAGTCCCGAAGGGACTGCCGCTCAGACACTATACTTTTCCGCCCACCCCCCAAAAAAATTAGAGGGAACACTGATCTCAAAGGATTCTTGGCAGAGACCATAAATAACTGTCTGTTCCTCACCCCAGGCCAACAAGAAAAACAAGTCTCCAGAGTTTTAGGAAGAAGAAAGATTATCATCTGAACCCACTTCTTGACTACTGAAGTCACACTTATTAACTATTTATTTAGTTATGTACTCATTCATTCATTCATTCATTCATTTGTGTGCTTGTTTGTTTGTTTGTCTGTCTGTCTGTCTGTCTGTCTGTCTGTCTGTCTATCTATCTATCTAATCTTTATCTATCTATCTATCTATCTATCTCTGTCTATCATCTATCTATCTATCTATCTATCTATCTCTGTCTATCATCTATCTATCTCTGTCTATCATCTATCTATCTATCTCTGTCTATCATCTATCTATCTATCTATCTATCTATCTATCTATCTATCTATCTATCTATCTATTTGACTTCTATGCCGCCCAATCCCGAAAGACTCAGGGCGGCTTACAACAACAATGTAAGTACAATAAAAATAAATAAAGAACAGTAAAAGATGTCAAACAGTTAGCTAAAATTAAAACATAACAAACTAAAAAAATAACCCCTAGCCCTTTGTCATGCATTAAGAAGTATTACCTGCTAGCATAAACAATGTGATAGAAACTTAGAATAAATATCTACTGGAAGAAAGGCAGGGGTGGGTTCTAACTTACCTGGCTGCTAATTTGCTTCCTCCCACATCATGTGGCCATGGCTTTGTTCCCGTGCACATGCGCAGTGCAAAAAAATCTGAAAATCCCCCTGCCCGGAAAAGCAGAAAACAAGATGGTTATGCATGTGCAGTGCTGGAAACTCTGCTTCTGCATATGCGCAGAAGAAAAAAAAACTTGGAAAAAATTGAGAGAAAAAAATTGGGAAAAAATTCTGATTTTTTAAAAAGATGGCAGCACCCATGGACCAGCACCAACCAAACTGGTTATGTGACATCCTTGTGATGTCACCAGCAGTTTCCTACCGGTTCTAGTGAACCGTTCTGAACCGGTTTGAACCCATCTCTGAAGAAAGGAATCCTTCTGGCTAACCTAAAATCCATTAGAGTTTAAAGAAGAAGGATCTAACCCTATCTAATGTGTAAAAGGGGTAATACAGATAAGTTCAACATCAACATTTCCTAACATGCCTTTACTTTTGCTTCTGTGAACAGAGTGTTCTTTAATGTTTGATGTCTGGACTTGTAACACATACACAAGCCTAAAAGGAGAACGGCCATCTAAAGTTTTTGCCATCCAGGGTGATGTTTGGGACTGCTGTGGGAATTCAGTAGTATACGGCATGCCCTGACACCAAACCCATGTCTATTTTCTTGAAGGGTACAGCTTTAAACACAAGATAACCAAAATGTGGAAAAATATTTCTCCTTGTTTTTCTGGCAACTAGCCTGAAACAAGAATAAAATAAAATGTCTTCTAGGTCAGTTTTGTTTCCCTTTCTGGACACTTGGCAATCTAAGTTGGAAGAATACCAAGATCCAGCTAGAGGAATTAAACCCACATTTGCTAATTCCCTTGAAATCTAGCTTTATTCTGGGCATATATGGAAGACACTTTTCTCCTTTTCCTAATCCAGTATAGCTAGAACAGGATTCAACTAGAGATATAAACACCGCCATGTTTTTTGTGTTTCATTGTATACCTCTTTGTATGACTCCCTGTTACTTGGCTAGTCCTGAAACTGCCGATGCACATTTAATGTATTTCTATAGCTTGGTTATATTTTTCACACTACAATGTCTAGTCAGAAAACCAAAGATGAAAGTAAAAAGGACAATTCTATCTGTCTGTCCATCACCCTAGGGGGGGAGTCATTGACCCCCTCAGAGAGGGTCCGCAAATTGGGCATCCTCCTCGATCCACAGCTCACATTAGAGAAACATCTTTCAGCTGTGGCGAGGGGGGTGTTTGTCCAGGTTTGCCTGGTGCACCAGTTGCGGCCCTATTTAGATCGGGAGTCACTGCTCACAGTCACTCATGCCCTCATCACCTCGAGGCTCAACTACTGCAATGCTCTCTACATGGGGCTACCTTTGAAAAGTGTTTGGAAACTTCAGATCGTGCAGAATGCAGCTGCGGGAGCAGTCATGGGCTTCCCAAAATATGCCCATGTTACACCAACACTCCGCAGTCTGCATTGGTTACCGATCAGTTTCCGGTCACAATTCAAAGTGTTGGTTATGACCTATAAAGCCCTTCATGGCACTGGACCATATTATCTCAGGGACCGCCTTCTGCTGCACGAATCCCAGCGACCAGTTAGGTCCCACAGAGTGGGCCTTCTCCGGGTCCCGCCAACTAAACAATGTCGTTTGGCGGGACCCAGGGGAAGAGCCTTCTCTGTGGCGGCCCCGGCCCTTTGGAACCAACTCCCCCCAGAGATTAGAATTGCCCCCACCTTTCTCGCCTTTCATAAGCTTCTTAAAACCCACCTCTGCCGTCAGGCATGGGGGAACTGAGATATTCTTTCCCCCTAGGCCTTTACAATTTACGCATGGTATGTCTGTATGTATATTTGGTTTTTATAATAAGTTTTTTTTTAGTTATTTTAGTATTGAATTGGATTGTTACATGTTGTTTTTATCATTGTTGTTAGCCGCCCCAAGTCTACGGAGAGGGGCGGCATACAAATCCAATAAATAAATAAATAAATAAAAAATAAAAAGGGTGGCTTTAAAAAAAAACAACTTTAAAAATATTGTTTTATTAATAATTCTGCCCTACGTCATGATTATTTGGGAGCACATTACTGAGATTTCTCTAGTGTTGTGTCTCCATTATTTTTCAAATTTCTGGTAGATCCAGATCACCTGATCTTCCCAATGCTGCACAACACAGTTTTTATGCATGTGTGTCTGTTTACAGTAACATTATTAGAGTAGAACAGCTATTCGATTACCATTACTGAACATCTACACACACCAGAGTGCTTTTTTTTGCACCAGTTGCCGATACCGAGAATGGAACTGCTGTGTCAAAATTTTCACATTCAAAATCCCCCTTTTTTCTGTTCATGGCCTGCGACTATATAGAACAGAACTGTACCTTTAAACTAGTTGAACAGAAATACAAGAAAACATGAGAAAATTGTAAACCAATGTACTTGGTCACTCTGATCAATTTAGATATATTTCCTATATATTTCCGAGTTCTGGAGAAGGCAGCATACAAATCAACCAACCAACCAACCAAACAAACAAACAAACAAACAAACAAACATAATAATAATAATAATAATAATAATAATAATAATAATAGGAATATATTTCTATTGCAGATAAAAAGCCAGAATTATTTCTGTTAGGGATCTTTAACAAACTATATAAAAAGGAAGATAAATACTTAATTATACATATTTTAACAGTGGCCAAGATAACATATGCCCAATTATGGAAAAGCGAGGACATACCAAAAGAAGAAATGATCATTAAAAAAATTATGGAATGTGCCGAGATGGATATGTTAACCAAAAAATTAGAAGGGAAAGAAGAAAAGGATTATTTAGAGAGTTTGGGATAAATTCTACAATTGGTTAAAACAAAGAAATATATAATTAAGTGAACTAGAATGTAAGATTTAAAAGATTAATAATTGATATGTTTACTTTTTTAAAAATTGGAAATTAGATTTTTTTTTTGAAGTCTACTTGGTTTTCCTTTTCTAAATTTCTTTTTTTTCGTATGAAATGTACAGTATTTACAGTTAATCTAGACAAAAATGTTCGCAATTGATGTAAAACGTATGCAACTCCTTATGTGCTTCTGACGAAAATTGAGATGTAAATCATCCCAGATATGTGTGTTTTTCTTTTATGTTTGTGTGTTTTTATATGTCCGTCTTGTTTTAAATAATTTTTTTTAAAAGGCATATTGCAATGTTGTTTTTTTAAAGAAAAGAGAGAAAAGTAAATCCAGCTGCCTGTAAAATGTAGTCAGTTTTTTAAAAATTTCCAGAGATTTGCTTTGGTATTTGATTTGGACTTCTTTTCATTTCTTTTTCTTTTTTTGAAGGAAGTGAGTCAATTTCTTTCATAGTCTGCTCTACTTTATTTGACATTGCAACTAAGCTGGTGTTTTCTTTTGAATCACTGCAGTTCTATACACCCTCATCTTCACACTGGCCACAATGATATACAAATGACAGCATGCTGTTGGTGACATCATGACATAGTTCTGTCCTTACTTGAATCCCAACGTCTGAGGCAAGTTCTAAGTTGGCATCCTTGTATCATGACACATGTTTTACTGCTTGCCAACTTTCCTTACTGCAAATGCCTAAGTATTTCATCTTATTTCCTAAGCTCAAACCCGTCATCACTCCATTCCTGACCCCAAGATTAAACTTCGATAGGAAAAGTCTCTGTTGAGGGTTTCTTCAGATGTAAAATGGTTTAATTCATAATTCCTCTGAAATATTTGTTTTATACTCCTAGCAGTTAAAATGTAATATTATGTATTCAAATCCTATTTCAGCCTGTTATCCAAATGAAGTGGGAAAAAATCTCCAGTAGTTGGATTGCCTCATTAATGATCTCTCTTCTTTTCTGTTATTCCTGGAAGGCTATTCTTTGTACTAGTGATGGCGAACCTTTTTTCGTGGGTGCCGAGAGAGCATGGGTGTGCGCTATCACACATGCGTGAGTGTCCACAGTCATAATTCAAGGCCTGGAGAGGAGTGAAAGCAGCTTCCCCTGCCCCCCAGAGGCCTCTGGAGGCCGGAAATAGCCTGTTTCCCAACTTCTGGTGGGTCCAGTAGGATCATTTTTTGCCTTCCCTTTACTGGACCCGGGGTAGGGGTTTAAAAATGCCCTCCCCCATCCCCCCCAAGTCTCTTTGGAAGCCAAAAACTCCCTCCCGGAGCCTCTGTGCAAGCCAAAAAATCAGCTGGCCAGCACATACATGCATGTTGGAGCTGAGCTAGGGCAACAGCGACCAGTTAGGTCCCACAGAGTGGGTCTTCTCCAGGTCCAGTCAACCAAACAATGTCGCTTGGCGGGACCCAGGGGAAGAGCCTTCTCTGTGGCGGCCCCGGCCCTCTGGAACCAACTCCCCCCAGAGATTAGAATTGCCCCGACCCTCCTTGCCTTTCGTAAGCTGCTTAAAACCCACCTCTGCTGCCAGGCATGGGGGAACTGAGATACACTTTCCCCCTAGGCCTTTACAATTTTATGCATGGTATGTCTGTATGTATTATTGGTTTTTATATAATGGGTTTTAAACTGTTTTTAGTATTGGATTATTGTCATATACTGTTTTATTACTGTTGTTAGCCGCCCTGAGTCTGCGGAGAGGGGTGGCATACAAATCCAATAAATAAATAAATAAACAGCTTGCATGCCAGCAGATATGGCTCCCCATGCCTCCAGTGGCACCTGTGCCAGAGGTTCGCCATCACTGCTTTATACAATAGAACTAGATTTGAAAAGGACTGTTCTGAATGGTGACACAAGAGATGTGACAAATAGAAGCAAAGCACATGTAAAATCAAATCAGAGAGGCCTCCAAGAAACCTCTCAAACTGTCTTTGTGTGAGAATGTCATGTTACTCCAGAACTCAGTTTTACTGTCACTATTTGTTTTCATGCCATATAACATCATCTTAACTAGATCTTATTATGCATTTGTTCTGGGCCTCATTAACATGCATTTAGCATGTCAAGTTGACATATTTGTTGCACTTATAATTGCAGAACATTCAAGGACCTGGAACATTATTATTAATTCTTATATTACATTTTTGTGTGGGGGAAAATAATTAATATATCCCACTCTATTTACTGTGGAACAACCTCCTGCTGTAGCATTTATTACTTGATGAATAAGCAGAATGAAATACTGTATACCCATTTATTGATCCAGACTTTACTTCTTGTAGTTATGTAGTTACCTCTTGTAGTTGTTATAATTATATAACATAACAACATAATATAACATAACAAAATGTAATGTAACATAACAATATGACAATAGCATAATTTATTAACACAAAAGTCCAGTTAATAAAACACAACACCACATAACACAACACAACATAATATAACAACAAAACACAACAATTTAGTTATAGACTTTTATTTGATCAGTCAGATAGTAACCTGCACATTTGTTATGTGTTTGTTACAAGGTTTTGTTTTCCTGAAAAGGTGATTGGTGGCTAACATAGTTTATCTAACATAGTTTATTATGTGCATGTGAGCACATAATAAACTATAGTTGAGCTTAAGATGGGAATTCACAGCAGTAATGTTCCAGTAGATTTCTCTCTGAAATTTCTACAGGAAATCTTAATGACCCAGAATTTCTTTTCCAAAGCTAACATATATATTTGTACTGTACATTGTAGTATAGGTCCTGTTGCCCACAAGATGGATAAACCAATTTCTACAGATTAATCAGCAAGGAATGAAGATGGAGATAGAATAAAGCACCTATTCTATTCTTGGACCCTCCTAGCTCCTACTGAAACATCTTATGTAAACATTGCCATCACAATCAAATGCCAATTGTCTGCTTTTACATGATATTCCATAATGGAATATACACTGACAGCTCTAGTGAAAGGCTGAATTTGCACAATTGCGTTAAATTCAACTTATAAACCTCATTTAACATGCACAGCAATATCCTCACTAACATTTGTTGGTATCATCTACCTACAGGTAGTCCTTGCCTTATCACCATTATTAGGACTGAAATCATAAGTCATTGTGGTCATAACTTGAGGTACCCATGTGACCTGATTTTTCAATCATTTTCAATGATACAATGGTTATCAACAAATCAGTCATAAATTTGAATTATGTGTTCATTAAGTGATCTATTCTCCCAATTGGGCTGCTGTCCTATGACTATGGGATACTGCAACTGTTGATAAATGTGAGCTAGTTGCCAAGTGCCTCTGAAATGAAGTCATGTGGCCTTAGGCTATCAGTACAATGTTTTATAATGGCCATAAATCATCATTTCTGAGAATCAGGATAATTTTAAACACTCATTAATTGACCCATTGTAAGTCAAGGACTGCCTGTATTGCTTTAGTAATGAATTTCTTTGGGGCACAGTCTTCATATCACCCCAACAATGATTTGATAAACTTCTAGTGTTGGTAACCTATGTGGTCTTGGAATGGAATATGATGATCCAAGATGATCCATGATTTACATTTGAACAAAGGCTGAAATCTCAGGTAAAGTCCAACTATGTTCAACAGAATTCTCATTGTTCCTATCTGTCCTCTCCTTCCACTTATGACCGTATGACTATAATTTGTTGCTTGTTGTGACTGGAAACTGATCGGCAGCCAATGCAGACTGTGGAGTGTTGGTGTAACATGGGCATACCTAGGTAAGCCCATGATTGCTCTCGCAGCTGCATTTTGCACGATCTGAAGTTTCCAAACACTCTTCAAAGGTAGCCCATGTAGAGAGCGTTACAGTAGTTGAACCTCGAGGTGATGAGGGCATGAGTGACTGTGAGCAGTGACTCCTGGTCCAAATAGGGAGTCAATTCTATTCTATTCTATTCTATTCCATTCCTTATTTCTATTCCATTCCATTCCTTAATTCTATTCTATTCCATCCCTTATGTCTATTCCATTCCATTCCTTATTTCTATTCAATTTCATTCCATTCTTTATTTCTATTCTATTCTATCCTATTTTATTCTATTCTATTCCATTCCCTATTTCTATTCTATTCCTTATTCCTATCATATCCTATTCGGGTTAAATGTGAAACATGGCCTGATGACAGTGTTGGAAAAAAATTGTCCTCCAACACCAGGGCAAGTAACATATTTTCTAGCTGGAGTATTATTCTTTAGTATTATTATTTCAGCAGCCTCATATTAGTAACCAGCAAAACGAAGCACAAGAAGACAAATATGAACCCCGGCGGCTAACGAGTTAATTCCCGCTGCCGAAAGAACGGAGAGACCAAGCAGTTGTGAGAACAACCGGGGTGGGTGGGGGGGAGGAGCCTGTAGATCCCGGAAGAAAGAAAAACGAGCTGTACAATAAATGCCTAGTTTTTCAGTTTGCAAGGGGCGGTCTTTAGCGAGGCGGAAGTAAAAAAAACAACAACCACACGCGCACACACCGCACGCTCCGGAAGTATTTTTCAATCGTTTATGGCTCGATGGTTTCTTGGAGTTGAGTGAGTGCTTTGCCGGCATCGTCGTCATGTTTCTGACGGTGGTCAATTGTGAGTTGGACTGGGACTGTTCTTCTTTGGGGAAGTTTCCGTGTGGTGCGAGCGCAGCAGTAATAAGTTTCCTTGGTAACGAGGGCCTTGCCCGGTTGCCCGGCTCAGAAACCCGAGGTTACTCCTTGGATTAAGCCTTTTAAGAGGCTTCTCCTTAAGGCTAACAGAGAAACGCTGCAGGGCAAAGGTCCCGTTTATAATACCTATCTGTCTGCCTGATTTCTGAAGGGTCAGCCGCCTAGTGCAGAGGTCTTCAAATTTAGCCACTAAGACTTGTGGACTTCAACTCCCAGCATTCTCCAGCCAGCTAAGTCACTAATCACCTATGGTCCACACATCTTAAAGTGGCCAAGTTTCAGGAGCCCTGGCTTAATGATTCTCGGCCCTACATTATGGTTACACCAACCTTCTCCATCATTTGGGAATCGAGTAGAGATTTTATTTTATTTATTTATTTATTTGATTTTTTATGCCGTCCTTCTCCTTGGACTCACAGCGGCTTACAATATGTTAGCAATAGCACTTTTTAACAGAGCCAACATATTGCCCCCACAATCCGGGTCCTCATTTTACCCACCTCAGAAGGATGGATGGCTGAGTCAACCTTGAGCCGGTATGAACCGCTGACCTGCAGATCTAGCACTCAGCTTTAGTGGCCTGCAGTACTGCACTACCCACTGCGCCAACTCGGCTCATATGGAATGGAATTCTTTATTGGCCAAGTGCGATTGCACACACAAGGAATTTGTCTTTGGTGCATGTGCTCTCAATGTACATAAGATTTGTCAATAATCATGAGGTAGGACACTTAAGGATTGTCATAGGGGTCAAATAAGCAATTAAGAAACAATCAACTAATAAAAATCTTAAGGATACAAGCAACAAGTTACAGTCCTACAGTCATAAGTTGGAGGAGATGGGTGATAGGAATGATGAGAAAAAAACTAGTAGTAATAGTAGTGCAGACTTAGTAAATAGTTTGACAGTGTTGTGGGAACTATTTGTTTAGCAGAGTGATGCCGTTCAAGAAAAAACTGTTCTTGTGTCAAATTGTCTGGGCGTGCAGTGCTCTGTAGCGACATTTACAACTGTTCCTTTAATGACTGCTCAAAGTTACAATCAAACTGAAAAAAAAGTGTGAACTAGCACTGTATTTTTCACAGTTAAACAACTGTGAAAAAACATACTCCTGCGATCAAAATTCAGATGCTTTGAGCCTTGGTGGCGCAATGGTTAGAGTGCAGCACTGCAGGCTACTTCAGCTAACTGCTAGCTGTAGTTCAGCAGTTGAGATCTCACCACCAGCTCAAGGTTGATTCAGCCTTCCATCCTTCCAAGGTGGGTAAAATGAGAACCCAGATCGTTGGGGGCGATATGCTGACCCTGTAAAGCCCTTAGAGAGAGCTGCAAATCTCTGGGGGGAGCTGATTCCAGAGGGCCGAGGCCACCACAGAGAAAGCTCTTCCCCTAGGCCCTGTCAGACGACATTATATAGCCGACAGGACCCGGAGAAGGCCAACTCTGTGGGACCTAATCGGTCACTGGGATTCATGTGGCAGAAGGCGGTATAGTAAGTAATCTGGTCCGATGCCATGTAGGGCTTTATAGGTCATCCCCAACACTTTGAATTGTGTCCGGAAACCAATTGGCAACCCATGCAGTATAAGTCTAAATGCTATTGCTATTGTGTGGCAACTGGTTCCTTTTAACCACCTTTGCTGTGTCCCAACGTCATGCGATTTTTGTGACCAACTGAGGAGCAAAGTCAATGGGGAAGCCAGGATTAGCTTAATAACCAGGTTGCTAACATGTCAGCTGCAGTGATTCACTTAACAACAATTGGGCCAAGAAAGGGGTAAAATGGGGCACAATTCACTTCACTTCAATTTAATAATTTAATTTAATTTAATTTTAACCTTCCCAACTCTGGGCAGTGTACAGTAATAAAGATAATCTAATATAAAGGGAATATAAACAGTAATAAACATCATAATAAAACAATAGCAATATAAACAGTTAAAACCCCCAAATACAGCAATCATTCAACAAATATTGCCACTTCTTGGGCCGGGCTAGTTGGTCTTGCTCAACACCCATTCCCTCCCCACCACTCAGGCGCATCCCCTGCACTGCCCCTGCACATGCACACAATCCCTCCATCCCCGTGCAGTGCAGGTTTCACAGAAACCTGGGAATTGAAAAAAATGTACAAATGGACAAACTGGAAGTTCAGAAAAAACAGATTCCCGGTTTGCCCGTTATGTTATTTTTTGTACTATGGAGGGTTCAGGGAAGCTTCCCGAGGCCCCAGAGTGCAAAAAACAGCCCAACGGACAAACCAGAAGTTTGGAAAACCACTTCCAGTTTGCCCGTTGTGCTGTTTTTTGCACTCTGGAGGGTTCAGGGAAGCTTACTGAAGCTCTGGAGTGCAAACAACAGCACAACCGGCTAACCAGAAGTGCATTTTCTGAACTTCCAATTTGTCCATTGGGTGATTTTTTTGCACTCTGGGCTTCAGGGAAGCTTCCTTGAAACATCCATAGAGCAAAACGGCCTTTCCCAAGGCTGAAAATCTTGCTGGAACTGACATAGGGCAACATCCCGCATGCCCTTCAATATGGTTCTGTGTGCCACCATTATTGGCTATATACTATACATAGTTGTTAACCATCAAGAGCCATTGGGAATAGATGGCATACCAGCTAAATAAATAAACTCTAACTAGTCTGGAACTCCTTAAATTCACATTAGAAAAGAATGTTAATAATATGGTGAGTCATGAGTTTTCTTTGAATATTATTTAAATGGTTTTAAATGCTGCTCCTATTATTTCCATGGTTGGATTTGCAATGTGTTGTGTGTGGGACTGCCTTTGGAAACAGCCTGAAAACTTTTAGTTAATTCAAAATAGACTGCTTACTAGGCTAGATTGATCTTTGAGATAGTTGGCACAAACATGTCGGTTCTTCACCATCTAGACTGTCTGCCAGTTCATTTTCAGACCCAATTTAAAATATTGGTTTTGATCCTTAAAGTTGTAAACAGCTCAGTACTAGCTTACTTGAATGTGAGCATCTTCTTCTATATATATATATATATGTTCTTACTTGGACTTTAAGATCATTTAGTTAGACCCTCCTCTCACCAGGTTTTGTCACCAAAGGACATGATGTAAATCTCTACATGGAAGAGCCTTTTCTGTGGTGGTACCCCTTTCATGAAATCCCCTTTCTGGGGAGGATTAACTGACACCCATGTTGGTTGCATTTTAGTGCCAGGTGGAGATATCTCTGTTCTCCCAGGCTTTCTAACTGATTAATTAGATTTCAATTAGTTTTTAACTGATTGCTGTGTTGCTGCCTAACTAAGTGTTTTTTAGATGTTATTTTTTATTTTGTTTTATTGTAAATTGCTGATAGATTATTAGTTGGTTTAGCAAAATAAAATACGGTAAATCATATGGCCGGTATAATTTGGTGTATTGGTAAATAAATTAAACATTTAAATGTTTTTTTTTCTTTTTTGTTCTTCAACGCCAGTGGCCAAGAAAGCCAAATCAAAGTAAGTAAACATTTGAATTGCATTTACTACTCTAAAACTGTACAGTTCAGAGAACTGTTGCTATTAATGGCACTTAGGTTCTTTCTGTAATGGATTGCCTTTTGTATGAAAAATTTGTTAAGAAATCATAGTCTGAGTTTATCTGAAAAGCGCTGTTCATTTAAGTAAATATTAAGTGAACACAGCTTTTACTTTCATCTCTCAGG
This sequence comes from Erythrolamprus reginae, assembly GCF_031021105.1. Lineage (NCBI taxonomy): Eukaryota > Metazoa > Chordata > Lepidosauria > Squamata > Dipsadidae > Erythrolamprus > Erythrolamprus reginae. Next base: position 354,058,772 of record NC_091950.1, read on the forward strand.
CTGATGTACTGCCAGAAGTTGCAGAATTTAAAAGATGAAACCAGCATGTTTAGTTATGTCTGTTATACATTTAATTTTTCTATGTTTTTTAAGAACTAATTCAGTATCATATAGAATATGGCCAATTCAGTTCTGTTTAGAAAACTGCTTTCTTGGTTTCAATAGGGGTGATTATAATAATTTATTTATATGCCACACAACTCTTTGTAGCACACAATGATGGATAACAGAACTGCATGCACCTCTCATGGTGAGATGGAGAAGTGGTGGGACATGCAGGGTTACAAGAGGAAAACTGAGATAGCTAATAAAGCCTTTATTTTTAGGCTTCTTATTGCAAGTCTTATTAAAAAGACCCTTAATCTAAAATTATTACGGAAAATTGAAAAAAAATTAAATATGTTAATAGACAGTCATGCATGCACCACAAAAATGAATTACAGAAAATAATCTTAGCTATCCAAATAAAAAGCTGTTCTTGATGTTATTATTCTAGATATATTCTTGTGAGAATGGTCAGTGAAGCAGGAACGGGCTGTTCTTTTAATATAAAAAGACTCCGGATTGAAGACAAGCTGGTGTTGCTACGCTATGATCGCTTTGGTAAGAAATTTAGAGTGTTTTGTAGATTTATAAATGGGAAGAATATGGTTGTATATTTGTATATTTGAATACAACCAAAATATATGTTGAAACCTCTGATGTAACATACCAATACTTAAAGTATTCAAATGGTTTGAGTAGGAATATTCGAGGTACTGAAATCTTAAAAATCTCTCAAACATTATGAAAAACACCAGACTTTGGTACATATTTCAGTAATGGATAAAACTGAGGCCTGTTACTGTAACACATGTTATTAAATAGAAGCACTGGTCAAGATTGATTAAAAAGGTAAAGGCTGAAATAAGTAATACGGTGATGTGCTGGCAGTAATCTTCCAAGGTACAAATAATAATAATAATACAGTAATAATAATAATAATAATAATAATAATAATAATAATAATAATAATAATAATAATAAAATTTGTATGCCACCCCTCTCCGAAGACTTGGGGCGATTCACAATTTTGCAAAGATACTAAGACACAGAAAGGCTTAAGGAGGGTTTCCTGAATTGGAAAGAAAATTAGTTCTGCCATAAATACTTGGAACTGAATGCCAGTCTTAGAGCTTGTGGTTCTTTTGGTTGTACAATGTAATTACAGCAATATGATGGCCTGCATTACCTTTGTAGCTATATGTATTCTATAATGTGAGAAGGTTCTCCCAATAATGTCTGATGTACTCAACATTTCTTAATAGAGCTGGTTCCCTAAGTAGCATCCCCTCCGTAAGATGTGTGATGTTCAGCAAATCTGGTACAAATACCTACAGAAAGTGTCTTTGGAGCTTATATTGGTATGCTGTTTTAGTCCTTCCGGTTAGAATAGAAAACCAACGTTATAAATGCTAATACAATTTTATTATAAGAATCTTGCAAGTCTGGATGTGCTTCTCCTCCCTCTTTATCTACAAGAGAACCAGGAAGGGTCAAGCCTGAGATGCTTTCTCAAATTTATAATTGAGTCTTGGACTCAAAACTCCTTTAGCCTGCCCAATATCTTGGTTGCAGCTCTTCCTCCTATTCTTCAAGGTTACTCTAGACTAGAGCCCATTATACAGCTATTTGAATTCCTGCTTGACAAGGTCCTTTTCTCTACAAATATTTGTAATGTGTGCCTATATTCCTGAGGGATGTTTAGGACCCATTTTTAATTTAAGTATCGTATTTTCTCGGCAGAGCTTTATAAACATTGTGATTGTACTTCAGTAAAGCGGCAATCCAATTTAGATCTGTTTAAAATGAGCAACAGATGATACTGATCAGTTCCTAAATAAATTGTTCAAGAGTCCTTCCTAAAACTCTTGATGTAGTTGATCAAATGATCCAAACAAGAAACAGTATTGATGTAAACGAGAAGAAACTGGGTATGCTTTGCTTTAGATTAATTATTTTAGAGGTTATGTCACTGACATAAATTAGATTGGAACTGTAAGAAAAATAGGAAGAAAAAATATTCAGGGAAAATGTACAATTACTGATCTCAATATTTTTAAATTTTGGTGTTAGACCATTGAAACCTATAGATAATTACATACATATTGATATTCTATTTCTTACAATTTAGGTTTCAAACCATAACTCTAAATAAAAATAAGTAAAATTTTCTTTACTTCTTTTACAGTATTTGTAAAGCACTCTAAATGATATAGATTCTAGGTGGCCTTCAACACATTTGCTGTACATCACATTCATATCCATCCTCATAAACGGCATGCAATTGAGCCAGTCATTGATTTAATTGTATTTATGTAAATATACAAGTTGGGTTTTTTAACTTGTCTTTTCATAGTCAAACAGAAAGTCCTCTTCAAAGAGCACAAAAAGATCTGTTCTGTGTAACTGATGCTTGGCTAAGAAGATTTCTGAAGATGTATAAAATGAAATATGAAGTTGGCAATGCTGAAAAGAGAAAACGAACTGAGGTGGTCAATGTCAATTGTAAATAAAAACATCACCAAAAGATATTTAGAAGATGGATCTTCATCAATAACTTTGTTTTTACACTTGTGAATTAAAACTCTGAATCAACTGCATACTGTATGTGTTTCATTTCAACACAGGAGGTGAAACCATGTACAAGAGGCTTCCTCAGTTTTTTGCACTCAAACTCTATAGATTGCAGCAAATGGTAGAAATGATAGTTCAGATATACCTGGGAGAAACAGGTTTATGGAAGCTTATTCTCTCCTAAGATTCATTCCACATAGATACAAAACTGAACTTGATTGACTCTCAGGCATATGGGCAGGCAGCGGGATTTATATTACTTTTTAATGAATTTTATTTAGCAGCTACAGTGGGCAAGTGTTTTGGGTTTTATTTAATTTATAGGACTTTATTAGAATTCTGTACTGCTGAAAGATACTTTGTTGTACCCACTCCCCAAAAGACCACATTCCATAAACATCCGTACCACAAACTGAAACAAACAGTTTTTAAAAATTCATACCATGATTTCATCTCAAATCGAGCTTTAGGAAAAGTCTGTCAAATCCCACATTCCATGCATAAGCAGGGGGTTGGACTAGAAGACCTCCAAGGTCCCTTCCAACTCTTGTTATTTTGCATTTCAAGATGCTGGTTATTGCTTTTAAAGTATCGCAATGCTTAGTAGAACTCAGATAATCTGACAATATTTGGAATCTATTCTCCAATTAGAATCTATCCACCCAAATGAAGGAACTGCTTTCCCGTGGAATGTATCTGACCAAAATTAACATCTACACCTTCCTCTTAATATTTAGGAACCTTGTAAAATTTTACTTTTCCAAAGAGTACTTGGAATTGAGTATGTGGTGATTTTCCTTGTGATTGTGGGAGCTTGGAGTAAGATTAGTCCTATTCTGATTGCTGCCTCCATCATACAATTGAGAGTTGTAAAGTGTTCATGTTTATAGTATATTATTGCATATATGCTATGAAATGCTTGGAGTGAGTGAAGCAGTATAGAAGCATTCTAAACAAACATAAAATGAATGTCTTCTTGTATTCAGGAAGTTGTTCCACTAATATAGGGACAGAAAAATTTCAGATTCCAGTTTTTAAAAGTTACAACTTATACAACTATGTCTGGAAGTTGAGTCATGGCAACTGGATTACCACAAAAGTGAGCCTTGTCTTTTTGTGTATGCTATGCCTCAATATATTAAACAGTTCTTTCTGCTTTGATCATCCCGTTTCATTCGGTGTAAAGATTTTCAAAATTGCATGAAAAAATTTATTCTCAGAGTAGATCACAATTCGAAAATGAACAGTAATAAAAGGGTCTTTGCTTAATTAAGACATGAAAATAATTTCACTGTAAAGCTGAAATGTGGTATCCTAAACTGGAATTGCAGTGTATGGTTCCATGTGCACCTCATTCAGGACAAGACTAAGCAATATGCAATTTATACCATCTTCATTCTGGCATTTGTTTAAAAAGTTTGAGCAGAGAAAAATCAAATGAGTTACACAGCTTAAAATAGGTTTTGTGGCAGATCCTTTCTGTAAGGGTAGGAAGTCTGTGTCCCGGTTGTTTGAGTGCTAATGGATGCAATGAAGTTACTTCTCTTCAGCATTTCATGTAGAGGTAGACTGGGGTAGCGAGCCAGGTAGAACGCCAGTGCTCCAACAAAACTATCACCAGCTCCCTGGAAGAAAGGGAAAAATGAAATACTACAAATGGTAAATAGAAAATCCTGTAAACTACATACCGGTACTTTAAAAATTACCACCCTGAGTTTTCATGAAAATTTATTTGTTGTATTCGCAGTCTTAAATGCCATAGATGAATGTGAATGAAATGGACATAACTGGTAGACTTGTTTAAAGGTGACTCAACTTTCGCTAACTCTGGTTCCTAAAAGATGCAGACACACAAGGGCAGGAGATGTTAGGATGTTCCTAATTTAGAGTGACTTTTGTTCTATGTTTTGGAAATTTTGGTACGTTTTGAAAAAAAAATTACTTTGGCAAGAGAATACCTAGAAAATAAAGAGGATAGTGGGGCACAATTCAGGATTTACATGTATTTATTGGGTTGTTCATAGCTTCAAAATGATTTGGAAGAAGTGTTGTAGGTCTTTTTCAAGCGAAGCACATTTCTGCCTTTCATATTTGGGGGAAAAAGCAGCTTAAGTAATAGCAATGTGTTGCCTAAAATTTAAAACAATTGTTTAAAATACTGTTTCAAGTAGAAATATCATTGTTCTGTAGCCATCTGCTGAGGAGGGGTTGTTATAAAAATTAAAAGGGAGGCAGAATCAGGAAAAAACCCTTTTCCTTTTATATAGGCATTGAGAATTGTACACTTTTATGTGCAGAAGCTATTTGTCTCTCAAAAGTTAGAAAAGAAAGCTGCACATGGGAAATATTATTTCCTATGTATTTTATATTTATTTGTGAGCCGCCCTGAATCTGGGGAGAAGGGCGGCATAGAAATAAATAAATAAATCTATCTATCTATCTATCTATCTATCTATCTATCTATCTATCTATCTATCTAATAAATATAAATACTGTAAATATAAAAATGTAAATAAACATAAACAAATATATTAAAAATGTTATATTTTGAAGGGTTTTTTTCATTCTTTTTATAATTTTATATAATGAAACAGCCAGGAAAAGTATCTACGAGTTTGGTTTCAACTTGTTTCATTCCTCAGCCAAATTTACACCACAGTTAAATATATAGCTGGTCTATTTCAACCTTGACATTGTGATTCTCATTTTACTTTGGATGGAGTTATCAAGCTTTATACAAGCTAGTGCCCTCCAGTTACTTAGTTACCAGAGTCCCATACATATGACACATATTCTTTGTTTTCTATATCTATGCTTTCAATTCTTCTACTCAACTATCAGCCTTTTAAAAAAAACGTCTGGTTTGTAGTGATATACAAAAAGTCCTTGACTTACAACCACAACTGTGGCAAAAATTTCTATTGCTAAGCAAGATAGTTAAGTGAACTTTGTATTTTATTACTTGTTTTGCTATAGTCCTGCAGTTGTTAATTTAGTAATACTATTATTAAGGGAATCTGGCTTCCCCATTGACTTTGCTTGTCAGAAGGTTGCAAAAAATAACAATGATAAATGTGTTTGTTCAAATATTTGTTATACAATTGTGTTCAATTCTCAGAGTATTAGATGGATAAGTCCCTTGGCAAGGTTTTTCAGAAGTTGTTTATACACTAGGAGTGGTTTATATATTATGGTAATTATTAATTTAGAATATTAGGATACTAAACTTTATTTTTTAAGAGCTACCCTAGAAGTGCCTGAGAAGTTATATAAAAATATCTATATAAAGAAAGAGAAAATCCCCTTTGATTATTACAATTTCCAACTATAAAATGGCAACTGCCTCCAGATATGTCATGCATTTAAACAGGAGAGCTCTGCACAGAATCTATAGTTAAGATATAGCAAAACAACAAAGCAAAACGAGCACAAGACACAGGACTCATTGCTGATGGCAAATCTGGTTTTTGAGATAGTGTTTACCACAAGTAATGCAAATGACAAGATATAATGCTTATAAATCTCAGCCTGCTTTAAAAACTCCAGCTGAATTTTGGCAAGTCACTAATATTATAAAAATACATAGGGTAATATCACATTTATAATACCTTGAATCTTTTGGGAAAACAGATTGCAGAAGTACTGTAAGAATAAGCCTCCCCCCTTACCACCAAAATTATGTTCTGTGATGTTGGTCTGCAACATCTGTAATTCCAAGTCTGATCAATTGTCAGAAATGCTGGAAAAATAATATTGCAACTATTGTGGACAATAATGGGAAAGAATGGTTAAACGATACAGCTATACAGACAAAGGTTTGTGCAAGCCTATCAAGTAGATAATTCCAAACTTAGCATGGCTATGCAAATAGTCCATTGAAGAAGGCTTTAGTTATGTGATTAGAAAATTAAAACATTCTTCTAATTTTGAAGGAGTTTTTTTCATAGGCAAATGACTCCCAAGAAGCTGGAAAAAGACACTACTATTTTACATTCTTACCCAGTTGGATGTTGTGAAGAAAGCTCTTGGGTTGAAAGATTGCTGTTTTGAATATTGTTAAAAATCCATAGCTAATCAATCGCACATGTAACCCTTGGTGTCTTCAGTAAGGATTATTTAATTCAAAAATAACAACTGCTGTGTTGTTAGAAAAGTGTACTCATGCAATACTTTGCATCAGTGCTCAGGAATCTATATCCATTTCCTGGATGATTTCCTGATAGGTCATTTGCACATGATTAAATAGTGCTTAGTGTTAGCCTCATACATTCTTGAAAGATGAAGTCAGATAAAGTGTCTGCTGTATAAATGATCTCTCCACCCCCCTTGTTTGAAAATATCTTATTGCACAAAACCATTCAAGATCAAAAAGCTAGGAGACTTTGGAAAGTTATCTAGTTTGTGGCTTACTTTATAAAAAACACCAGCATAAATCTCCCCGCCTTGGACATGCAGCTCAAAAAGTTCTGCAACTTGTTAATTCTTGTCATCTCCATAATAATTTATATTTTTAAAGTCCATTGAGTCAGTCACCAGTCAGATAGGCAACAGGCCGACTTCTGAACAGACTTGAAAATAGCTACAGCTATAAAATGAGTTTGCCATGCTAACTGCTAGTTGTCAATATCCAGAATAATATGCCCTAGTGATTTTTAAAGGGTTACCACAACATTTCTCTTGCAGTACATTTTAAGGGTCACTCATCAAAGCATTGCCTTCTGTTTTCACTTACAGTGTAAAACAGTACTGATTCCCTAGTTCTTAGTTCTGGCATACCGTAATTATTTTGTTCTCCGTGATCTTTTGAATGTATCATCAAATTGAATATGGAATAATGTTTTGTTAAGAAAAATTAAATGTACAGGGATTTGAGGCAGCATAGAAATTGAATAAATAGATTAAGTAAATAAGTAGATCAGTTATCATCTGCTATAGAAAATAATTCTGCTAACACAGAGTGGGGAATACTACTATTATTCATAAAATACCATCTGTGGGCCTGATGTTGTGCAAACTGTTGTACGTCATTTCCCAACTATCAGAATTGTGATTGGAACTAAGCAATAGCATTTAAATTATGTTGGTATTTTCTATTTATACTTGGGAAATGTTTAACAAGAATTTCTAAACATAATGGGCTGATTTTCATGAATTTTGCTTCATGCATTTTTGAAAAAAACCAATGCAGCTTTTTAATTTAAATGTAATTTTGCAGGGAAAGTTCTTTATGTTTAACTGTCTGAAGTTTAATTTTCACTTCGAGAATAATGATATTTATCTAATAACCAATGTACTCTTGAATATCATTCAAACTCTGCTGCCTTAGAAGAAGGGAGTACAGTGGTCCCTTGATTTTCGCGGGTCCGACTTTCACGGAAAGGCTATACCACGGGTTTTTAAAAAATATTAATGGAAAAAATACTCCACGGTTTTTTTGAACACCACGGGTTTTCCCGCAGCCACCCATGTATAGTACTGTGCATTTTAACTCACCCACCCACCCCAGCTTCTTTAAATAAAAGCTCCGCTTCCGCCCCAGTCTCCCGATCCCTTCCCTTTCATTCTTGGAGTGTTGGTACGCTGCATTTGAAGCTGAGCCTTGCGGGCGGATAAGACCACCCTAATTTGCCCGAGGGGGGAGGAGCTGAGGGCATTTTGGGTCGGGGAGCATGCACTAATCGCGGGGATGGCTTGCGGTGGGCCCGTCACAACCCTCTGGTAGCCTCCGCCCGCAGCTCAGTGTCACCTCAAGCACCAAACGGCGCAGCTGCCTCTTTCCGCTGCCGTCGCTTACTGCTACCCGCTGCCACTTCTTCCCCCACCCACCTAAGCCGTCTCCCTTAGTGGTAGCGTCCGACCTCCCAGTTGACCGGCCTGGAATCCCGGCTTCAAGGCCTGGCCTGGATCCCTCTTGCCTTGAGCTTCCCCTTCCCTTGCCCTGACCCTGAGGACTGGTGCTGCCGCCGCCGCCATGTGAAATGCCGGCAGCGAGCGTAGCAAAGTCCCCACCTTGCTGTCCCATTGCCCCTGCGGGTTCTGCAGGTAAGTAAAACCATGAATGGAGGAGGGAGGGGGAGAAAGGAAGGAAGCATCTCTATTTCGCAGAAATTTGACTTTCATGAGCAGTCTTGGAACATATGCCCTGCGAAAGTCAAGGGACCACTGTAGTACATATAATCTATGGCTATTGTAGTTAAGCTATTGAAGTTTGTTTATATGGGTATTGATATCTAACCAAACCAACAGCCGCCCCGAGTTCACGGAGAGGGGCGGCATACAAATCCAATAAATAAATAAACCAAAACATCTTGTGGTACCATATTTTCTAATAAATTAAGAATTTTATTTAGTATTCTATATTACAGGGGAAGACTACAACTGTACATTTTTTTTCTTTATACCATTCATCATTTCTTTCATTTACTTCTATAATAGTCTTCATTTAAAATTATGACGTGCCAGGAAAGAAGTACTTTTATCTCCTGATCTTTTTCTGCAGTGTTTTTAATTACACCACAAATTTACTCAGAATATTCTTGTAGCTCTCTTTAAATTTTCAATACAATTTCCATTTAAAACTAGTAAATAAAAGTGTATTTAAAGTGAAGAAAGTACAGTAAATAATGCAAACATTAGTCTTCAGCTGTAAGGTTTGGAAACAACCAGATCACATTAAAAAACAACAACAACTGCTATTCTGCTTAGCATATTGGCACATTGGAAGAAAATCATACTAGAAATTGTATAATAGAAGTTTGCAAAAATGTTGTAAATCACTTGGCAGTGCCATTCAGTTTGTAGCTGCCAGTCTAAAACCTGAAATATTTAAGACAGCCAGAGGGCAGCAGATTGCCAATTATTTATTATTGTAGTTTGCTCAGGTGAGGTGAATTTTCCATCTCGGTCATCTAAAGTTTTATAAACATTTAAAATTATAAAGAGGCAACCTTTGAATTCTAGGCCTTTGAGATTTTTCCATTTCTAGCTATTGCTCATTTCATATTTAATATGAAAATAACAAATTCATAAGACTTTAGTTGATATTTCAAGTAAATTATCAAACATGTAAGTTAAATAGGGGTGGCAAGATTTGCAATTACTTGTTTGCCTGCAAGTATTCAAATCCTGGACCTCTGTCTTAATATATCATTATCTTTGGCATCCCAAGCTTTAGTCCATAACTCCAGTACAGTGGTACCTCTACTTACGAACTTAATTCATTCCATGACCAAGTTCTTATGTAGAAATGTTTGTAAGAAGAAGCAATTTTTCCCATAGGAATCAATGTAAAAGCAAATAATGCGTGTGATTGGGGAAACCACAGGGAGGGTGGAGGCCCTGTTTCCTCCCAGGAGATTCCTAGAGTTGACCCATGGAGGCTTCTCCCTGCCTTTTCCGGTTACAGTTTTGTAGGCTCGGGTTTATAAGTGGAAAATGGTTCTTGAGAAGAAGCAAAAAAATCTTGAACACCTGGTTCTTATCTAGAAAAGTTCGTAAGTAGAGGCGTTCTTAGGTAGAGGTACCACTGTACTCTTCTCTAAGAATTAGATGAACATCATTAGTCCTTAAATAGCAAATCTGGCACAGAAAACAGTCAGACAGAGCTCCTACATACATAACTATCAAATGCTTCTTTACAATCTTTTACTCCACAATGAAACAGCCGATGTCTATTAGGACTTACATTAAGCAGAATATATAGATGTAAAAGTCCAACAGAAATGCCTGCTGTTCTGAGAAGTTACATCCACAGTCCTTTTTTCCTATTTCTACAATGTAATGACAAGCTCTACTGATTCATTAACGAGCAAAGGGCACACTCTATATTCCTATGAACATTTTCTTTTATTATAGCCTTTACCACCGGGGGCTTCTGATTCTGAAAACCATGTTTTGTGTTGAGCCTAGTCAAACTAGGATCCAGAGCTATATTATGAACTGCAAGGCTCCTTTTAAACTCAGAGGGAGAAAATGACTAGACACTGATTTTCATCAGCGTCTTGATTTATGACGCTGCTCAGCATTCACATGTCTCCAACAGCTGGATCATCATTAAATTATGCATTCCCATCTGGAAGAAAAGCAGGGAAGCTGCAGGCCCTCTTCCCACTAAACACAAGGAACAGAAAGGGATTTAATTAGGTAGCTGGATGGTTTGGAAATAAGATCAGACCTTGACCTGGGTGGTCCTCTCCTCCTCCTGCTGCCTTATGCTAAGACCACAAGCTGTACACGTACAGACCTGTTTACATTTGCTCAATTTGCTTAAATTACATTTCCATTCATTATCAAAAAGCCAATTCAACTGAAATGGGTCTTTATATAAAAAAATATATATCATATGGTTATGTCTAGAACTAGTCAGGACAAGACCATGGGATCCCGTATTATGAGGTTACATATCTGGCTGTGCGCTGATGAATCAAAGAGGAACCTTCCCTTCATTATGTGGAAACGATATTTCAGTGGGGAAAATTCCTGTGTACCGCTCAATGCCTCATTTTTCCTTTCTGCACATGGGGGAGAATAATGCTTTTTATCTCAGTAAGTAGCCAGATGCTTCAAAGCTTATAAAATGGTTTTCAATCAGCAAATGCATAGAACAAGGCAGGCAGCAAATGGAAGCAGATGAAGTGTTTTTCCACTCATTATTAAACAATCTGTTAGTTCTGGTAATAGAAATCTTACACTAGACTGCAAATACATTTAAGCATACCACTCATTCGCTTTGCGGTCTATTCTTACATGAAAGTAGCAAGAAGCACATATAGGCTCCAGCATGTTTGATACTATTCTATATATCTGTACTAATCTTTATTAATGATTTCAACAATATTTTAAGGGTGTTTTATTGCTTAATATTATTATTACATCAACTCAGTCTGTTATCAATAATGTGGTATCCTGTCCCCGTGACTAAAAACGAAGAAGCCACAGCCAGAATGGTAGTCATTTGGTGATCTGGATAGGATAAAGAGCTATTCTGGGACAAATACTGAGTAAGCATCTTTTTGTGCCAAAGCACTTCAAACTTGGCAAACTATTGTTATAGACGAGCAAAGATTCTCAAAAAATGGTCTTAAAACGTTGAAAAGGAACAATGGCAGAACTTCAAAAGCCTGATGGTATCCAGTTGTGTCTGGAGTTGCAGGGCAATTTTCCCTAAAAATAATTTAAAAAGTTGGAAACAAGCAGAGTTGGCAGGGACTTCTGACTCCACCCATGTTTATTTTCTGAGAATCACTTTTATGTTGTTTTCTGCAAGGAAGGTGCTGTAACAGCACTAAGTACATCAATTCTGTGGAATGTTTAATCACAAATAAATTGATTAGGGTAATAGCACTTTTAGGAAAATTCATTTTCATAAAATTATTTCCTAAGGACAAATGTTCAAAGCACTTCTTGGAGGGAAAGCCTTCTAAAATCAGTTCAACAAATGAACAAATCCTTGTTTCTTTCAGAGGACCAACAATGTTACCAAGAAAGGCCCCGACTGTCTGTATCAGGATCAGAAGCCAGGGTGGCCTATTCTCCATCTGGAATAAAAGCAAGTCAAAGTCAGAGGGAATGATTCCAGCTCCCGCTACTCTCACAGCCAAGCTGAACTTTAGCAAATAATAAATGCAGTGTTAAAAAAAATAAATAACAGTTGCTGATTGGAGCAGCTGGTGGTTTATTCTATTCTGTAGGGCTCTTTGTATTTCCAAAATTCATCGGATTGCATATTTGAGGCGAGAAAGCAGAAGGCTAAGTCACAGGGTTATTTTGGCTACCCGATAAATAAAGGCAGCTATTATATTATCACTATCTGGGGCATAATTTCCTACAATAACGCCCTCCATCACACCATGCGTCTGTGCAATTAGCCACAATTAAAGCCCAACCGCTTTCCCAATTAAAGTTTCCACTGTTAACAAGCTTCCCACACAGTGGTCAATACCATATTTTGCTATTATGTTACCAGCCATAGGCAGAAAAAGTCTGTCTTCACTTTTTGGTGAACTGAAGAAGTCGCCCCCAGTACTCTCTTTGCCAACGGCTTCATTTCCAAGCTGTTGCTCTTTCCCTGTCAAAAGGTTAACTAAAACCAAAGAGACTCTGCAAGAAAGATAGAAAACACCAAGGGATATTATTGAATAGCTCAGGCATTTGATAGTATTTGAGTTAACCACAGGTTCCACTTCTGCTGATGCACAGAGTTTTCAGTAATTAGTCACTGGACTGAGCTCATTATTTATAGTTTTTTAAAGTCATTGCCGTTAGGCCACAAAACCAGGAAACAAAGAAGGGATGCTTTAAAAAAACAATAAGGACTGGTTTTTTGGTGTAAGGCTACGGCAGAATTTGGAAATGTTTTCAGGACATATAATCAATGACCACAAAAGATGCTGAAAAAGGAAGTGTGCAAGGTACGTGCCTAAATCGGAAATGGATCGGGTAAGAAAGATCTTGTCTGTTAAAAATAAACAAACACTCTTGTATGAATTTTGTTCCAAGGAACTGTTTATCAGTGGAAAGGGAGATAGAACATTGAGCAACAAAGGTTGGGCAATAAGAAAAAAGCCCAGTGAGAAGCATAAAAGGTAATACGGTTGAGCTGAATCAGGCAGTGTCACCAAAGTACCGGTAACTCCAAACTTGACTAAACTTGTCAGATCCCAATTTTACTATTGGACATCTATAAGTGAAAATTTTCATGAAGTCTGTATGGATGTACATACTGTGCTAAACCATAATAGCTTAGCTCATATGAACTCAGCCAGGGGTGGGTTCCTCCAGTTCAGACTGGATCACTCAAACCAGTAGCAACTCGCTGGTGACGTAACGATGGTTTTACAGATCTGGTTCTGTGGGCGCTGCCATCTTTTTCTTGGATTTTTTTGGCAAATTTTTCCATGTTTAGATGCCTTCTCCTCTTCTGCTTGAAAAGGGGCTTTCCCACCCTCCCCTGGGTTAATACTGACCTTTATTTTTTCACCTGAAGCACATTTGACCAGTTTCTCAGCTGTGTGTTTTGGGCTGATTCCTGCTACTGAGCATGCGCAGAATCCAAATTGCACAAGAGGACATGCATGCGCGATCGCTCGAAACATCACAATGAGAACCGGTAGCAAATGTAAGTGCAATCCAGCCCTGAACTCAGCCACTGGCTTATAAACTATGGTTTATGATTCAGTATATGAACCCAGAAATAAATGAACCAACTTATTAATTCTACCATTGACAGGGACCAATTTTTACAGGTACCAGCATTGTTCATTTATGAGATACTCATTTTATGATCAATTTTCTACGGTAAGATCAAATGCAACTGTTAAATTAAAGGGTAAGATGCAAAACAAAAGAAAAAAGAAGAAAAAGAACTAGAAGTAAACTATGACAAAATGACACAAGATTCATTCTCAATAATAAAGATAACACGTGGGGGACGACAACCTTCAGAATAAAACAGCCTTAAGCACCTGTTTAAAAGGAAGAAAAAAAGAGAAGACAATGAAAATAAAAGAAAGAAAGGTTGGGCGGTAGGAAAAGCAAGTAGGATGCTTGGCTGCATAGCTAGAGGTATAACAAGCAGGAAGAGGGAGATTGTGATCCCGCTATATAGAACACTGGTGAGACCACATTTGGAATACTGTATTCAGTTCTGGAGACCTCACCTACAAAAAGATATTGACAAAATTGAATGGGTCCAAAGACGGGCTACAAGAATGGTGGAAGATCTTAAGCATAAAACGTATCAGGAAAGACTTAATGAACTCAATCTGTATAGTCTGGAGGACAGAAGGAAAAGAGGGGACATGATAGAAACATTTAAATATCTTAAAGGGTTAAATAAGGTTCAGGAGGGAAGTGTTTTTAACAGGAAAGTGAACACAAGAACAAGTGGACACAATCTGAAGTTAGTTGGGGGAAAGATCAAAAGCAACATGAGAAAATATTATTTCACTGAAAGAGTAGTAGATCCTTGGAACAAACTTCCAGCAGACGTGGTTGGTAAATCCACAGTAACTGAATTTAAACATGCCTGGGATAAACAAATATCCATCCTAAGATAAAATACAGGAAATAGTATAAGGGCAGACTAGATGGACCATGAGGTCTTTTTCTGCCGTCAGTCTTCTATGTTTCTATATTTATATGATATTCCACACTAAAAAGTCCCTTTTCATAGCAATATTGTAAAAGCAACTGGTGGAGAATGAAGGAAAATAATTACTGGGAATGTTTCTGTTTCTCTGCATTTGCTGTTGCTATTTTCAACTTAATAAAGAAAGTAAGCTAACAACAAACAGCGGACCTGCACAGCTATGATGAAGAGGAAGCATAGGTCACTTAATTTTTTAACAACAAACAATTAATCTCTGGCACCTTGCTATAAAAAAAAAAGAAATGTGGGGAATTATGCAGAAAACTCAGTATTCTAGCCCCATTACACATGGCCTTGTAGTTAACTTTCAACACCTCAGACAGAAGGCAATTAGACAGAAGGCATTTTGGACTTGTTGCAACACTCAAGTTGGCATAACAGTAGCTGAAGAGTTGGTGTTTTCATCTTTAAGAAGCCATTATCTTCTAAACCAACTTAAATACACACCTGTGTATTATGTTATTTTAAAGCAGAGGGGAATATTGTTTAAGAAAAAAAAAAGTCAAGAAAAAACGTAGTACTGTAGTTGAGTTCCCAGGAAACTTTTTAATTCTGCGAATTAATTTTAATTTTACATAGTAATTACTAAAAGTGCAACACAAGCTTCTACATGCTTTCTCAAGAGAAATTCCTACTGTTTCAACAAGATGACCTTTGTAAATTTAAGTGTGACTGGCTGAAAGAAACTCTATGAATTCAATAAGAAGTGGATAGAAGCCTGCAGCTTCATGTCCTTAATATGCTGAACTGCTAATAAGCTCTATTCTTATGGTTTTTTTATTTTTATATTTGATTATCACCTTTTGTATTGGTCATCCATCCATTCATTATTTAAAGTTTGTGATCATGAAAAGGATAGAAGATACAGAATTATTGAAAGTTGTTGCTCCAGGTTGTTTTAACCAATTTATGAGCTCTGTCTTGTAAAACAGCTGTCATGACATGTATTATAAAAAAACAAAATGCTACAAAAAAGTAATTCTGTAGTTTTTAAAAATAGCAGCCCTATGTTTTATAACAATGTTAGATCAAACATAATGAGAGCTCAAAATAAAAACCCAGGGACCAACACACACACACACACACAACCCATCATTTTTTTCTTAACATCAAGGATATATACATTTTATTCTAATCCAGAAGGATTTTGGAAGTGGTACAGTCAGCAGTTAAGATAACAATATTTGATAGTATTTCTTAACAAAAAAAGCATCTCTAGCTTTGTGTTTCTACATATTACTGCTTGCTGTATCAACAGAGAAACTCAAAATATTTGTTACATATTGGTTTTATATTTGTAATTTATCCATCTGTATCTCTCTATCTTATTATAATTTGGAATGTGAAGATATTTTTTACTGCCCCATTCAACTAAAGTGATTGACTAAGGCTGCTCGTTTTGAATGAAAACAGTGCTTCTCACTCTAAGTGTATTTATTAAAAGGTATGTGTACTTTATTCCTCTGAAACCTCCAGAAGGTTTCCCTCACATAAGCTACATTTTAAATGGATTGTCAATTATTTAGTCCCTTGATACTAGGAGGGCAGCCTGCTAAATTTACGCTGTATTATAATGTATTTTAAGAAGACCGCTTTATTTGTGATCCTTTCTGCCCATCTTGTGAATCTTGGAGCAGAATTTAAATTCTGTAAGTAAGTAAATCAATGAAAAAAAAAAATAAAAGCATGAGGGTGGGTTAACTAGTACATTGTACAATAGATTGCTGGGCAAATGTGAAACAAAAACTACTTTTATTTCTGGCAAACAATACATTGTGATTTAGAAATTAAACTGAACCATTCTAGGTATATCAAGATGGAGCCAAATAAAACCTGAGTTATCTTTATTGTCCTATATTTTCGATGAAAGAAAATCCAGGAGGATCTTATGAGGCAAACAGGGCAAGACTATTTGCCTTTATCCCATTGTTTCTTTTTTTAAATGGCTTGATTAAATTCATGTGTGCTATAATCCAAATTATCTATGGTTCCTCTCATCAGTCTTCCCACACTGTTCCTATTTTCCCTTAGCAGATGCACACTGTTGATGGTCTTGCCTTTTTCCTATTGTTCTCCAGTTCTCCAGTTTGGAAAATTTCTGCCCAGTATATGTATATGTAAACTGGAGAACATCAATTTATAAGATCACCTAACTGACAATAGTCCTTAACCAAACATGTGCTTTGATCCAGAAATATATCACTTGAAAACTAGGTGTTTTATGTATAGAATGATACATGCAGGCAATGTTTTGAACATCCTTGACTACTATCTCCAATGATCTGGATGCAATGGTTGTCCTAAATCTAACCATGTACTTTTCCTAGGTAATAACACGGCTGTGGCTTATTACTGCCTTCTGGCAACTTTTCTAAATTCTTAGTCTAGCCTACAGTCATTGCATTTCCTGTTACCAACTGGGTCCACCCTTGATTAGCATTCTGGGATTAGCCAAGGTCATCTAGGTGCTGTAACTTTCTGTCATACATTTGCACATTCACGCATAGAATCAAATGTAAACCATTTAATGGATTCCATTAAAACTTACGTTCTTAACAGATTTGTTGATCTGCTTTTCATGTCAACATCAGTATTGTATAGTTACAGAGACATTATTGCAGTTGACAATAGCAGCACCTGCTAAAGACCACAACCCTGTGTGAACTCTCTGGAATATCCTAATCTTGCTACTCTCCCTTTCTTGCTGCCAATACAGTGAGTCTTTCTGAGCTAACCAGTAATATCTGAAACATACTTTTGCTGCTTTTTCCAAGTTCAGAGTGAATACAGTAGGAAAGTATTTAAGTGGAAAGATAGTGGTAATGGCATAACTCAAGGACATTTTGTCCGAAGACTTCAATTAATATTGAAAGTACTGTATATCTAAAATTCAGATGCTGAAAACAAAGAAAATGGGTGGATTAGTGCCCTTATGATCCATTTGTGAGCATTCCCCCAAAAAGCTGGCTGTTCATTGTTGGAAGTCTTCTCTACCAGATGGACACTTGCATTTGGTCAGATAACCTTTTCTTAACACAGATATAGGCGAAAACAATCTCAGACTATGATTAGGAGGAGATCAAATCTGAAGACAAATGGAGGTTTACAGTAGTTTCTTCCAGCTTCAAAACTATTCATTGAATAATTTGGTGTGATATCTATGAAATTATTTAATTAGCTTCACTTGTAAACAAAATGAGGCACTAAGTAGTCAATGTTGAATATCATTAGTGAAAGTAGCATTTACATTTTTCTTGACCATCTGCCACTAAAGCAAGGTAATCATGTACTTTCTTTGGATGACTAACCTGTAAACTTGTTTCATTGTTATCTAATCAGTAAAAATCTAGCTATGAAAACTCCTAGTTTAACCAGAGAGAATTTTCATGGATTAAAAAGTGTAAAAGAATATCTCTTTACTTAAAAGAAGAAAAAAAGAGGAAAAGAAAACTGTCTGTTAAAACAAAAAGGTGTATTGCTTAACCAAACAATAGGAACATTCATTCGCAACCACAAACAGAAGCACTTTCCATTTTCCTGAGTTCAGTCTGAGAACAGACTCTGGACCTGATTTTCAATGCTGAGACAATCCTGGTATCTATGAAAAAGGAAATCTTTCCTAGCATATTAAAATACATAACCCTCATTCTTGGGGTAAGAAGGTCACATCCAAGATTTTAAAATATGGTTTCCAGACCAGTGTTCCCTCTAATTTTTTTGGGGGGTGGGCGGAAAAGTATAGTGTCTGAGCGGCAGTCCCTTTGGGACTGGGCGGCACAGAAATAATAAATAAATAAATAAACAAACAAACAAACAAATAAGAAACCCACCCTGTTTTGCCTCAGAGAATTTCAAAATAAAATGCTGTACTGTGTGTCTATAACAGTGAGCTCATAATAGGGCAACTCTATCAATATCAAAATGCCACTTAAATAGTTGAGCTAGTTTCAACTAGATTTTGATTTTCTTTCTCTCTTCCTTACTCCCATTCTTTTTCTTTCTCTTTTCCTTCCTCTCTTTTTTCTATCTGTTTCTCTCTCTTCCTCTCTTCCTCTCTCTCTCCTTCCCTCTCACTCTTTCCCTCTCGGCTTCTGGGCAGGTTTGGAAAACTCTGAGTTGATGATGATTTTTAAGTGAGCAATTGCTCACTGCTCAGCTTAGAGGGAATTATGTTCCAAACAGTAATTTCCAGGGATTTTGATCCTCCACACAGTTCAGCAAGCATTATGAAATTTCAAAGTACAACACCTCTGCATGACTTTGAGTAAAAAGCTGATAAACTATCATATAAATAAAGTCACAATCAAATGTTTAAGTTAGTTACTATACTGACCATAAGGATGAAAAACGCGTAGAAACACAGGGAAATTACCATCCTGGCAGAATAATAATAATAACAAATATGTCAAATCAGTTATAATGATAAAGGAGAGGCGGGGTTAAGGGCAGTCTCCTCCAAACCAATATATGAAGCAATTGCCCTAAGGCAAATGGCAAACCTTTTTTGGTTCACATGCCAAAAGGGTATGCGTGCGTGTGCTAGCACTTGCCCGCACCCATTATTATTATTATTATTATTATTATTATTAGACTAAACAATGTCATTTGGCGGGCCCCAGACGAAGAGCCTTCTCTGTGGTGGCCCCGGCCCTCTGGAATCAACTCCCCCTGGAGATTAGAATTGCCCCCACCCTCCTTGTCTTTCGTAAACTAATCAAGACCCACCTATACTACCAGGCATGGGGGAGTTGAGACACCTTTCCCCCAGGCTCTTTATATTTTATGTTTGGTACGTATGTGTTGTTTGGTTTTTAAATATGATAGGGTTTTATATGCTTGTTTTTTAATATTAGATTTGTTTCACTATAATATTGTTTTTTTTAATTATTGTTGTGAGCCGCCCCAAGTCTTCGGAGCAGGGCAGCATACAAATCTAATAAATTATTAATTAATTATTATTATTAATTAGATTTGTATGCCACCCCTCTCCGAGGACTCGGAGCGGCATATCCTCCCTCCATGCATGTGCATCCCTCATTTCGCCTGCACACAATCCCGCCGATCCTCAAGCATGCACACAGGCCTCACTGAAAACTGGGATGGTGAAAATACGGCCATACGGACAAACTGGAAGTTTGTAAAATCAGACTTCCGGTGTCCCTGTTGTTTTGCACATTCCAGAGTCTTCAGGAAGCTTCCCTGAAGGCTCTGGAGTGCGAAAAACAGCACAACGGGGAAACCGGAAGTCCATTTTCCAAACTTCCGGTTTGCTCGTTGGACTGTTTTTCCCACTCCGAGACTTCAGGGAAGCTTCCTGAAGGCTCTGGAGGGCAAAATGGCTTTCTCCAAGACTGAAAATCAGTTGGTGCACGCATGCTAGAGCTAACATGGGGCAATGCCTTGCGTGCTCTCTGATATGGCTCTGCATGCCATCGGTTCACCATCACAGCCCTAAGGAAAAACAAAGTGGTTTTACATGTAAAGAACCTGCAAACAGAACTTGCTCAGTCCTGGTTTATGTCCGCATGAAATTCATGAGCAGCTATTTCAAACTTGGAAGTTCCTGATAGCAAACACCGAGAAAAACTTCTACATATATTCCATGTCCTTAGGATCTGCAGATCCTGCTGTTAAGGTATGCTTTTGGGTATTTGGAGGTTAAGGCTGTTTTCCTGAGAAAAATGTCATTTCAGACTCTGAACAGAAAATACTGGCCGATCTCTTTGTATTTTACCTCCTTTTGCACAAATTGATGTACAGTTAAACAGTATCAACACAGATTTATTTACTTCTGATCAACTCTGCTTCCCTGCGAATGAAACCAGTTATTCTTGTTTAGGTGCAAAACAGCACTGTGCTTAGCCTCTAACGAAAAGTTACAACTGCTGGAGAAAAATGCATGGTACAATTCATGACATCAGGCACCTAAAATGTATAGCTGGTACATGGAGTGCTCTCAGCCAGAAATGTTTTGCATTTATATCAGGAAAAGAAAAACAACAGTACAAGATGTCCCAGCGTGGTAAATGCGAGATAAACCTGCTATCAGGAACTTAAACTACTGTCTTTTTTTGGGCTGTTACTAATAATTATAACATTCCACCCTTCACTCAGAACTTGATTATAAACAAGAAAGGCATTGGGAGGACAGAGAACCCCAAGTTCCCCAGTATAAGAATGCTCAAGTTAATGGACCTATAAATTACAAGAAAATTAATTTGGCATGGCAGACTGCTTCTGACTTTTAACTATGCCTTCTGGAGGTTGAGTACCAGATTCTTCCTAAGCTCTACAAAGTCTTAGGTTTTGCCAGTACATATACCTCAGGCATGTGAGGACACAACCAGTTGTTCAATTTGGGGGAGTCAGAAAACTACTGGGCGTCTCCCTTCTTTTTTTCCAGACAGGAGAATAGGTGGCTGAAGTGAAGGTGCTGAGGGATTATGTCACCATCTTGCACAAGTAATAAGAACATTACTGTTGCAATACAGAAGAGACAGAAAGTTGAAGGAAGCCTAAAATAACATCATCGGTACATGCTGCTCTCTGCCCTATGGAAAGAACACCAGCCTAAAAACCTCGAATGAACTCACATTCATTTTATAATAGGCTAGATGGCAACAGTTCGATGATTTTTTAATTTTTAATTTTATTTTAAGAGTTTTAAGGGCGCCCATTTAAAACACAACTCTGGGTGCTCAGAACAATAAAACTCAAAACAATAAAAACCCAAATCCCAGCACCTCAAGCATTCCCCCACAATACCTGCTTCCACAACCAACTCCAGATTTATTTATTTATTTATTATTTAGATTTGTATGCCGCCCCTCTCCGCAGACTCGGGGCAGATTTACTCATTCTGAGTCAAAAGCCAGGTCCTGATGGCCTTCCGAAAGACTAAATGGTGGGGGCTTTCTGGATCACAAGAGGGAGGGTCTTAGGTAGAGAAAGGCACCGAAAAGCAGCCATGTGATATCACCCAAAGTTTTAATTTATTACCGAGGGTTTTTAGTACTGAAGTGATAATCAGAAATGAGACTTAAAATATAATACATACCGTGGTATCTACAGCAGAGATCTTCCCGACAGGAATATGATTTGGGGTTGGTTCCTCTTTGGAGACTACGACACAACCCCCTGGTCCCAAAGTTACGATGGCAGTCCTACAGCCTCTCTCTAACAATTTAAGTCCAACTTGTCCAGCATTTTCAACGTTACCAACTGCAATTCCTGTTAGAATTTCTGCCTTGAAGGGAACATTAAAGCCAAATATTTAAGCAAGCAAGCAAAATGTAACCCAATAGCAACAACATCTACAAAAACCATATTAAAATGATACGTCTGTTCAACAATCAGTTTTATAAAGTAAATACAGTGGTACCTCTACTTAAGAACTTAATTTGTTCCGTGACCAGGTTCTTAAGTAGAAAAGTTTGTAAGTAGAAGCAATTTTTCCCACAGGAATCAATGTAAAAGCAAATAATGCGTGCAAACCGATTAGGAAAGAAATAAAAGCTAGGAATTTGAGTGGGAGGAGGAAGAAAAGGAGGAGGACAGTCGCTGCCCAGAGCGAAGGGAGCATTTCTTTTCTCTGGGCGCTGGCAAAGGTTTATTCCCTCTCCAAGCGCCTAAAGAAAGGAAAATGCTTTGTTCGCTCTGGACTGCCAAAGCCTCCTTAAGCACCACCGAAAGGCTCCTCTGGCAGCCCAGAAAACCCCAAGATGGCTAGGATTAAATGGGGAATGGCAGGAAACTGGCTGGGCCTTCGTGTCGCTGTCACATTTCCTGGGAAATTTTTCCGGGCTCATGTTCTTAAGTAGAAAATGGTTCTTAAGAAGAGGCAAAAAGTCTTGAACACCCGGTTCTTATCTAGAAAAGTGCTTAAGTAGAGGCATTCTTAAGTAGAGGTACCACTGTATACTGCTCAAAAAAATAAAGGGAACACTCAAATAACACATCCTACATCTGAGCAGGCATGTCTAATTGCGATGGAAAAATAAAAATATCAGAATTTTGTTTCCTCTGGATTAAGGAATCCTGGACTTGCTAACCAATGTATTTAGAAATGAACATGGATTGCCTAATTGGTTCCATAAGGCAATTTCCCAAATAATTCCCTGGGTCCTCCTTGGGGTATTGGTGAATAAATCATTACTTTCATGACACTGACCGACTCAGGTTCATGGTAAGAATCATAGAAACATAGAAACATAGAAGGTAAGGTAAGCTCAATTTAGGTAAGTTTCATAATATTAATATGAACACGTACATTTGGCAAAGTTTTGACAGAGTGAAGCTTTCCATTTAGCGAATGAAAGCACATTTGTGATATGCTAACAGGCTATATTTTTAGATGTAGATAATACAATGGCATTATTACGAAGCTGTTAAACATCTATAATTGGGATTCTCAAAGAGTTATATTACAAGGCTCTCAATCAAGAGAGGTAAGAGTTATAGCCTTGCATTGCCTAATGAGCTGCTTTGAACAGCAGCTTCTGGGAAAACCACCCTTTGGGGTTTTTCTCGTCTCATGTATCCCACGTGGAGGTAATTTTTCCCCCCACCCTTCCTGCCAATTTTCTTGGAGGCAGTTCTGCAAAGCAGTACTCTAAGAAGTCATGGAAAACAGTGTGTTGCTTCTGACTTACAGGATGAGTCTTGGGAATGGCTCATTCCCAATTAATTACTAATACAAATGAAGTGTGCTATTATTCCAATTCTAGGGGAAAGTGTATGGGGAAATAGCATGACTTATTACCCATTTGATTCTATACAGAGAGTCCTCACTCAATGACTATTTATTCAGTTCAAAATTACAGTGGTGCTAAAAAAGGAGACTTGCAACTGATCCTCGAAATTCCATTCATTATAACACCTTTGCAGTCAAGTGAACATTGGAAGGTGGCTTACACGATTGTTGCAGCATCCCATAGTCATGTGATCACCATTTGGAAGCCTACCTTGTGGCTTCCCTTAAGTAAAATCAATGGGGAAACCAGCAGAGAACGTCGCAATTTGTTTTAGTAAATTGCTTGTACTCTTTCCTATCTGGCAGCAGCCAACTCTGGCTGTGCCATGCTCACACAGGCTGTTTGTGCACCCATATTTGCCTGGCAACTACAACTCCCAGTCTCGCCGCTTTACAAGGCTTCTGAGACTTGCTTAACGACCCAGAATCCTTGCTTAAAGAAAGCAATGGGGATTGTTGAGATTTCCATCACTAAGCAAGGCAGTTATGTGATACTTTATGACTGCATTGTTTAGCAATGGAAATTCCGGTCCCAATTACCATTGGAGTGCCTGTACCTGGGGATGGGTGAGAATGTATGTTTAAAAGGGAAGTTTTGAGTTTGTAGAGGTAGCAAGAAATGTTTTTGTATTGAGTTATCTGACCAAAAGGGGTTCTAAACAATTCTTTGGGAATTTTATCTGTTGAGCCATTTATGCTTTCAATGTTTGTCTTTAAATACAAGTCTAGTACAGGTAACCCTTGACTCATAGTAATTTATTTAGTGACCAAAGTTACAAAGGCATGGAAAAAGTGACTTTTAAAAAATGTTGCACACTTAACAACCATTGCAGCATCCCTATTGTTCTGCCTGGCTCTATAGTAAGAGTCTCCCGAAAATTCAAGGGTACAAATTTCAGACACACACACTTGAAAGTTCAAAAACAATGTTCTTTATCACAAAAATTCAAAAGAAACAAGGCACCCTTTTTGTATTGCAAAGAGCACTCGTCCCAAAACAACCTGGTAGTCTGTACAATCCCCTTAATCAGTCTTTAAGTACTTAGCTAGCAGCTGTGAAGAATTGTCACAGCCCTTCTTCTTCCACAAAGTGAAACACACACACATTTTGCTCTGCTTTGGTTTCAAATTCGTGAAAAATCAACAAACAGCAAGGCACAGTCCTGAAGAACAACGATCAGATAATCTTCCACAATGGCCAAATCAACACGCTGCTATTTATATCAGCAGCTCTAATTACTGGAGCTCCACCCAAACACAGGTGGCCTCTCTTATCTCCTGTAATATTTCTGCAATTGGTCTCTTCTATGCATAATTCTGTGCATGCGTGGGTCTAATACTTCCTCATCCGAATTAACCGAAGGTAATGGAGATTGGCTTCCTGGGCTGTGTGCCAAGCCCCGCTCTTCCAAGTCACCCCCACCTTCTTCTTCGTCCGAGGAAACTGTACTACCTGCCTCTGTCGGCAATAAAACAGGCCTATGACATGTTGATGTTTCCCCTGCATCCACCTCCACATTCCTTGGGGCAGGAGCTAGGCCAGAGCCAACCACAACACCTATGTTCATCTGATCAAAATTCAGATGCTTGGCAATTGACTCATATTTATAATGGTTGCGGTATCCGGGGTCAGGATGTGACTTTCTGACAAGCAAAGTTAATGGGGAAGCCAGATTCACTTACTAACCATGCTAGTAACTTAACAACTGTGGCATAAAAAGTTGTAAAATGGGGCAAAACTCATTTAACAACTGTCTCACTTAGGAAGAGAAATTCTGGGTTCAATTGTGATTGTAAATCGAGGATTACCTGTATTCCCTCAACCAAAACTAAATAAATAAATAAATAAATACAAAATTCTGTAGCACCAATCCTGGAAATTCTCAAGATTAAAACAACAACAATCAAAACATAATTCATATCACAAAGAACACAAGGAAGAAAGTAAGACACATAGAACATACCAAAGCTATGCATGCTCAAAAATGAGAAGGAATAAATGCCTTGGAACTCATACAAATGCAACTCCCCTCTTCCACTAGTTAAAATAACCTAAATTAAACTACAGTGTTTTGGACTATAAGATGCACTTTTTTGTCTCCAAAAAGGTGGTGAAAATATCTGTGCATCTTATGGACCAAATATTGCTAAAGCCCCACCTACCCACCCACCAGCTGTTTTTTGGCCTCCTCACACCCATTTTGGGGCTTTTCTTCCGCCCTTTTCAGGCCTGTTTTGGGGGCTCATTGGCCCATTTTGAGGGCTTTTCTCAGCCTGTTTTCAAGGCTTTTTTCAGCCTGTTTTTGAGACTTTTGGGCCCCCTTTTTGAAAAAAAAAGCCGAAAAAGCCGCAAAATGGGCCGCAAAATCAGGCTGAAAAATGCCTTGAAAATTAGCCAAAAATTCCTAAAAACCAGGCAGAAAAAAAAGGCTGAAAAAGTGCTGGAAAACAATGACCTTTTTTTGTTTTCCTCTTCAAAACTTAGGTGCGTCTTATAGCCAGGTGCGTCTTATAGTCTGAAAAATACGGTAATTCTGCAGGATCCTGAAAAGACTGTCTAGTGACTCAATTAATTAAAGAAACTGGGTCTCTCTTTTTTCTGTCTCCTGTAGAAACCTGAAAAAATTTGGCTCCTTTAACAAGCAAGATACAGAATTTTTATTGCACAAAGTTCAGAAGCATCTTCTAAAACATCCATAAAATATGCAATGCCCTGTGTTGATGTTTCTTTAAGCACAGAGAGTACACAAAGTTCTTGATCCATATTTGCTTGTCGTTCCTTACATGTTGTCACATACATCTGTGGTTGTGGAATTATCAAAATATCACTTGTTTTAGAAATTTTTGCTGTATCTGCATTTTGTAGAGAAATGCCTCCAGCTACATGCAGCAACTGAAAGAACGGGGGTAAATCAGGACAGCATGGAACAATTTGAGAGACACTTTCCTGCAAGGGTAGCAGATACCAGACAGTTGATGCATGCCAAAAGTTAAAATACATGCCTAGGTCTCAATTGTGAAACTCAATATAAAACTTTTGGTTGTGTTGGAAAGTTCCTCCCTCTAATTTTTAATTAACAAAAATGTACAATTGAAGGAAACAACTAACTGCTGCTTTTAAAAAGGAAAAAAAAACACAATAGCAAGAGGCCTAGCAGAATTTTAAAAAAATAGTTTAACTCCCCATAAAACATTTAAAGGGAAATGAACAAATGTTTAAAGAAATAAAACTAATCTATGTAAGATTCCGAATAACATTTCTGGCAATGCAATGCTCTCATTACATACCAGGCACTTAAATTGAAAATGTAGACATTGGCTTAAACATGGATTAATCCTTTGTTTACCCATACTTCCATGTAAATATTTGATTGCTAAATCTTCAAAATAATAATTAAGCATATATCTTCTTTAAAGAGGACATTGCCATCACAAGTAAAGGTTAGGTGAAACCTGCTGCAAAAACAATAACTGTGAGAGGGACCATTGAGTGGACAATCACTTAAACATGAGCCAGCAGTGTGCAGCAGCCGCCAAAAAAGCTAATACAATCCTTGGTTGTATAAACATAGAATCATAATCACGTGAAGGATTAGTACTGCTTTATAAAGTCTTAATAAGGCCAAACCTCGAATAGAGCATCCAGTTTTGGTCACTATATTACAAAAAAGGATGCTGAGACTATGGAAAAAGTGCAAAGAACTCCAGCATTTGAAAGCTGCCATGAAGAGGAGGGAGGATCAACTCATTTTCCATAGCACCAGAAGGAAAGACAAGAAACAATGGAGGGAAACTAATCCAGGAGAGAAGCAACCTGGAATTAAGGAAAAAATTGGTAACAGTGGGAACAATTAAATGGTGGAACAGCTTGCCATCAGAAGTTGTGGGTTTCATCACCAGAGATTTTTAAGAAGAGAAGAAACTGGACAGTCATTTTTCTGAAATTGTACAGGGCCTGGAAATGGTATAGGAAACTGGATTATAAAACCTCAAAGATCCCTTTCAACTCTATTCTGATTGAATTACAGTTGAAGATGTAGTGTGAAGATAATGAAGATAATGCATAAACTATATCTTTATGTCAGCTAAGTAATAGCAATAGCACTTAGACTTATATACCGCTTTACAATACTTTACAGCCCTCTCTAAACAGTTTACAGAGTCAACATATTGCCCCCAACAATTTGGATCATTTTACAACCTTGGAAAGGCGGAAGGCTGAGTCAACCTTGAGCCGGTTAGAATTGAACCGCCAAACTACAGGCAGCCAGCAAGCAGCAGAAGTAACCTGCAGTACTGCATTATAATCTCTGTGACACCACAACTCATGGAATTGTTCTGCTCTAGGCAAAAGTCTCAAGGCCTGAGAGCCTGTTTAGAAAGTGTCCTCTCTCCCTCTCTTCAGCACAATTCCACATTTAGTGGATTACATTAAATTATTCTTTACATCTGAACCAAATACGTATGGTTTGTTCAGTATTTAGAAGCTGTGTTGGTTACTTGTATATTCTGCATCATGAGCCATGATTAAATAGAAACATAGAAACATAGAAGACTGACGGCAGAAAAAGACCTCATGGTCCATCTAGTCTGCCCTTATACTATTTCCTGCATTTTATCTTACAATGGATATATGTTTATCACAGGCATGTTTAAATTCAGTTACTGTGGATTTACCAACCACGTCTGCTGGAAGTTTGTTCCAAGGATCTACTACTCTTTCAGTGAAATAATATTTTCTCACGTTGCTTTTGATCTTCCCCCCAACTAACTTCAGATTGTGTCCCCTTGTTCTTGTGTTCACTTTCCTATTAAAAACACTTCCCTCCTGAACCTTATTTAACCCTTTAACATATTTAAATGTTTCGATCATGTCCCTGGCTTAATAGGAATGCCCAAAATTGTTTTATTTAATATTACAGTTTCTTCAATCAGATGACTTTGAATCAGTCACTCTCAGTCTAGTGAAGCCAACCTCAAAGGATTGGGGCTGTAGCAAAAAAAAAAAGGAAGGAGCACAATGAATGCTATCCTAAGCTCCTGAATGAAAGGCAACGTATAAATCTAACTAATATTTGCTCTCTCGCATTTCTGCATTTGTGTGTTCTTCAAAAGTTTCTCACAAAATATGCGTACTTGTTCAAGCACATTTTACGGACTTCTAATTTTGCAAGAGCTTTCTCTTAACATAGGCCTTTTGCCAATTGTTTTCCTAACGTGTGCATTTCTGGAGATAATTTTATCTAATACTGTATATGGCATTTGCACATTCTGGATAAGTATGTCATGCACTCTGGATAAGTATGACATGCAGTTTCCAAATGTCATGACATTTGGAAGAGTGCATGTCCTGAAGAATAACCAAGTCTTGTAAATATTAGAAACATAGAAACAGAGAAGACTGACGGCAGAAAAAGACCTCATGGTCCATCTAGTCTGCCCTTATACTATTTCCTGTATTTTATCTTACAATGGATATATGTTTATCCCAGGCATGTTTAAATTTGGTTACTGTGGATTTACCAATCACGTCTGCTGGAAGTTTGTTCCAAGGATCTACTACTGTTTCAGTGAAATAATATTTTCTCACGTTGCTTTTGATCTTTCCCCCAAGTAACTTCAGATTGTGTCCCCTTGTTCTTGTGTTCACTTTCCTATTAAAAACACTTCCCTCCTGAACCTTATTTAACCCTTTAAGATATTTAAATGTTTCGATCATGTCCCCCCTTTTCCTTCTGTCCTCCAGACTATACAGATTGAGTTCATTAAGTCTTTCCTGATACGTTTTATGCTTAAGACCTTCCACCATTCTTTTAGCCCGTCTTTGGACCCGTTCAATTTTGTCAATATCTTTTTGTAGGTGAGGTCTCCAGAACTGAACACAGTACTCCAAATGTGGTCTCACCAGCGCTCTATATAAGGGGATCACAATCTCCCTCTTCCTGCTTGTTATACCTCTAGCTATGCAGCCAAGCATCCTACTTGCTTTTCCTACTGCTGACCACACTGCTCACCCATTTTGAGACTGTCAGAAATCACTACCCCTAAATCCTTCTCTTCTGAAATTTTTGCTAACACAGAACTGCCAATGCAATACTCAGATTGAGGATTCCTTTTCCCCAAGTGCATTATTTTACATTTGGAAACATTAAACTGCAGTTTCCATTGCTTTGACCATTTATCTAATAAAGCTAAATCATTTACCATATTACAGACCCCTCCAGGAAACCCTATTGCACATGTATGCATCCTCCATGTTGCGTTTTAATTTTGAGATTGAATGCCTTTGGAGTATACACACTTGTGGTTTTTCTCACACTGCTGGTCTTTGACGTAGGACTACAACTGAGCCCAGAAATTATGTTGCTAATTGAGAAACTTGTTAAGTGACTTTTGCCCAATTGTTATGACTTTTCTTGTCAATGTTGTTAAGCGAATCACTGCAATTGTTAAATTAGTAACACAGTTGTTAAGTGAATCTAGCTTCCCCATTGGCTTTGCTTGTCAGAAGTTCACAAAAGATGATCACATGACCCTGCAACCATCATAAATATGAACCAGTTGCCAAGCATCCGAATGTATATCATGTCACCATGGAGATTCTGCAATGGTCATAAGTGTGAAAAATGGTCATAAGTCACTTCTTTCAGTGCCGTTGTAACTTCAAACCGTCATTAAATGAACTGTTATAAGTCAAGAATATGCCGCTCTGAGTCTGTTTTGGAATGAGCGGTGTATAAATACAATAAATAAATAAAGGACTACATGTATTGTGAAAAGTAGGAAAACTGATGATGTAACAATTTTCCTTGCAGTTTAAAATTATTTATTAACGCACAGCCTGAAGCTTGGCTTTCACACAGGCCCTAAATTTGATTTACTTATTTTGCATTTCTTTCATTACAAGTATTAAGGAGAAAGAGAACCAGCACATTCCTGGGCAAACCTCAGGGATTAAGTTATGCTACATCTGGTGCACAGTGAATTAACAAGCTAGTTTCAACAGGCTTGATCATTTCTGGGAAAAACAGAAGGAGAAAAAAAAACAAAACAAAAACAAATGACAAGCTAAGCAAAAAAAAGTCAG
Organism: Erythrolamprus reginae; assembly: GCF_031021105.1. Classification (NCBI taxonomy): domain Eukaryota; kingdom Metazoa; phylum Chordata; class Lepidosauria; order Squamata; family Dipsadidae; genus Erythrolamprus; species Erythrolamprus reginae. The sequence continues at coordinate 354,089,375 of NC_091950.1, forward strand.
GACCTGATAAATGTGCAATATACATTTGCATGAACTGTGTATGGAGAATTAAAACCGCACAAATAAAGGTTATTGTTAAAGCAATAAATTAAACATATCTAAAAGGCACAGCATGTGAAATATCCCTTGTGGGTAGATAGGCCATTGATATCCCACCTCTAGCGTTCCTTCATCCTAGTACAAAAATGGGTAAAGAACAGAGAGTATCTGTGGTTGTCAAAGCTCTGACAATACTCAGCAGACCAACACTACAAAGCGTGTATTTTATCTAATGCTGATGTGGCATCGGACCAGATTATCTCAGGGACCGCCTTCTGCTGCACGAATCCCAGCGACCAGTTAGGTCCCACAGAGTGGGTCTTCTCCAGGTCCCGTCAATTAAACAATGTCGCTTGGCGGGACCCAGGGGAAGAGCCTTCTCTGTGGTGGCCCCGGCCCTCTGGAACCAACTCCCCCCAGAGATTAGAATTGCCCCCACCCTCCTTGCCTTTCGTAAGCTGCTTAAAACCCACCTCTGCCGCCAGGCATGGGGGAATTGAGATACTCTTTCCCCCTAGGCCTTTACAATTTTATGCATGGTATGTCTGTATGTATGTTTGGTTTTTATAATAATGGGCTTTTAACTGTTTGTAGTATTGGATTATTATTATATGCTGTTTTATTATTGCTGTTATCCGCCCCGAGTCTCCGGAGAGGGGCGGCATACAAATCCAATAGATAGATAGATAGATAGATAGATAGATAGATAGATAGATAGATAGATAGATAGATAGATAGATAAATTCCTCACATGAAAGTATTTTCAAGAATTGATGTTTCAAGGATTTGGAATTTCACAAACTGATTACAGTGGAACCCCGACATAAGAGCTGCTCTACTTAAGAGCAACTCGAGATAAGAGCTGGGAGGGGAGAGATATTTTTGTTCTACTTACAAGCCCAAATTCGAGATACAAGCGCCAAGGAGCTGTCTCCTGAAGCCAAACGCTAACTTCCGCGTTCGGCTTCAGGAGACAGCTGCGAAGCGGCGCGCGTGTTTTAAAAGGTTGCAGCCGGCCTGGGGCGCTCGGGGGGGTGCTTGCAGCTTTCTTTCTTGCTCTTTTTCTTTCTCTCTTTTACCTTCCCTTCCTCTATTTCTTCTTTTCTTTCTCCTTCCCACCTTCTTCCCTCCCTCCCTCCCTTCACTCATTCCTCTCTTACTCTCCCCTTTCATAAGTTTCCTTGCTTCCTTCCTCTGTTCCTGTCCCTTCCCCCTTTCTTTCTTTCTTTCTTTCTTTCTTTCTTGCTCTTTTTCTTTCTCTCTTTTACCTTCCCTTCCTCTATTTCTTCTTTTCTTTCTCCTTCCCACCTTCTTCCCTCCCTCCCTCCCTTCACTCATTCCTCTCTTACTCTCCCCTTTCATAAGTTTCCTTGCTTCCTTCCTCTGTTCCTGTCCCTTCCCTCTTTCCTTCCTTCCTTCCCACCCTCCGTCCATTCATTCACCCATTCCTCTCTTGATCGCTTAAAGCCGGTCCCTGGTTCAAAAAGGGTTGGGGACCTCTGTCCTACAGGATTGGGTGGCAGAGAAGTTGAACATATGTAAATTTAAAAGTTTAAGAAAGTTTACAAGTTAAGTGAAAGAAACTTCATTATTCATTTATATGTACATGTACATTTCTTCATTAAAAACATGTCTTTCTGCATAATTTAGACTAACTTTGTGAGTTTTTTGAGGGCTGGAACCAATTAAAATTATTTACATTAATTCCTATGGGGAAAAGTCGTTCGAGATAAGAGCTGCTCGACTTAAGAGCCCAGGTCCGGAACGAATTAAACTCGTATCTCGAGGTACCACTGTATTCACAACTGGTGTGGATAAGATAAATAATAGTCATGTCATTAGATGGGGAGTTCTCTTATCAGCCAATCAAATATGAACATTTTATTTTACATTGCACTAATTTAATAGGACGCCTGTCAGAAACTTTACACTTTGCACTGACAATGGGGCATACATTTCTATTTTTTTTTCAACTAGAAAACTAGTTTTGACACACTCTGAATGATATTGTCACAAATATTTTATAAGGATGACCGGCAACGCAGTTCTTTCCGCCACCCCACCTTAATTTCATATAAATTAAATATATTTATTTCAATATAAATACATTTTGACTTCAGAACATTTTAGATATGAGAGGCCTGGCTGTGCGGCTAACTATTTCTCTTTCAACAGAAACAGCAATACAGTGGTACCTGTATTTGCCGATGACTCTAAAGTGTGCAATAGGGTTGATATTCCTGGAGGCGTCTGTAATATGGTAAATGATTTAGCTTTACTAGATAAATGGTCTAAGCAATGGAAACTGCAGTTTAATGTTTCCAAATGTAAAATAATGCACTTGGGGAAAAGGAATCCTCAATCTGAGTATTGTATTGGCAGTTCAGTGTTGGCAAATACTTCAAAAGAAAAGGATTTAGGGGTAGTGATTTCTGACAGTCTCAAAATGGGTGAACAGTGCAGTCAGGCGGTAGGGAAAGCAAGTAGGATGCTTGGCTGCATAGCTAGAGGTATAACAAGCAGGAAGAGGGAGATTATGATCCCACTATATAGAATGATGGTGAGACCACATTTGGAATACTGTGTTCAGTTCTGGAGACCTCACCTACAAAAAGATATTGACAAAATTGAACGGGTCCAAAGACGGGCTACAAGAATGGTGGAAGGTCTTAAGCATAAAACGTATCAGGAAAGACTTAATGAACTCAATCTGTATAGTCTGGAGGACAGAAGGAAAAGGGGGGACATGATCGAAACATTTAAATATATTAAAGGGTTAAATAAGGTCCAGGAGGGAAGTGTTTTTAATAGGAAAGTGAACACAAGAACAAGGGGACACAATCTGAAGTTAGTTGGGGGAAAGATCAAAAGCAACATGAGAAAATATTATTTTACTGAAAGAGTAGTAGATCCTTGGAACAAACTTCCAGCAGATGTGGTAGATAAATCCACAGTAACTGAATTTAAACATGCCTGGGATAAACATATATCCATCCTAAGATAAAATACAGAAAATAGTATAAGGGCAGACTAGATGGACCATGAGGTCTTTTTCTGCCGTCAGACTTCTATGTTTCTATGTTTCTATGTACCTCTATTTAAGAACTTAATTCGTTCTGTGACCAGGTTCTTAAGTAGAAACGTTCTAAAGTAGAAGCAATTTTTCCCATAGGAATCAATGTAAAAGCAAATAATGCATGCAAACCCATTAGGAAAAAAATAAAAGCTCGGAATTTGGGTGGGAGGAGGAGGAGGAAGAAGAGGAGGAGGATAGCCGCTGCCGAAGGAAGAAGGTGAGGTGAGGGGAATAAAAAAAAATCCAACACTTTAAGGCTTAAAAAAAAAAGAGGGACTCTGAGGCGGCGCCCAGAGGAAGGAAAATGCTCAGTTCGCTCTTGGCTGCCAAAGCCTCCTTAAGCGCCACCGAAAGGCTCCTCCGGCAGCCCAGAAAAGCCCGAAATGGCCGGGATTAAAGGGGGAATGGCAGGAAACTGTCCGGGCCTTCGTGCCGCTCTCAATTTTGCTGGGAAATGTTTCCGGGCTCAGGTTCTTAAGTAGAGGCAAAAAAAATCTTGAACACCCAGTTCTTATCTAGAAAAATTCGTAGAGGCATTCTTAAGCAGAGGTGCCACTATATATGGAAGTTTATTGTAAGCCGCCCTGAGTCCCAGGAGAAGGGGGCATAGAAATTTGATTAAATAAAAAAGAAAAGGCACTCTGGCCAATGTGCAGCTGACAGAGATCTTTCAGGAATGTCTCTGCTTAGGGTCTGTTGCTGCAGCCATGCAATGGAAATAAGAATCAAAATGTTCATAGTCTGAAACCTTTACTTGTACTATAAAACCCTCAATGTTTTCTTTCTTCAGAGTTGCCCTAATGACACTTACCTCGCTTTCATTGCAGCAGATGATGTCGGAATAAGTGTAAAACTGTGAGTCTAGATCAGCAATGGCCGGAGCAGGATTAAATAAAGTCTTCACTGCAAGAGAATGGAAAATTCTGTAACAGACGTATCACAGAATGCTGAAATATAACTACCTACAATTCAACAAACACTATTTGTTATAATGCCTATGGCATTTTCAGCTCTACATTTCCTCTAGATACACAAATTGCTTGCTGACATAAACAATCTAAGCAAAATACCCTGTTTTCTGCTGTTATAAAGCACTGCTACTGCAATGATATTGAATTAGTTAAGGATTTCATGAGAATACGTTAAGTATTATAATTATACCTTTGCCATAAAAGAAAAAGGGAAAAAAATAAAATAAAATGAAGGCTTGGATGAATTTGAAAAAAAATACATACTATTTATTAGCATTTCTTGTATTTCTCAGAATCATAAGGTAGATTCTTGTTGATGTCGATTTAAATTCAGATATGCATATACTAGGTTAACTGAATTTCAACAAAGAACAATACACAAGATTATTCCCAGATGTATTAGGACTGTGTTTTGCATTTTTCTGCTGGGAATTCTGGAACTTCATTCTCATCATAGTTAAAAGGCCTCAGATTCGAGGGAAGGGACATGAACCACAGGCAAATAAATAATCCCAGATTAGAAAAACCCAGAGGATAATTTTTATTCCAGTTACCTCACCTTTAAGTTCCAGGAATCTGCAAAGCTGTAAAAGGAGACAAAACCTCTTTTCCAATAATGGACTACTGATCCAGGGAATAAATCAGTGGAAGTTTATAACAGCTGTGAAAAAGCCTTTCCCCTTGTATAGAATTAAAATAATACCATCAGATACTGAAGTGCTTCCCTTCCCTTCTAACAAATGGCTCTAGAATTCTCATGACTGAAAGGAATATTAAACTTGGGTAGCTTTGAAACCAAACAGAGTGTAAGTAGATATTCAAGCACAGTCTACAATTACTGATCTGCAAGTGTTTCCAATGTGGTTTGTAATTAGCTTGGTTCTACCTCCGGTAGTGCTGGAACAATGTGTTTCTTTAGAATCGTTTAAGAAGCCCAGATCTATCATGGTGCCACGTCAACTCATTTTGGTAACTGCACTATTGTTCTGGTTCACTTTAACTTAGTAAATGTAACAACAACAACAATAATAAAAATAAAGTGACCCACAGAATAGTGCTCTTATCAAAATACTACCATGGGATTGATATGTCAAGAGTCACAATGCTTTGGCATCAGGACAATCAAAACAAAGGCAAGAAGTAACAAAAAAGCTGCTGCAGAGTTCTTCAATGACTACTGGTGGGACCATGATACAGGTGGTTCTCGACTTATGACCACAACTGAGCCCAAAATTTCTATTGCTAAGTGAGACCCTAAGTGAATTCTGCAAGTCTTAAGTTAGTAAAACGGTTGTTAAGTGAATCTGGCATCTTCATTGATTTTGCTTGTAGGGAAGTTACAAAAGGTAACCATGTGATTCTGGGACACGGCAACCATCATAAATATGAATCAGTTGCTAAGCATCTGAATTTTGAATACGTTATCATGTGCATGTTGCAACAGTCGTAAGTGTGAAAAAAGGTCACTTTTTTCAGTGGTGTTGTAACTTCAAAATGGTCACTAGATGAACTGTTGCATGTCGAGGACTATCTGTACTTCAGCAAGCATAAGACTATCGATATGTAGGTTTTTTTTAAAAAACCCAACCCAAGTATACAGGAACAAGAAGGCTTATAGCCACAAGCTTCTGCTTTCATCACTTCCCTTTTTTCTTCTGAGCCTTGTATCTGGGTGCACATCTGTTAAGCACACAGTCTAGTGTGCTTCCGAACATAAACTACTGCATTAAACATAAGAATCAGCAGACTAAAAGAAAGGAAGTGCCAGTGACACTCTCCAGCTGCGAGGATTTTAAAGGTTGTTTCTGTATTAGCAAAGGGTTTACAGTGATTTCATTATACAAGGCCATTCAACATGGGGATGGAGAGAGGTTTCCTGGTATATGGTTCAGGCAGGGGTTGCACCTACCGGCTGCTACCGGAACCACTGTGGGCGGGCAAACCTCTAGGCGCAAGATTTGGCTTCTGTGCAAAATCTTGCGTGAGGATGCTCTCATGGATGAGATTTTGGCGATTTGTTCGCTTTTCCACATACGCAGAAGCAAAAAACCACCAAAAATTGGCGAAATCTCGAGCGGAGAGCATCCTTGCATGAGATTTTGCTTGCTGCGCATGCACAGAAGATAAATCTCACACAAGTGCGCGGATCAGTGATGCAGAGATGTGTGCGCATCTCAATTTCCGCTACCGGAACCCCGATCCCAGCCGTACCAGGTGCAACCCGCTACTGATATGGTTCTATGGCTTCTGTATATGGCTTCTATTGAAGAGGTAATCTCCTGCATCAGATGCAAATATATTTTATGTTCATACAATGCAATTTGGAGTTACTCTTATTTACATATATCCCTGAAGTATGGGAGAATTAAGTGTCTTTAAAAGGATTTTCTAGCATTTTGCATATTGCCATTCAGATTTATGGTGATCACTTTTAATGAAATGAGCTACTTTGTGCACACCCAAGTTCTAGGTATACTTGTTTGATGTTTTGCCCCACTGAAATAAATCAGCCAGTGAAATAAATGTTCTAAAGGTTATGCTTATCAAAAAAAAAAAAGAAAATCCCCCAATTTCTGACTCAAAGAATTTAAATTTATAAATTGGGATGATTATCTCAAGACTATGGTAACAGAAGAAATGAAGTTTATTTCTGTCTAATTGAATTTTTGAAAAATTTCCTTTTAAATTTAGAAAGGTTTTCCTTTCAGATAAAGATGGTGTTTGGCATCAACTGAGAGCAGGCAAAGGAGAAGTGGTGTGCCTAAGGCATTTTTCATTACCAGAGATACAGAATAATAGTCTATAAACCAGGATCCATTTTACTGAAGTCATCTTCTGCTGCTAAGGCAGTTATTTGCTACTTTAGCTTGACCAGAAATTGCACTCAATAGGTTAAAAAAAAAAGAAACAAACAAGAGCAAAGTTCACACAGGGTACCAGGTTCATGCCAATTCAACTGAAATTTCAATTGTCCTTCATAGGCCCAACTGTTTTATTAAATTATTTTGCTAGTGCCTGGATTTAGGTCACTTATTTTGGCTTCACCATGCTTTAAATGACTCTGAAACAAAGCTACATTAAAAGAGTATTACTGAAACCATTCGTGGAATGAAGCAAACAATTAATTTGTATTATTAGATTACCTCCACTGGTATGAGCCATTTTTAATGCTTCTAAAGAAATTGCTGGGGTTATTTCAAGTTGGCAGACCATCACTTTAGCTTTAGCGATGACATGGGCAGCTCTTTTTAAATCACTGGAATTCAGAAGTAAATTCGCTCCCGCAACAATTACGATAAAGTTTTCTCCTAAAAACAAATGTGAAATTTTAGAACGATTAGAACTGAACATAAAATGTATTTTCTTGACACCATGGCATATATGATTCTTAATGGCTGTTTAAGTACTTATAAAGTTAATAGCATGTAAGTTTTCAAAGGGTGTCTATGTTAGAAATCCTAGCTTGCAGACAAATGGTGAGAATAGTAAAACTTTGTTCAGCAATAAATGTGAACACTTCTTCATTGAAAAAAAAATAAGACATCCCCTGAAAATAAGACATAGCTGCAAAAATTAATATAAGACGCTGTCTTATTTTTGGGGAAACAGGGTAGCAGTCCTCAACACCGTTCCCTGTAGGCTGCATGCGTGAGTGTGTGCGCACCCCAAAATACCGCCCCGTGCACCCTTTTCCATGGGTGCGCAGTCCCCATCCCCCTGCCACCCCGCGGGGGGGGGCGGGGAGGCGCCGGCAACAGAAGGGAAGGGAGCCGCGGCCGCCCCTGCCTCCCCACGGTGCCTCCGGCCCCCTCGGCCTTTCGTCACTGCCCCCCGCCCGATCCGCCCCCTCCTGCCTTTGGGCGCGGCTCCTCCCGCACCCGGAACGCACGCCCTGCCTGTCTCACAGTCCCTTTGCCGAGAGCACTTTCATCCCGGGCTCTCAGCAAGGGGGTTGCAGGAGGGACGGGGCAGGCGTTCTCTCAGCGGAGGCCGGTGAAGGTGATATTCAATGTCGGGGGTGCGCGCGCGGTTGCACAAGCTCCCTATCTCCATACCAGCCCACTCGGAACATTCAAAATAAGAAAAACTTTCACCAGCGGCTTTTTTTATTTTGAATGTTCCGAGTGGGCTGGAATGGAGATAGGGAGCGTGCGTAACCGCGCGCGTGCCCCCGACATTGAATATTACCTTCGCCAGCCTCTGCTGAGAGAACGCCTGCCGGCGAAGGCTTTTCTTATTTTGAATGTTCCGAGTGGGCTGGTATGAAGATAGGGAGCGTGCGCAACCGCCTGCGCGCCCCCGACGTTGAATATCACCTTCGACAGCCTCTGCTGAGAAGAACGGAGAGAGAACGAGAGTGAGTGAGAGCAACAGACAGCAAGATAGAGAGAAAGTGAGAAAGAGAGAGAGAGAGAAAGGTGGGAGAGAAAGAGATAGCAAAAGAGAACAAGAGAGAAAGTGTGAGAAAGAAAACAAGAAAGAGTGAGAGAGAGAGAGAAAGCAAGAGAGAGAGAAAGAAAACAAAAGAGAGAAAGTGAGAAAAAGAGAGAGCAAGAGGGGGAAAGAGAGAGAGAGAGAGAGAAAGAAAGAAAGAAAGAAAGAAAGAGAGAGATGAGAGAGGAAGGAAGAGAGTGTGAGAGAGGAAGAAAGCAAGAGAGAGAGACAGAGAAAGCAAGAGAGAGAGAGAAGAGTGGAAGGAAGAGATAGAGAGAAATGATAGAAAAAAGGGGAGAAAAGAGAAATGAGAAAATGATTGAGACAGAGAATGACAGGAAAGAGAGAGAAACAGAGAGAGAAGTGACTTGATTTAAAGCATATGGTAAAAGCACTTAAATAATAACAGAGAAAACCCCCCCAGCCCTCACCTGTTTTTATTAATAGTTATGTTTTTGGTTTTGTTGGTTGATTTAGTTTTAATAGTAATGGATTTTGGTTTTTTTAAATTATTAATTTCTTTTAATAAAAAAGGGATTTTTTTCTTATTTATTTATTTATTTATTCTATTCCGCCCAGTCCCAAAGGGACTGTCGCTCAGACACTATACTTTTCCGCCCACACCGGAAAAAAATTAGAGGGTACATTGGTCCTCAATATTCCAACCATTGCAGCACCCTCCACAGCAGTGGTGGGTTGCTAGCGGTGCGATAGACGACGATGCACCAATAGGGGCCGCCAGAGTGCACAATTTGCATGCAAACACTCCAGTGCCAGTCCTTTGGGCGCCATCTTTTTCCTTTAATTTTTAGTCTTTTTTGCTTCCTGCACATGCGCAGAAGCAAAATCTCGCAAGGGGATGCACACAAGAGATTTTGGCTTCTTTTTTTTTGCTTCCACACATGTATGAATGCCAAGAATGGGCTGAAATCTCTCTCACACGCGTGTCCCCTTGTGAGATTTCCTTGTGTTTTTGCTTCCTGTGCATGTGCAGAAGCAAAGTCATGCTGGGGACACGTGCATGCGTGCGTATCGCACACACACACACATGAGAACCACATCCTGTAAGAGCAACCTGCCCCTGTTCCACAGTCATGTAATTCAAGCAGTTATGTGCCAAGCTCAAGATTATGACATTGGAGGTAGCTGCAGTCACATGATTGCCATTTGCAACCTTTCCTGCTGGTTTCCCAAAAGCAATTCAATGGGGAAGCTGGCGAAAAAGATCAGAAGTTGCTCCGGTAAGTTTAATGTATTAATGTTTTTAAATTGATTTAACTTTCCACTATTGGATTTGTAATGTATTGTATCACTATTATGTTGTGAGCAGCCCCGAGTCTTCGGAGAAGGACGGCATACAAATCTAATAAAATATAAACTATAAATTGCTCCCACTTTTTCTCCCATCTGCAGCACATCCTCCCCATGTGCAATCTCCACCAGTGATCTTCCCAGGCTTTCACCACTCATATGTTGCCTATACTGGCCTCCCACCACTCCCACTTGGCATCCCTGTACTCTTTACCTGAGATTCCTGCCTCTTCCTGCCTAATGAAAGCATGTTTTGGGGCTACCTCTCTTATTTAGCAATGGCAATCCCAATCTCAATTGCTGCCCTCATCCAAAGACTACCTGTATTAGAATACAACTTGCACAAGATGACTCATTTGTTCTCCTCCAATGACTCGTTGAGATTAAAGCTATTAAGGCAGTTGCTGAAGTAATTATGATGGCAATGTCTTCCCAATTTTTGGCATCTGATCCATGTATACCCCAAGGGAATCTTCTAGTAACAAGAAATAAAACCCCAACATATTGGCATTTGTGGAGTTCTGTAATAAATTTGCTTTTTCCTACTTGTGCAGATTGTGCAGCAGATGCATTTGCCAACAGTGTAGTTCTTGACAATATTCATGAGTAAACTGCTCAACATTCAGAGTTATATTTCATCTACTTGCTGCTGTCAAATTCTAAAGCAGGCCTTTCCAATCGTAAGTAGCTATGTGATTATGGATTGTACAGCTCTACTTTGCAAACATTCCTTCAGAACTAAACTTCAGAGTGTCTTAAGTTCAAAATGTGCCTTTCCCCCCAAATATAATGATGGGAATAATGGCGTAATGATCATTCTCACAGAGGAATTTAATTTTCCAAACAATGTTGGCTAAAGCCCACATTTTTCTCCCCCTGGATACATTCAGTGAAAGATTGCCCAACATAAAAATGCCAGTCTGAAGTCTCAGGATGGTCAGCATACTTCCTGAAATCTTCTAGAGTTACATTTAGTAGTATTTTGAAAGACTGCGATTAATGATGCATTACCAAAGTACAAGAGATAAAATAGAGGGTAAGGCCACAGAGTTTCTTTTTAAAGTTCTAAATGTCATCATGAATAGGGAACAGATATGAAGTTTATGTATATATTATTGAACACACACTCCCGCTAATTTTCTGAGGTAAAGTTTTAGAGGTTTCATTGTTTTTTATGTTGCTTGTGGTCAGCAATAGTGATAAGGGTGCATGCAATTTTTTTTACCATTGTTTATAATGTTTTCGACATGATCGAAACATTTAAATATGTTAAAGGGTTAAATAAGGTCCAGGAGGGAAGTGTTTTTAATAGGAAAGTGAACACAAGAACAAGGGGACACAATCTGAAGTTAGTTGGGGGGGAAATCAAAAGCAACATGAGAAAAAATTATTTTACTGAAAGAGTAGTAGATTCTTGGAACAAACTTCCAGCAGACGTGGTAGATAAATCCACAGTAACTGAATTTAAACATGCCTGGAATAAACATATATCCATCCTAAGATAAAATACAGAAAATAGTATAAGGGCAGATTAGATGGACCATGAGGTCTTTTTCTGCCGTCAGACTTCTATGTTTCTAAATATTTTTATTTAATAGTTATCACCCAGATATCATAGGGAGACAGCTAACCTTCAATGTTTATGCCAAGGGTCTTTCAATTGGAGGCATATTCTTTCACCCACTAGATTTCATTATTTTAGTTATTATGGTCTTTGGAAACTTGTCATACAGAGTTTTCCTGAAGCTTCAGAACTAGGGGCTATCAACAATCTCTCATGACAGAACATTGGATAAACTACTTGCATAAAATATTTTCTTTTGGTCAGCTTGGAACTCTCACCAGTTTCTCACCCTATCCATTACTGTCAGACCATTCACAATTTATTTTTGTTTGACATCTTTGTCAAAATGGGGTTTTTTTTAAACTTATTCTTTCAGATACATAGGAGAACTGAAACAATAGTACGTATGCAAAAATAATTGTTGAGATACCCAGGATTATAGAAATTAAGCCCAAATCTGGAACACTGATCTTCAATCCCTTAAAATAAGGGGCTACCTCTATAATCTGCTCTTTTATTTTTAAGGATAAGGATATACAGGCTAGTATAAAATATGAAAAAAAAATTAAGAAAGAGAATTAGGAAAAAACCAAACCGAAATGAAATACAGTGGTACCTCAAGATACGAACCCCTCGTCTTACGAACAACTCGAGATACGAACCCGGGGTTCAGAAAAAAATTGCCTCTTCTTACGAACTTTTTTCGTGTTAGGAACGCCAAACCCGAACTTCTGGGTTCGGCGTTCGGAGGCTGCTGGGAAGCCCCCCGGCTGTTTTAAAAGGTCACAGCCAGGTTGGGGCGCTTCCCAGCAGCCTCCCAAACCCCGAACCCGGCAGTTCGGCAAAAGTTCGGGGTTCGGGAGGCTGCTGGGAAGCCCCCCAAGTTTCAAGTTTCAAGTTTAATCAGATTTGTATGCCGCCCCTCTCCGCAGACTCGGGGCGGCTCACAGCAATAACAATACAATGTAAGACAAATCCAATATTTAAATTACTTTAAAAAACACCACAAATTAAAACCAATCATACACACTAGCGTACCATGCATAAATTTTATAAGCCTAGGGGGAAGGAACATGTCAATTCCCCCATGCCTGATGACAGAGGTGGGTTTTAAGGAGCTTACGAAAGGCTAGGAGGGTGGGGGCAACTCTGATATCTGGGGGGAGTTGGTTCCAAAGGGTCGGGGCCGCCATAGAGAAGGCTCTTCCCCTGGGTCCTGCCAAACGACATTGTTTAGTTGACGGGACCCGGAGAAGGCCAACTCTGTGGGACCTAACTGGTCTCTGGGATTCCAGCCCGGCTGTCACCTTTTAAAATGGCCGGACGGCTTCCCAGCAGCCTCCCGAAGCCGAACGCCAAACCCGAACTTCCGCGTTCGGCGTTCGGAGGCTGCTGGGAAGCCCCCAGGCTGTTTTAAAAGGTGACAGCCGGGCGGCAGCGTTTTTTTGCGGGGTTTTTTTTTTGGGTTGCACGGATTAATTGACTTTACATTGTTTCCTATGGGAAACAATGTTTCGTCTTACGAACCTTTAGTCTTACGAACCTCCCCCTGGAACCAATTAGGTTCGTAAGACGAGGTATGACTGTACTTGTCCTCACATTACTATTCCATACCGGCTGGAGGATTCTGGGAACTAAATTGAAAACATTTCTAGGGAGCATCAGACTGGAAAAATTTCAAAGACAATGATTTACGATTGTCACACTATGAAGTACTTTCCAAACCATTTTTCCCTGTGGCAAAAAATAAGCAAATTAACAAACAGTAGTTCAACACCCAAAGCTGAATTCTGGAAATAGCTGTGAGAGAAAAATCTTCTGTGTTTACCCGATGCCAAGATGGAAAAAGCCAGCTTTTAGTCGGCAATCTTTATCAGCCACCAAGTTCATTAAGCTAATATTACATGCAGATAACTTTCTTCCCTTCCCTTCTTTAATTTAATTTCGTCACTCTTTTACAGCTACTGCAACTCCCAGTTTACACTTAAGACTTTTCCACACAAGCTTCTACGTAGATGGAAAAATAAGACTGAGTTCTTTGAACTGCAATTAATACTTAATAGCAAAAGTCACAGCTAAGATGAAGCAAGCTTGCCCTGATTTCCGAGTTGAAGGGGTTCTCAACATATAGAGAGGTATCAAGAAGTTAAATGATGGTATCCTATGAGCTCTCTAAATGGGGCTACTTTTGAAGAGTGTTTTGAAGAGTAGTGCAGAACGCAGCCGTACGAGCAGTCATGGGCTTTCCCAGATATGCCCATGTTTCTACAGCACTCCACAAGCTGCACTGGCTACCGGTAGCCTCCAAACACAATTCAAAGTGTTGGTTATGACTTATAAAGCCCTACATGACACTGGACCAGATTACCTACGGGACCGTCTCCTGCCTCACGTATCCCAGCGACTGGTGAGGTCCCACAGAGTTGGCCTTCTCCAGGTCCTGTCAGCCAGACACTGCCAACTGGTGGGCCCTAGGGGAAGAGCCGTCTCTCTGGCAGCCCCGGCCCTATGGAACGAACTCTCTCCAGAGATTTGCACTGCCCCTACTCTCCCCGCCTTCCGTAATGTTCTGAAAACCCACCTTTGCTGACAGGCTCGGGGCCACTGAGCTGCTAATATCTAGCTCCGGCCAATGACTGAATGTATGTATGGATGTGATTGATTAATTTCAAGTATTGGGGTTTTAACAGAGTATTTTAAAGTAGATTTTATTGTAGATTTCTAATGTGTCTTGCATTAATTTGCTATAAGCCGCCCTGAGTCTCAAGAGAAGGGCGGCATAGAAATCAATCAATCAATCAATCAATCAATCAAACAAACAAACAAACAAACAAACAGGTGCTTCAGTGCCCTGAATTGTCCAAGATTTATGCTATGACAGTATTTTAACAGATACAATGAGAGCTAAGCCATGATGGTAAATGCAAAGCCATTTCTCCGGGAATGCGGAGCTGTCGCCTGTTGCTCTTCTGGGTTCCAGCACGCCAGATAGCTGGTTTTCCCAAACATGGGCATGCCAGAAACCGGAAGAGCAGCCACCCAGGAAGCCCAGTGTTCATGTGCATACCAGGAAGATGATCTTCCTGTTTCCAGTGCATACATGTGCGTTGGCCGCTTTGTCTTTTAGTTTCTGGTACACATGCATGTGTGAAGATCAGCAAGAGGAAGAGTAACAGGCGTGCATGCATGCCGAGAGAGAGGGAATTCCTAGGGGAGCAGAGCTGTTCGCCAGGACGGGTAGGCCAGGGCTTCCCTCCCTACCTGCCCAAGCAGGCTTCTTGCGCAGTCCAAACCTGCAGCGCATCTGTGGTCCAGAGCATCTGGCTGGCTCAGGGAGTCTAGAAGAGCCAGTGGGGCCCGCCACTTCTTCCAAGGAAGCACAACCATTTCCTGGCTGCATCTGGCATTTCTTTTGTGTAGTCCCACCGCCCTAGAAGAACAGCAGCAGTGGCGGCAGCTACAGGCCGAAGGGCAGGAGCGACCACCCTGCTCAGGCACACAAGGCATTGATTGATTGATTGATTGATTGGATTTCTATGCCGCCCCTCTCCGAGGACTCGGGTGGCTCACAACATATAATATATACAGTATACAATATCTTAAATCCAATTAACTAATTAAAAATCTAAAAAAACCTCCCCAGAAACCATAAAAAACAATCATTCCATTCACTCCACATTATCTCAATACATTCAGTGGGCAGGGGGTAAAGATCTAATGGCCCCAGGCCTGGCAGCATAAGTGAGTCTTCAGACTCTTGCAGAAGGCAAGGAGGGTAGGGGCCATACGAATCTCCTGGGATGGGGCCCCCACAGAGAAGGCTCCCCCCCCCCCCCAGGCCCCGCCAAATGACATTGTCTGGCTGACGGAACCTGGAGAAGGCCGATTGTGGGACCTGACCGGTCGCTGGGATTTCCTGGCTAGGCAGCCGGCTGTCCCACCCATTGCTCCTGCCACCACCCAGGAAGCGGCAGTCTGAGAACCACCACCGGGTGGCAGCAGCAAGGATGGGTGGGACGGCATTTCCCTCCCTTCTCACCAGAGGCCTGGGGCTGCACAAGAAGCCTGCTTGGGCAGGGAGAGAGATAAGCATCACCCAGCCTGGCAGCTCCTCTTTTGGCTCGCTGCTCACCCCAGCAGTTTTTGCACCAGCCATGTGCTCCAGACCGCTGCGGGTGGGCGGGAGGGCTGGGGTCATGCAAAACGCCTGCATGGGTGGGAAGGGAGGTGAGTCCCACTCGCCTGTCCTGGCCAGCAGCCCTTCTTCTTCTTGGCATCAGGAGCCCTCACCCTAGTGGCATCAGGAGCAGCAGGCAGGGTAGCTGGCCATCCAGCCAACAAATGCCCCAGGCAACCGAACTGGTCAGTTGTTCCTGCCCTTTCCCCTATAGCTGCTGCTGTTCTTCTGGGATTGTGAGGCTGTGCAGGAGGAGCGGTGAAGAGACATCTTGCTTCTGGGCTCAATGGTATAGATATGCAACATGTTGGAAAATTCTCTTTAAAAGTGAAACTTGACAAAATTAATATGCTCATCATACGCAATTCAAAACTAAGAAAATTCCTTGATATGTACCTTCACTATTGACCATGATTGAAGCAGCTCCTGTTGCAGCGTCTTCTGTCTGATTTACAAATTCTAAGGTAAGAAAGAAAAAAAGTTGTAGAGTTCTTTCGGCAAATATACAAATTAGTGAGTTACATCAGCAAACATTACAGCTTAACAGCTGGCGTTTAAAATGTTAATAATGAATACCAATGCCAAAAGCGGGGAAACATAAATGCTAAATTACACCCACATGACAGCAAACACAAGCTCAAGATTAATTAATTGTGGCTAATTCTGCATTTCAGGAGGAAAAAAACCTGATTTAAATTTAGCACAGACATTACTGGCAGCTGTAGTACCCTTGTTATTCACATAGACATGCAAGTCAAAGTCATGGTTAAAACAGTGTGAATTTGCTCTGCTTATTGGAAAAAACATCACCCATAAAGTGACTCCTTTAGCTCAGGAAACAGAGTAGCCCTTGTAAAGCCTTGGCTGCATTAGAGTAAAATAGTACTGTACATTTCTATCCATGTTTATCTGGAGGTACGTTTATTCTGCACAAATGTGTTGAAAATAGTTTAAAATTGGGTTTTGACCTAAATTTAACAATGTCTAGCCAAATCCTTCCTGGAAGCCACATGTTAGCGGCTACGGCATGTTCAGATTTTCACCTTTCTATAAATTACATTCTAAGGAATATTTCATCTGTAAGACATTTTTCTTTTATATACTTTTGTAATAGATGCAATAGGCCCGCGATGGTGAATCTACGGCTCGCGTGACATAAGTGGCACACGGAGCCATATCGGTGGGCACGCAAACTCAGGTCTGGCACGTGCCACCTAATTTTGGGGCCTTCTGGGCCCACTGGGAGTCCAGAAACAGTGTGTTTTCAGCCTCCGGAGGGGGTGGGGAAGACAGTTTTCAAAGCTCCTAGAAAGGCTTTGAAGCCTGGGAAGAGCAAAAATGGGTGTGCCATTGCATGCCTGGAGCGGGGTGTGTGTCACTCTCACATGTGTGGGGGTCCACATAGAATTATTGGTGTGGACATATGCCCCCATGTACCCCCCCATTTTACATATGAACCAAATAATAATAATAATAATAATAATTTATTGGATTTGTATGCCGCCCCTCTCCGTAGACTCGGGGCGGCTGACAACAATAATAAAAACAGCATGTGACAATCCAATAATAAAACAACTAAAAACCCTTATAATAAAACCAAACATACAGACAAACATACCATGCATAACTTGTAATGGCCTAGGGGGAAGGAATATCTCAACTCCCCCATGAATGGCGGTATAAATGAGTCTTGAGTAGTTTACGAAAGACAGGGAGGGTGGGGGCAATTCTAATCTCTCGGGGGAGTTGGTTCCAGAGGGCCGGGGCCGCCACAGAGAAGGCTCTTCCCCTGGGGCCCGCCAAACGACATTGTTTAGTCGACGGGGCCCGGAGAAGGCCAACTCTGTGGGACCTTATCGGTCACTGGGATTCGTGCGGTAGAAGGCGGTTCTGGAGGTAATCTGGTCCAATGCCATGTAGGGCTTTAAAGGTCATGACCAACACTTTGAATTGTGACCGGAAGCTGATCGGCAGCCAATGCAAGCCACGGAGTGTGGAGGAAACGTGGGCGAATCTTGGAAGCCCCACGATGGCTCTCGCGGCTGCGTTCTGCACGATCTGAAGTTTCCAAACACTTTTCAAAGGTAGCCCCATATAGAGAGCGTTGCAGTAATCGAACCACCATTGTAATAGACCATAGATAGGGAAGCTTTGTCTTCCATAGCTGCCATTTCTCATTAACGTCGCCCAATGTACCTGGTTAAACAAGAAAAATGAAAACTGCCCTCTATCAATAAATAGTGGGAGTTTTGTGTAGAGAAAAATATACTTCATGAATCTGTAAAGTTTCTTCTAATACCACCTAACCCAGGGGTAGGCTCACAAGGCTTTCCCGGTTTTTTTCTGAATTAACAGCTACTTTATGTGACACATAGCGGCCCTGAAGCTGAATGGCTGTTCTCCCTAAGAGCCATCTTTGCCATGGGAATTGCTGGTTTCCATCACAGCCTTTATACAGGGTAATTTATATGCTATGCCACAATACAGATGTTAAATCCATTTACCTGAGAGTTTAATGTATGCCGCTCCTGCGGAGAGGGGTGGCATACAAATATAATAATAATAATAATAATAATAATAATAATTAAATAATAATAATAATAATTTTTATTATTAATTTATTATTATTATTATTATTATTATTATTATTATTATTATTATTATTATTATTATTATTATTAAGTTGTGAGGTAACCAAGTGTTTGAATCGTGTCCAAACGTTATGAAGGAAGAAGTATTTTTTTTCATCTGTGTTATGCTGTTGGTTACTTTAATTGAGTTCTAGTCATTACTGGGAGAATGTGAGTCCTAGTCCCGCCTTTGCTACAAAACCAGCTTAGATGATCTTGACCCAATTACTTTCTCACAATGCTGGAACCGAGGCAATGGCAAACTACTGTATTTCAAACATGGGGGAAAAAAATCAAATATGGAAGCTGACTCAGTGACTTTGGTGCAGCCAGCCTTTCTCAGGCCAATTCGCTTTGCAGGATTGTCAGTGTTGAGGAAAACAGCAGGAAGACGGAATATTAGGTATATTTCTCACCTTGAGTTATTTACAAAAATAATAATGGCGGCATAAAAATAATCTTAAAGGGGAAAAAAAGCCTTCAGAAACACCTTGCCAAGAAAACTGCAGGGACTTGTCCAAACAGTCTTTGAGAATTGCACATAATAGAACAGAAGAAAAAAATATTATGAAGAATGGTATTTGTTTACTACTCTATTCATTTCTTCATTGAGGAGAACTTTGCAAATCATATGTTCAGAATATAGTGATTGATATAATTTGGTTATGAATTAAAATAAGGAAGATACCTGTTGGAATCCCATTTTTTTTAAAGTTTTCAATGTAGTCATTACCAAAAGAATCCTTCCCAACCTACAGAAGAAAAATAAACAACATTACAGATTACAGATTACCCAGCTCATCGTGGACAACCTTCTCAAGGATGGGCAAGATGTGAATTTCCATGTTGTTGAGCTTCCATTAGCCCTGGAGATGACCCCTGAAATCTCTGCTTTGCAGTGATTAAAATATTTCAAAATGCAAATATTCTGAATATGTAAGAATGAAAATTTACTGGTTGTTTAAAAAACAAATTACCATATTTTTGGAGTATAAGACGCACCTTAATTTTGGGGGAGGAAAATAGGGAAAAGAATCTGCTTACCAGATATTCATCTGGCCAGCATCCTTAGTCTGGTCAGCTTCAGCACATTATTTTATCCCCTGGTTAGGGCTTTAAAAAAACCTTTATTTGGAGAGAGTAACAATGCAAGCCAGTAAGAGCTGGGAACATCATCAGCACCTGGAAACCTATTTGGAGCAAGTAGAGCAATGGAAAAAACCCTGCAAAGACTTAGGGCTTGGAAAACATTTTTTGCAGAGTAACAATGAAAGAGCTTGCAAGCTAGTAAGAGCTGGGAGCATTGTTACCACCTGGTTAGGTATGGAAACATTCAAATCAAACAGAGAATGAAAAAACCCCTACAAAGACAGGGCTTAGAAAACATTCTTTGCATGGGAGAAATTATGGACATCCAATTATAAAACAATGCTATCAGTTCCTTACAGAGAAAATATATATCAAATGTTCTATAGGTGGCACTTGCCACCAGCACGTTTAGCCAAGATGTACCCAAAACTTTCACCAAAGTGCTGGAAGTGCAAAGTGAAAACAGGTACATATTACCATATGTGGTGGACGTGCTCACTGGCCAAGAAATTTTGGAAAAAAATTAAAAATATGATGGAGGAAATTACAGGAGAAAAAATACCATTACTGTAAAGCCGGAACTCTTCCTTCTTGGAATAATTAGACATAAAGTTACAATAAATGACAGGCATCTAATTTTACATATAACAACCACGGCAAGAATTATATATGAGCAAACCTGGAAACAGGAAATCGTTCCAACAATGTTTAATTTAATAAGTAAAATATATGAGGTAGTAGAAATGACAAAGCTTACATATGAACTACAGGACAAAGATATTAAGGAATTCCACAAAACCTGGGGCAGGTAGTACATCTGGATTGCCAAAAAGAAAAGAAAAGAAAAGAAAAGAACAATGTGAATAACTATAGTTATTCAAGTTATTAAATTTGGAGAGAAAAATTAAATTGTCAATAAGAGGAAATATTGTTACTATAAGGCACTATTATACCATAGAGAAAATGAAAATAATTTTATAAAAACGGATATGTTAACGGAAAAGTCAACAAGACATGTGTAATAATTAACAAAGGGAAAATACTGCTATAAATGAATGAGCTGCAAAATCAAGCATACTGACACCTAGTAGGTGTAAATGTTAAGCTCTGATATCCAAATAATCCATATATAAAGCATAATGCTTTATTTTTGTTATGAGTGCATATATGTTATCATCTTCTTAGTATTACTATTATTTCCTTTATAGAATCACATGTATATACATTCTGTAAATGTTGTATTGTTGTTTTGTCTTTTTTCTGTTTTTTTTAATGTATATAATTAATAAAGTATTTTTTTAGTAAAATAGGAAACATTCTTTGCAGAGAGTAACAATGAAAGAGCTTGCAAGCAGGTAAGAGCTGGGAACATTGTTAGCACCTGGTTGGGGCTGGAAAGAAACTTAAACTTTCTTTCAAAAATACAAAACTGGTACTTTGTATTGTGTATTTGGAAAAATGCAGAATAGACTGATATATTAATTTAGCATATCATAATCCTGCAAAATATATTAGTATTACCTATATATTAACGCTACAGCTGCTTAAAAAATTTTAGAACCTTGATCACAGGATGCTATGGCAGTCCTAGAATGCACAGAGTACATCATTTGCCTATCCCTATATTGTTCTAATCTTCATCCAGAAAAGAATACGCATTCTCTGTTTAGTTTTTTTTGTCTTTAATAAGACAGCTGTTAATTGCTAAAATGAACGTGTAAATGTTGTCTGCATTAATATTTGAGCAATTTAATAACAGCAGAATATACTGACAATAACCTATATAAACCAGTGCTTACCTTGCAGATCATTGAGATTTTAGTTCCAAGTCGAGCTGCCTGAACACACTGGTTGGCACCTTTCCCCCCAAATCCAGTGAAAAATTTATACCCATGTATGGTTTCTCCAACTTTTGGTAGACGTTTTGTAAGACTGTTGAAATAAAAAAGGAAGGATACACGTTATTACATATATCAACAACTGAATTCTCAAGAGTTTTTAAATAATAACCATATAGAGTTGTTAAGGCCAAGTACTGTAGACAGTTAATTAAAAGTAGTTCCAATTATAATCCAAAATTTAAATGCAATTTCTTTCATGTCCAACAAAAAAATAAAACATGCCTCACAATTGCTTCACAATTTCAAATTAGACGATAATTAATTGCAATATATAAAGTAGTGAAAGAAAAGGTGTGTGTAACTCACAATTATTTACCTAATTCCAGGAGTGAAATTCAGCAGGTTCTGGAGAACCAGTATTGGAAATTTTGAGTAGTTTGGAAAACTGGCAAATATCACCATTGGCTGGCCCAAGGTGTGGGATAGAAATGGAAATTTTGCAGGATCCTTCCCCTGCCATGCCCATCAAGCCACGCTCACAAAACCGGTAGGGAAAAAATTTGAATTTTACCCCTGGACTATTCCAATAAGTATGCCCACTTACACAATATGAATAGACTCTGAGAAAGAAAACGGGCTTAGCGGAAATCTGGAGGCTTCGGTGCAGCGCAGGGAGGGTTGTGCACGCATGCACGGTGTAGGGTGTTCTGCCTGAATGGCTCAGGCAATGCGTAATAGTCCAAGGAAAAGAAATCAAACACACACGTGCTCTGCTAATCAGCAAACTTGTATTAGATAAACAAAAATAGCTCACTCGAAAAACAGTTCTTAATGTCCGAAAACAATGCAAGGCTTACTTCAGCCGCATACAAAAAGCACAGGGAAAAACAAACAAAGACGACCTGGAATGAGCATAGACGTTTCAGGAGTCCTTTTGAATCTTTGAAGCAAACAGCAAGTCCCAGAGTTTTCACCTCCCACTTGTCTGAAAAAGCTGGGTTGAAAACTCTAACGGCACAGAAACTTTGAAGCAGGAACCACAAAACAACACAGATAAACTGCCACAGTTTGCCTTGGCCCTTGTTCCCTTTTATCCCTTTAGCCCTCATTAAGGGAACCACACCCAGCCCAGGTGCTCCTATAATGATTTGTAATACTCCTTAAAGCGATCCCTTCTTTGCATAGCTCTTCGGCTATGTAGATCAATATATTGATCTGCAGACGAACTCAGGGAGGAAAGACTGTCTGAGGGACTGCAGGCCAAATCCCCTGGGCTGTCTGCTGAATCCTCCTGGCTGTCTGCCACATCTTCCTGGCTGTCTGCCACATCTTCCTGGCTGTCAGCCAGGCTTTCACATTCACTTTGTGCCGCGTCTCTCCCATCTGTGGGAGCAACGGCAGGCCCAGGCCCAAACACAACATAGGGGAGGGCACTGCATTATGGATGTGGGCACATACACGTGTGCACACACTTTTGGCACTCAAACAAAAAAAAGGTTCACCAACACTGCTATATACTATTCAGCAAGGAGATGGAGGGAGGGGGTAGAAAAACATGGTTAAAATGAAAAAAAAAAGTGAAAGCTAAAGCAAAGAAATTGTGTCAAACATCTGGAGAACCAATCACATAAACCTTGCTTAAAATATCCAGCTTAACACATCAAAAATACAAATGTGCATTTCTTTCTTAAGCACCCTTCCATCTTGCATGTTAAACCTCCTGACAAACACACCTTAATAGAGAGCTCAGGAAAATGCACTTTCAGAGATATAGCTTTTAAGAAAAGAAAGCCCTGCTATAATGTAATGCTGTTATCTTGTCACCGAATTCTGTAATGAGAAGCAATTAGTAGATTTTGATTTCATTAGGCTAACTCTGAAAGCACTTCAGCCTTCTGTTTTGAAATGGCAATTATGAGTAATTTCTACAATTAAGGAACTATCTGTTACTGTGCATCCTCCATTCACATGTACACTCAAATGTGCATTTTTCAGAGGAGTTGAGCACATATATTACACTTAGCTATGTTTCGAAAGGAAACAACTGCTTCTATAACAGAACAAAAATAACCTAAACAAGCATTCAAGTCTAAAGTCAGAAGCTTTTATTTTTATTTATTTTTTATTAATTTTTAAATTAATTTTTCAAAAGACAAACAACGGACAAACAACATTCAACATTTAAGGAGCTACCATTGCTCCGCTTCATAGAAGTCTAACTAATACAAAAAAGAAAAAAGCCTAACTATGATCAGATCGATACAAAAACATAACATACATATTCTTATTAAATTTAACTCTATATTCTCTATGTTAATTAATTTTCTTATCTATCAAATATTAAATGTTTTAATCTAAAATAGAATATAAAATATATCCCTTCTAAATTTATCATATTGCAAAACTACCCTATGTTTATATTCTTTTTAAGCTATTCATATGTGTATACGGTTTACCATCAAATTAATAAGTTCAAATAATTATAAATTCTTACTTATTTAATTTTTAAAACTATTTTTAAAATTCCACCATTTATATACTTTATCCCATATTTTATAAAATTCTGTTTCAGCTTGGTTATTCAAGCGTTTTGTCATCATGTCTAATTCCGCACATTCTATAATTTTTAAAAATATTTCTATAAAGCTTTTATTTTTAATATAAGCCTGTCTACATACATATTACAAAAAGTAAAACAGCTTGGTTATTTCGCCAACTCCAGAATACATGATCTTAATGTGAAAGAAAGACAAATATAGTAGAAATTAGTATTTATCATTTAAAGCAGGGGTGTCAAACTGGTGGCCTGCGGTCTGGATGCACCACATGCAGGCCACGTCCACTCAACTCTGCAAAGGCAAAAAAGTCAAGATACATCATGTGATGTAATTGAATTTGACACCCGTGATTTAAAGCACCAGTGGGGAACAATGGTCCTTTGATGAATAGTGGACTTCAACTCCTGAGCCAGCCAGAGGTTTCTCACTTTTGATTTAAAGAGTAGAAGGCAATACAATGAAAATTGTAAGGCCATGATAAATTCCTAATAATTAGAAGCACCTGAAGACAGGACTAAAAATAATGGATAGAAATTAATCAAAGAGAGAAGCAATCTAGAAATACTGAGAAATTTCCTGACAGTTAGAACAATTAATCAGTGCAATCAATGCCTTGCCTCCAGCTGTTGTGGGTATTCCAACACTGGAGGTTTTTCAGAAGAGATTGGACAACAATTTGTCTTAAATGGTATAGGGCAGGGGGTAAGGCAAAGTTGGCCCTTCTATGACTTGTGGACTTCAACTCCCAGAATTCCTGAGACAATCATGCTAGTTCAGGAATTCTGGGAGTTGAGGTTCACATGTCATTGAAGAGCCAACTTTGCCCACCCTTTTTATAGGGCAGTGATGGCGAACCTATGACATGCATGCCACAGGAGCTATATCGGAGGACATGCGAGGTATTGCCCCATGTCAGCTCCAGGATACATGCGCGCACTAGCCAGCTGATTTTCAGTCTTGAGGAAGGTCATTTCGCTCTCTAGGGGCTTCAGGGAACCAATGCTGTTTTTTGCACTCTGGGGCTTCGGGAAGCTTCCCTGAAGGCTCCAGAGTGCGAAGAACAGCACAACAGGTAAACCAGAATTCTGTTTTTCTGAGCTTCTGGTTTGCCCATATTTTCACTGTCCCAGGCTTCAGTGAAGCCTGTGTGCATGCATGAATGGTACTGCTGGATCCAGAAAAGAATAACACATAACAGAGGGCAAGAGACATAAAACTATCCAGACAACTTCAGACAAAAGATATAAACCATAACGTTTAATAAGATAAAGGGACTTTTTTTCCACTTTATTCTTCTTATTTCTTCTCTTTTCAATGATGTAATTAATCAGGAATGGAATTGTTATATAAGAAAATAGAAACGGGCTATGATCTGCAATGCATAATGAGATATTTCTTATTTTTATTGTATTCGAAAACATAAATAAACTTTTTTTAAAAAGAGACGGAGGAGGGCATGGGCACGTGGCATCACTGGTATAGGGTTTCCTGCCTCGGCAGTGGGTTGGACTAGAAGACCTCTAAGGCAGGGGTCGACAAAGTTGTTCAGAATCTAGGAGCCAGCCAAAAAATTTAGGAGCCAGAATTTTTTTTAAGCAAACTTGGTTTTTTGCCGAGTCTCCACCTGACATCGCTTTCACCCCCTCCCCCCCGGCGCAGGCCTGGCTCCGCCGAGCCGGCTCTGCTGTACTCCCGTCGGGATCCGAGGGGAGACCGTTAGTCAGAAACTAACGTTAGTCACTCTTTCCTTCTCTCCCTCCCTTTCTCTCTCTTTCCTTTCTCTCATTCCCTCTTTCTATCCTTTCTATCTCTCACTCTTTCCTTCTCTCCCTCCCTTTCTCTCTCTTTCCTTTCTCTCATTCCCTCTTTCTATCCTTTCTATCTCTCACTCTTTCCTTCTCTCTCTCCCTTTCTCTCTCTTTCCTTTCTCTCATTCCCTCTTACTCTCTATCCTTTCTATCTCTCACTCCTTTCTCTCCCTCCCTTTCTCTCTCTTTCCTTTCTCTCATTCACTCTTTGTCTCCTGGGGCTGCCTGCGCCTGCCCTGCACCCCCCACCGCGGAGGGAAAGCATTTGGTATCGGCACCGCCAACCCCCCCTCCACGAGCAGCAAAAGCCTAAGCGGCGGGGTGCGCCCTTTGCATTTCGGCATTGGCGCTCTCCCCTCCACGAGCAGCAAAAGCCTCAGCGATGGAGCTGAAAGGCAAATGACGCGATCAGCCGCTGAGGCTTTTGCTGCTCCTGGAGGGGAGAGCACCAATGCCGAAATGCAAAGGGCGCACCCCGCCGCTTAGGCTTTTGCTGCTCCTGGGGGGGAGGAGGATTTAATCCTCCCCGCCCCCCCCGGCAGCCAAACCTCGCTGAGGCTTTGGAGTTCGGGCGATCCGACGGAGTTCCCGCTCCCACCAACGCCCTGCAGCTGCGCCAGAGCCACCGCCACGAGAAAGCTTTCCAAGACCCATCAACGTCCCGCTGGAAGCTGCCCTCCCGCCAGCCGCGCCGCCCCGGAGCCCCGAAGGCTCGCAGCAGAGGGAGGCAAAGCGGCGCGCGGCAGCCACAACAAGCCCGCACTTGTTGCGCGATGGGAGCGCGAGGACGACCGCAGGCGCGACCCGGGCAGCCTTTCGCCGCGCCCGGGAAGCGGCCGCTACGGGGCAAAAGGCGCGTGGGCCGGAGGGAGCACCTTCTTCCGAGGGGCCACTCGCGCAGGCCCCGCACCTCCCGTCCAGCCATGCTCGAAGGAGGCGGCTGGCGAAGCGCGGGGCGGGCCGAGCAGAGCCGCGGCGTCAGTGGCGGCCGAGCGCCCCGCCCCGTCGGGGAAGGAGCCGGGAGGGAGCGGTATTTAACCCGGGGCCAGCCGGGTGCGACGGCAGAGACGGCTGACCAACCCCCACGAGAGGCTCGAATAGCGGCGGCGTCTCCTGGGGCTGCCTGCGCCTGCCCTGCACCCCCCACCGCGGAGGGAAAGCATTGCCGAAATGCAAAGGGCGCACCCCGCCGCTTAGGCTTTTGCTGCTCCTGGAGGGGGGGAGGATTTAATCCTCCCCGCCCCCCCGGCAGCCAAAGCTAGCTGTCAGCGGCGCCGCGGACCGGCTGAAAAACCCCAACGGTCCGCGGCGGTTGGGGACCTCTGCAGTACAGCAGGCAACATTTTCTAGGCGCCAGACAACATTTTCTAGGCGCCACTGGCGACCAGGCGCCTGGGTTTGTCGATCCTTGCTCTAAGGTCTCTTCCAACTCTGTTCTTCTGTAATAGTGTAGAAAAGAGAGTGCTGGCTCTCCCATTTGGCCTTACATAATTAGGAAAATAATCATCTCAGACTATTTCCTGGTCTTGTTGTCTTCAGTTTAGTTAACAAAATGAAATTCAAAGGTGAAAAAAGTAAGGTTCTACATTTAGGAAAGAAAAACAAAATGTACAAGTACAGTACATGTGGTACCTTGCTCAACAGTAGTAACTGTGAGAGAGATCTTGGAGTCCTAGTGGACAGCCATTTAAATATGAGCCAGCAGTGTGCAGCAGCTGCCAGAAAAGCCAACACAGTTCCAGGCTGCATTAACAGAGGGATAAAATCACGATCAGGTGAAGTGTTAATATCACTTTATAATGCCTTGGTAAGGCCACACTTGGAATACTGCATTCAGTTTTGGTTGCCATGATGCTGAAAGGATGTTGAGACTCTAGAAAGAATGCAGAGAAGAGCAACAAAGATGATTAGAGAACTGGAGGCTAAAACATATGAAGAGCAGGAACTAAGTATGTCTAGTTTAATGAAAAGAAGGACCAGGGGAGACATGATAGCAGTGTTCCAAAATCTCTGGGGTTGCTACGAAGAAGAGAGAGTCAACCTATTCTCCAAAGCACCGGAGGGTAGAACAAGAAGCAATGGGTTAACTAATCAAGGAGAGAAGTAGCTTAGAACTAAGGATAAATTTCCTGACAGTCAGAATTAGTGGAACAGCTTGCCTCCAGAGGTTGTGAATGCTCCAACACTGGAAATTTTTAAGATGATGTTGGACAACCATTTGTCTGAAGTGGTGTAGGGTTTCCTGCCTAAGCAGGGGGTTAGACTAGAAGACCTCCAAGGTCCCTTCCAACTCTGTTGTTGTTATTATTAGTTATACTCAAACATAAGTGCCAAAGTGTTCAGAAAAGCTCCATTTCAATGTTGTCTGGAGGCCAATGATACAGTTAATTAGACTGCTGGTACTTGTGGTGAAAGTGGAGGAACCCAAAAAGGCTTTGCAATCATTAGGGTCCCAGAAATTAAAACAATTTAAATTATTTTTATTAGAACTTAACATGGAAATCCTCAAATTGAGATTTTTTTCTTAAGCCTTGATTATGCCAGAGAAAATAACAAAGGAAGTGAGACTTGATTAAAGGAGGAAAACAAAGCACTATAACTGCTTTCAGGTGCTTTGGCGAACAGCAAAAGATTCTGATGAATGAAGCTCCTAATCAGAGGAAAGATGGTTAATCCAGTAATTATGACCTCCTGGCCAGGGGATATGGTTGTATCATTTTCTAAGTTGCAGAAGGAACTCTTGCCAGAAGCGTCTCCTATCCAACCTCATAGAAGTCTTAAGAAAGCAAAATGAAGTTCCTTTTAATACTTCAGCTAGTTCATTTATGTAGGCCAAATGTAAAACAAACCACCCTGCAGACTATTACAGTGGAACCTCGACATACGAGCAGCTCTACTTACGAGCTACTCGAGATAAGAGCTGGGAGGGGAGCGACATTTTTGTTCGCCTCCCGAGCTCACATTCGGGATACGAGCGCCAAGGAGCTGTCTCCTGAAGCCGAACACTAACTTCCGCTTTCGGCTTCAGGAGACAGCTCCTTGGCGATCGTATCCCGCGTGTTTTAAAAGGTTGCAGCCGGCCTGGGGGGCTGGGGGGGTGCTGGCAAGCCCCTCAGGCCGGCTGCAACCTTTTAAAACACGCGCGCCGCTTCGCAGCTCTCTGCTGAATCCGGAACGCTAACTTCCGCGTTCGGATTCAGCAGACAGCTGCGAAGCAGCGCGCGTGTTTTAAAACGTGGCAGCCGGCCTGAGGGGCTCGGGGGGAAGCCCCCGAGCCCCCCAGGCCGGCTCTGACGTTTTAAAACACGCGCACCGCTTTGCAGCTGTCTCTGAACGCTAACTTCCGCGTTCGGCGGCAGCGGTTTTTTTTGTTGTTGCACGGATTAATTGACTTTACATTGTTTCCTATGGGAAACAATGTTTCGTCATACGAGCGTTCTGACTTACGAGCCTCCTTCCGGAACCAATTAGTCTCGTAAGTCGGGTTTCTACTGTATGGCCTTCATAAGCCTTCAGTTAACTGGGGAAGGACATAATGTGGAAGGACATAATTTTAACAGGGAGGTGTCCTACAGATAGTAAACACTTGGAGCTTTCCAAAGTCTTGTTTCTCATTGCCTTCACAGGGAGCTTCAGTATTGGGATTCAAATAATTTAACAACCCGTTCTCTGCCTTAATGACCGTCTGGGTGGGCGTGGCCAAGGGGCGTGACTGCACTCAGCCTCCTGTAGCACTCTGCCAGTAAAAATGGAGCATGGGGTTAATTACAAAATGTGGACTTTGCTTTGTGACATCCAGAGCCAGCTAGCAAGGGGTGTGAACTGCACAGAAAATACACTTTCGTTTGGTTATGAAGAAATATCCCCAAAGTCAGATGTACATGAAATGTAGACTGATTTTTAGCTTGCACATCTCAGCAAACAGCAAATTTTGAAGATCTGGGTAGAGGATTCATTTTGGGATGAGAAATCACAGTTTGCATGTTGGACATTCCTAAAGAAATGCCGGGAAACTCTGTATTTTAAAGAATATTTGAGGGAGGGGAGCAGAATAGCCCTTCTCTGCCTGAGGCTATAGAGACTTGGCACCAATGAAAATACTGCTTATGAAGCACCTGTTCAACACTGACAGGGTAAGCCACTAGTATATGAAAATAAGAGCAAACTCCACTCCCTTCTAGTACTGATGATGTTACCTAGTTTGGTAATTAAACATCTGCAAGAAAACCATTATGCTCAGAGACCACCAAGGACCACCTCCCAGCTGATCAGCATGGCTCCCAATCATGCCCCTGCAGCTCCAGTAGGCAGGGCAGGTGAGCCAATGGTGGGGACAACCGGTTCGCTGAACTATGCAAAAAAGTAACAGCAGATTCAGCCAAACCAGTGCGAAATGGCTGAATCCACCACTGCTTCTGCCTCTTCTTGTCTGTTTGATCTACTGGGATTGGATTAACTTGCCTAGATCTGAAGGATGAATTTAGAAAGTATCTCCAATATGTATATACAGTGATCCCTCGATTTTCGCGGGGGTTACGTTCCAAGACCTCCCGCGAAAATCGATTATCCGTGGTATAGTGGTGCGGAAGTAAAAACACCATCTGCGCATGCGTGCCCTTTTTTCCATGGCCGCGCATGCGCAGATGGTGGAGGCGGGGAGCGACGAAAGTGCGGAAGCCGACAGATTGCTTTGAATGTCGTCTGCCCCCTCCCCCCCAGCACCCGCTCGCCCGCCGTTCGGCCTGGCCGCTCGCTCGCCGCTCTCCCGTTCGCTCAGCCGTCCTCTGGCTCGCTGCTCTCCCGTTCGCTCGGCCAGCCACTCGCTCGCTCGCCGCTCTCCCGTTCGCTCGCTCGCCGCTCTCCCGTTCGCTCGCTCGCTGCTCGCCCGTTTGCTCGCCCGCCTGCCCGGCCGCTCACCCGCCATTCTCCCGGCCGCTTGAGAGCAAGAAGGGGAGAAATAGAGATGAGAGAGGGAGGAAGAGAGTGTGAGAGAGGAAGAAGCAAGATAGAGAAAGAGAGAGAGAAAGAAAGATGAGAAAGGAAGGAAGAGAGTGAGAGAGAGGAAGAAAGAGAGAGAGAGAAGAGTGGAAGGAAGAGAGAGAGAAATGATAGAAAAAAGGGGAGAAAAAAAGAGAAATGAGAAAATGATTGAAGCAGAGAATGACAGGAAAGAAAGAGAAAGAGACAGAGAAGTGACTCTTGGTGATGACGTATGACGTCATCGGGTGGGGAAAACCGTGGTATAGCAAAAAAACCCGTGGAGTATTTTTTAATTATTATTTTGTGAAAAACCGTGGTGTAGCGTTTCGCGAAAATCGAGACCGTGAAAATCGAGGGATCACTGTATATATATATATATATATATATATATGTAGATTGTTCTGAGTTCGGGTTTTGCCCTGTGTAATGTTTTGCATGTCTATGCGACGTTTCGGTGAAATCTCATTCACCATCTTCAGGCTGGAGTTCCAATCTTTGTGTTGTTGTAAATGAAATATTTGCAACTGACTTTTCTTCCTGATATGTAGTGTGGGGGTGGAGATTCGCTTTGAATGTAGCAAATAGATTGGGTGACTATGCTTCAGTGATCTGATTGGTTGGTGTAATCATAGTTGTTAGAAGGAATGACATGAAGATTTTATGAAGATTTTATGAAGGCTGATTTCCAAATGTAAAATTCTAAAATCATAATAATTAAAAGGATTGACATGTTGATTATTATGAAGTGTTTATTTTGTTTAAGGCTGGTTTCCAAATCTCTGGCAGGCGGGAGGTATCATCCCTTTTATTTAAAGAAAAGGGTCTCTTTTCAATTTCGATAGCTTCTAGAGAGATTCTTTTATATAAATTCTCTGTTTTGTGGAGTAATTTAGTTTTTTCAAAGTCAATTTCGTGCCCTGTTTTTTTAATGTGCTGGACAAGGGATGAGGTCTTTTCTTGTTTTTTGACTGCATTCACATGTTCTGCTATGCGTTGGCTCACTCTTCGGTTAGTTTGTCCAATGTATGTGGCTGCACATGTTTTGCAAGGGATTTCATAGATTCCTTGGTATTCCAATTGGATTTTATCTTTGGGGCTCCTTAGGATATTAGATATTTTTTGGTTGGTGCAAAATGAGGTTTTGATGTTATGTTTGTGTAGAATTTTACTAATTTTATCCGTGGTGCCTTTGATGTAAGGAAGGATGGTGGTGCCATTGTCCTGTTCTTGATCTTGTTTTTTGGGGGGTGTCTCTTTATTGATTAGGTTTGTTATTGTTTTCTCTTTGAATCCATTAGAAATTAGTACATCTTTGAGTTTGTCCAATTCAGTTTTTAGGTGCTCATATATATGTTTTCGTAGATTTTCACGGGTACAGGTATGACGGTCTTGGTATATTCGGGTTTCTTCCCGTGTAGGATTTGGAAATTTCTGGCGACGTTTCGATGAGGTCCCACTCATCATCTTCAGGCTGGTGTTTCTGTCCTTGTTCTCAGGCGAACACTGCGAGACCTTAGCTGCCTTCCTTCTATAAATACTGGTGGCTGGGTGTGGTTTGATGGCTCAGCAATTGCCTGCTGTGTAGAAACTTCCTGGTGAGTCAGAGGGGTAACAATTGGGGTCGTTGATGTAGCTGAGGTATGCTGATTAGTTAATGGTTGTAGATTAGGCGTGATGTCCTGAGTGGTTAGAACTTGCAGGCTGCTTGATTGCTTTACAATGTGTGTCCTGAGTCTGGTTTCTGTGGCTGGGATATGTTTGAGGGCTGGAGCTGTGACGTTCCTTAAAAATATACCAGGGTGATCCGACATAAGAAAAACATATATATATATATATGTATGTATGTATGTATGTATGTATGTATGTATGTATGTATGTATATATAAAGTGTTTTGTTCAACAGTAATCCTGCATGCTCTTCTTTGATACTGCATGCTCTTCTTCTTTTAAATTCCACTACAGGAAATTAGCAACTGCAATTGGGACTGGTAACTGGATTGTTAAACAAAGTGATTGCTAAATGAAAATTACGTGACTGTGACTATGTTTAGGATTTTACTTCAGGGGGGACTGGAAGCATCAGGGCGAGACCAGCAGGGAAAATAGTGAGCTCTGATGAGCTTAGCAAAAACCCAGCTGGACAAACTTGGGGGAGGGGGTTTCTTCAGAGTGGAACTGTTGTGAAGGGACAGCAAAGAAGAAGAGGCATTTTGGAAGACCACAAGCTCGTTGGCAGGTCAGAAACAACCTCTTCAAACTGACAGCGGGAATGGCAGCCATCTTTCAATAACTGCTCTGAAGCTGGGGCAACTGGACTAAGACTTGAGCAGGAGCAGTGTTTGGGTGAAGTGTTGGGGCCCGGAAAGACATTGGCCAATTTAAGGGTAAAAGAAAATTTAAAATTTGGATTCTAAAGAATCTTTAAAGATTAAAATAGTAGCTAATGGAGATTGGGAATACAGGAAAAGAAAAGTGGGATTGAAACTGTGGAAGCTCAAGAAAAAGTTTGGGTGAGTAAAAATGGAAGTAAAGAAGTTTTAAAAGAATAAAAAGAGAAGTCTTCAGAGAAGGGCAGCAAACATATCTAATAAATTAAATTATTATTATTTTTATATTTTTTCCCTCTTTGAATGGATTTAAAGCTTTTTGGTATTCTGGATGAGTAAAGAAATAGACTGTATGGGGAGTGGGGAGAGACATCTACTGGAGGAAAGTAAGTACAACACTCAGTAGAAAATACAGGAAACGAAGCACAGACAAAGGCTGACCTTGACTAAAATAAAGATAAGTGGATTGTTGTGAGGACTTTTAAGGGGGCGCCTAGTTCCTTTCCATTATCTGATTTAGGGTTTTTGTCAGCTGTGGAAGATATAAAACTTTTGAATTGATTTAGACTAAAATTGGGACTGGAAATTAAAATTGGAAAAATTGGAAGTTAACTAATTGTGATATAATATAACCGTTAATTGAAAGTGGAGTTTTGGATGTATGAAGAATTGTATTGGATGTTAAAAATGCATATGTAATATTAAAAGGTATTGTAGTGACTCTTCAACAGTCAATAAATGAGGCAGTCACTAAGCAAGGACTATCACTGTTTAATAGTACGGAGCTTATACATGATATCAAAAGCAGATAAGGAACTCTAGGTTATGATGCATCAAATCCAAAATCAGACCATAGGCAAAATTGGTAGTTTTTTGGGGAGACTGAGATAAAACTTTGTCTCCTGGTGTTAAAAGCACAAAATGATTCAAAATAAGAAATGAAGGATGCTGGTTTTGGGAATGCACTGGAATCGCTCCAGTGCTAAGAATATACCACATACCATTTCTTAACCCAGAGGAACACTGAATTAATGTTAAATCTGAATTAAAGCCTTGTGATATTGGATGGTCAGGTAAAAATAATGAACTGACGTCTAAATACAACTGGTTTTAGAACTAAAAGTTCACAGGACTCAATATTTTTGGAGAATACCCTCAGAAAGAGACATTTTTTTAAAAAAAGTAGATTCTAGAAAAGTAAAAAAAACCATTAGAGACTGAAACGAATCAAATGAGTAACATATATCCATGCAGAGAGCTACTGATGTACAAAACTATAAGTGCTGAGGAGGTTGTCTAGTTAATCATTTTTATAACTAAATAACTTGGTCTGAATCTAAGAATGTTTAGTAAGAGTCTTGGAAGAATAGTGGTGCATAAAATCTATTACAGATCAAGAGTGTTAACGTAGAACTCTTAAATAAGAAGAAAATACTGAATAACCAAGGAAACAGGCAGAAACTACTGGCAAGCATGCCTATTAAATGCCAAATGGCAGAAGATGTTTACACAGGACTTTGTTCCTGGCAAGAAATGTTATAAGGGTGTTGACAACACAGCATAATGTTCAGTTTGTGAATATCTTGAAATATGGTAAGATAGAACAAAAGCTTTGCAGGAGATCCAAAGCATGCCATTCTCCCTTCAAAGTCCAAGTAAATGTAATATCAAATGAAGAAGAAGCAAAAGGAATGTTTATCTGAGAAACAAACTTTGTGAATTTTATGGCTATCAAATAATTTTTCCAAAGTCTAGTGTTAAGTTTTATTATGCTAAGGTCTGTTAGGATACTGACAACAGATATCCACATTTGCAGCCCCAAATTCTACTTATAATCTTATAATTATAAAAAATTATAATTTTATAATTGTACTATACTGGTATCTGAGTGATATGGATGAAAGTTCCATAATGAAAGATCAAGATGAGCTACAAGATGAACATGAGTCTAAGGAGAAGGGCGGTATAAAATAAATTGAATGAATGAATGAATGAATGAATGAATGAATAAATAAATAAATTTCCCATTTCCCCTCAAAGAATAAAATATAAAATGAGCAGTTGAGAATCAATAAGGTCAACATTTTAAATAATAGGTGGAAGAAGTACAATTGAAGTATAAAGTTGATAGAAAGATGATTGAGAAATACCTACTTTGAACATATTTAAATACTAAAGGTATAAAATTAATTACCTCATTGGTCATAACAAAATGATTAATAAATAAGCATACTGAAAGCAATACAATCAATTACCATAAGTCAGCATAGATTTATCAAGGATTAGTTTTACAAACTAATTTTAATGTTTGATTGAGTAACTTCCTTAAAAGATTGTGAAAATGTTATAAACGTACTATAACCTGACTTAAGCAATACATTTCATAAAAAATCACATGGCATTCTGCTTACCAAGTTAATTAAATGTGAGCCAGATACCATGCCAATTAAATCTGGAATGAAAACCATACTCAGAGTACTTATAAATATAAAACAAGTGTACATAATGAAATTTAATAGAAGCAAGTGCAAATGCACTTTCCTTGGAAAACAAAAATGCACAGATACAGGTGGGGGAAATCTGGATTGGTAATAATGCATATGAAAAAGATATTGGAATAAAAAGTTACTGCATATTGAGCATGGCTAGTAGGGCTACAGAAAAAACTAACATGTTTTTAGTCTGCCTTAAAAACAAATCTCAGTATTATGTGAAATAATAGTTCCATTTTTGTATTTTACATGTTTTCTATTTTTGTGTCTTATGATTTATGTTATGATTTGTGATCTATGATTTACCACTTTGTTGTTTGTACACTAAGAGCTTATGCTCTGGAGAAAAATTCCTGTGAGTTCAATTACACTTGGCCAATAAAGAATACAGTGTTCCCTTGTTTTTCGCGGGTTCGAACTTCGCGAATAGCCTATACCACGGTTTTTCAAAAAATATTAATTAAAAAATACTTCGCGGTTTTTTTCCTATACCACGGTTTTTCCACCCAATGACATCATATGTCATCACCAAACTAATAATTTTTGCAAATAAATAACAAATAAAATAATTATTGTTAATAAATAATTATGTTTATAAATATCAGGATCACTAAGTGTCTTATTCAATGGTGAATACCAGTAATAATGGCGAGTAAATGGTTGTTAAGGGAATGGGAAATGGTAATTTAGGGGTTTAAAGTCTTAAGGGATGGCTTGTGATACTGTCCATAGCTAAAAATGGTGTATTTACTTCCGCATCTCTACTTCACGGAAATTCGACTTTCACGGGCGGTCGCGGAACGCATCCCCCGCAGAAATCGAGGGAACACTGTATATCTATTCTTATTTCTAATAGTTCCATTTATTGTACTTTGATCAGATCTTACCAGCATCTGATTCTAGGCACTATAAGTAGGATTCAGAGAAATTGGAACAACACATTCCACATTCCAAGATTGCACTATTTGGAACTTTGTCATGCCAGGTGATGCCAAGGAGACATTCGGAGACAGCGCATATGGAAGGTATTCAACTTTCTCTCCTGCCATGCTTAAAGGGTCCAAAACTTGCTGCAATACAAGAGTGTGCTCAGGATACAGGTTCTATAACCCTGGATCTTTGCCTGTTCTGTCAGCTTCTTATTAAGCCATTCTCTCTTTGTGAGTCTAGAGAATGTGGTGGCTGTTGTATCTTGAAATGGCTACCTTGTATTTCCTGTAGATAGTTTGTTCCGTCTTCCAGCGCTGTCTGAGCTAAAGCAGGAAGTCGCTCCTGATTGGCTCAGACGCGGCTGGCTCTTGCTTTGGCGGGAGCCGCAAATGTATAAAAGAAGCGGTTTCTCCAAGCAGAGTCAGTCGGTACTAGTTGAATTGTCACTTGCCTTGCTGAGCTGCTCCTTGTTCTCTGAGCTGAATAAAAGTACCGATTTGTTTGAACTCTGTCTGTGGGTCTACATCACTGGCGACGACGGACGGAAGAAACCTCGCGTGCAACATGAGCAACGTCCAGATCGGCCGGGCTCCAGAATTCTTCAACCCCGAAAAAACGTCCTGGGACGAATACCTGGCTACCTTCGAGATCTTCCTCGAGGCGGCAGGAATACAGGACGCCGATGCCGATCGCAGACGGGCTATTTTCTTAAATTACTGCGGCCCAGAAATCCATGGCCTTGCCCAGACTCTCACTGACCCGCAGACAGCAAGAACCGTCGCTTGGGACGTCCTACAAGCCAAGCTAGCGAGCCACTTCAAGCCGACCAAACCAGCCATGGTTTTTCGGCATCAGTTCTCCATGATGGCTCAGAAGGAAACAGAATCAATCAACCAGTTTACAACGCGACTTCAGACGGTACTTGCACAATGCAAGTTTAAAGACCCGGAAGCTCGCCTCACCGATGCCTTGGTTTTCGGCATGAGAAGCGCCACGGTGAGGAACAAACTCCTCACCAAAGACGAACCGACTCTACAAACCGTGATTAAACTAGCGCAAACCGCAGAAGCCGCCGACGCAGCGGCCAAGGAATTAAAAGAACACGGAAGGCGAGAACTCATCGCCAAGATTGACTCCGCGTCTCCCCGCGCCGAGGGATCAGACGACCTCAGCCAACCACTCACAACGTGGACAACTGCTTCCTGGTACAAGACCAGCCAAGACACCACAGAGCTACTCACCCCCCAGCCCCCTGCGCCGGCTGCCGAGGAAACCACCAGCGCCATCGATGCCCTTTCCGGGACGCCACATGCCACCGCTGCAACCGTCGAGGCCACATCGCCATCGCATGCAGAGCATCGGCACCAGAGGAAACATTCTCCACACCGCGCCACCAACGGCCACAAAACCAAACGCCCCAGCCGCGAGAAAACCGACCTTTCCGCTATTCGGGTCAACGGAACTACTCAGCCGCTAACCGCGACTACTCAAGAGGTAACACTCAATTTTCCGTGAATAACACAGCAACCAAAAAAGGGGGCAAAATTGTTATCTCGCTGTTACTTAACAACCAACCATGCTCGATGGAGCTTGATACAGGGTCTAGGTATACCATTATGCCATGGGAGAAGTTTAAACTGTACATGCCTAACCTGTCTAAATCTGATCTAAGGCAAACCTCTTTAGTAATCAGAGATTTTCAAGGGGGGGTAATCTCGGTCCTGGGAACAGCAAATGTACCTATTGTATTCAAGAATGTCAAATGTACCCTACCCATGCTCATTGTCACAGGGGCTAAGCACTCTCTCCTGGGTTTGGCTTGGATGGAACCTTTGGGGATTGAAATTTCTGGTGTTTGTACTGTAAACTGTGATAATATGCCTAACTTCGTGCAAGAGTTCCCTGAAGTGTTCAGCCCCACCTTGGGATCGTATAAGGGGCCCCCTATATCATTTTCTATTGACCCCAAGGTCCCACCAGTCCGGCTCAAACCTCGCAGGGTACCCCTCCCGCTTCTCCCCAAGCTAGACCTGCAGCTAGATAAACTTATAAGCCAAGGTATTTTGGTCCCTGTGGAACAAGGGCCATGGGAAACGCCCATAGTTACGCCTCTAAAGCCAGATGGTTCTTTAAGGGTTTGCGCTGACTATAAATCCACCCTTAATAAGGCTGTCCAACATCACCCCTACCCCATCCCGTACAACAACTCCTACACTCCCTGGGGGAAGGGAAAAGGTTTGCAAAAATCGACCTCGCGCAGGCTTACCAGCAGCTTCCGGTCGATGAACAAACAGCAAACGCACAAACGATTGTAACACACAGGGGGGCTTTCAAATGCACAAGGTTACAGTTTGGGGTAAGCATAGCCCCAGGGATATTCCAGAGTATTATGGAACGCCTATTGTCAGGGGTAAATGGGGCCATCCCATATTTTGATGACATCTTAATTGCAGGGGAAAACCAAGAACAAGTAAACAAAAGAATAAGGGAAGTACTTAAGAGGTTACAGGATAAAGGCTTAAGGATCAAGCCTGACAAATGTGTCTGGGGAACCAACAGTATAGAATTCCTGGGATATAAAGTGGACAAAGAAGGTATCCACCCCACAACAGAGAAACTGAGGGCCATTAGGGAAGCCCCAGAGCCACAAGATAAGAATGAACTACAGGCATTTTTAGGCCTCCTTAATTTTTATTCCATTTTTTTGAAGCAGAAGGCAACAGTAGCAGAGCCTCTACATCGTTTACTCCAGAAGGAAACCCGTTGGACCTGGGGGGAAACTGAACGTGAAGCCTTTTTCCAAATAAAGCAATTATTAACTTCTAAAAGTGTGGTAGTCCAGTACAGTACTTCACTACCCATTAGGCTCACGTGTGACGCTTCACCGTACGGCGTAGGAGGAGTCCTAGCTCACGTTCTGCCTAATAATACAGAGGCCCCAATCGCATTTTTTTCCAGAACCATGACCAGCACAGAGAGGAATTATAGCCAGTTAGATAAGGAGGCTCTAGCTTTAGTGGCAGGGGTGAAGAAATTTCACAATTACATTTTTGGAAGAAGTTTTGAATTGGTTACAGACCACAAGCCCTTACTAGGCCTGCTAGCCCCCAACAAGCCCACTCCGCCATTTATGTCTCCAAGACTGATCAGGTGGGCCCTTTTCCTCTCAGGGTACCAGTATGAACTCACCCACAAGGGGGGGAAGGAAATCAATCATGCAGATGGCCTCAGTAGGTGCCCCATAACAGACTTAGTGGAGGACCCTGCTCCTTCCACAGATGTATTAATGATAGAGCTCGAGGATAACCCACTAACCACGGCCAAAGAGGTAGCTGCACACACGCAGCAAGATCAAATCCTTAAACAAGTGGTCAACTGTGTACTTAAGGGATGGCAAAATGACTCTGTGAAACCTGAATTGTGTGATTTCAAAACCAAAAGACTTGAGTGTAAAGGGTTACCTGCTGTGGGGAGATAGAGTGATCATCCCCAAAAGCCTAAGGGTAAAGGTACTCAAAATGTTACATGTGGGCCATCCTGGGATTGTCAGGATGAAGAGCCTAGCAAGAGGGCATTTATGGTGGCCAGGTTTGGATGCTGATATTGAAAACTGGGTATCAAAGTGTGACCCATGCCAAGAATCACGGCCCAATCCCCCCAAAACAACTCCAGCAGAGTGGGAGCAGCCTGCTGGGCCTTGGTCAAGAATCCACATTGACTTTGCTGGTCCAGTGGGATCCCAGTATTTCCTAATAGTGGTTGATGCGTTCTCCAAATGGGTGGAAATAATAGCAATGAACAACATAACCACAAGTGCCACCATCAAGGTATTGAGTAGACTGTTTGCCACCCATGGTTGCCCGGATATCTTAGTGTCTGACAATGGGCCACAGCTAACAGCCAGGCAATTCGAATTATTCCTGGACGGCCTAGGGGTCAGGCATGCCCTCATCTCGCCTTACTCGCCATGGGCTAATGGCTTGGCAGAACGTTACGTTCGTGTGGCAAAGGAGGCATTGCGCAGGTCAGGCCCTGGGGATGTACAACAAAACTTGGACCAATTCTTGCTCACCCAACACATCACCCCTAACTCTCACACACATGTAAGCCCTGCAGAGTTATTAATGGGAAGAAAATTAAGGTCACCACTAGATAGGCTGAACCCAAGATTCTGTGTTAATAATCAAATGTTTGTAAAACCTGAAAGAGAAATGTACTTGGGACAAAATGTATATGTAAAAAATTTTGATGGAGGTGTAAACTGGATGAAGGGAATTGTTGTTAAACAAAATGCACTAAAGACTTATATGGTAAAACTAGAGGATGGTCGACTGTGGAAACGACACATCGACCACATTCGGAAACGAACAGAAAATCCTTTGCCACAAACCGCTGACATGGACTCTCCCCCTTCAACAGACTTTAACACATTGCCCGAATTAAGAGACACACAAAGGAACTTATCGGGCCAGGGAGAGCCATCCAGCGACGCCGAGCCATCCTCCTCCTCCGAGGTCCTCGTTGGGCCCGCCAGGCCAAGTCCACCGCACCGGGAGAACAACGGCGAGCCATCCTCCACAGTCGGTGTCGAAGGAGAAATTGAACTGCGCAGGTCAGAGCGAGCTTCACGGATACCCACCGATTGGACGACTTTGTCACATGGCTATCGTGATGGATGTGTCCAACTATGAGGGGAGGGGTGTTGTATCTTGAAATGGCTACCTTGTATTTCCTGTAGATAGTTTGTTCCGTCTTCCAGCGCTGTCTGAGCTAAAGCAGGAAGTCGCTCCTGATTGGCTCAGACGCGGCTGGCTCTTGCTTTGGCGGGAGCCGCAAATGTATAAAAGAAGCGGTTTCTCCAAGCAGAGTCAGTCGGTACTAGCTGAATTGTCACTTGCCTTGCTGAGCTGCTCCTTGTTCTCTGAGCTGAATAAAAGTACCGATTTGTTTGAACTCTGTCTGTGGGTCTACATCAGTGGCCACTTTATCAATACGTTTATTCAGCTCAGTATCTAAAGAGAGAGTGTCACCGATAGTTGAGCCAAGATACACGGAGTCATAGATGACCTCCAATCTTGTGCAAAGATTGTAATATGGGGAGGTGAACCATTGCAGTTGTTAAATTATTAACATCCTTCTTATAACTTTGCTTTTCAGAAGGTTGCAAAAGGTGATCATATCATAAATATAAACCAGATGCCAAGTATCTTAATTTTGATCACATGACCATGGGGAATGCTGGGTGAAAAACTGTCAGAAGTCACTTTTTTCAATGCCACTGAAACTTTAACCTGTCACTAAATGAACTGTTGTAAACTGGGGACTACTTATATTGCCAAATAAAGGGGGTCTTGCAAATAGATATTGGAAGTGTTATTTTCCTTTGAAACATGCCAACTTTCCAATTTTTGATTACCGGTAGTTTATTTAATTAGTTGAGGCAGAGCAGAAATCTGGTAGGCACCAAGACCAGAGTGTGTCACATTGGAAAGCCCAAATTTGGGAACACAAAGTTTTTATATTTAAGATATGCATAGTAACAGAATCCCTTAGTTAAGTTCTAATACGGGGTTCCCAACCCCTAATTCCTTAGGAACAGCCTTGCACAGCTGGAGGTGAGTGAGTGGGTGAAACCAAAATTATGCGGTTCATGGAAAAACTGTCTTCCATGAAATCAGTCTCTAGTACCAAAATGTTTGGAGACCACTATTCTAATGCATTTTGAAGCCAAATGAACACTCCCCTCCCAAAAGCCCCCAACTCTTTCAAACCTGCATCTCTAATTTGATTCTGACTATATTATTTGTAAGAAAAAAGAATAGAAAACCCCCATTTTCTTAAGCAGTTCTTTTAACATACTGTTTCATGGGTTCCATCTGTAGCAATATAAATCCAAGCCACATTATTTAAAGAAATTCATCTTCTCCATGATTGGCTGGAGGTTTTTGCTGCTTCTGAGCTGCTTAATCCAGCATTGCTTTGACCAGA
Source organism: Erythrolamprus reginae (assembly GCF_031021105.1). Lineage (NCBI taxonomy): Eukaryota > Metazoa > Chordata > Lepidosauria > Squamata > Dipsadidae > Erythrolamprus > Erythrolamprus reginae. The sequence continues at coordinate 354,131,590 of NC_091950.1, forward strand.
ACAAAAGTTTCTGATTTTAATGCCAAATGTTTATCAATAATTAGTAAGACGACTGCTAAAAATTTCTAAAAGATGACTACAATGACAAACCTCTGCAAACATTTTTGAGAGGAAACCTCACCAAAAAATAGTTTTGATTTTAGAGTTTTAAATGTGTGGGGAAAATCAGCGCTATCTGACAGGCAAATTGTAGTGCTCCAAACTGTTGTACAGCAATAGGGAAAAAAACACTAGGAAATTCGGTGCCTAACAATAGTTATTATTCTGGTACTTACACTTGCTCTTTTCATCACAATACAGAAAGCCATTTCAAGTAGCTAATTTTGTTTTCTTTTAAATGTAATCATTTTCTTGTTGGGATCAAGCAACACAAACACATTTATTCTCTTACCCATACTGAGTCCCTTAAGAATCAAGCAATCGTTTCTTAGTTTCTTAGCTATAATGGCAAGGAGTTTGGTAAAATGTAAGTCTTATCTCCTGAGTTTTAATTGCCTATGTCCAAGGGAACATTTTAGTCTTCCACTGATGGCATCATTGTCTACTGCCATGGAAATAGCTAATACTACAAACAACCACCTCACCTCTCTGGAAAATAGAGAGACTGTGTAGCATGGAAATGACAGCTGGGATAAATCAATCTTCAGGTATAATAAACATTTATAACACTTACCTAAACACACACATACTCTACATGCAGACATACACACACCAGTAATTCTGGGGGTCACCGTGGGACAAGAAAGGCTCCCTTAAATGTCAATTTGTCAATTTGTCTTCTCCCACTCTTATTTTAGTTGCAACTTTTATTTAACTTCCAAATTTCCTCTCAGCTTTTTAAGATGGGTCAACAACAGTTGCTACTCCAGCGTCATCAGCCTACATCTCAACTGACTTTCCTCAATATTCTTTATTTGACTAATGCTGTATGTTCATAATTCTTTCAATTCTTTTCACTGCAAATATACCTATGTTGTGTCTTTCCACACAATTGCCAGGGCGGGGGATCAACAATCTCAAAATAGTGGGTGAAATTGGATGATAGAGGGTGAAATTGGATGATCAAAATCCTGCCTTTTCCTTATGTGAATCACACAGGTGTAAAAAGGGGCAGGTCATGTTTAAGATATTGTCAATGCTCTGTGGGTGGCTCTTGAACTCAATAAGCTAAGATTAAATAATCATAGAACCAATATGGAATAAGTGCTTAATATCAGATTAAAACCGGAAGAGTCAATTTTAAATTCCTATTTATCCATGAAGCTCTCAATATGATCTTAGAGTTAGGATTAATTAGGCTAACTGGAGGGAGAATGGAAACCCACACCCATTTCTTTTTGCTCCTTGAAAAAAAAAATTATGATAGCAATGTTAATTTAAACAACAAATAATGCAAAATTAAATAAGTGATGGATTTTCTGAAACACATGTATATGACAGCTTGTATGTATACACACATATTTAACATGCTCTAACACAGGCTTAAAAATACCTATTAACTTTTACCAGGGCAAATGCTGTACGTATTTCAAAACACTACACAGGTAGACTAAGCCTTTTCAATGTTGTTTTCTTAACAAGCTCATAATCCCAGCTGTTCTGTTTATAAATGGATTTCTAAATTTTTGTATAAATTCTAAGGAGTATAAATATTAAAATTCTATGGTGATTACATGTACTGTATTTTATAGCTATGTATCTATAGTTGATTAAATAAAAGAGGGAGGTGCTGAAAAAAGTTCAGGGTACAAACAAAAATTCTATTTTAACACCTTTCACTGATCCATTCTGCATTTGGATTTAAATTGAATCCAGGGTAGACATATATTAGCATAGATGCCTGCAAGGCAGAAGCATTGTGCAGCAAATATGATAGGCAATTTCTTCCAAATTTTCCACTGTAATTAAACTCAAGAGGAAAAGAAAAAAAAATAAACTGACCTTCAAGATTCAGAAACAGAAGTGGAATAGGAGAGATATAGGAAAATTAATAGGCCCAATGAAAGGGACTATGGAAATTTGGAAAAAATGGCAAGGGAAAATAGGATTATATAAATCTAAACTGTCATCGCTTTATGTAATAAATAGAGAAAACGAAATTAACTTAAACAGGGTTATAGGAGAGTTGAAGGGAAGAGGGATAACTAAGATTGAACAGTTATACGAGAAGGATGGCAGGCCAAGTAGAAATCGCATAGAATGGTGGTTAGGTAAGGGAAGGTGGCTACAAATAAATGCAATATGTAAATATCTAAATGAAAGGGAGAATAAAGAAGTATTATGGCGGGAGGAGACAGGGTTAGAGAAAATAATAAGAGAAAAAAGTGAGGGGATAAAGGCGCAAGCAACTAATATATACAAACTGCTAGTACAGTCAGATGGGGACACGATTGATGGATTGACTAAATGGTGGCAAAATGAGATATAAGTAGAGGTACAAGAAATGGAAAATATAGTAGAAGATATAAGGAAAATTAAAAATACAAGAATTAGGGAAATGAGAAGGAAAATATTACATAAGTGGTATTTTACTCCCGTTCAATTTGCACATTTTCAGCAGAATGTTAGGGGGAATTGTTGGCATGGTTGTCAAGATAAAGGAGTGTTTATGCATATGTTTTGGGAATGCCCGATAGTGCAGGAATTTTGGCAAAAAGTGAAAGAGGATATCAATGGAATGTTAAATATACAATGGACAATCACTAAGGAAATGGCAGTATTAGTAAAAAGCAATGCGATGGGAGAATTTAGAGAAATAAAAAAAGCAGCAATAGAAAGTGCTCAGGCAGTAATAGTTTTGGGTTGGAAGGATGCGACAAAATGGACAATGCAAAATTGGTATAGGTACATGGTGGATCATATTCAATTTGAAATTATGGAAAAAAGGATAAATTTGGATAATGAAACTGATTTGGGACAGCTGATTGGACGGTGGGACAAGGTAAGACGATATATGACGAGCAGAATCCGAGACCAAGCTACAAGAAATAAACTAGAATCACTCTATAATATGTAGACAGATATATTGCTCTTGGGTTAAGTGGATTAAAAAAGAAATACCCCCAATTTGGTGGTGGGGAATGTGTGTATGTCGGGGTGATGGGCACAATTCACATTTCACTATGCACTGTTTTATGTTGTATGATTTTAAATTGTTAAAAATCAATAAATAAAATTAAAAAAAAAAAAAAAGATTCAGAAACAGATCTCAGTATCTTGCATAATAATTTCAACAATACAGGATGCTCAACATTTTCATAACTGACAAAAATACACTAAATATGCCAAGTTACTACATCGAACGACTTCTAATTATAAGCTTTTAAAAACCATGGACTAGGACTAAAATCAACTATATTTTGAAGTATCGTTCACACGTATTGTGTTCAAGAAAAAAGCCTGTACAAAATTCTGTACAATATATGTCTTGTATAACTGGCAAAAACACAGTGAATTAACACTGTGAATTAATTCATAATCAAGAGAACAGTAACTCAATGCTTTACGGAAAATTTACTAATGTGTTTTACATCTGAATTGTGATCAAGTTCTGGAAGGTAACTTTAGGCATGTGAAACAACATGAAAAATGGCACTCCATTCTGGGACAAAGGGATGAAAAAGTCTACACTTATCATGGGGTATGGAGGAACATAGGCAGAGATAAAATCCATGCGGTTAAAAAGATTATTTTCTCCCTATCAATGTTAAGGCACTTTTCCAACTTTAGGAGACACAGCCTAGAAATTAGATTTCTTTGAAATCAGTGAAAAGATTTGAAACCAATCAGTGAAAGGATTTAAAATCATTGAAAGGATTTGGCCAAAGGAAGAATATTTAAAACAATTTTTTTCATAAAATTTGTAGACAATTTACAGAGTGAAACAAATCAGCAATAAAGTACAGTGGTACCTCTACTTAAGAATGCCTCTACTTAAGAATTTTTCTAAATAAGAACCGGGTGTTCAAGCTTTTTTGCCTCTACCTAAGAACCATTTTCTACTTAAGAACCCGAGCCCCAAAAAATTTCCCAGGAAATTTGAGAGCTGCATGAAGGCCCGGCCAGTTTCCTGCCATTCCCTCTTTAATCCCAGCCATCTTGGGCTTTTCTAGGCTGCCAGAGGAGCCTTTTGGTGGCGCTTAAGGAGACTTTGGCAGTCCAGAGAGAATGAAGCATTTTCTTTCTCTGGGCGCTTGGAGAGGGAATAAACCTCTGCCAGCGCCCCGAGAAAAGAAACACTCCCTTCGCTCTGGGCAGCGACGGTCCTCCTCCTCTTCCTCCTCCTCCCACCCATATTCCGAGCTTTTATTTCTTTCCTAATGGGTTTGCAGACATTATTTCCTTTTACATTGATTCCTGTGGGAAAAATTGCTTCTACTTACAAACTTTTCTACTTAAAGGAGCGTTTTCCTTTCTCTGGGCGCTGCCTCAAAGTTCCTCTTCTTTTTTTTTAAGCCTTAAAGTTTTGGATTTTTTGGATTCCCCTCACCTCACTTTCTTCTTTCAGCAACGACTGTCCTCCTCCTCTTCTTCCTCCTCCTCCCACCCAAATTCCAAGCTTTTTTTCCCCTAATGCATTTGCACGCATTATTTGCTTTTACATTGATTCCTGTCGGAAATATTGCTTCTACTTAAGAACATTTCTACTTAAGAATCTGGTCATGGAACGAATTAAGATCTTAAGTAAAGGTACCACTGTATCTGGTTGTTGAAATCAAATTTGACAAGAAATTGGAAGAGGCAGTGAGGGCCTACAGGGCGGAACCTATTGAATATTCTGCTGGCTTCAGATGCCGGTTTATTTATTTTTAGGAAGGTTGAATGGTGGATGAAAGTTAACAAATATTAATATATCTAGGACTATCTACTAATTTACAACAATGAGCTCAAGAGATTTACATAACTGTCAGTTAAATTAGATCTAATGCTTAATATGTGGTTTGACTATGTGTGATTCCTTTCACTTTGAACAAATAGCAGATGGAATGAAGGCTGAACCAAATCCAAATTGCAACATGGATCTAAAGGCCTTCCATTTCTCTAATTCTTTAGTCCTAATCTAATTTATACCCTGCCCTTCCACTATTTAGGGGGAAAAGTGTAAAACATGACATCAGGTTTAGTCTGACTCTACATCTGTCTTTCTATTCAACATATTATAAGGGCTCATTTGTTGTACACTATTCAGTACAAAGGTATAAATCTCGCACAATTTGCAAAGCTCTAAGAAAAGTCAGATTGTTAGAAGCACCCACATCAGTAGAAGCACTCACATCACACACAGTGCTGTATTTAGCTCTATTAAAAGTTATTGTTAAATCTAACTTGAGAAAGATGAAGAATATATTTTGGTTTTTTCTAAGCCTAAGGTATGTTCAGGATTAATATTGTTGTATTAAAAAGAAACACATTCAATAGTGTGTGCTTCAATAGAAGATGAAGAAAAATCTGTTGTCGAAGGAAGGAAGGAAGGAAGGAAGGAAGGAAGGAAGGAAGGAAGGAGGTACTTGTAATTATTGAGTACATTTACTCAAAAATGAATCAGAAAGAGGGTCTTGCATTTATAAATCAGAAAATAAGAAATTAATGCTTTGGTGATATAGAGTACTGCACTATTCATCACAATTATGATGATTCTAACCATAAAGAGAAGATTTGCTGAGCTAATGCTTTTTCTTTTCTCGGCTCAGGTAAGTGTTTTTAATACTTATTCTTCTGCTTATTATCAACATACTATAAACATTAACAAACTATTCTTAGTGGCATTCATATATCTTCCCATGAAACTATATTGGTGTTGGGCTTATAGATTTTTCTTCATTCTATTGTGTATTCTGCTCCTAAACAGTGGTGAGCAATATAAAGAAATTTGGGGTCTCTTTGGGTTTATCACTCTCAAGACTCATAGCAGAAACTGTAATAGAGCATGTAGAAACTAAAGCACTTCTACACATGCAACTAAAAGTGTGGATCAGATATCTAGATGATACCTTTGTCATAATAAAAAAGAGTTAAAGAAGATACATAAAACAACATCTTCAAAGGAATAAAATTCACAAGAGGAAAAAACAACACGACTCTATCCTTCCTGAATAGCAACAATACTCTTCCTGGATATCCTCATCAGCAAAGGGAACAATGGCAAATTAAGATTGCAAACCTACTGAAAACAATCCCCACTAAGCAAGTGCTCTATTACTAAAGTAACAACCCAACCTTCCATAAAAGGAGATATTTAAGAAAATTATTCAGACAAGCACAAATGCACTGTAGCAATCTAAAACATCAGAAAAAGTTTATGTGAAAAACCGTGTTTTCCCAATCAAATGTACGTGACCCACTAGAGCGGGCACACATACAACATTAGGAGTCCCCTCTCCCAAAGTAGTACTTATAGTGAGACCAAGAATAAGGGCCTTCTCCACAATGACTGCCTCTCTATAGAACATCATCCCTGCAGATATAAGATTGGCCCCCAATTTGACACACTTATTCATCCATCCATCCATCCACAATTAAGTTCAGAGAGCACCAAAAACTCATAAGAAATTTGAATTAATTTGTCAGAGTGCTTTAAGACTTGCAGTGCTAGCATTTTTGTTGAATGTACAAATTTTGAGAGTGGAAGTCAAGCTGTATTTTCTTACTGAGTTAATCTGTTGCATAATAAGACTTTCTGAGTGTTAATCAGATATTCAATAATATATAATAAAAATAAAACATTTGTTAAATCCTTAAGGAAATAAGAAATTCAGGCAAATTTTCCCTGATTCAATGGGAAGGAAATAAGAGAGGGGAAGTAAAGAATCAAATTTTACATTGCCCCAAAGTTTCAACAACTTTAAAGAGCAAGTGTCACTGTATATCTCAAGCATATTTAAAAATAAATGTTCCCAAAATAAATATTATTTTTAATGAAATCATAAACATATTGATTTAATTCTATACTTTGTGTTAAGAGATGAAAATTCCTGATCTGAAAATCTAGGACTGAATTACAAAGTTGAAATGCACAACAGATGTTTAGAGATGTTTTTGATGTATGTTTCTTCATGGATTTCTTAAAGTAGTGCATAATAGTTTGCAATCTGTTACTATTTACATTGGTATTTTAGTCTTACAACAGGTATCTTGCATCTCATATTCACACTATATTCATTTAGATTTTTAGATTTATGAGATTTTTGATTTTTTTAAAATTTAGATTTATGAGCCTTGCTGGCGCAGTGGTTAGAGTGCAGTACTGCAAGCTGCTTCTGCTGACTGTAGTTCACCAGTTCAAATCTCACCAGGCCTTCCATCCTTCTGAGGTGGGGAAAATGAGTACCCAGATTGTTGGGGGTCAATATGCTGACTCTGTAAATCGCTTAGAGAGGGCTGCAAAGCACTGTAAAGCAGTATATAAGTCTAAGTGCTATTGCTATTTTCTTTCTTATCCTACAGATGAGACTGTTTTTAACATAAAGGGGATTTTAAATATTTAATGATTGCAACGATTTGTGGAGAAACAAAGATATCCAAGGTTCTACTTTCTAGCCAGTTATTGCTTTTTCAGTTCTACTTTATCATGGCACAAAAGCATAATTAAAATGCTCACAATCAATAGATCTGACAATTTCTGACCACCCTTAATACAGAAATCTGCACTCTGCACACCAAGACAACTAGACACAAGAACATTTTTTCCCAAATGTCATCAATCTGCTAAACAAATATTTCCCTCAACACTGGCAAACTATTTACTAAGTCTGCACTACTATTACTAGTAGTTTTTTTCTCATCATTCCTATCAACCCATTTCCTCCCACTTATGCCTGTATGACTGTAAATTGTTGCTTGTATCCTTAAGATTTTTATTAATATTGTTTTCTCATTGCTTATTTGACCCCTATGACAATCATTAAGTGTTGTGATTCTTGACAAATGTATCTTTTCTTTTATGTACACTGAGAGCATATGCACCAATGACAAATTCCTTGTGTGTCCAATCACCCTTGGCCAATAAAGAATTCTATTCTAACTTCATTAAGAGGCTGGTGAACTGAAGAGCTGGAGGACTTTTCCTTTCCATGTCATTTACATGGAATTTGAAATCAAGACTATAGGAAAAAGAAAAAAAAGCAGGGCCTCACGTGCAATACTAACCTCACTAGATCAGTCATACAGGATCCCACCACGACGATTTCTGCCTCTACCATGCTGAGAACGAAGCAAGGAGCCACTATAAGAAACTTTTACTGTACTGTATTCCCCTTCTACCACGTGACCTTTACCCTGCCTCTCCTCCAGCCGCTCTCAACATTATTCACTGATTATTCTTTTACCAGCCCGCTTTATCTGCGGGGGTCCTTCTACGAGGCTACCCCTTTAAAACGCCTGATCAAAAAAAAGCCCCACACATTTTTCATGGTAACTCGCGGCTACGAACGGGACCGACGGTCGCTGCACAACCTCGCCGCACCAACGCCCCTCGACGTTTATTTAAAAACCGCTATTCAGTCAGGCGCCCGCAAGGCCACCTATGCTCATTAGGGAAGGCCGCGCTTTGCTTTGCTTCCCTCCGGTTTTTCGAGCGTCGGCAGGGCGGCTCGCGGCGTGCACGCAACGTCCTGTAGCGTGCCAAAGGCTTCGGGTGGGCGGACCCGCGCAGGCGCCCGAGGCGCGAGGGAGAGGCGAGCGGCCGGCGCACTTTCGGGGTTTGTAAGCGCTTCTTCTGATCCGTTCTGCAGGTGTCCCTTTAAGGCTCGGTTGGTGGTTGAGGGTGGCCGGAGGAAGCCGAGCCAGGTTGAAGGCGGGCTGGGTGGCTTGTGTCACCTGCTCTTTTCCTGTGCCCGATTTTCCTTGCTGGGGGACTCAGCGTCAAGTGTAAGGAGTTCCTGCGGTGGAAATCGGAGCTTTCATTTTTGCATTGCACCCGCTCCCGCTTCCCTTTAAAGAATCGGCTGCATACAACCCCCCCCCCCCTTCCAAGCATTTGTATTTATGCTCTTGTCTTTTGCTGAGTGGCGCTCGGAATGATTGCTCCCATTACCATCAGCGAAACTCATCAAAGAAAACCCAACACTTTGCAGATGTTTATTAAGGTGGAGCCTTGTATCTTTTTGCATTTGCTACAGACAAAGGTGTAAGCGAATGGTCAGTTATTGACAGATAAATTTGGGAACCGGCCTGCATCTTGTTTGAGATGTCATTCATCGTGGGGATTGTAGCCACTAGGAGTCAAAGATAACTTGATGGCACATAATCATATATTATATACTGCTCAAAAAAATAAAGGGAACACTCAAATAACACATCCTAGATAGGAATGAATGAAATATTTCGTTTGCACAACTATTCCATTTGCACTTGTGAAATTGACTCCAGGTTAGTGTTGCTTCCTAAGTGGACAGTTTGATTTCACAGAAGTTTGATTTACTTAAAGTTTGATTTACTTGAAGTTATATTCTGTTTTTTAAGTGTTTTCTTTATTTTTTTGAGCAGTGTACTTTCATGTATACCGTACTTTTATTTTAGAAGTTTGAATTGACAAATGTCACTCTACCCCCCCTTTCCCCCCAGAACAATAACAATAGCACTTAGGCTTATATCCTGCTTCATAGTGCTTTTACCGCCCTCTAAGTACTTTATGAAATCAGCATATTGCTTCCAACAATCTGGGTCCTCATTTTATCCACCTTAGCAGGATGGAAGGCTGACTCAACCTTGAGCCGGTGGTGAGATTTGAACTGCTGAACTACAGCTAGCAGTTAGCTGAAGTAGCCTGCAGTGCTGCACTCTAACCACTGTGCCACACCGTTTCAGAACAACAGTTCTGTTAACTTGTTTGGGCTGAAGGATGCTCCTGAACTTCAAGATCATCTTCTAATCCAACCAGAGTTTTGGCTCTTCAAGAAAAAATCTTCCAGAAAATTCTGTTCATGTTACCCCAGTTGCAAGATGATGGGGAAGGCACCTGTATTGTGGAAGAGCCTCTAGATTATCCCTCATTGATAGCCTTCTAGAAAGTAATGAAGACTAGCTACTTCCAGGGGATCTTTTAGGAAAGACTGCATATCATCTGGATTATTAGCTAATTTATTTATTAGCTATAAATCTTTCCCTTCATATGGGAACATGCATGGTATTCTCCATAACAGCAGCCCTGTGAATTAAGTTGGGCTGTAATGTTATACTTGGCCAACAGTTGGCCAGTGAGCTTCCACAACTGAAGGTGCACAAGAACCTTCTAGTAGTCCAACAACACAATGGTTCTCATTTTTTACTATTAGTGTGTTTATTGGCTTTGGATCAATTTCGTAAGTTACCAGGGTCATTTTAACACTGTTTTTATATTGTCATGGTGGCTTTGGAATACTTCAGCAATATATTTTTGTGCAATAGTTTTTACTTACGTGTGAAATCTATCTTCTGATGGAAGAGATGTAGGTGGATATTGGTTCTTCCCCCTAAGTAAAATATCCTTTATTCAATTTACTGTCCAATTTCTCAATCTTTCCTGGATTATTAATATTGTTTTGGGGCATTTCTAAGGATGACATAGTTGGGATGGGGCAGAAAAAAACTTCGTTGGCTTTATTAGGTTTGTTTGTTTGTTTATTTATTGATTGGATTTGTATGCGCCCCTCTCCGGAGACTCGGGGCGGCTAACAGCGACAATAAAACAGTGTACAATAGTAATTTGGTATTAGAAATGATTAAAAATCCATTAATATAAAAACCAAACATACATACATACATACCATGCATAGAATTGTAAAGGCCTAGGGGGAAAGAGGATCTCAATTCCCCCATGCCTGGCGGCAGAGGTGGGTTTTAAGTTGTTTACGAAAGGCAAGGAGGGTGGGGGCAGTTCTAATCTCTGGGGGGAGTTGGTTCCAGAGGGCTGGGGCCGCCACAGAGAAGGCTCTTCCCCTGGGTTCCGCCAGGCGACATTGCTTAGTTGACGGGACCCAGAGAAGATCAACTCTGTGGGACCTAACTGGTCGCTGGGATTCATGCAGCAGAAGGCGGTCCCTGAGGTAATCTGGTCCGGTGCCATGAAGGGCTTTATAGGTCATAACCAACACTTTGAATTGTGACCGGAAACTGATCGGCAACCAATGCAGACTGCGGAGTGTAACATGGGCATTTCATAGAGCTATGAACATTCTTGGGGAAAAAAATACAAAACAAAGTTAATGGGTGAACTTGGTATTCCATGTTTAATAACTTATTATTTACACATCAGTATTAAAAAGGAACCCTTAATGATGTAGGAATCAACCTTAGCAGTACAAGTACTCCTGAACTTGCAATCTATCACTCAGCAAGCGTTCAAAGTTCCAATAGACCTTCTAAGAGCTACTTATGACCCAGTTTCTAAGTTCTGACTACCCCCTCTCAAATTCACATAATCACATTTCGGGCATTTGGCAACTAGTTTACATTATGACCATTTGGAGTATACCATGGTCACATGACTGATTTATGACTTCTCTCTTCTTCTTTTTTGCCAGAAACCGAAGTTTACTTTAAATTTCTGGGAAAACCCCTCCCTTTAGGCACAATAGGTTCACTTAACAATCTCTGCAAAATGTTCATAAAATTAACCACAGTCATGTGGTGATCCACTTAAACATCAGCACGACTTACAATTGTAACTTTGGGCTCAATTATGGTCATAAATCACAGTCTACCTGTCTGTAGATTAAAAAAAATTAGAGGTATATTCAAGGAAGTGCTGGAAGTCACATGAAAATAAATTACCATAATGGCTGTTTGTTTTAAACAGTGGGATGTAAAATGTTCTTCAATAAATGACTGCCAACAACTATCTACTTAACATGTCTTCCTGAACTTTTTATTCATAAGCATATAATTAATGAACTGCCTATAATGTTTCATATGGGCCTATATATAACAGTTGTATAACAGGGAAAAAAACCATAATAAATTTGCTGTTTATTTTATATCATTATTTGTAATTTCATTTGAATAATTAAAATAAATGCAGCATAACCCATATGAAATACAATATGACTTTCATTATTTAAGCTTTTTCTTTTGCCAAGTTGAAAAATGGGCAAAATTGAGCCATTCTAAATGTGCTCATGATTGTTGAGTTCACTGTAAGATAGATTTGAAGAATACTGTTTAAACTTTAGTGCTGAAATTTTATTTATTTTATTGAACTCATTTTTATGGCCTGAAGAACTTGCAGAATAGAAGAACTATTTTGTCTGCCAAACATTTGATTCTCCCTTGGCAAGTAACAAGCCTGGGAGGTTTATTAAGGTAATAGCAAATTCTGCTCATATTTCAAGATCACAAATTGCATTGTCCGTCATAATTAACTAATGGACCAACTGAGCAAACCATGTGTCTGAATGTGTATTTTAGAAAGACTAGGTAGGGTATATTTAGCTGAATGCTTGTCCAAACATCCTTTTTATCTTTCTAAATGGCTTTGCTCCTACTTTTTTTTTATTGTAGTCTTCCATAAGTTCTCTGATTTTTTTTATTCTTTACTTTAGGTTTTTTGCCTTTATCCTTTTTTCACCTGTGTCCATTTGTGAAATCTTTATAATTCTTAAAATATAAAGTTATATAGAAATGGAATTGCTCTGTTTTACTTTCTCTTATTTTCTTTACAGAGTTGAATATAACTTACAAATAATATGTCTCCTGAAGTTGCCCTAAACAGAATTTCTCCATCACTTTCTCCCTTGATCTCCAATGTGGTCAGAAATGGAAAAGTGGGACTGGATGCAACTAACTGTTTAAGGATTACCGATCTGAAATCTGGGTAAGCTATCTTGTAATAAATTCAAGTTATGACCTTTTGATGTTATTCTGAGGGCTGGTTTTCAAACATCTTTAAGCACTTTTAATGTTTTCATTTGTTTGAAAAAAAGAAGATCCTTCTGATCTATTTTTCATATTTGCAAAGATTTCCTGGTTTGTGCAGAACACTTAAGAGTGAAATTAGTTTTCATCAATCATTCCAAGTGTTTTATTTTTCACAAGTAAGCCTAAAATGTTGAGCATATTGTCTCAGTATCATGTTCTATTTTCTCACTAAAATAAAATGGGAGTTATTTTAGGTGACTATTTGTTTTAGCATGGAGTGAATATTTTCTCAAAGTTTGGTCTGGCGGCCCACATACCTGCTTAGCAGTTTGAGCTCTTGCTGGTGTACACATGAAACCATTCCCCATTTTTCGGCACAGCAATAACCCTGTGAAGTACATTGGATTGAGAGAGAATTAAAAACTGACAGTTACCCACCCAATGAACTTGGAGTACCCAATGAATATGGAGTACTCATATCCAATGACCAAAGTCCTAGAGCCCACTGCAACAACATTGCCAAAAAGGCTTTAAGAGTTGCTAACCTAATCCTTCGCAGCTTCTTCTCTGGTAATTTTGAATTGCTTAACAAGAGCTTACAAAACATTTGTCAGACCAATCCTAGAATACAGCTCACCTGTGGGTACATTGCATATCTGGCATCAACATAATTGAGAGAGTCCAGAAATATTTCACAAGAAGAGTCCTTCACTCCTCTCCTCACAACAAAATACCTTACTCCGCCAGGCTTGAAATTCTTGGTTTAGACAACTTACAACTCTGTCGTCTCCGTTCCGACTTAATTATAGTTCATAAAATCATATACCAAAATGTCCTACCTGTTAACGACTACTTCACCTTCAACCGCAACAACACACGAGCACGAAACCGATTTAAACTAAATGTCAACCGCTCCAAACTTGACTGCAAAAAATACGACTTCAGCAACAGAGTAATCAATGCCTGGAATGCACTACCTGATTCTGTGGTTTCTATTCCTAATCCCAAAACCTTTAACCTTCGATTATCTCCAATTGACCTTTCCCCCTTTCTAAGAGGTCTGTAAGGGGCGTGCATAAGCACACCACTGTGCCTACCCTCCCTGTCCTATTGTCTTCTTTTGTTATTTTTTATCATTACTTATCTAATGTTTTATTTGTACAAATTACCACCCTATAATTGTTTGACAAAATAAATAAATTAAATAAATAAATAAAATAAACTTCCATAGCTAAAGGGAGCTTGAATTTGATCACTCTAGTGCTGATACATTGCCTTATTCTATATTATCTCCAATTGACCTTTCCCCCTTTCTAAGAGGTCTGTAAGGGGCGTGCATAAGCACACTACTGTGCCTACCGTCCCTGTCCTATTGTCTTCTTTTGTTATTTTTTATCATTACTTATCTAATGTTTTATTTGTACAAATTACCACCCTATAATTGTTTGACAAAATAAATAAATAAAATAAATAAATAAAATAAACTTCCATAGCTAAAGGGAGCTTGAATTTGATCACTCTAGTGCTGATCCATTGCCTTATTCTATATATCAGTGATTGTGTACCTTTTTTTCTTCGGGTGCCAAAATAGTGCACATGTGTGCTATCGCACACGCATGTGTGCCCACACCCATAATTCAAAGCCCCTCACTCATCCCATTCCCCTGCACATGCGTGCACGAGACACCCCTCCCACTTGCCTGTTTCCCGACTTCCATTGGGCCCAGTAGAGGCTCTCCTGGAGCTTGAGAAGGGTGAAAAGGCTCCCTCTCCTCATCCCGGAGGCTGAAATTGCCCTCCCAGAGCCTTCGTGCTGGCCAAAAATCAGCTGGCTGGCATGCACATGCATGCTGGAGTTGAGCTAAGGCAACGGCTCACATGCCGGCACACATGCTAAAGGTTCACCATCATGGCTGTATATCTGTTAAAACTGATTTGTGTAGACTTCTGCAGATGCTCTAATTTGGTCATATTCTAAATATCATATATTACTTAACTCAAATTGCGCTCTTAATCTGTGATTAGCATAGTTCTGCATATGTCTTAATTGGGTATGAATTGATCAACTGAATAAAAGCCTCATATACTTGCTTCAACATGTAGCTAAAGCAAAATGGAAATTATCCAACCAAGGTCATACCAGGCACATAGAATGATGGGACTGAGTCCCAAAATTGAGATTAATTCACTTAATACACGAACTTGATGTTTTAATAAAGTGGGAAGTAAAATTTTTCTTTTTAGATTCTATAAAGGTTTGTTGAGCATGGTTAATAGGATTTCTCATAAGAAATATTTATGTGGTTAGGTATTCCTGTTTAAAGGTATATTTGGGCTAATGGCTATGTGATATTTATTATTTAATTAATTAATTTAATTAATTAATTAATTGATTTATTTATTATTTATTTATTAAATTAATTAAATTAATTAAATTAATTAAATTAATTAAATTAATTAAATTAATTAAATTAATTAAATTAATTAAATTAATTAAATTAATTAAATTAATTAAATTAATTAAATTAATTAAATTAATTAAATTAATTAATTAATTAATTAATTAATTAGTTTGACTTCTATGCCGCCCAATCCCAAAGGACTCAGGGCGGCTCACAACAATGACAATAATAAAAAGAAGTCAAAGAAGAAAATGAGCAATTACTAAAATCCTAATTAAAATTTAAAAAATGATTAAACAACACATACTAATCATTCATACCATATTCATATACAGTATATGGACAAGCTAGTGGATTGATTTAGAGCATATACCTATCATCTCCTAAATATTATAGTTTGTGGAAAGTTTGCAGGTCAAGGACTTGAGAGAATGGTAGAAAGGCACAGGTGATGAATATTTCTTTGTGAATAAATACAGCACCTTTCAGCTATGGCGTCTGCTGCCTTCCCATAGTTGGTTCTACAAAGGAGAAGAAACTGAATTGTTGGATATTATTCATTAAAGGCTCATCTGATCACTAGAACTCAATTTTTTTTCATTTAAAATAGAAAAGACAAATACAGTGATCCCCCGAGTTTCGCGATCCCAATCATTGCGAAAGACCCGATGACGTCACTCCCTTCCTTTCTCATCTTTCTTTCTCTCTCTCTTTCTCTATCTTGCTTCTTCCTCTCTCACTCTCTTCCGCCCTCTCTCATCTCTTTCTTTCCTTCTCTCTCTTTCTCTATCTCTCCCCCTCTTGCTCTCGAGCGGCAAGCGAGCAGCCGAGCGGGCGGGTGAACAGGCAAGCGGCAAGCGAGCAGGCGGGCGGGCGAACGGGCAAGCGGCAAGCGAGCAGGCGGGTGGGCGAACGGGCAAGCGAGCAGCCGAGCGGGTGGGCGAACGGGCAAGCGGCAAGCGAGCAGGCGGGCGGGCGAACGGGCAAGCGGCAAGTGACAAGCGAGCGGCCGGGCGAGCGGGTGACGGTCTAGCGGCAAGCGATCTTGGGGTTTCCCCTTTGCCTGGGCGGCGGGGAAGACCGGGGAAGGTTCCTTCGGCCGTCCAACAGCTGATCTGCTCCGCAGCGCGACAGCAGCGAGGAGCCGAAGATGGGGTTTCCCCATTGCCTGGGCAACGGGGAAACCCTATCTTCGGCTCCTCGCTGCTGCCGCGCTGCGGAGCAGATCAGCTGTTGGGCGGCCGAAGGAACCTTCCCCGGTCTTCCCCGCCGCCCACACGCAAACTCCACCATCTGCGCATGTGCGGCCATGGAAAAAGGGGCGCGCATGCGCAGATGGTGTTTTTACTTCCGCATCACTACATCCCGAAAGATCGATTATTGCGAGGGGTCTTGGAACGGAACCCTCGCGATAATCGGGGGATCACTGTATTGACAGTACTCTTGGTTGGCCCATGGTTAAGACTTTTTCAGAAAAATTACAAAGCCCAAATATTTTGCTTTGACCAAAAATGCTCAAAGGCAAGTGGAGTGGTAGATGGAAAAAGAAAAATCAGGTCTTTGTGATGAATATCTTATGTTGCTGTGCCACATTTTGTCTCTTGATTCTTTCAAGAGACTTGGGAAAGACCTCACTGTGTGAACATGATGAGCAGTTTTCAGTCAATCTTCACAATGAATAGTCTGATTTGGTATGAGGCAGCTTCTATTAACAGTGTTTTTCCACCTGAATAAAACTTGAAACATAAATGGAATAGTAGTTGTAACTTGGTCGACATGATTGGTGATTGATGGACTGTCCATACACTGTATTGTAATACAAGTAGTCCTTGATCTTTGACCAAAATTGAGACCAGGATTTCTATTGTTTAACAAAGCAGTTATTAAGTGAGTTGTGCCTAATGTTACCTCTCTTTTTTGCTTTGGTTGCTAAATGAATAAATCACTTAAATGAATTCATGAATTCAGCAAATCCAGACTTCTCTGTTGATTTTGCTTATTGGAAGGTCACAGATAGCAATCATATAATCCTGGAATGCTGTAACCATCATAAATAGATGCCAGTTTAGACCCAATAGACTGGGGATACTGTGCCGGTCATGAGACTAGTCATAGTTCATTTTTTTCAGTGCTGTTGTAACTTTGAACAGTCACTAAATGAATGGTTGTTAATGGCTTACACTGAAAAATTAGTGGTAAAACTAAAAATAACTACGTATATCACTGCTGTTAAACAAATGCCATGAATAATATTTTGTCAATACTTCTTGTCTTTTATGATCTGATAACTGTCATCGAATGACCGTTTCACAGGGGTTGCCTAAGACCATGGGAAAAGACCAATTTCCCATGGTGTTAGGAACTGAAGCTTCTTTTCTGGTGTCTTGAAACATATTTTTACAATCCAACCAATCAGGTGTTTAGAGTGGGGGTGTCCCTCTGACCTTCCTACCAATTACCTTAAAGCTCTGTTGGGAGAATTGGTGCTAGACTTACGGTTGGGTGTCACCACAACATGAGGAACTGTATTATTATTATTATTATTATTAATAATAATAATAATAATAATAATAATAATAATAATAATAATTTATTAGACCTGTATGCCACCCCTCTCCGAAGACTCGGGGCGGCTCGCGGCAGTAGAAAGATTGAGAACCATTTCTTTAGGCCACTGTTTCCCAACCTTGGCAATTTGAAGATATTTGGACTTCAACTCCCAGAATTCCCCAGCCAGCGAATGCTGGCTGGGGAATTCTGGGAGTTGAAGTCCAAATATCTTCAAATTGCCAAGGTTGGGAAACACTGCTTTAGGCAATAAAAAACCAATGTTCTCAGAATACAATACAATACAATATGCACATTCACTACAGAAGCATTAGTTCATATAATATAAGAAGGAGTTGAGAAACTTACAATTTGCTTATTATATCAATTATGGGCAGCCAAATTGGCGGTTAAGGCTCATAGGGTAAACGAGCGCAATATAGGGTCGATATGATACATTTATTGAAAACATAGATAATATATGTCACATATTTCTCCTAGGCATATAAATGCTAAAATTACCTCATTGTTTATATTTTTTCCTTACTGGTGAGATTTTTTGTAGCTCCTTGCAGGCATTTGGGTAATTTTTCTGAGGTGGGTCTTTTATTGTTCAGATAATAGCCATTTTTCAAATCTCCTGTGAAGCTTCCTCAAACCGAAATAATTGGTTGAAATGCAACTGCGTATGCTGTCACTGTTCACTTTAGAGTAATAAAATATTTTAGAAAGCAGACTTTAACAGCCTTGAAAAATACTAAGCATTGCTTTTAAGATTGCTGTTATTAAATATCTCTTTTATTATAATATCAGATATATCCATTTCCATTTGTTTTTGAGCAGTAGACGAAAGGAAATATTATACTTGCAAAACCTGAAGTGTTTTTTTTTACATTCAAGTCTCCTTGGATTCATGTAGACACCTAGTGTGGCGTAATGGTTAAGGTGCTAGCTAGAGTGCATGTGGAGGTTTGCGTGTACATGCATAGGGTGGGGAGCCATATGCACATGTGGGGCTAGGGCACATGTGCATGTTTGGGAGCAGGGCACTTGGGGAGTTGCACATGCTTTACATTATGGGTATGCGCATGCGCACGCTTTTGGCACTTGGCAATGAAAAAATTAGCCATCACTGATATAGAGGCTTCTTCTGTATAGTATAAAAGTAGAAAAATTGATATGAGTACATTTTTTATAGTTGTTACTAATAGAATAATTAACTCTAAAACCTTAAGTTTCATACTCTCATTGTCAATATTCTGTTCTTGGTTTTTCTTTTATTTTCCTTTTTACAAAAAAACCTTCATATGGAGTAATTCAACCATTCTATCTCCATGTCATTCCTCAATTTATAGATGGTTCCCAAAAGACTACATGGGCCAGTCGCAGTGTAGGTGCTACCAAAAAAGAGATTTTTTCAAATGAGCTTGATGGTTAACAGTTAAAATTTTTTATTTTTTAAGAAGTCAAAATGAAAGCTTGTCACAAATGTTTTATTAATAAGGTATAACTATTTACAAAAAAATTTATAATGCTTAACAAATCTATATTTCAAATTCCAAGAACATTTGCATGAATATTTTACAAGTTTAAGTTCAAAGACGAAACAAACCTGTCGTAACAACTTTACAAAGTAGTTAGACTTATTTGAGCTAGTGTTTGTTGCTATTGATGTAAAATCTGAACTAATAGAATGATGATAATAAATGTAATAATAAATGAAAATATATGCATTTGTTGTGGAGCATGAGATAAGTAAAAATAAAAAATATAGTGTTTGCAGTAGTTTGCCTGTTTGTAATTTGTGGGGTTGTAGAGAGCATTTGAAAAAGATGTGTTGTGAAATAAATGAACTTCCTCAAGTATTAGAACATCTGCATCCTCTGGAATGGCCAGCAATGGCAACTTCTTTAAAGTTGATTTCTAACTATGCATTGTGAGCATGCTTGCTTTGTCAATCTTGGCAGAAATTTTGACTGTGCACATATTAGAAATGGGGAGACCTAATTGTACTTGAATACTTTTGAACATTTGGGCTCATCCTACTATATTTTGCTTTGTACAACTTTCCAACTTGTACCCACATCTTTTCATCCCCCAAAACAAGTAACATAGGTAATAATAAGAAACATTTAAAAACATAAAGTTCTTAATATATGGTACTTTGTTCAGCTAATTTTATGTAACTACAATATGAGTAGCACCTATAATCTTCATAAAAACTCAGATAAGTATTTTTTTTTAATTGTAGCTGCACATCTTTAACTCTTGGGCCCAGTTGTGATCGATTTAAGTTGCATATTCCATATGCTGGAGAAACTTTGAAATGTAAGTACTTGGTACCTTAAAATAATATGCTGGCTCTGTTAAAAAGTGATATTGCTAACATGTTGTAAGCCTCCCTGAATCTAAGGAGAAGGGCGGCATTTAAAAAATCGAATAAATCAATCAATCTGCAGACTGTCATTGGCTTTTTGATTCTGAAGCTAAACTAATAATTTCTGTTGGATAGATTACTGTTTCTCATCTGTAAAACACATTCATTATAGAAAGTTGCCTGATATCTGATCTATATTCTATCAAATGAATATCTTTTTTTATTTAAATGTTTATTGTGTTATTGATTCTACGTAGAGGGGCAGCATACAAATCTAATAAATAAAGAAATAAATATTTTAGTAGTTTGTGCTGATATTATTCCTTTTCTTTTAACATTTTTGTTCAAGCAGTGACCATTCACTGCATGCAAAGGCCGAGCCAACTTTAGGCTAAGGCCAAATAAATACTGGGACACCAATGCGGTTTCTCCTTCTAATTCATTGTAAAACGCAAATCTTCACTTGGGCGGGAAATTGCGCTATCAATGAATGTGACTTGTAGCTGTACCCTCTTCTTTAGTCCCTTGATCTTGTTTTAGAAGGAGGAAATCATCAATATTTTTAATAAAGATATCCGTGTTTCTTATTTCCATTCCAATAGACACAATGGAAAGTATCTTCAGTGTAGGTCATTTGATAAAAGTTCATCACTTATATTCACAGACTTGCATCAGTCTGATAATAAAATTAAGAAAATTTAATTAAGACATTAGGAGAAAACCAGTAGGAAGACAGCGAATTATCCATAAACTGTAAGCATAACTCATTGAATCAGTGGTGAAATTATCTAATGTGGCACGGCATCTTTCATATATAGTAGAATCGGGTTTTGTGAGTTACCTCTTTTAGAGTTTCTTTTTTTGCTTATATAAAATGCATTCTAATTTGTAGATATTTTTGAAGTTATCCATTGTGCAAGGCAAATGCTTCATATAATAAATAAATAAAAATGTGGGTATACTTTTGTGAATGTACACACACACACACACACACATACACACACACACATCCTGTATGCGTATATGTGTGTGTCTCAGAATTAGATAGATAGATAGATAGATAGATAGATAGATAGATGATTGATAGATGATAAATTGATAGAGGATAAATAGATAGAGGATAGATAGATAGACAGACACATACATACATACATACATGATAGATAGATAGATAGATAGATAGATAGATAGATAGATGATTGATAGATGATTGATAGATGATAAATTGATAGAGGATAAATAGATAGAGGATAGACAGACAGACAGACACATACATACATACATGATAGGTAGGTAGGTAGGTAGATAGATAGATAGATAGATAGATAAATAGATAGATAGGTGGTTGATAGATGATAAATCGATAGAGGATAGATAGACAGACAGACAGACACATACATACATACATACTTACATACATGATAGATAGATAGATAGATAGATAGATAGATAGATAGATAGATAGATAGATAGATAGGATAGATAGATAGATAGATAGATAGATAGATAGATAGATAGATAGATAGATAGATAGATAGATAGATAGATAGATGATAGATAGGTATAGATGATAGATAGATAATTGATGGGTGGATGGATAGATAGATAGATGATGGATGATAGAGGATAAATTGATAGAGGATAAATAAATAGAAAATAGATAGGTACATAGACAGACAATGAGAGAGAGAAAGATGATAGATGATAGACAGACAGTTCTATGACAGATTTGGGTAACAGTTCTTTAAATTAATTTCTTTATGCTGCATTTTTACAATGACTAAACATGTACTTGTTTTTGAAGTACTATATTTTTTTTTAAAAAAAGTTACAATATTTTATAGTTATGTCAGATATAGCAACAATCCCCAAGCTTTCTGGCACCAGGGACCGGTTTCAAGGAAGACAATTTTTCCGCAGGCCAGAGGGCGACATGTACAGCCTAAATCACATGCATGCTCACATGAATTTTCACTTGCTCAGGGATCGGGGACCCTGAGAGATAGCATCTGCTGAAACACTTAATCTGATACAAAGATATATTAGAGTGTTTGACATAAAGCAAGCAATTTGAATGGAAGATAGCCAGATTAAGAACTCACTTGAGATGTCAGTGTTTTTACATGAAATGTTAGAATATGAAAACTCAAAAAGATTGGAAACCTTGCAAGAGTTTATATCTTACTTTTCTTCTGAAAAGATTCTATTACAAAGGAGTAATAGAAAGGAGTTGATGATACTATACCATTCTATTACTCAGTTGCAAGTCAAATCAAGCACCCCAAAATTTCATCCTAGTATGTCAAGCCATCCAGAGTTATTTGGTGATTGAAATAAATAAATGAATTAATAAACTTTTGAGAAGCATGCTTTAGGGAAGGCATGATTTTATTCTTATATTTATATACAGTGTTCCCTCGATTTTCGCGGGTTCAAACTTCGCGGAAAGTCTATACCACGGTTTTTCAAAAATATTAATTAAAAAATACTTTGCGGGTTTTTTCCCTATACCACGGTTTTTCCCACCCGATGACATCATATGTCATCGGCAAACTTTTGTCTGCCTTTAATAAATATTTTTTTAAATAAACTTTAATAAATAAATATGGTGAGTAATAATCTGAATGGTTGCTAAGGGAATGGAAAATTGCAATTTAGGGGTTTAAAGGGTTAAGGGAAGGCTTGTGATACTGTTCATAGCCAAAAATAGTGTATTTACTTCCGCATCTCTGCTTCGCGGAAATTCGACTTTCGCGGGCAGTCTCGGAACGCATCCCCCGCGAAAAGCGAGGGAACACCGTATTTTTTGGAGAGTACAGTACATTTAATTGTTTTGAAAATAATACATAGCGCATCAGAGAAACCAGATAGGAAACCGAGTGTACCTCATCATTTCTACCTTCTATGGGGAACCATTTATTAAAGTTCTAAACTGCATTTCAAGGAATTTTTGATCAGATTGCCAAACATGCATGAGTCACAAAGTGGTACAACAGTTGAGTTGGAAATCTGCTATTCAAAAGTAGTGGGTTGGCAAGGCAATTCTTAACACACACACACACACACTTGTGAAACCTCAATTTCCATTTGATAGGAATAGATTCTGTAATTCCTGTTTCTCTTTTAAAACAGAGTGTATCACTTGCAGTGACATTGTTTTGCGGACAAAGCAAATATTGTCATTTGTATCATTTGTTACTGATACAAACTACCATATTTTGGGGGGAGGAAAATAGGGAAAAGAATCTGCTTACCAGGTATTCATCTGGCAACCATCCTTAGTGGAAACAATGGCTGTAGGTGAAACAGACATTGAAAGACAGCTTTTGTACAGGAACTACAGACATCCTGTTCTTTGATTTGTGGTTGTTATCTTTTAGGAACAGGGGAGTTTAATGAAGGAAGGCCATTAGAAATGTTGCAATAAGAAAATGTGCCCATGATTTGTTTCTCAGCAGGAGGGCATGCTTCCTTTGTGGGTACTAGTACATCCTCTTTGTAAGAGAAGAATTTTTGGGTTGGGTTTTTTTTTTTTTTTTGCAGAATATCAATCATAACAGCTGTCATGCTGCAAATTCAGATAAAGTATTTTGAAGCATGGGATTTTGAAGCGTAACTTCTCTTCTGAAGTCCATCAGATGATTAGAATGTCAATTGTTTGTTACAACACATTGAAACATTTACTGACATTGAATATTAATTGGTTGGAGTATGTATGATTTGAAAAGGGTTTATTGAAAAGTGGTATATCTTTAAAATAACCATACATTTTTTTCAGGCTTCCACATGACCCTGGACATTATGTTGCTGCTTGTTTGTGTTAAAGATGTAGCTATTTTAATGATTTAACTCATTGAAGCAGCCATATAATTCTTCCAAGACATGTAGAAGCCCACAAAAGGCTTATTGTTTTTTAGAGGTGCTGTGTTTCCATTCCTATGCCTTTCAAATCTTTTTCAAGCATTTGCTTACTTTGAAAGGAAAAATACCGGCATGTGTTTTGCCAGAGTAGATGAAACATTAATTTCTCGCTCATGGTGGATATAGCAGCCATGTATGGATTAATCCTGTCTTCTCGGTGATTGGGCTGAGCCTGCCAAAGCTTCTTGTAATGTCATTGTTGTCTCTCCTTCCACAGTTTCATTCTTCAGTTGCTTTGAGCTGGACTCTAGTGCTATACTGTAGCTCTCTCTCATTACAAATTGGTGGTGTTTTTTGAAGGCAATTGTGAGTCAGTTCCATTTGGCAGATTGGGAGATGTTGTGCTTGGAACTGGTTTTACTGGGAGGGTGAAACAGAAGCCTCTGCTCGGCTCCCTGCAAGCCCCTTCCTTCCTTCTTTTCAGTCATTCGCTTCTTGAGGGCTCTCAGGAAGCCGGGCAATGCATGCAGAGATATCACTTTGCATTGTCGATATCTCAGCTGCTAAGAGAGTGATTGGAGCACCGGCGGCTGCTTTTGCTTTGGTGGAGTGAACGGAGTCACACCCGCCATTTTGGGGTGGCTCTGGTCGCTTTCAAACAGCAAAGCCATCTTATTTAGAGCAGCAGCTTCCCAAATTAAGCCCTTTCACTTTAAACAAACTTAGAATTTTGCCTCCCTAAGATCAATGGAACTTAGCCATCGCTATCCTGCCTCCCTCCTCTGCTCCACGTGGTGGACAGTCACCATTTTGAATAGCAAGTTAGGCCTCCAACCATCCAAACGGCGCTCCAGGCCTATTATGGCCAACAAGTCAACAGCCTGTGAACCTAACAAAAATATTCAATAAAAAGCAAAAACAGATAAATCAAAATAAAATACAACAAAGAGGTCCAGTGCTGCTTACTATCTCAAAGGAGTCTTGCGCTCCCAGGTCACAGCATGTCATGCCCCTAGGGCACAGCACCAAGAGCAGTTTGAGCTATGCTCTCAGGGCATGGCACGCAGATCACAGCAGACATGTCCCTGATGGCAGCTCCGTTTTATGGCATGGTCCTTAGGAACATCGGTGATGGCTCACAGACTCCTCTGGCTCAAAAACTGGCAGGCAGATGCCAGCCATAAATGGAAGCTGGCCATGGCACGATATGAAGGCGAACACCTGTTTGCCACCTGTCTGGATCCATTACTCCCCAAAACAAAGAATCACAAGAAGTTTTTTCCGGCAGTTACCAGATGGGCCGAGCAGCATCCACACCGTACCCTAGGTGCCAGTCCTATTAAACAGGTGCCTATTTCCAATATCCTCAAGGTTTTTATGGCCAACGTTATAGACCTTATCAAGACAGACCAGAGAGGGTCCGTCCATTTAGATCCTGCTGGCCCTTTTGAGGGGGAGGAGGTTGTTACATATGCATCCAGTGCTATTTGGATGACATCTTGATTCAGTATTCTTCCCCTGATTCAGCCTATAGGGACCTGCTCCTTACCATCCAAGCACTGGAATGCCATGCCTTCTCTATAAATGGGAGAAGAACCATTTATGTCTCTCTACCAAAATTCCTCACTTAGGGGCCCATAATTGATTTCACCATTGGTGGGTTGTACCTTTCATCAGAGAGACAGGAGAACATCTGGGATCTGATAAGGTCAATTCAGAAGGACCGGTATTCCCACATTATAGACTTAGCTCGACTATTAAGCAAAATGGTGTTAGCTTTAAGTGTAGTGCCCTTCTGTGGTTTTTATTATCTTTTACAGAAATCAGGCAGGGGGGGTGTTGCCAATTTGTTTTCCGGTGCTCCATTTGGTGTTGTCCAGCCTCAATTGGTGGTGATCTCCAGCTCTGGCAGAGGGCTCCCTCTTCTGGGAGCCAGAGCGGGTAGTCCTGACAACAGATACCAGTCTGTGGCAATGGGAGGCCCACCTGGATTCTCTCATGGCCCAAGAACAGTGGTCTGTGACAGAGAGCAAGCTCAGCATCAACATCTATATCCACCATGAGGAATAAGGGGCATTGGTCCTACCTGATACGCCTCTTCTACGATGGTGGATATAGCAGCCAGGTTTGGTGTTTTTTAGGTTGGCTTTGGATGTTTCTTTGATTGAAGGTTTTAGTTTAGCTATAGCAAACTAAGCTTCTTCATCCGAAACTGGGAAAGAAGAGACAACAATGACATCACAAGAAGCTTTGGCAGGCTCAGTCCAATCAACGAACAGACAGGATTAACCCATACATGCATGGTTGCTATATCCACCATCGTAAAAGAGGCGTATCAGGTAGGACCAATGCCCCTTTTTTGTGATGAGGGTAGTATGAACATGAAGCAAGGGCTTGAAAAATGATCAAAGTGGGCATTCTGCAAAGAGTTTTACAGTGCAAAATTATAGTAGTTGGAGACAAATCAGGAAGGGTAGCTGAATTCTTTGAATGTAGTAAACCATACTTTATATCACCCATAGTTCTTGAATAAGGCATGATTGCTTACCTCCCGAATAAACCATTGTTTACCACCATTGAGATTTGATTTACTTATTATGGGAAGCAATTTTTAAAATAAATAAAAATGCCTTAAACCCTGCATTAATTTAGAATGCATTGTGGACAAACAGCGGCTTCCAAAAAGATTTTCAAAACAAACCTGTGACCTTAATCTTGTAAATAAATGGGTATTTCATATTAAATTCAAACATAGTTTCACCAATATAAACTTCATATTTGAGAATCCTTTAACTTAATTCTTGACAATTGAGGAAGATCTTTTTGATGAAGATGGAATGATACTTGAACCAGGCGCACATGTATAGAGTTCAAGCTACCTACTTATTTGTTCTCTGCCTATAGTACGGGAATCCCTTCAGAGTTCTATCTTCTGACTGAGAAAGACTAGATAAGGCTCAAAGGCATATCTCCAGAATATCTCCGAGACCGCCTTCTGCCGCACGAATCCCAGCGACCGATTAGGTCCCACAGAGTGGGCCTTCTCCGGGTCCCGTCAACTAAACAATGTCGGTTGGCGGGCCCCGGGGAGGAGCCTTCTCTGTGGCGGCCCCGACTCTCTGGAACCAACTCCCCCCAGAGATTAGAACTGCCCCTACTCTCCCTGCCTTTCGTAAACTCCTTAAAACCCACCTTTGTCGTCAGGCATGGGGGAACTGAAACACCTCCCCTGGGCATGTACAATTTATGCATGGTATGTTTGTGTGTGTGTTTGTTTAGTAAATGGGTTTTTTTAAATATTTTAAATTATATTTAGATTTGTCATGAATTGTTGTATCCTGCTGTGAGCCGCCCCGAGTCTGTGGAGAGGGGCGGCATACAAATCTAAATAATAAATAAATAAATAAATAAATTTGGGGGAAGGAATCAGACTAACCCTCTATTTATATAGTGAGTTAAGATTAATTACCCACCTCAGCCTCCTGCTAGTTGGGATGGTTGTTCTCCACCAATGACTGGTTTCTTTAAAGGTGTTAAAATGTTATTCTCTTTCAAAGTGATCTGATTTTAGCAGTAGAAGAATAAGCTGCAAGAAGCCTTAGGCATGCATGCTTCACAACTAAAAGTCTGGCATACTTATGCCAAAAGTTCAGAAACTTTTGCCTGCTATTTTATATTAGCCATTGTTTAATATTTGCCCAAATAAACTCTGATTAATATCCATGGCTTTAGTACGGGAGAAGTGGAAAGCACTAATCATGTTAGTGTAATGATATAAGTCGGTGTTTTCTTCTATGCTTTCTTCTATGACAGTAGGTAAATTATTTTTTTTCTGTTTGCTTGTTTTAAGGGGATATAATTTTTAATGCCCATTATCCTGAGTTGCCACCTGACTTTATCTTTGGAGAGGATGCTGAATTTTTACCTGATCCTTCTTCCTTACATGTGAGTATATTTTGCTGTCATTTTGTTAGTTCAATTGCTTTCCTTTTAAAGACTCTAAATTTTAGAATAAGTGTATATTTCGTTTGATGAATTGCAAAGCTGAACTCTTTCATTAGGGATTTGGCTAGATTTATTATGTGTTTTAATGGTTTTATACCATCCTAAAAGTTCGTATTTAGTTGTTAATTCACTCTTTAGATTTTTATTTTACTGGAAAACAAACAAGATTAGATACTCAGAAAGAGTTTTGGTCTCTTGGTCTCTTCTGCCTTGAAAGACGGCGTTTAAGGGGTGACTTGATCGAAGTGAATAAAATCATGAATGGGATAGAAAAGATGGATAGAGAAAAAATATTTTCTCTATCACACAATACTAGGACGAGGGGGGCACTCCCTAAAGCTCATAGGTAAGAAAGCTAGGACAAATAAAGGGAAATATTTCTTCACTCAGAGGGTCGTTGGTTTATGGAATTCACTTCCAGAAGAGGTTGTGACAGCTGTCAGCCTTGATAGCTTCAAGGCAGGATTAGACAGATTCATAGATGCCAAGTGTATCGGTGGTTATTGAAACGGATGTCCATGTGCCCTCTCTATGTTGGTTGAGGCAGTCAGGATTCCCTTGAGTAACATTTGTTGGAGGTCAAGGGAAAGGGAGGGTTTTGCCTTGGGCCACTGTGTGACACAGAATGCTGGACTCAATGGGCTTTGGCCTGATTCAGCATGGGTCTTCTTATGTTATGTTCTAGTTTTGTCTTTCATGAGTACGTGGACATTATTTTACCCTTTACTTTTTGTCTATTGTTTAATTTAGTAGATTTATATTACTGCCATCTGATCTGAACAGCTCTGGATGGCTAACACAAAATAAATATGGTATACAATACAGTAACATAATATATAGATAAGACATATTTTAAAAATGTCAGCCAAGAACCACCCAGTTAACAAGAAATGCATTTAACTCACAGTTTCAAACACTTCCTAGTTCAAACCCTTCCTAAACTCCAACCCTTCTCTTCCCAAAAAGAGAAGCTAGATTTTACAGGGCATAGCAAAGTTCAGAAGGGTTGAAGCTAAGCTAATCTCAGGAGAAATGGTGTATCACAAATCAGACATTGATATAGAACAAATTTGGCCTTTAATTGATAGTATGGGTGGAGACACTTGAGAAAGGCAGTTCTAGTAACCTGGTCTTAGAAAAGTGTGCTGTAGAACCAAATTATTTGAATTGCACCTGAAAGCTTGTTGGCATCCAATGCAACTCATAAAGCAAGACTGTAACATGGGCATACTGTGGTATGTTCATAATTGCTCTTGATGCTACATTCTGGATCAATTGCAGCTTCTGAATGTTCTTCAGGGGCTGTTTCAGGTAGACCGTACTACGGTATTCTAGTTGGGAAGTGACCAATGCATTGGAGACCATACACAGTGCTTCCTGATTCACAAATGGGCATAATTGTACACAGTGGAGTTGTGCAAAAGCATACCTGGCCATAGCTGCCGTCTATTTATTGAACAGGAGGACTCACCAAATGTGCATTGATTCTGTCTGAGGCTATGCAATCCCATCTAAAATTAAGGATAGAAGTTCACCAAATCCAGAGAGGCCTCAATTCACAACCACTTTGCATTGCATGAGTTGAACTTCCTCATTCACACTCATACAGCCTCCAGACACTGTGAAAGAACATAGCATCACTGGGCTGACTTGAACCTGGGATACATGAGTGATTATCGTCAGCAAACTTATTGTTGTTTATTGTTAGAGTTGAAAGGGACCATGCAGGTCATCAAGTCCAACCCCCTGCCTCAGCAGGAATCCTAAAGCACCCCAGCCAGGTGGCAGTCCAATCTCCTCTTAAAAGTGTCCAGAGTTGGGGAGTTTACCACCTCCGCAGGCAGGTTGTTCCACTGGTTGATTGCTCTGACCGTCAGGAAGTTCTTTATTTTATTTTATTTATTTATTTTATTATTTAGATTTGTATGCCGCCCCTCTCCGCAGACTCGGGGCGGCTCACAGCAAGATACAGCAAATCATGACAAATCCAAATAAATTTAAAATATTTAAAAATATTTAAAAAGAACCCCATTTACTAACAAACACACACACAAACATACCATTCCTTACTTCTAGGTTGAATCTCTCCTTGGTCAGCTTCCAGCCGTTGTTCCTCGTCCGACCCTCTGGTGCTCTGGAGAATAGAGTGGCCCCCTCCTCTCTATGGCAACCCCTCATATACCTGTATACAGCTATCATGTCCCCTCTGGCCTCCTTTTCTCTAGGCTATCCATGCCCAGTTCCCGCAATCTCTTTTTGTAAGTCTTGGTTTCAAGTCCCCTAATCATTTTGGTTGCTCTTTTCTGCACCTTCTCCAGGGTTTCAATGTCTCTTTTGAAGTGTGGTGGCCAGAACTGGATGCAGTACTCCAGATGTGGTCTGACCAGGGTGTAGTAGAGTGGTATTAATACTTCCCTGGTCTTGGAGTGTATCCCCCTGTTGATGCAGCTTTGGCCAACCTACCTTGAGCTATGAAATGACCTCATCTAGGGGTTTTGTGTAGATATAAAAGAGGTGTGGAAGGAGTGGTGAACCCTACTCACAAAATGGGGTGTGGCTTCAATCTCTCCTCCTCCATCAACACTAACGGAAGAAGAAAGGAGGAAAACCACTATAAGATTGTACCTCTAACTTGAAAGACACTGACAGATCAAGGAGATCCAGTATGGACATACTACTTCCATCTTGCTCCTACCAGAAATTCAGTCAATGCTGTTTCAGTCCCATGTTAAGCATAAAGCTCAACTAAATGGGGTCCAAATAAGCATTTTACTCCAGGATTCTGTGAAGTTGTGTGACTTATTTTTTAACAACCTTTCCTAAAATAGGAAAGTTGGAGTGAGGATGAAAATTGCCCAAAATATTGGGTTCCAGCTTTGCTTTATTGAATATCATGTGTGTTGGTGACCTTGTTTACTGCAATTTTACTTACTATGCCATAAGTTGGTTTTCTAGATTTGCTTTCATTTTATATTTTATATATCTTCCACTAGCAAAAGATCAGAACTGCATCCTAAAAGGGATTTGAAAGGGCTGGCCCTTATCTGAATGTTTAGTTTAATTTGAAAGAATAGCATCCTTAGCTCGTTCATTTTGCGCTGTGTGTGTGTGTATATATATATATAAAAATAATATAAAAATAATAATTTTACTCAGTTGTTGACCATAAATCTTGCATTTCTGGTTTCAGGATATTAGTGGATAATGATATTTTCATATTCAAATGAATATATTTGAGAGAACATTAGTCATTGTCATAAATTTGTATTTAATATATGGAACTGTACTTCATAGCACTCTTTAAAAATGAATATTAAAACAATTGTAATCTTTAATCAAATTATAATAATGAAAAATGAGAGGCAATCAAAAACCAGCAAAGGCCATAGTTTATCATTAAAATTGCATGGATAAATGAACTATCTTGACTTGATGCAAAAATATAATGTATTAGTCTGGAAGTATTTCCAGAGCTGAAGCACCATCACAAAAATATTTTCATAATTTTGAATATAAATAATCACTTTGCATGCATCACCCTTAATTGTTAAATATTGCAGAAACATCAGAATAAATTTGCAATTGCACTTTAATATACTGTTTACTTTCTTGCAGAAATTTCAAGTAATTATCACAACTGCAGTTTAATTAGAAAGCAGTGATTCAGTAGTCTTTCAAATATACTTCGTATACAAAATAATACTAGTCTTATGTATGTTTAGTGGTGGCAAATGTAATATACAGTATTTGTGGAAAATGTATATTAGGATAGACATTTTCAGAGAAGAAAGAAATACTTGTAAATTTGACTGATTAGTCAGTTATTTAAGACTAATCTACTTTTCCATTCTGCTTTAATGCATAATGTCTGTTTGAAACAGAAATGCTATTCTCACACAGCAATTCTAACTTTATTATTGTGAGTATGAATGTGTGGCAGCAGAAATTAAAATATTACTTTGAATGACACTTTTGTAATTGGAAAAGAAATAGGGGAATATTAATTACAAGATATGACTTCCTGATCAGCAAATTTTTCCTTTAGGAGAACTAACTTTTAAGTAAGCATACTTAAGTTTGTATCAGATTATGAAAGTAGATACTGCAATACCAGCACACTAGTGATTCTGTATAATTCATCAAAGCAATTTACAAGTAAATAACTTATTTTTAATGCTGAAGAATGTACACTTTTGTATTCACATACCATGTTTTCCCCAAAATAAGACATTCCCTGATGATAAGCCCAAACGGGCTTTATTTCTGGGAAATGTGGTATTAGATAAGGTAACCATGAAATTGTCAAAAGTTAATGTTGATTTCAAGTTGTTATTTATTAATGCAGCTGCTTGCAAAATATAGTTATCTGTTGCTTTCATAGTGCATATTTTTAGGGGCATATTGATCATGATTTTTTTTGTCCTACAGTTGCTAATTAAATGCTACTGTAGTCACAGTCACTACTTTGCTCTGATTTTCACTTTCTTCAGATTTTCTAATATTGCCTCTAGTCCTGTTAGGGAGACTTATGGAGCAAGGAGAAGAAGATTAATTTAAAAAACCATATTTTCTTTAAAAGGGAACTTCTAGTTTGTGGAATTTTGCTCTCTACAAATTTGTGGCCAATCCCTAAGATATTTTAAGTGTATACTTTAAAATGTGAATAAACTTTGACACTTATACACTAGATACAGGTGGGAAAAAATCGGAGACAATTCAATGTAGCTGAAAATGTTAGTGATGACTAAGGTTAATTTTCTGTCTCTGTGTGTGTGTGTGTGTTTATGTGTAGTAGTGCTTCATAATATTTAAATAAAACTTTTATAGCCTAAGCTCACAAATAAATTTTTATTTTGCTGCAAACTGAAATTGCATCTTTTAAAAAAAATCAGCTCTACTTTAATATTAGTCACTCTGAAGGGCTAGATATCTTGTATTTTCTTGACATTTATTTTCCTTGTCAATTACTGCACTTAATTCTTCCTCCTAAAAATATGAAAGTACACTAACTGAAGATCTTGCTGTTTTCTGTAGTGTAGCCAGGAAAAACAGTGGCAAGCTGTCTTCTTCAAAGTCACGTTTCTGGAAGATATTCCAGCAACCTGGATGCTTAAGCACTTTCTTAAGAAAAACAAGCTCCATTTAATTAAGAAACTATTTGCTGATTCTCTTATTGACAAGCCTAACTTGCTACTTATTCTGACTTTTCTTAGTTGTAGAAACTCGTTATACCACATGTGTAGTGTAAGAGTATAGAAATATTATCCCAATAGCTAGAGTTAGGCTATAGGTGAGTCAATGAGTTGTCCATGGATTACATTTGGCTGTTTCAGGATTGCAACTAAATTGCAATTGTGTGTCATCTGTTACAGTAGTACAAAATAACGTAGATAACATTTCCTTGTGCTGGCTTTAATTGTAGTAATCTTTATTAAGCATCTCATTTTCCTTTCTTGCCATGGATAATGTGGTTAAGAGGGAGACCATTGTTTCTGTATTTTGTGTTGTTGTCTAAAGCTTGTAAATTGGATGGTTTGGAAATCCATATAAAGAATATTAAAGTAGCTAATAAAACAACCTTTATAGATGTAAGTGAATTCATTTTTCTGTTATTTGCAAACAGGTCAATCTGTAACTTTATCAGAATTTTCCCTCCCTGTGGCAGTCCTTTGTCACAGAATCTTATAGAGAGATGGGCAGCAAAGGAAAGAAGGAAGGAAAGGAAAGGAAGACTGTGATTTAGAAAATATTTTTAGTGTCAGCTCTTGGGTTCTAATTTATAACTACAGTAGTCCCTCAGTAGTCCCTCACCTATCGCTGGTGTTACGTTCCAGACCTGGCCGCGATAGGTGAAATCCGCGATGGGGAATTTATTGACTGATAATACTTATTTAAGTATTTATATTGTAATTGTTTGGTAGTTTTAAGTGTTTATAAACCCTTCCCACACAGTATTTATTTTAGGTACAGTATTTAAATACAGTATTTACAATTTTAGATATTTTTATTTTTTTAAAAAACCTGCCGATCGAGTTCGGCGGGCTGTTTAAATCTGCCGATCGGCTTCCTCAGAAACCCGCGATGAAGTAAAGCCGCAGTAGGTGAAGCGCGGTATAGCGAGGGACTACTGTATATAATTATGCTAAGAGAATTGAATCATAGAATAGAATAGAATTTTATTGGCCGTGTGATTGGACACACAAGGAATTTGTCTTGGTGCATATGCTCTCAGCGTACATAAAAGGAAAAGATACATTTGTCGAGAATCATGTGGTACAACACTTAATGATTGTCATAGGGGTCAAATAAGCAATGAAGAAACAATCAACATTAATAAAAATCTTAGGATACAAGCAACAAGTTACAGTCATACAGTCCTAAGTGGGAGGAAAAGGATGATAGGAATGATGAGAAAAACTAGTAGGAATAGAAGTGCAGATTTAGTAAAAAGTCTGACAGTGTTGAAGGAATTATTTGTTTAGTAGAGTGATGGCGTTCGGGGAAAAACTGTTCTTGTGTCTAGTTGTCTTGGTGTGCAGTGCTCTGTAGTGATGTTTTCAGGGTAGGAGTTGAAACAGTTTATGTCCAGTATGCGAGGGGTCAGTCAATATTTTCCCCGCCCTCTTTTTGACTCGTGCAGTGTACAGGTCCTCAATTCACAATTGTCCTAATCATAAAAGTGGTTGTCAGCCAGTCGTTGCGTCTGATTCTTAGCCACTCTATGGATCAGCATACCCCATGCTCCTCTGTCTCTTTCTGCATCCTTCACATCTGCTGTGGTCATCCTGGTGTCATCCTATATAGGGTCCAGCCAATTGGTACTAGGGCAGCCCATTCACATTTTTCCACTGATCATGCCCAGCATGGTAGACTTTTTGAGTGAGTCAATAAATGTTGTTAGTAAATAAATTCATAAAAGTAAAGCATAATTAATTGCTTATAGATTAGATTAGTGTAAAATATATGGGATATTCAGTGACTGACCAGTAATTGGGTTCTATCCTATAAGTTTGAAGAAAGCTCATATATTTTCAATTTTATTTATCCCAAATAAGTAAAACGTAGCTGCAAGGTCATAAATGTGATCATTTTACAAACAGAAGGAATATCGGGTTAGGAAAAAGAAGAAGGAATCAAGTTATTCTCCTAAACATCTGAGGGAAGGACAAGAAGCAATGGATGGAAACTAATCAACTAACCTAGAACTAAAGAGGAATTTGCTGACATTTAGAACAATTAATCAGTAGAACAACTTGCATCCAGAAGTTGTGAATGCTCCAATACTGGATGTTTTAAAGAAGAGATTGGACAATCACTTGTCTGAAATGATGCCACGAGTGCCACAGGTGGCATACGGAGCCAAAGCTGAGGGCATGCAAGGCTTTGCTCTGTGATCTCCAGCATGTATGTGCACCTTGGCTAGCTGATATTCAGCCTTCCAGAGGGCAGGGGAGGCCATTTTTGCTCTCCCCATGCTTCAGGAAAACCTCTGGAGTCTGTGGATGGTGAAAAACTGACCCATCACACCTACCGGAAGTTCAGAAGCAAACTTCTGGTAGGCCCAGTGGGCCTTTTTCACCCTCTCCAAGCTTCAGGAGGCCAGGGAGGGCGAAAAATGTGAAAAGCCATTTTTCATGCACCCCAGACTCTGGAAGCTTTCCTGAAGCCTGGGAATGGTGAAAAATGGCACAGTGGGCCTCCCAGAAACTCAAACAAACTTCCGGTAGGCCTGTTGTGCCGTTTTTCACCATCCACAGACTCAGGAGGCTTTTCTGAAACCCGAGGACAGCAAAAAACAGCCCAATGGGCCTACCGGAAGCCCAGAACCTTCAGTGAGGCTTATATGCATACGGGGGGGGGGGGGGAGCAGCATGGGAGTGTTGTGTACACATGTGCAAGGGGGAGGGCATAGCATTATGGGTGTGGGTACGTGTATGTGTTCTATCACATGCATGTATGCCCTTTTGGCACCTAAA
Source organism: Erythrolamprus reginae (assembly GCF_031021105.1). NCBI lineage: Eukaryota > Metazoa > Chordata > Lepidosauria > Squamata > Dipsadidae > Erythrolamprus > Erythrolamprus reginae. Next base: position 354,167,589 of record NC_091950.1, read on the forward strand.
CAAAAAAGGTCCACCATCACTGATATAGGATTCCTGCCTGAGCAGGAAATTGGACTAGAAGACCTCTAAGGTCCCTTACATCTCTTCTCTTCCTCTCCTCTTCTCTTCCTCTTCTCTTCCTCTCCTCTCATCTTCTCTTCTCCTCTCTTCTCTCCCTCTCCTCTTCCTCTTCTCTCCTCTCCTCTCCTCTCCTCTCCCCTCCCATTCCATTCCATTTTCTATTCTATGGAAGATTAACTTTAAAGGGAAACATAACTTTAGTTTTTACTTTGTTTCCTGCTATCCAACAATAGCACTGACTGCTAATCACACATTCTAATTTAGAATGATACATTCTTCCTATTTCTTGTTCCTAACCAGTTTATTGGTATTTATCATCCATTTACTTTCTTTATCCCCTACCAACCTCAGAAGAAATGGAGACAATCTTACATTACAAAACATCTCATTCACCTAAACAATATGTGCAGCATTTAAATAAAAAAAATATACACAAATTGTTAAGAAACTGTTCCCTGCACTGTGTGATGCCTTGTTAAAATTTTGCCCAACTTGCAAATGCATTATCTCCCTTTCATATTAACTTATAAAATCAAGTGTACAGATTACTTCCTGGAAGTATACTCATTTAAAGACATGTGTTAAAGAGAAGAAAACTGTCTTCCATCATACTGCCTGAAACGTGCCAGGAAATAAGGTAGTCATCTGCGTGATGCTTCTGCCACTGTATAATTGCCATATCCTTGTGCCACACAATCAGTGATACCGTATTTCTCTGTGATTAAGATATGAGAGTTATCTCTAGTACAAGTCTGTTTACTTAGCTAGAATACTGATATTGGCACAACTATATCTTAATATTGACTTCTGCTACAGAATTGTAGTATAAGTAGTTAGGAATATATATTTTAAGGATCTGTTTAAAGAAATAAAATGTGGAAAATATTTTGTGGCCCACAATATTGACATAGGAGGATAAAGCTTCTATACAAAGCTTGGAGAAAAGTGATAAAGGCAGAACATATTTTGAAAGGGTACTCCTAAGTAATATACCTTCCTGCAGCTCTAATTATGAGTATACAGTGTTCCCTCGTTTTTCGCGGGGGATGCGTTCCCAGACCGCCCGCGAAAGTCGAATTTCCGCGAAGTAGAGATGCGGAAGTAAATACACTATTTTTGGCTATGAACAGTATCACAAGCCTTCCCTTAACACTTTAAACCCCTAAATTGCAATTTTCCATTCCCTTAGCAGCCATTTAGATTATTATTCACTATGTTTATTTATTAAAGTTTATTTTAAAAAATATTTATTAAAGGCAGATGAAAGTTTAGCGATGACATATGACGTCCTCGGGCGGGAAAAAATGTGGTATAGGGGGAAAACCCGCGAAGTATTTTTTAATTAATATTTTTGAAAAACCGTGGTATAGACATTTCGCGAAGTTCGAACCCGCGAAAATCGAGGGAACACTGTACATGGGAATAAAAGTATCTATAGAGAAGAAGTTTAAAAAATTAATTCTAACTACTGCAGGTTTTATGAATGTGTTAACCTAGTGTGAATATATTAAAATTGCCCTGCATATAATTTGCCACTTTTAAAATTTTATTTGCATCTTTTCTGCTATGGGTTTGGGGGTGGGGGGGGGGAAGGTTTAACAATCTATTTGGCTTGAGAACTAAATTTAGTTAAAATCATTCATGTATACAGTTAATGATTCCAAATGGGAAAGTTAATGAAATTGAATTTTGATGCAACATTTAAAACTTCTTGAGACGTTTTATATGACAAACAAGTCATTTGAGGTGAATAAATGAAACCATTTTTTTCTTTTGCTTATTTAATGAGTGAAATTCCTCATGCAAAATAATCCTTGGGAAAAAATCTTTTATTGTATAGAACAGTTAGTAAAATGTTGATAAGATCTTTAACAAAATATTAGTGATATAATGTATCAGATAGTTATAGGAGAAAGGTTACAGTATTTCCATTTCTTATTGAGTATGAATGTCAGCAGGCACGTTAGGCTTTGTCAGCTTTTCAGAATAGATGAAAAGGTATTTACTTAAAACTTGATAAAGAAATGGAAGCATGTGTATCTTGATTAACTTCTAATTGTGTAATGTGAGGTTTTTTTTTAAAGAACAGAGTCTGTATTTCAGAAAGGTGGGAAACTTTTCTGTTAAACTATTTTTACAAGTCTAAAATATGATTGATAATGAGTTTAATCTTAATTCAATACATATCAGATGCCAAGAATACTTTCTGAGCTGCTCAAGGTACAAATGCTCAAAGTCCATATGTAAGTTAAATATCTCACATAAGCACGTGCAAAACTGGAATGCACAAGATTTTTTTCTAGACAAAGATTCTAAACCTCCAAAACGTTGGAGCCCACGCTTTGTAAAGGAATGAATTGAGACAGAACAAAAACTTAAATTTTCTATAGATCACTTATATTTACAGGCAAGTGAAATTGAATATAGTTGCGGAGTCATCATTTTCTATATTACAAAATCTAATTTTGTAAGTTTCAGATAGCTGAAAAAGCATTTCTAAATAGCTTGAGAGCTAAATAGCTCTTTGGGATCTTGGATTGTGTTCCTCAGATTTTTTTTTTTAAAAAAAGACTGAGTTAAAATGATAGCATAAAAAAGCCTGTATAATTATGGGTAAAATTTGTTGACAAAATGAAAAACAACTCAAAGAATTCAGCTAGAGTTAATTGATAGGATGAAAATAGACAACAGAGGAGACAGAATAAGAGTTTAGTTGGTTCAGGAGTTAGTGAAATAAAAGAACATTATAGGGTGTTGGTGGTGATAGAAGGGAATCTGTTTTGATTGAAGCACTTGAGGTTATTACAGGAAATACCATGAAGCTGATCTTCATCAAAGCCATTGCTTCACTGGCCTTTAAGTAAGGACACTCATCATAGCTTTTCCAATTCAGTAGATGGCCAAAGCAAGGAGCCTCTTGAATTTAATTTGAGAATATTTTAAAATCTTACTTTTTTATGTAAGGTGTTCTATTGAGGTTGAGTGCTCCAATGATAGGGATCAAGATGGCTCTATACAGGTAGTTTTTTTAATTATTTATTTATTTATTTATTTTGTCCAATACATAATACACATTGAAGAAAATAGATATGTAGTAATATAAATAAAGAAGAGAATAGAAAAATATATATAAAAGTATAGGTGAACATACTTGAAAGGAAGAAAAGATAAATGAGATAAGGAGAGACAATTGCACAGGGGACGGAAGGCACACTGGTGCACTTGTGCACACCCGTTACTGACCTCTAAGGAACCTGGAGAGGTCAATCATGGATAGTCTAAGGGGAAAATGTTGGGGGTTAGGCGTTGACACTACTGAGTCAGGTAATGAGTTCCACGCTTCGACAACTCGGTTGCTGAAGTCATATTTTTTACAGTCAGGTTTGGAGCGGTTAATATTAAGTTTGAATCTGTTGCGTGCTCTTGTGTTGTTGTGATTGAAGCTGAAGTAGTCATTGACAGGTAGAACATTGCAGCATATGAACTTATGGGCAATACTTAGATCGTGTTTTAGTTCTTGAATTATGATGGCAAGTGGGACCAGAATTTCTGTAGCAGGGCTCCCCAGATGAAAAGAGAGAGGAGCAACATATGGGAATGTCTTGCAACATTAGCTGCTGACTTCCTCATTGGCTTTGCTTGTGAAAAACCAGCATGGAAAGTTGCAAATGGCGGCATGACTGCAGCTCACTGTGATATAATTGCGAGCTGAGCAGCTATATACCGAGATAGCAACCACATCACTCTTGGACCACTGCAATGGCCACAATTTCATGGAGAGATTATAAATCCCCCTTGTTCAGCACTGTTTCAATTTTGAATGATTGCTGAATATGAGGTTGTAATTCGAGTTCTGTGAATCAAATTTTTGTGAAAAACGGCCTATATTTTGCCTGTTTTTTCACAAAAATGGGAGCATTTTTGTCTTCCCCAGTTCCTAGGAGTTCTCTGCAGGCTTCCCAGCCCCTTTGCTCACCCCATTTTTGTGGAAAAATAGGCGAAATATGGTCAGGGTTTTTGCAAAAACAGGGGCATTTTGCCACCCCCCAACACCCAGAAGTTCTCTGCAGGTTTCCAAAGCTCCAGTCCACCCAATTTTCGCGAAAAACGGGCCCATTTTTCTCAAAAATGGGATGCGGGGGTGGGGCTTCAGGACAGCAAAAATGGCTTTATTCAGTGTATAGGTCACACCGACATTTTCACCAGAGTACAAGATGCACCAAAAACTTGCATCTTATACTCTGAAAAATACGGTACATTTCATTATTCATGTGTTAACCTGTCTCTTGATTGAACAGAATTTGGCTTGCTGGAATTCTTCAAATCCCGAATGCCTCCTGCTTGTTGTAAAGGAACTTGTACAACAGTATCACCAATTTCAATGCAGCAGATTACGTGAAAGCTCTCGGCTCATGTTTGAATATCAAACATTACTTGAAGAACCTCAGTATGGAGAAAACATGGAAATTTATGCCGGGAAAAAGAACAACTGGGTAAGAGTACAACAGACCAGTACTACTAGAAATTCCTTTCCATAGTAACTATAACCTGATTTGGAGGAGATGTTTGTCCTAGGTGTGTATTTCTTAAAATAGATGTCCTAAATTTACCTTTTGTTTCTTATCTCCCTGCTGTTTAGCAATTTTATTCCATTACCTTGCTTGAACTTGTTACCTGGGTAAACAATTATGGCTAACAGTTATGTGGAATTGAATATTATGAATGCAGTTAAGCACTGACTTCTCACTGATCTTAACATTTAATAAATATTTTTATTCTAATTAAATAAATTTTGCAAGCTAAACTAAGAGTCCAGAGCTGGAAATTCTTCCTCTTCTTTCCAATAAAAGAGAGAGTTTAAAAAGTAGCAACAACAGCTGCTATTGAGATGCTGCCCTTCAGTTTTCAGGGTAATTTGCAAGAAAATTGTGATTGAGGAGTTGTAGATTACATACGGTAGTAACATGTTATATACCATTGTGAAATAGCATACAGCATGTAAAAATAAAATATTTGGAAATGATTCTGGGTGTATATGTATATATGTATGTGTTTGTGTGCACGTGTGTGTGTGTGTGTTATTTGTTTATTGTAAGCAGAATAGAAACCTGTTTATGTATTTATCAAATTTGGAAACTATCCATCTCACTCACAGAGTGGCTCTTTAGTTTTAGTAAGTAGCTAAAGATCAGAGTTCTCAATCTTTGGTTCAGTAACTCCTTAAAAATGATACATTAATTTGTGGACTGCTACAATGGATACAATTATTTTATATATGTTTATATATGTTTATTTTTAATAATTAGTTTGAGCTGCATGTTGAATAAAACAATATTAAATAAAAATAAAATAAAAATTATTAGAAATAAACTATTAAAGAATTAAATTTAAAATAGTATTTTTAATATGGAAAGCTTGTGCATATCTGCATAATTTAAGGTTCCACACAAAGCCATTTTCCTGTGACAGAGGGAAAAATATTAAGACTTGTCTAATTCATTAGAGTACAGGTCGTCCTCAACTTATTATTATTTGTTTAATGATATTATAAAGTTATCATGGCCTCAGAAAAAGTGACTTATGACCTGTACTCGAACTGATGACTGTCACACAACCTCCACAATTTAGGACCTTTATTGGCAAAAAACCCCAAAAAATCCATTGGGAAAGCTAGATTTGCTTAATGACCACACAAATTGCTTAATGAGAGCTGTAAAATTTGTCGTAAAATGGGTCTGACATGACATGACAACAACGATGAGGGAAATTCTGTATTAGAAGTACAAAATGAATGTTTCAGGCTTTCCAAATGGGATTACTGTAGTCTATATCAGTGGTCTGCAACCTTTGACTGCCAGCAATGGGGTTGTGGAGGGAGAGGGCATGGCTTCATGCACCCTGCTTTAATGCATACGAATCCAATTAAATAAATAAAAAATAAGTGCAGCTTTGTGCACATGTTTGCCCACCACTTCTATGGCCCGGTTCCGAATGGGCTATGAGCCGGCACTGAGCTATGACCCGGGGGTTGGGTTGGGGCCTCCTGGTCTATATATCAACAAAGTGTATTTTTAGCCAGATTTGTGGGGTTTCTTTCCTGACTTGCCTAACTTGAGGGGTGTACAGTACTGTCTAAATGATTCTTTTGTTGAATGCCCAAAGTTATGAATTAAATGAATTATAATATGCAACAACTGCTGTGACTAAATTGATAATTATTTGGCTAAAAGTGTCTGATGTCTTTCCAAAATAATATGGCAATAGATTTGCCTTGCTGTATAATGGAGCTGATCATCCACCCTTGTTTTTTTCACAAGGTGTAATAATCTGAGAATGCGATGATCCTTGTGTAGTAATTTAAAAGCTTTAATTACTCATTAGTTAATCCTTTAAAAAAACTGTATAAAATAGATGAGATGCAATTTAATTAGAAAATTAATGAAAAATTGTTGAAATGTTACAAGGGTTGCAGGGTGGTGTTTTTTTTTATTTTAATGCAATCTCATAAAATTTAAGGGGGAATACAAAATCTTAAAAGCTCAGATATCAGTCATGGGAGGTTTCAATAATTAAATCTTGTGACATCAGTTACCATTTGGTTTCTAGGTACTGACAGAATATGGAGACTACTCAATACCTAAAAGATACGAATAAGAGATGTTTTATATTTGGCTATTTTTTTTTCCTAAGGAAGTATACAACTAACACATCTGCTGAAACTGGACACAAGATCCCCACAAGAGTTGAATTTTATTAGCCCTGAGGAGGACTAATGGAGTTAATTAATACATAATAATCACTATAATTGGAAGGTGGGAATGACACAATTGGGAGATAATCTTGCTATCATTGGAGTCTACTTTCCTGCAGACACCTTGCCTGTTATGTGATTACCTTTCACTATGTTACACAATTCTAATAGTTCAGCCTGTTTCAGTTTTGTCTCTCCAGATTATTAGAAATAGAAATGCTTAATTCAATATTGAGTTCTTTCCCCCCCCCCCCTGTTCTTTTCAATTGATAGACTGGTGAATTGTCAGCTCGTTTCCTTTTGAAATTGCCAGTGGACTTCAGCAATATTCCCACCTACCTTCTCAAGGTAAAATAATCCATTATTACTACTTTCTTCGAAATAAATGAATTCCAATGCCTCCTTTTTTTTCTGTAACTCTTTTCTACTCCCTTCCCTTTCTTCTCTTCTTTCTGTCTTCATCCCCCCCACTTCCTTGAAACATTATTTATTGATTGATTGATTGATTGATTGATTGATTGATTGATTGATTGGATTTGTATGCCGCCCCTCTCCGTGGACTCGGGGCGGTTAACAACAGTGATAAAAACAGAATGTAAAAATCCAATACTAAAACAGCTAAAAACCCTTGTTATAAAACCAATCATACATACAAACATACCATGCATAAATTGTAGAAGCCAAGGGGGAAAAGAATATCTTAGTTCCCCCATGCCTGACAGCAGAGGTGGGTTTTGAGGAGCTTACGAAAGGCAAGGAGGGTGGGGGCTGTTCTACTCTCCGGGGGGAGTTGGTTCCAGAGGGCCAGGGCCGCCACAGAGAAGGCTCTTCCCCTGGGCCCTGCCAAACGACATTGTTTAGTTGATGGGACCCGGAGAAGGCCCACTCTGTGAGACCTAACTGGTCGCTGGGATTCGTGCGGCAGAAGGCGATCCCTGAGATAATCTGGCTCGGTGCCATGAAGGGCTTTATAGGTCATAACCAACACTTTGAATTGTGACTGGAAACTGATCGGCAACCAATGCAGACTGCGGAGTGTTGGTGTGACATGGGCATATTTAGGGAAGCCCAAGATTGCTCTCGCAGCTGCATTCTGCACGATCTGAAGTTTCCGAACACTTTTCAAAGGTAGCCCCATGTAGAGAGCATTACAGTAGTCGAGCCTCGAGGTAATGAGGGCATGAGTGACTGTGAGCAGTGACTCCCGATCCAGATAGGGCTGCAACTGGAGCACCAGGCGAACCTGGACAAGCGCCCCCCTCGCCACAGCTGAAAGATGTTTCTCTAATGTGAGCTGTGGATCGAGGAGGATGCCCAAGTTGTGGACCCTCTCTGAGGGGGTCAATGACTCCCTCCCCCCAGGGTAATGGATGAACAGATGAAATTGTCCTTGGGAGGCAAAACCCACAGCCACTCCGTCTTATCAGAGTTGAGTTTGAGTCTGTTGACACCCATCCAGACCCCAACAGCCTCCAGGCACCGGCACATCACTTCCACTGCTTTGCTGACTGGCAAGGGGTGGAGATGTAAAGCTGGGTATAATAAAGCTGGTTAAACAGTTCTGTATCTTTCTTTTGTCTGCACTGTCTATTTTCATATGCCTTACCTTGCAAAAATTGAATTCCATTTAAGTATCAGAATAAAATTACATGTAATTTTCCCTTAAAAATCTTTCAGTAGTTTTCAAAATGACATTTAATATCCAAATAGACTTAAATGATTCTGTTTAAGCCTTTGAAACTTTGTCAGTGAGTCAACAAGCTAACTGAGGAGGAGGTACAAATACTTTTCAGGAGTTAGGAAAGCTGTTGAATTAAAGCCAGAGACATAGATGCTACGAGATTGTTCAATTCTTCTTAGGGAAATGAAAAATGAATATATAGTGTTCACATATGTTTTAAATTCTACTATGTCAAATGTGCTGAATGTAGGAAAAGCACGGCTGAATCTAAAAAAAAATTATTTATTTATTATTATTTATTATTTTGATTTCTAGGCCGCCCTTCTCCGTAGACTCAGGGCGGCTTACAAAATGATACAGTCTCTTCTACGTAACTTCTCAGTACGTAACTATCTACCCAAGCGGTAAGAATGTCTTTGAAAATGCTATTAGGTGGTGTAAACTGTCTTTACCAATATACGTAGAACAGAATGGTATACATTTAATAATAAATAATAGAATATAAATATACAAGGAATTAGAGCTATTTAGGCCCTAATTCCTAATAATTGAAAGAGAAAGATGACTCAAAATATTTTATTAAATATTATTATTTACAAGTTGCAGTTTTATATCCACTTTTCCAGACTAAGCTCTTTTAAAATGATTAATCTGTTCCTTTCAGTAGGATTTTGTGTGTGTGTGTGTGTGTGTGTGTAAGGGAAAGGGAAATTGTGTTACTAAAATGCATTAATGTAATAGTGAGACAAAGCATCCACTTATACCTTTGTGTATATCAGAGATGGGTTCCTCCTGGTTTGACCAGTTCGCCTGAACTGGTAGCAACTTGTTCTAAGCTTTCTTTTACCAATTGGGACTGCAATATTTGCTGAGGTCGTTGATCCAGTTTGTTTTAGGTTTCTTTTGTAGACACTTTTTGTCAAGTGGGATCCATTCTATGCCTGCCTTGGTCCACCTGCTATTAGTTCTTCTTGCTAGAGAAGCCCATTTCAATTTCAATTATTTTATTCTCTTGATGATATATCTTTTTCACTTGTTCTCTAATCTACTGTATGTGCAGGTCTTTCTATCTTGTCTTGTAATAAAATCCAGTGTCCTGTATTTTGGCACATATAGAATATGTCTTGCTTCCCCAGTCTTTGAGTCAACTTTATCATCTTATTGTTGGGAAAAGAATATGGTTAAGACTGTTGCCATACAAGAAATATAAGAATCATTCTGCAGTTTAAAAAATTGAAAGTTGAGTATTATAATAAAAATAAAGAGCATTTTCTTACAGTTGGAATTGGAAAAGGACTGATGCAGTGGGATAGAATTCCATGGAATTATTAGTAAAATACAGTGATACCTTGTCTTACAAACTTAATTGGTTCCGGGACAAGGTTCTTAAGGTGAAAAGTTTGTAAGACGAAACAATGTTTCCCATAGGAATCAATGGAAAAGCGATTAATGCGTGCAAGCTCAAAATTCACCCATTTTGCCAGCCGAAGCGCCCGTTTTTGCGCTGCTGGGATTCCCCTGAGGTTTCCCTCCATGGGAAACTCCACCTCTGGACTTCTGTGTTTTTGCGATGCTGCAGGGGAATCCCAGCACCACAAAAATGAGCGCTTCGCTGGCAATGGAATTCTGGAGGTGAGGTTTCCCAGCGAAGGGAGCCTCAGTGAAATTGCAGCATCGCAAAAACACCAAAGTCCTCAAAACCCCACCTCCGGACCTCTGTGTTTTTGCGATGCTGCAATTTCACTGAGGCTCCCCTCGTTGGGAAACCCCACCTCCAGACTTCCGTTGCAAGTGAACCGTCCATTTTTGCGCTGCTGGATTCCCCTGCTGGGATTCTCCTGCAGCATCACACAAACACAGAGGTAGGGTTTTCCATAGAGGGGAGCCTCAGCGGAATCCCAGCAGCGAAAAAACGGGTGCTTCACTGGCAACAGAAATGCGGAGGCGGGGTATCCCAGGCGGGTTTGTAAGGTGAAAATAGTTTGTAAGAAGAGGCAAAAACATCTTAAACCCCGGGTTTGTATCTCGAAAAGTTTGTATGACGAGGCGTTTGTAAGACGAGGTATCACTGTACTAATAATTTCTAGTTACCAAGTGGAAATTCAGTTTATAGCAAAACAAGTATTGTTCAAATTAAATTTATCTCAATCGCTGAACTTTTCTGTTACCAAGTTGTCAGCCTTCCATCCAGAATAGGCTAGACCAGGAAATGTGACTGTGGAAAGAATACAGGAACTCTTCCTTATTTTTGCAGGGTTTAATAATGAAATCAAAAGTCTACCAGAGTTTCCCTTTGTCCCCTCTAATACCAAAGAGAATCATGGTGGGATTATTTTAAATTTCTTTGTCCCCTTTTTCCTTTTCCAGGACTGTATTGTTGTTTCTCCTCCTTAATAGATCCTGCATTCTGTCATCAAGGTTATCTCCGCATTCCTGTATTTCAGTTATGCAAAAAATGCTCTTTATTACTTGAACTGGGAAATTTCTTCTGTCCTACTGAAAATGTTTTCACTTTGTACACAATTCTAGACAGATGGGAAAAATCATCTTAGCTGACTGATGCCTCATAAATCATCACTCTGAAGGAACCCTAGGGCTGTTGCTTTATCTCATATGGAGATTACTGCAGGACAAGATCCAAATCAGGGGGAAGGGGGGGTTCCTTCAGTTTTAGCATTCCCAGTTCACTTTGCAAGAGAACATTAACATCAACTAAAATCTTCATTCTAATAATACATATTTATACAACGTGTCTATTTTGTGTTTTAATAAACTACATCACAACACATTGGACTTATTAAATCTCATAATGTATTCAGAACTCTGGAAAGGGGCTTGCTCTTTATTAAATGGAGAGGGAAAATAATTGATTCTATTCCGTTTTTATTCTGTCCTGATGATTGATTATTTACCACCAACAGAACAACAACATGGTCTGAACAAATATATAGAAGTATAGCTGCAAACAGCTACTTGAGGCATAGAAGTTTACAAGGCCAAACACAATTGAAATTAAATGCTGCTTAATACCTTTGGAACATTATAAATATGGAAACATATGTGAATGAAGAGGTTTATCCACATATATGACTGAAATGATATTCTAAACAGTTTTCTAATTATCACAGTAATAAACTGACTGAGCTGTTACAACTTTATCTGTGGAAGGTTGTTTCGTAGATGATATCATCCTTCCTTAACTGGATCCCCACCACTTAGGAGATTTATTCCCAGTGTGTAAGAAGAGTAGATCTGTTCAATACAGTGTTCCCTCGATTTCCGCAGGGGATGCGTTCTGAGACCGCCCGCGAAAGTCGAATTTCCGCGAAGTAGAGATGCGGAAGTAAATGCACCATTTTTGGCTATGGACAGTATCACAAGCCATCCCTTAACACTTTACACCCCTAAATTACCATTTCCCATTCCCTTAACAACCATTTACTCATCATTATTATTGGTACTCACCATTGAATAAGACACTTAGTGATCCTGATATTTATAAACATAATTATTTATTAATAATAATTATTCTTTTTGTTATCTATTTGCAAAAATTATTAGTTTGGCGATGACGTATGATGTCATTGGGCAGAAAAATCCGTGGTATAGAAAAAAAACCGCGAAGTATTTTTTAATTAATATTTTTTTAAAACCGTAGTATAGGCTATTCGCGAAGTTTGAACCCGCGAAAATCGAGGGAACACTGTATTGTTGTCATTGTAGCAATATGATATTTGAATCTAAATGTTTGCAATGTACAGCATACTGATTATCATATCACTTGCAATTCCTTAGTTTACTTTAATGATGCCACATCTTCCCCGTAATGTGGTTTTCTAATTGCTTCACTTTTTCTTTAAGCAAGAAAGGCAATGAGCTATTGTCCAAACTGATTAGGGAGTCACATATTTTATATAGCAAAGAATCATATATACTGTGACCTTGAACTTGCCTTAAGTAACAACAAATAACATTAATTTCTTGCTTGTAGTGATTGCTGTGCCTGATTAATCAGTGAACATTTCTGTCAGAATTTATCTTGCTAATAACAATATTAAGCCTAGGGCATCTAAAACATTTTTTGCAAATATTATCTGATCAAAAAAGTGTAGGAATAACAATGGGGGCATCATTTGTCCAAGCCACAAAGAGTTTTGATTGACTTTTAAAAAAATCACAAATCGCAAAAATGTTATGTCTTTGTCTTTTGTATGATTGGAAAATCAATGCAATGTTTTTCTAAACGTGGGGGTGTAATGTGAATGTTTATCAAAATTATATATCTAAAATTTGAATAACATTTAGCAAGCATTTACATATATAGGTGGTCTTCAGTTAACAATGTTAATTGGGACCAGAATTTCCATCATAAAGCAATGTAACTATAAAGCCCAAAGTCATATGACCATATTGATTAGCAATGGCAATCCCAGCCTACTGCTATTATTAAATGAGGTTTACAGATTCTTAAATTAGGACCACCTCACAACTTCCTGCTGGTGTCCAACAGCAAAAGTCAGTTTAGCAAGAAGCTAGCAGGAAGTTCCAAGACCTTGGCAGCTTGCAAGCAGGCAGGTAGGTAAATGGCTGCTGTGGGGTGAAGAAAGATACATGGTGCGTTAGTGTATTATAGTGCAAATGCAGCATAGCTTGAAGTGGCTTTGCTGCATGTTCAACAGTCCAGTGAATTCAGTGAGGCTTTGAGTAGCTGTTGCTGGGCAGGGGAGGGGAGGTCACTTGGGGGTGTACAAATGACCATTATATTGTGGCACAAAGGCAATAAGACTTGAAGTGGCTACTATTGAGCAGGGAAGGGTGCTTGAGAGGCTAACATGGCATATATGGCTTGTTCTGCAAGGAGCGTGTGCAGTAGTCCCTCGCTATACCGCACTTCACCTACTGCGGCTTCACTTCATCGCGGGTTTCTGAGGAAGTCGATCGGCAGATTTAAACAGCCCGCCGAACTCGATCGGCAGGTTTTTCAATATATATATATATATATATATATATATAATTGTAAATATTGTATTTAAATACTGTATCTAAAATAAATACTGTGTGGGAAGGGTTTATAAACACTTAAAACAATGAAAACTTACCAAACAATTACAATATAAATATTTAAATAAGTACTATCAGTTGATAAATTCCCCATCGTGGATTTCACCTATCGCGGCCAGGTCTGGAACGTAGCACCAGCGATAGGTGAGGGACTACTGTAGTAGAATGTTATCTGGATTTCTAGGATGGGGAGGCCATATTCCAGATCAGCAAGACAATGTATTACAGCGAATGTATTACACCATTGTGCTAGTTTTTGTTAGAAAAGACTGGTATAGTGCAATATTGTGCACTGTGCAGTTAGATTTAGCAGCTGAAATATAAATTAAATATAAGTTTTAATTTAGGATATGCATTTAGCATACGTCAGTCCCAATTTTATATAGTCATAACCCTTCATTTTGATATTAAAAATTAGTAAAAAAAAATTTGATTCACTATTCAAAGTGTTTAAAATGAATAGACTATCAACTATCTATCTGTCTATCCATCATCCATCCATCCCGTCATCTCATTAAACAAGTTTAAATCCTATGCTTTAATGTTGTCTATATTTCCTTGGATGTTGTCAGTTTTCATTTTTAGATTTCAAACTCTTCTTTTAGATCCTGTTTTTTAACATGTAATTTTAGTTTTCAATTTAGACATCTTTTATATCTTCTGTTTATAATCCTTTTTTATATTTCCATTTTCCTTCTTGAAATATGTTTTAGATCCATTATGCTTCTTTTTAATGATTACACCATCCTCTTTATGATGGTAAAGATTTGAACTGATACCAAGATTTTAGTATCCTTAGATAAATGTTTTTCTTTTCCCTTATATCTTGAATTGTTTAGGTGTGCTGTTACCACTTGGCAAATTTAAATACAGTGGTCCCTCGATTTGCGCGTTCTCGATTAGCGCGAAACGCTGCAACGCGGTTTTTCAAAAAATATTATTTAAAAAAATAAAATATTAAAAAATAAATTTTTTTTTATTCTGTTCCCTGAATGGAGACCGCCGGCCGCTCAATCGGGCCGGCAGGGAACAGAATGGAGCCTTCCGCGGTGGGGCTGGTAAGGGGGGGAGCCGAGGGGGGAGCCGAGCCCAGCCCCGTGGCATTCGCTTTCCTCCCGCCCGGAGCCGACTGATCGTGGGCTCCTTCGCAACCTCGGAGAGCTTCCTGGTTTTCGTGAGCTTTCATGCCCCGGAAGCTCTCCGAGGTTGCGAAGGAGCCCACGATCAGTCTCGGCTGCGGGTGGGAGGAAGGCGAATCCCCCGTGGGCTCTGTTACATCTTCCGCTGCCAGCCAGGCCATGCTGGCGGCAGCGGAACAATCGCTGGCTGTCAACTTTTCTTTTTAAAACTGGGCAGGAGCTGACTTGCCTCCCCAGTGCTAAAAAGAAAAGTTGACAGCCAGCGCTGCGACTGACGGAATGCTGGCGGGAAGACCAAGGGAAGGTTCCTTCAGCCGCCCAACACCTGATCCGCTCCGCAGCGCGGCAACGGGGAAACCCCATCTTCGGCTCCTCGCTGCTTCCGCGCTGCGGAGCAGATCAGCTGTTGGGCGGCTGAAGGAACTTTCCCTTGGTCTTCCCCGCCGGCCACACGCAAACTCCACCATCTGCGCATGTGCGGCCATGAAAAAAATGGCGCACATGCGCAGATGGTGTTTTTACTTCCGCATCCAGTATAACGCGGAAATCGGTTAGCGCGGGAGGTCTTGGAACGTAACTCCCGCGCTAACCGAGAGATCACTGTACTGCAAATTTATCTGCAAGTGATAAATGATGACTTTGTTAGATAGCTCAGATGTGCTGTTTGGATTCAGCTAATGACAAGCTTGAACATATAACTTATTTATTACTTAGATTTGTATGCCGCCCCTCTCCGAAGACTCATATATATAACATTAATGTTAATTGATATTATGATATTATTATGATACAAAACCATAGAAATCATCAGTGGTGTTATATGCTACAAAGAAACCACCCACTTTTCTGAAAGTATATATGCATTTAATTAATGGGAATTTGAAGAATTTGTGTGGTGGAAAATAGAGAAAAGTCTTTCAGTTAGAATCCAATTGGAGGATTTATACTTTTTAAAAATATGCAGTTGATTACAATAATTCTGAGTATTAGTTTGTACTATTGTTTTAGCATATTTTAATAAAATTGTTCTTCAAGAAAAATTGATTTTTCTCGTGAAGATAATTATTTCCCTACTACGTCACAAATAATCCAGTGTGTTGAACACTTTTTGCTTGCTTGCTTTTTATTTAGTTATTAAGCCACCAATTACTGCAATTTCTATGCAGTATACAGTATATCACTCCCTCTGTTGTAAGGGCTCAAAGAAAAAATATATTATGTTTATATAATATAGGAATAATGGGAAATTCTTCTTTGTTATTTATATAGCCTGTTTAGAATCTTCTAGAACTAGAGCTTATATAATTCTTTGCAGTATTACTGTGATCCATACATATCACACATGATTAGGCATAGTTCATGCTAATCCCCCTTAGGTCAACTTTGATCGCTACAGAGATTGCTTAGAGGCAAAGATGCTATTATTCATCTGTATTTCATCTTTATTGGTTTTTATTTTATTTTCTTCTTACCCTGTCTGAAGACTGAAGGACAATATTGTAAAAACAAAATTATTTACCATAAGTAGGCATAATTTTAATCTTTTCTACCTGGGAAGATCTTAACACTAGAAAGCACTGATAAAACACTGATAAATATTTATTCCATAGTGTCAGTTGTCATGTAATTCTTGATGCTATAATTTTATAAAATTACCCCTGACCATGATTGGCTTTTTTTGCTGTGAGCCGCCCTAAGTCGCTAGGGAGTTGGACGGCATAGAAAAACAAACAAAGCAAATTGTTTTTTCCCCTGCTGATTTGGTGAAGATTCTGAGTCATCCATGTCATCGTTGTCCCAAAGGTGCTTTTTCAAAAGGCAACTGGACTGTTTTTTCCCTTGAGGAAGAAAAAATTTCACTCATTTACACTCTGATACAAGTGATCCTCTGGGCTCAGATAAACCACAAGTAGCCTGTATGTTGTGGTTTGCTCTGGCCCAGCTCCTGCCCCAAGGACTGTGGATGTGGGGGAGACATCCACATGCTGCAGGCCTGTTTTGCCCCCGGTGGAATCTGCTGATGAAGGCTCCTCTGACCAAGAAGACATGAGTGACAGGGAGGAGGAGAGTGTGGCAGACAGCTCAGAAGGAGATCAATTATCTAGCTCCTCCTTGGATTCAGAACAAGAGTTAATGATACAGCCACGCATGCGGAGAGCGATGCATAGGCAACAACAACTGAGAGATTATTATCAAAGAAAATGAGGCCACCTGTGGTTGGGTGGGGCTGTGGTAATTAGTGAGGCTGCTATAAATAGCAGCCTGTGGTTTTGGCCATTGTGGATGATTATCTGATCGTTGTGTTTCATGACTGCTTTACTGACTTTGACTTTTTGTGTGCTGATTTTTCCCCACTTTGAAACTAAACCAGAGCAAAGTGTATTTCACTTTGTGAAAGAAGGACTGTGAATTGCCTCACAGCTGCAAGCTAAGTATCACAGAACTGATAAGGGATTTGTATAAATTACCAGTTTGTTTGGAGACGAGTGCTCTTTGCTATACCAAAAGAGGGCTTAGTTGAAGTGAATTTTCATTATAAAGAACATTGTTTTGAATTTTCAAACGTGTGTGTGTGTGTCTGAAATTTGTACCTGTGAATTTTTGGGAGGATTCTACCAGAGAGCCCGACAGAACACTGTAGAGCTCTCAGGGAAAATCCTGACCACCACATGACTGCAAATAAATAAGACCCTTCCACTACTACCACCACCCACTACCCCTATACTATCAGAACTAATCCTTCCATTGCCCCCACCATCCTGCCAGAACCAATAGAGCTTCTTCTTTTTCCTCAAGGGGAAAAACAGTTCAGTTGCCTTTTGAGATTCCTGGGATTCTTTTGCATCCTTAGGAAGACACTGCTATTCAGAATGCTTCTTCAAGGTGGATCTTGCATTCAAGCATTCTAGACATTTTTATCAGCTCACCTAAGAAGTAATTCAGGCAACAAGGTTGAGGATTAGGGAATCAAATCTCCAGGCTTCCCTGGCCTTTCAATCAGATTAGGATGATTTATTTCAACTTCTTCTTTTACAAAAGTCGTATTTTACTGATACAGATAATAACGCTAAACCACAGCATACATTTTATACGTTCAAGCCAATTCTCAGGAAAACTATATTTTGAGATATGCTATAAGAATAAACTTCCATAATTCCTTTCAACTTTCCTTCTTTTCTTCATTAATATTTTTTATCAAAATAGTATCCTTTAATGAATAATTCATTTATTGTATTTTTTAAAATGTCTTACATCCTGTACAGTGGTACCTCGAGATACGAGTTTAATTCGTTCCGGACCTGGGCTCTTAAGTCGAGCAGCTCTTATCTCGAACGACTTTTCCCCATAGGAATTAATGTAAATAATTTTAATTGGTTCCAGCCCTCAAAAAACTCACAAAGTTAGTCTAAATTATGCAGAAAGACATGTTTTTAATGAAGAAATGTACATGTACATATAAATGAATAATGAAGTTTCTTTCACTTAACTTGTAAACTTTCTTAAACTTTTAAATTTACATATGTTCAACTTCTCTGCCACCCAATCCTGTAGGACAGAGGTCCCCAACCCTTTTTGCACCAGGGACCGGCTTTAAGCGATCAAGAGAGGAATGGGTGAATGAATGGACGGAGGGTGGGAAGGAAGGAAGGAAAGAGGGAAGGGACAGGAACAGAGGAAGGAAGCAAGGAAACTTATGAAAGGGGAGAGTAAGAGAGGAATGAGTGAAAGGAGGGAGGGAGGGAGGGAAGAAGGTGGGAAGGAGAAAGAAAAGAAGAAATAGAGGAAGGGAAGGTAAAAGAGAGAAAGAAAAAGAGCAAGAAAGAAAGCTGCAAGCACCCCCCCGAGCCCCCCAGGCCGGCTGCAACCTTTTAAAACACGCGCGCCGCTTCGCAGCTGTCTCCTGAAGCCGAACGCGGAAGTTAGCGTTTGGCTTCAGGAGACAGCTCCTTGGCGCTTGTATCTCGAATTTGGGCTTGTAAGTAGAACAAAAATATCTCTCCCCTCCCAGCTCTTATCTCGAGTTGCTCTTAAGTAGAGCAGCTCTTATGTCGGGGTTCCACTGTATGTGCTTATTCTTCTCTATACTAATTTGTTTAATATTTATCCTAAAGTTTATTCTTACATCCCAATTTCACAAGTTCTTAATATTTTTCTGTTGTATTTTCATTCTATTCTGTGGTAAGAACACCAAATTTCCTACTTAATAAACTTCCCTAGAAATTTATCCTAGAAATAGAATGAGATCCCTTGCTTCATCATGTTTGGCACTGTTTATTTCTTAGATTTTATTGATATCATTGCAATTTATTTGTTGTGAGTTGTCCAGTGT
This sequence comes from Erythrolamprus reginae, assembly GCF_031021105.1. Taxonomy (NCBI): domain Eukaryota; kingdom Metazoa; phylum Chordata; class Lepidosauria; order Squamata; family Dipsadidae; genus Erythrolamprus; species Erythrolamprus reginae. The sequence continues at coordinate 354,186,611 of NC_091950.1, forward strand.
ACAAGTTTAATAAATTATAATCATTTGTGGTATAGGCATACAAATCTAATAAATAAATAAATAAATAAAATAGTCAGCCAGATGTTCAGACTGGATTGGCATTTTTATCCACTTATCAAGTTTTTCCCCAAGAACTAGGGATAGGCAGATATGGATTTTTGATGGCATTAAAGATATCATCCTAAAATATAAGTTGTTGGGAATAAAGTTGCCTCTTGCAATTGATTGATTTTATCAATGCTAAGGAGTGTTCAAGTGGTATTCCAGTTGTTTTTGGATTGCACCAAAAGTGCCTATTACTAGTGGCACTTTCTTTTGCCATAGTCATTCTCTCTTGATAAAGATCTGGATGAAGAGCCAGGTTTTCATGGTTCTTCTAAATAAAAGCAGAGTTAAACCATCCAGAACTCGGATAGAATAGCGAGTATTTTAATATGGTTTTCTGGAGACCAGGAGAAAAGGGGCATTCTGGTGTCAGGATACATGACTTTCCAGAGGAGATGCAATGAAGAGGCATATTTCATAAATCTCTAAGGATGGCAGTCCCTAAGACAATTAACCTGAAATGAGCATTTTACAAACAACGTTAACCCAATTTTTTGGATAATGCAATTGTCGACATTTTACAGAACTAAAGAATCAAATGGCTTATAATATTGCTGAAAATTAATAATGTAAAATACATTTTAGCTACAATAATATACGCTTGGGCTTGATTACAGTCCTTTCTCCAGTTGGATATTAGTTTTGCTCCGGTCTTTGCATTATAATCCCTCCCATAACATATAGTGTTGACTGGGCAGGGGAAAGTTATGGTAAAGAAGAATATGCTGGCTATGGCCTAGTTTCAGGTCTCTAGTTATATAAGTCTGTAAGTGGATAAATATGTGGTTTGTGAAAAACATTGAACTGGAATATAAAACAGTGATACAGATGGCTATGGAGATTCTCAATCATCCAAGTCATGATTGTCCCAAATGTGCCTTTTCCAAAAGGCAAAAATCTGTATGACCGTTGCCCCTTTATCCAAAAAGTCACCTGTATTTTCTTTTGGTTTTTTTTCCCTTTCAAATCTTTTTTGCTTCTCATCCAAGAAGACTTTTTCTTTTTTCAAAGGGGAAAAACCCAAAACCCAGTTGACTTTTGAAAAAGCACCTTTGGGGCAACAGCTTTTTAATAGTTATGGGTGTAACAGGTTGCAAACTACGACTACTTATCCTATGTAAGTATTCTTTCTTTATACACGGCCTTTTGACTTGTGTGTGTGTGTGTGTGTTTTAAAATCTAGCTGTCCAACTTGGTTCTGTTCCAAACATAAAAGGAAATGAATTATAGTAGTAACGGTGTAGAGCAGATGTTTTGGTTGGACTAGCCATTAACACTCTGACTCATAATAAATTCTCTGTTCCAGTAAGTCCCCAGTTCTTAGTTACAGTAGGTAGTAGGATGCAACAGAACAATGTGTTTATGCTTTCTGTTTTAAATGTGTTTGGGAATCAATACTTGCCAGGAATTCTTCTTAATAAAAGACACTCTATTGTTCATTTGTTTAGCTTGTCAAAAATGTAAACAGTATTATCAGGCCTTCATCTATAGAAAGAATAAAAACTGGTGCTCAGTATAAATAATGCTAATAAATAAAATCGAAATTAGTGAATATTAAAGCATAAGTTATACAGGTTTTTTTATAAAAAAACCCTTATTTATTGTAAAAAATGTATAATCCACTTTTCTTCTCTGAATGCTTTGGAGACAGTTTACAACATGATTTTAAAGCCCCAAAATTATATCATTATGAATTACATCATGATCTATGTTCCCACAGAAAATAGAACCAAAAAAGGCTAACAAAATGCAAGTTCAATTATAATTAAAAGATTGACACTCATGGAATATAAACCAGTGAAAAATAAATAGTAGTATCCATCAGATTAAAAACTGAATCAATGAAACCAAATAGTAGCAAAAGCTGTTTCAGTAAACTTTCTGTATGCTAGCAGAAAAATAATAAAGAAAGAAATACCCAACCTTCTCTTTGTAAGTATTTTTTTTAAAAACTTGAGGTTAGGTTGCTTGGACATTTTTGGTTTTGCTTGGACAGTTTTGGTTAGTGATAAATAACAGGACTGTCCTCAAATCTTAAAAGGTAATATCCAGATTTATTACAATTTGAACTAAAAAAAACCATACCCATGTATATACAAGATATAACAACAGTGTTTTTGATTTGCTAAAGTTTCAAAATATTTTAAAAATGTAATCCCAGGTACAGTGCATTACAATGATGCCTCATTTATATACACAAAGTTTGTTTCAATCTGATCTGGTCTGATTCATGGATATAAGATCCAACTCTGAGTCTGGGAATGAAATTAATCCTAACGGTAGTCTTTAAGATAAATTCAGTTCCTCTAAAAATAATCAAATCTCCATATTCTAAATCGTTGTTCAATAGATAGGGTCATCTTTTTGTTTTCTCTATGCATTAAGTTCGGCCTCCACATTTCACATTTTGGATTCTTGGCAACTTGTTTGTTTTTATGAGCAGTTGTCACGTGGCCGTCAATTTTCTCTGCTAGCTCTCTAACCCCCAAATCAGTGGGGAAGTTAGCAGTCAAGGGGAGGGGATGTTAAATTTGAGATCCATTTCCCCATCATGCCATTTGCCTTTCCTTCTGGGTAGAGGGGGAAAATATTCCAGCACACTAGAGGAACAGTCCTCAAATTTAGTAAACCTCATATTTCTCATGTTTCTTCTCCCCAGCAGGGTACGGAGAGTGGCCTGTCCCTAACATATGAGTCCCAATGACCAGTTAGGTCCCACAGAGGTATCCTTCTCCAGGTCCCATCAACTAGAGACAATGGTGCTTGGCGGGGCCTAGGGCAGGAGCCTTCTCTTTGGGGGCTCCCCCCCCCCAGAGATTCACATTGCCCCCACCCTCCTTGCCTTCTGCAAGAGTCTAAAAACTCACATATGCCTCCAGGCTTGGGACAATTAGACCTTAGCCCCTCGCCAACAAATGTTATGTATGGTTGTTGTTTGAGTGGGTGTGATTAATTTTTAATATAATTGGGGATTTTAGACTAGTTTATTTAGTTTTAAATTAATTGGATTTAGGCCACTGTATTGTATTGTTTTCTTTTTATATGTTGTAAGCTGCCCCAAGTCCTCGGAGAAGGTCGGCATATAAATCCAATTAATAAATAAAATTAAGTAAATAATGCCTAGAAGGCCTGGGCCTTCTCCCAATTCTATGTTTAATGACCCATAAAGTTGCATAACAACTGAAATTGGGAGAGCTGGGATTGTGGTTGCTGATGAAGTGGCCACATAGTGTCTTTCTTAAAGTTGTTTCATTCAAACTCTAAAATTTTGGGCCCAATTGTGGTAATAAGATTACTTGCACAGCTTAATGATAGAATATCTGAATTTCTTGCAGATTTGTTTCAATTCCAGTTCTTTGCATATTTAACTGGAGGGGAAGTCTTCCATTTTAAACTAAGGAACATTATTACTAATAAGCATGCACAGTATGAAAGTACGTAGATAAGCCAGTGACGTAAGCATAAGGCAGTTTCCCACGTTCCGTGAGTTCTCTAATTTTTTTAAAAAAACACTTATAAGCATATACAATAGGTTACCTGACATTCTTATACATGTCCTGAAATTATGTTATTTAAAGTCTTTTCTAGTTAGTAAAGTCCCCCGTCTCCTTTAACATTCTAAAGATACTAACAATATCTTCTAGATAAGAAAACATTTTGTATTTGAAATTTGTCCCAATTCTGTCTCCAATAATTTACCAGCAAACTTTATGTAGATGAAATACGGTAGAAACCGTTCTTATCATTTCATGCCCTTTCTTCCCTATTTTAAATAGAAGACACTGGATGTAGGTTGGAAACGTCTGTTTGTACATCTATGATTAATGCAGTATTGGTTGTAGCTTCAATGTTCAACTTCTGATGGCAAGAAAAAATGTCAGGATGATTTCCCCTTTCTTAGAATGCCCTGCCTTTCTCCAAATGGCCTGTGCCCCTCCTGAGCAACCACATTCTGAAAACCACTGATTTAATTAGCGTAGCTATAGATTTCATTTTTCATGAAAATTACTGTGTATAGCGGTATAAACATTTAATTTTGCTTTCAAACATAGGAGCTTTTAATCATAATCCACAAGTTAATTATAATTCTAAAGAAACTTCTGATGATACACAAGTCAAAAGTGTACCAGCAGAAGTTCATTTTCTCTGAAGTGGAAGAAAAGTGGCTATGGAGAAATACAAACTCATGATATGGCCAAGCCTATTGGTGTATTGGAAGATGCCTGAGCTGGAACCAATCTTCTGACTTCATTCTAAGCAATATTTTGCTGTTAGTTGCGAAGTCGTGTCTGACCCATCGCGACCTCATGGACAACGTTCCTTTAAGCCTTCCTGTCCTCTACCATCCTCTGGAGTCCATTTAAGCTCACGCCTACTGCTTCAGTAACTCCATCCAGTCACCTCATTCTCTGTCATCCCATTCTTCTTTTGCCCTCAATCTTTCCCAGGATCAGGTTCTTCTCCAGTGCTTCCTTCTCATTAGGTGGCCAAAGTATTTGAGCTTCATCTGGCCTAAAGAGCAGTGAGGACTGATCTTCTCTAGGACTGACTGGTTTGATCGCCTTGCAGTCCATGGGACTCGCAAAAGTCTCCCTTCCTTTGCATTATCAGCAAATATATTTTACACATGTAGAATATAGTTCGTCAGCTATCAAAATTTAACTGCCTTGGCAAAAAGGAAGCAGTATTCTCCCTCCCATATTTGGGTATACCAGGGTGATTTGATGTGAAATATATATATATATACACACAAACACACACACATACATACATATACATACACACAGACATATATACAGTGGTACCTCATGATACGAACCCCTCGTCATACGAACTTTTCAAAATACGAACCCAGAGTTCGGAATTTTTTTGCCTCTTCTTACGAACTTTTTTCACCTTACGAACCTGCCGCCGGCCGCTGGGATGCCCCACCTCCAGACTTCAGTTCCTCCCGTTTTTCTCCACCCTGTCCTGCCCCATTCTCCCCTCTGGATCTCCATGGGTTTCCTCCGTTTTTCTCCACCCTGTCCTGCCCCATTCTCCCCTCTGGATCTCCATGGGTTTCCTCCATTTTTCTCCACTCTGTCCTGCCCCATTCTCCCCTCTGGATCTCCATGGGTTTCCTCCGTTTTTCTCCACCCTGTCCTACCCCATTCTCCCCTCTGGATCTCCATGGGTTTCCTCCGTTTTTCTCCACCCTGTCCTGCCCCATTCTCCCCTCTGGATCTCCATGGGTTTCCTCCATTTTTCTCCACTCTGTCCTGCCCCATTCTCCCCTCTGGATCTCCATGGGTTTCCTCCATTTTTCTCCACCCTGTCCTGCCCCATTCTCCCCTCTGGATCTCCATGGGTTTCCTCCGTTTTTCTCCACCCTGTCCTGCCCCATTCTCCCCTCTGGATCTCCATGGGTTTCCTCCGTTTTTCTCCACCCTGTCCTGCCCCATTCTCCCCTCTGGATCTCCATGGGTTTCCTCCGTTTTTCCCCACCCTGTCTTGCACCATTCTCCCCTCTGGATCTCCATGGGTTTCCTCCGTTTTTCTCCACTCTGTCCTGCTCCATTCTCCCCTCTGGGTCTCCATGGGTTTCCTCCGTTTTTCTCCATTCTGTCCTGCCCCATTCTCCCCTCTGGATCTCCATGGGTTTCCTCCGTTTTTCTCCACCCTGTCCTGCCCCATTCTCCCCTCTGGATCTCCATGGGTTTCCCCCGTTTTTCTCCACTCTGTCCTGCCCCATTCTCCCCTCTGGATCTCCATGGGTTTCCTCCGTTTTTCTCCACTCTGCCCTGCCCCATTCTCCCCTCTGGATCTCCATGGGCTTCCTCCGTTTTTCTCCACCCTGTCCTGCCCCATTCTCCCCTCTGGATCTCCATGGGTTTCCTCCGTTTTTCTCCACCCTGTCCTGCCCCATTCTCCCCTCTGGATCTCCATGGGTTTCCTCCATTTTTCTACACTCTGTCCTGCCCCATTCTCCCCTCTGGATCTCCATGGGTTTCCTCCGTTTTTCTACACTCTGCCCTGCCCCATTCTCCCCTCTGGATCTCCATGGGTTTCCTCCGTTTTTCTCCATCGGCTTGCACGCATTATTGGCTTTTCCATTGATTCCTATGGGAAATATTGTTTCATCTTACGAACTTTTCACCTCACGTACCTTATCCTGGAACCAATTAAGTTCGTAAGATGAGGTATTACTGTACATGTTTTTTTCTGTTGTATAGTGATGTTTTATGGTGTTGTTTTATTTAATTTTGATTTCTTCCATTGTTATATATTAATATGTTGTAAGCCACCCTGAGCCTCAGGAGAAGGATGGCCTAGAAATTGAACAAACAAACAAACAAATAAGTTACATACATACATATGTAAAATTTAGACAAAATAAACATGTTTTTTCATTCATCTATTTAAATGAAAGAAAACATATGATGCTGGCCGACTGACTAATTATGTGTTATCAAGTCAATCTCAACTCTTAGCGAGCACTTAGATAGGTTTGCCCCATGACACTTCCTAACTTGTTTTTGGAGATACTATTCAATATATCAGTCACAATTATTAAATTATACTAATAAACCATACTATATAATATATGATCGTACAGTGGTACCTCGGTTAACAACCATAATCCGTTCCGGAAGGTTGATTGTTAACCGAAATGGTCGTTATCCAAAACAATTTTCTCCATTCCGGAAGGTTATCCAAAACAATTTTCTCCATAGGAAATAATGGAAATGGATTTAATTGGTTCCCATTTCCTATGGGGAAAATTGAAAATTGATTATTTTTTTCTCCCCCCCCCCAACCATTGTCCCTTACTCCCGCCCCCTTCTCCTTACCTCTTTACCCCTTAACCCCCCATTGTCCCTCACCCCCCCCTTTCCTTACCTCTTTATCTCTTTACCTCTTGCCTCTCTGCCTTCATCCCCAAGCCATGGGAGTAGGAAAGTCGCTTCAGCTATGATGAGGCAGGCGCTGAGTTTGCTGGTCCCAGCGGTGGCTTCTCTTTGAGGACACTGGCTGTGGCTGCGGCTGCAGCTTCTTTTAGAGAACACCGGCGGCAGCAGGGGCCTGGGCATGGACGTAATGTCCCTGGCGCTGCTGTTCCTTGAAAGGAAGCTTCCGGAGCTGCCACCACCACCCACCAGCTAGGAGCTTGGTTATTTGTATCTCAAGTGAGATTTCTGGCTTTATTTGTTTGGTGATCCATTCCTTTGTTTTCTTTTTTAAAAACATAATTTTTATGAGACTCTTTTTAGACAAACATGGACAGAAATTTATACAATTTCCTTCTTATCCACATTTGGATCCAATACCCATCTTCTTTCAAATTTCTTTCGAGTCTACAGAGAGGGGCGGCATACAAATCTAATAAATAATTTATTCTCTTATCTTTTATCCCTTTTTTCTAGCCACTTGTACCCTTTTCCCCATAGTATTCAGTTCATCACTTTATAATCTTTTCCCATTTCCATAATTGCATTAAAGTCACCTACCAATCATATGTGTTCATATTCCAATTCCCTTATTACGTTATGTATCTTTCTATAAAATTCCCTTTAATTGTCATTGGGTGTATATTGAAACCAATAACACTTTCCTTTATTCTGTTCTGTTTCAATCAATACCTCCTGGTCTGTATAAATTTGTTTTGATTTTAATTTTTTTATTACAAACTGCTCTTCCTCTTTTTTGGTTATGTTAAAGCTACATATACTGTAATTAACATAATGTTGACTGCTGTAATAATTTACTTTGATGTTTCATAATATGTACCTCCTGCAAATTTGTAATATCCATATCCAATCTCTGCAGTTTTGTAAATACCTACTTTCTTTTATTTGGTGAACTTAACTCATTTATATTTATATTTTATAGTTATTTATTTATTTATATTTATTAAAACCATTTTATCTCTTCCCTCATTTCCTTATTTATCTGAATATATTTTCCAAGGTTTTCATGGCAATCTGTCCATGTAGTGTATAATCATGTAATACGGCCTATAGTGAAATTTATAATTCTTATCTGATCATATTTTGTTCTTAAATTAAGGAAATGAATCAGAGGGATCATGTTTAAGAATGGGAAACTGTAATCCAAAACCAAATCAAATAATTGATTCATCAAAGCAACAACTTAAATCTTAGAAAACTTTCCCACTCCTGGTTGGAGATAGCAGAGAAAGAATGGAGCTAAAATGGTGTGGCAACATACTTTCCAAGATTAATAGTTGGATTATGACTAGCAAAACTATCCTCAGCCATGGAAACTTATTGGGTATATTGGAATGCCCACTCTTAGATCAGTCTACCTCATAAGAATATTGGTCTTTGGAAAAAATTGAGAAGGAAGTGCTATTTACTTACCTATGAAAAGCTAATATATAGAATATATTTAGAATATAGAATATAAAGCCATATAAATAGGAAGAAAAAATAACTCAGGGCCTTGAGTTATTTGTAAAAATAATAAAGGCAGAAAAACAAACAAATGAACAAATCTGAACTGTATGATTTTTCCAAAAAATAGGACAGTGATGGTGAACTTATGGTACCAGTGCCACAGGTGCACGCGGAACCATATCTGCTGGCACGCAAGCCGTTGCCTTAGCTCAGCTCCAACATGCATGTGTGTGCTGGCCAGCTGATTTTTGGCTCGCATAGAGGCTCTGGGAGGGCGTTTTTGGCTTCCAGAGAGCCTCCAGGGGGATGGAGGAAGCTGTTTTCGCCCTCCCCAGGCATTGAATTATGGGTGTGGCCACTTGTGCATGCGCGATAGTACGTGCCCATGCTCTTTCGGCACCCGAGGAAAAAAAGGTTCACCATCACTGCTCTAGAATGTTAATTACATTGGAAAGATGTGTGATTCTATAATTGTACATAGCTACTCTTTTAGTCTATCATTTTTACAGTACATAATGGTGCTCAGAACTAAAAAACTGTGCCTGATTTTCAAGGGTCACTTAGACCAGTATTGGGCAACAATTACTTCCTCCTTCATATTGTCACAAGCTGTCATGGTAAAATATTGTAGGAAAGCAATTCATGCAGCACTGTAAAATCATTTCTTGTTGTCCAGTTAGGTGTTTTTTTAACAGCTGATATGATGTTGGAGAACCGTATTTTCTACATAATATCATGACATGCCTGCTAGCAATAATTTGACATCTGCCAAATTTATGGCAATGACATTTAATTTATGTCTACTGTACGCACCTAAAATATATAGAATAATTCTTGCTAGCAGTATATTTCTGTTATGATTCCTGGCAACAGGCAAGTTATTTCTAGCCAGTTTTAAAAAAGCCAAAGTAGCAGATTGCCAAACTCTTCAGCCGGCCTTATAATCATTCATATGGTCAAGCTTATGATTGCTGTCAAAATCCTTTTTTTTCCCTGCATATGTATTTAGGATGCAAATGAAGATCCCGGAGAAGATGTTGCCCTTCTTTCAGTCAGTTTTGAGGATACAGAAGCTACTCAGGTTTTTCCCAAATTGTACCTCTCTCCTCGAATTGAACAGTGAGTGCTGTATCTTATATATATTAATCTTGGTTTCACAATAGTTTATTATATTTCTCATTGTTGATATAAAATGTTTGGATAGCATAAAACCTCTCTGACTTTTAATGGAAAAACGTCAATATGATTATTTTTGTAAGTAATACTGTCGATCAAGCCATGCAGCTTCCCATTTTAAAGTCTTTTAAATAATAATAATAATAATTATTATTATTATTATTATTATTATTATTATTATTATTATTATTATTAATTAGATTTGTATGCTGCCCCTCTCTGAAGACTCGGGGCGGTTCACAACAATAATAAAACAATATAACAGTGAAACAAATATAATATTAAAAAACATATAAAACCCCAACATTTAAAACTATGCAGCACGCACATACCAAACATGAAATATAAAAGCCTGGGGGAGGTGTCTCAGTTCCCCCATGCCTGGCAATACAGATGGGTCTTAAGTAATTTGCGAAAGACAAGGAGGGTGGGGGCAGTTCTAATCTCTGGGGGGAGTTGATTCCAGAGGGCCGGGGCTGCCACAGAGAAGGCTCCATTTTCGACTGTGATGGCCTCCTGCAGCCCTCTCCCAGCGAAAACAGACCTCGGGTGGGGGTAGGTGGGTCATGGCTTAAAATGGAGCATGGAACGGCCACGCGCAGCCCTCCCAAGCTCCATATTTGTTGGCAGAGGCACTGCAGGCCAGTCCTCCCATATTTCTAGGGTGGCCCTGCAGATCAGATCTAGCCACTCAGTCATATGTTTATATGGTCATATGTTTATGTTTATGTTTATTAGATTTGTATGCCGCCCCTCTTCGCAGACTCGGGGTGGCTCACAACACAATAAAAACAGTTTATAACAAATCTAATAATTTACAATTTAAGATATTTAAAAAACCCCATTATTAAACAGACATACATACAAGCATACCATACATAAATTGTGTAGGCCCAGGGGAGATATTTCAGTTCCCCCATGGTGGGTTTTAAGGAGTTTACTAAAGGCAAGGAGGGTAGGAGCAGTTCTAATCTCTGGGGGGAGCCGGTTCCAGAGAGTCGGGGCCGCCACAGAGAAGGTTCTTCCCCTGGGGCCCGCCAACCGACTTTTTTAGTTGACGGGACCAGGAGAAGGCCCACTCTGTGGGACCTAATCGGTCGCTGGGATTCGTGCGGCAGGAGGCGGTCTCGGGATATTCTGGTTCATAATCTAAACAGCCATCCTAATAACTAAATAATGAATGAATGAAGCAGCAGTGGGTTATCTACATTGTAATTAGGCCACTCCTCAATATATATGAATTACAGAAATGACTACATGGTACATCTTATTCCCCCATCCAGGAAGTGTCTACATTAGTCTCTGGAATTGCTATCTATCTGCAGTAGAAATATAATGTGTTCTGTTGTTGAAACATGACTTTCCCTTATAGCTAGTAAAGTTTCTTACTCGGAAATTAAATAAAATTTGCACAAGTCTTTGGTTATTGACTAGTATCATAGAAACGCAACCATTTTTTCTTATTGATCTCTTTATTAACTTCCCCATAAAATCATGGAATTAAAAAAGAATAATTCTGGGACAATATGCTGTGTGATTTATATTTCCTGGCTGGAGCACAGTGTGAGGATTGGGATTTGTTTCTGTTCATACAGAGCGGTAAAAGTAAGCATCGTAAACATACTTTATGTCAAGGCAAGATAGGTGTCAAATTAATAAATTAAATAAATAACTTAGGCCTGATTAAAAATATGCCCAATACTTTCCTTATTTCCTTATTATTTGTATTCTGTATTTTTGCCATTGCATAAAGTACTTGCATGGCCAGGTGTTGATATCTCTATGTGATATAAATGAATGTGCTGCGGTAGAATAGTTTCAGATATGCTTCAGTGAGTGCAGTGTTGCAAGGATATTATATCCTTTCTACTGGCAATGTTGTTTGATGCTCTCAATGGGAGAATGGCTCACTAAGTTATTGGTTATGATTTCATTGCGTGCTGCATCAGGGTTGTATTCAACCTCTGAGGGCTGGGTGGGAGTGGCCAGGGTGGGCATGGCTCCGTTTTCAGTTGGGACAGGCTCCTGCAACCCTCTGCCAGTGAAAAGGGAGCTCAGGAGTGCTGCACATGACCCTTTGAGCTCCATTTTCGCTGGCAGAGGCACCACAGACCGATCCTTTGCTGTTTCCAAGGTGGCCCCGCAGGCCAGATCCAAGCACCCTGTGGGCCAGATGTGGCCCAGGGACTATGAGTTTGACACCACTTGGTTAGGCTTTGATGTCTAAAATAACTTTGTAAGTATAATGCAGAATGAAGCTGGAATCCATTGCAGACTACAATTTAAGACATATATCCAATATTTAGGATTTTTTATGTGTAAAGGTAGTATTTTAATTTTATAGAATATTTAGATCAGGTTTTTATTAATATGCATTGAATTCAACATCATCTGCAGTTTTATCAACTGATGTATTGACCAGAATTCCCATTATTCATTCTGAAATTAAAGTTTCACTATGGGTTTTAAGTCTGCTAAAACAATGTAACACATTTAGTTATTTATAATTAATGAATGTTTTGCTGGAAAATTATATCCTTCCTGACATTTCTAAATCCCTAATTTATCATTTGTGTTTTATTTCTTATTTTCTTTTGAAGCTGCTTTCTATATCTTCTTGAATGTTTAATGAAAATAAATAATAACTTGCTAATTTAACATTCTTTTCAAAATTGTTTTGAAATACAAATACGCTTTTTCAAATTTTGTAGTATTTGCTGAGTTGAAGTCAGGAAACTGCAGTTTAGCAAACCTATTAATCTTTGTTATAAGACTAGAAGAGTTCTTATTTTGTGCTAATAGAATATTTGTCCAAGTATGTCACAGTATTTACTTTAGTTATGGTACAATTAAAATACAGCTCATAAATATAGTCTACTCTTAAAATGCTAGTGCTAGGAAGAAAAATAGTTTGAGTTCCATTTTTGGAACTCATCCTTGTTCACTTTCCAGTCTTCCCTTTTCTGCCTCGCTCTTGAACTCTCTTGCTTTAGAATTGCAGGCTTATATGTACTTTATCTTAGAGATAAACTTTAATGGAAAGGACTTTCCCAAAAAGAGTTACAAGTTGTGAACCTGGAAGAAACACTCGCAGGTCTCTGAACTTTCTTGTACTGTATCCTTAAATGGGTAAGATATTAAGGTGGGGATTTGCTTGCTCAATTATCTTGTCTAAAAATGCAGAATAATGGAAAATGATACAACTTACCTCAGGAATTTGATAATAAACCAGTCTAAGTAACTTTTCTTAAATTAAATATTTAATGTTTATATAATAGGCTTCACCCTCTCCTTACCCAGAAGGTGATTTGTGCTTAAATCCATCCTTAGCCTTGGAAACTCATTTGTGGCTTCAAATTTTCTCAATTCAGCCCATCGCACAGTGCAATTAAGGGGATAAAAGGAGGAGAAATATCTATTAATTCTATCTTGAGCTTCTACAAAAAAAAGACAGAATGTAAATCTAATATACAAGAATGATCAAGGCTTAAACTTAGAGGACAGTACTTATTGTTTCACAAATCTTTTCTTGTTTTTCAAAACATAGCATGCACAATATAAAATATTGATTAGTGACCTAATTTTATTTATTTATTAAATTCAGATAGCTACGCATCTTACCTGTATGATTCTGGATGTATACAAAAGTACAACAAAACCAAAAAAAAAGAGCAAAATAAAATATAACAGAAAAATAATTTTAAAAAGATGTTTTTAGAAAAAAAACATCTGTGGGATAGCACACTCAATTTTCCTAGAGATATCCCTTGGCAGGCTCCACACACCACAGTTTCTAAAACCATATTATTTAGGATGGATATCTATTTCCTATTAGCTGAGGTAATGCCATTTGTAATCTATACACCAAGCTCGTTGAAGGGTAGTTTGGACAATTACCAGTTCTAAATAAAGGTGCAAATTGACAGACATCCTTTTCAGGTTCAATCTTCAAAACAGATACATTATTTTTAAAATTATTAATTTTGTCCTTTGATACTTCTCACAATATTCAGCTTCATGATAAATTTACCATTGTAAAAAAAAACAACTTCACAGGTGAATTGACATCTGCTTGAAGTTATCATTTGTGATCATTTCATATTCCAGTAAAAACATCTTGTAATTTTGAGAGAACCATAAAAATCCAGCAGAAACAGTGGTGGGTTCCTACCGGTGCGCTAGGGTGCGCTGTTCCAATAACGGCCTGCTCATTATGTACTTTGCACACAACGGCTCCAGTACCATCTTCGTCAGTCTGTCGCATGGCGCCATCTTTCTTTTTGAATTTTTGGGCTTTTTTTGCTCCCTGTGCATGCGCAGAAGCAAAATCTTGTGAGGGGATACTCTCGTGCGTGTGATTTTGGTGGGTTTTTTGCTTCCTGCGCATGTACAGAAGCAAAACTGGGTGTGTGGGGGAGAGGATGCATGCGCAGCGCACTTTTAGGCTGGTAAGTGGAACCTGCCGCTGTGCAGAAACTTAGAGGTTTTATTTAAATGTCCACAGGGCATGGCATTTTTGTTAAAAGCTATGGCTTTCAAAGACGTTTGTAGGAACTATAGAACTCAATTTTTAACAATTTGGACAATTACCAGTTCTAAATAAAGGTGCATAGCCATGTTTACAAAAAAGAGTTAATCTGTTTTAAAGTGGTAGCAAAAAAGAAAAAAAGCCCACTACGTAATGGTGGAGGAGAAAATGTAGTCAATATCTCGTTCACAAAAATGAATTGCCTCATTTTCATGATAAAAACTCGTAACATTATTTTAAATCAATTTTTTTTTCATTTAGTAACAGCTTATAAATATTTGGAATAGTTTCCCTTGTTTGTATTCAGTGTTTTCAGATGTTTAAGATTGATTGAAATCTACATACTTACCAATAAAGTTGACAGGGGAAAAGATAATAAAGACCACATTTATATTTGAGTATAAAATATTATGTTTTTCTGCAGACAGTTTTATAAAGGTTAGTTTTTTTAGAAGATGACTAGTGTCTGGTAACTACTGAAATTTAAAAAGGGGGGGAAGGGTGAAAAGAAAATGCTATCAAAATTACTTGCAAGCTTGCATTTATTTTTGTTCCATATATTTTACAAGACAATTACACATATTTTAAAAATCAGCATTTACTATTATTATATCAGTAAAATAACCACGAGAAAATAATATGCACCTAAATTTAAAATCTGAATTGAACAGCAAGTCATTCAATAGTAGTGCTGGGAATTGTTAAGAATATAATATTACAGTTACTATCAATAGCAGTTGTATATTTAAATACAATTTTAAATACTTGTTCTTTGATTCATTCTACTTAAGTGTTTTCAGACTCAGACTACAAATTGAGTACACGATTGGGAACAAATTAAGTTCTTGACTGAGAAAGGAACTTAGTTACAAAAATATAAATCCATAGGGAATTCTTTTCAGTAAGCTATTTTTTTCCAGGATATTGTATCAGCCTTAAGTATTCTCCAGTAAATGAAGTTGTTGTTGAGATTTATTTGATAGACCCAT
This sequence comes from Erythrolamprus reginae, assembly GCF_031021105.1. Taxonomy (NCBI): domain Eukaryota; kingdom Metazoa; phylum Chordata; class Lepidosauria; order Squamata; family Dipsadidae; genus Erythrolamprus; species Erythrolamprus reginae. The sequence continues at coordinate 354,201,808 of NC_091950.1, forward strand.
AAAGAAATAGAAGGAACTCTAAAGGAAGCAGAAGAGAAGATACATGTGAAAAAAAATATTTAGATAATATTATTACCTCAAAGTTTATCACAATTGTGATTTAAATATTTTTGTCTAAGCATTAATGAAAAATGAGGACTTACAACTATATAAATAATAAATACTGTGTTTTGTCTTTGCTAATGTCTTTGCTAATAAGTTGTCATAACCACATTTGATTATACAGGAAGACTTTAGAAAAGGCAGCTGTGGGATTTCAACACTGGATAGCAAGTCCTCTAAGAGTTGCCTTTATATCTGTGTTATTAGTCTCATACCATGTAGAAAAATATAGGGGGGTTTTGTCTTGATATACATTTGATGTACATTTTGATTCAGTAATTTGGAAAGCTGCCTTTTGACTGCTTTATGAAGCATTTTATAAATGTATTATTGAAAATACACTTACCCACCTATTGTGCTATTTTTTTTTTGAAGTAAGCAATGTTATGCAAAGTGTAGGAAACAATAGATAATGAATCAAACAAATGATTTCTTTTGTCTATGTCATATCAGTTCAAATATTATAGCATTTAATTGCTGGAATATTGCAATTTAATCCTTTTTCTCTCATGCTAAATGAAGCCTATAAATTAAATCCCATTAAATTGTTTATTATTTACAGTGTTACAACAGAAATTGTGTTTGATTATAGGTACTCACTGGCAGTATTCAGCACTACAACATTTACTGACTTGTTTAATGCAATACTGATAATCCTCACTTAGCATTAAATAAGAAGACTTAACAATTGTTCAAAGTTGCAGCCACCACAGCTTTCCCACAGATATGTGATCACAATTCTGGCGCTTGTCAGCTGACACGTAATTACAACAGTCATAGTATACTGTGATCACATGATCCCCATTTGCTACCTTTACTGCCAGCTTCCAACAATTCCAGTTTGGGAACTGTAAAAAGAGGGTAAATAGTTAAAATTTATATTTTTACTGCACATTAATAAAATTATATTTTCTTCTTTTGTTTAAAAACCAAAACAATAGCAAAAACAAAGGCCTGTGGTCGTGGATCATCTAGTTATATGACAAAGTCAAAAGCTTCCATGGTTATACTTGGTATCTGGGCAGAATTTCAGGAAATAATTGAACACAGAACAAAACAGTAACTCAGGCTAAATTGGATTATTATAGCCAATTAAAACCAAAAGCTTTGATTCGTAAGACATAAGGCTCATCTGATATCTCTAGTTCCTAAATTTGTCTAGGGGTTGTGATTCACCCTCCCCAACACATTCATTCACATATGCATTTGCTGTCATTAAAATAGGATATAACACCTCTTTACACGCAAATTTCTGACATATGGCAATATGCAAGCAAAGAATACATTTTAATATGTTTATTTAATAGTTTTGCAGAAACTGTAGTAAATAGATTGATAAGAAACGGTAATAATTAGGTACAGGAGTTAAAGTTGCATATGTAGGAGCTAGATGATTAATCCATCAAATGATTTACCCCCTAGGCTGGGAACTAGATGTAGAAGATAAAGTACAATGAAAATGCAGACACACATTAGAGAAGTAGATGATAAAGTCCCTCTGTCAAGGAGGTAAAAATAATAATCTTTTATTTTATTTAAATGTCAAAGATTTTTTGCTCCCAGGAAGTGTTCCCTCTAATTTTTGGGGGTGGGTGGGCGGAAAAGTATAGTGTCTGAGCGGCAGTCCCTTTGGAACTGGGCGGCACAGAAATAATAAATAAATAAATAAACAAACAAACAAACAAATAAAAAACCCACCCTGTTTTGCCTCAGAGAATTTCAAAATAAAATACTGTACTGTGTGTCTATAACAGTGAGCTCATAATAGGGCAACTCTATCAATATCAAAATGCCACTTAAATAGTTGAGCTAGTTTCAAACTAGATTTTGATTTTCTTTCTCTCTTCCTTACTCCCATTCTTTTTCTTTTTCTTTTCCTTCCTCTCTTTTTTCTATCTGTTTCTCTCTCTTCCTCTCTTCCTCTCTCTCTCCTTCCCTCTCACTCTTTCCCTCTCGGCTTCTGGGCAGGTTTGGAAAACTCTGAGTTGATGATGATTTTTAAGTGAGCGATTGCTCACTGCTCAGCTTAGAGGGAACTATGCTCCCAGGGTTTCATTGGCTCTAGTTCCCCTTTATTCCTGGTTCTTATTTCTTTTACCTCCTTGGTACTTGAGATTGGATCTTTTAGGATAACCTACTAACTTTGGTTCAGTATTGTAAGAGCAAATAATGCATTTTCTTAACACATGACACCTTAGTATAAAGTAAAGATTTATAGAAGTCTTTGCCCCTCGTAGCTGTAAATCAGAGGTCCCCAACCTTTTTTGCACCAGGGACCGGCTTTAAGCTAGACCAGTTTTCCATGGCCCGGTGGGGAGGGGGAGCTAGCTGTCAGCGGCGCCGTAAAAGGGGCGATCAAGAGAGGAATGGGTGAATGAATGGACGGAGGGTGGGAAGGAAGGAAGGAAAGAGGGAAGGGACAGGAACAAAAGAAGGGTGCAAAGGAAGCAAGGAAAGGTGTGAAAGGGGAGAGTAAGAGAGGAAGGAGTGAAAGAAGGGAATGAGGGAGGAAAGAAGGGAGGAAGGAAAAGGAAAGCAAGAAATGGAGGGAGGAAAGGAAGGAAGGAAAGAAAGAAAGAAGGGGGGAAGGGACAGGAACAGAGGAAGGAAGCAAGGAAACTTATGAAAGGGGAGAGTAAGGGAAGAAGGTAGGAAGGAGAAAGAAAAGAAGAAATAGAGGAAGGGAAGGTAAAAGAGAGAAAGAAAAAGAGCAAGAAAGAAAGCAAGAAAGAGAAAGAAAGAAAGGCAACTTCAAAGAAAGGCTCACTGAGCATCTCTCACTCTCTCTCTCTTTCTATCCCTCTTTCTTTCTTTCTCTTCCGTTCTCTCTCTCCTCTTCCTTTATCTCCTCTCTCTCTCCCTCTCTCTTTCTCTCCCCCCTCTCTCCCTCTTTCCCTCTCTCCCTCTCTTGCTATCTCTCCCCCCTCTCCCTCTCTCTTTCTCCCTCTCCCTCTCTTTCTCTCTCTCCCCCCTCTCTCTTTCTCTCTCTCTCCCCCTCTTTCTCTCTCTTCTTCTCACTTTCTCTCTCTTGTTTTCTTTCTGTCTCTTTTGCTTTCTCTCTCTCTCACTCTTTCTTGTTTTCTTTCTCTCTCTTGTTCTCTCTCTTGCTATCTCTTTCTCTCCCCCCCTTTCTCACTCTCTCTTTCTCACTTTCTCTCTATCTTGCTGTCTGTTGCTCTCACTCACTCTCGTTCTCTCTCCGTTCTTCTCAGCGATGACGCGCGCACGCCCTGCCCGCCTCACCTTTGCGAGAGCACTTTCGCCCCGGGCTCTCAGCAAGGGGGTTTGCAGGAGAGGCGGGGTCGGCGAAGGTGATATTGAATGTCGGGGGAGAACGGGCGGTTGTGCGCGCTCCCTATCCCCCTGCTAGCCCACTCGGAATATTCAAAATAAGAAAAGCCTTCGCCGGCAAAGGTTTTTCTTATTTTGAATATTCCGAGTGGGCTAGCAGGGAGATAGGGAGCGCGTGCAACCGCCCGTTCTCCCCCGACATTCAATATCACCTTCGCCGGCCTCCGCTGAGGAAAGCCTTTGCCGGCATTTCCTCTCGGCGTCAAGGAGGCGCAGCGGCGGGCGGAGAGAGGGAAGGGGGGCAGCGGCGTCCCTCCTGGCCTTGGCGGGCCGCCCAACCCTCCCCACCTCCTGCAAACGCGGTGGGCGGCAGGGGGAGAGCGAGGAGCCGGTTCCGGCGGGCGCGGGGCTTGGCTGGCTGGCGGGGGGAGCGCCGCTGGTGGTGCGGAAAGGCCGAGGGGGCCCTGGCGCCGCGGACCGGCTGAAAAGCCCCAACGGCCCGGTCCCGGTCCGCGGACCAGCGGTTGGGGACCTCTGCTGTAAATCACTGTCTGGTTGTTTTCTAGTCTTATCTCTTCTTGTTTCCAGACATAGTTTCTCTCCAATATTTGTGTTACAATCAATATATAAAGCTCCAAAAATGTGGACAAAATAACAGCAATTTTCCATAGTGCATGGAGCTAGCATCCAGGCATGGTCGACCTTGTTCCGTTCAGCTTAAAGGACTGAGTCTTTCAAAGATGTGAAGCTCCGTCTCTTTTCCTAGGACTCCCAGCTTTGGCTCATTCCTCAGACTGGATGGACATATTATCCAACAATGATTCATTCGTTGGGCTACAAATCTGTATCCACCGTTTGTCCACAGGTGTTCCATGTGGGACCTCTCCAAGGTTTCCCTGATGGGGCTTCTTACGAACCTTTGCAAATGACATCGCTTCATCACCTTACCTGTAAGATGGTGTTCCTGGTGTCATCACCTCTGCCAGGAGGATCTCAGAGATTGTGACCCTCTCAATCCAGGAAGACCTCTGCGTCTTCCACTCGACAGAGTTGTTCTCTGTTGGGCCCTTCCTTTATCCCGAAAATCAACTCCTGGTTTCACAGGACTCAGGAGATCATTCTCCCCAATTTTTGCCCAAGCTCCTCCGACCCTCTAGAACATAAATGGCATAACTTGGATGTATGGAGTGCTCTTTCCTTTATCTCATATCTCATATATATTTTCTTCCTTTCATATATCTTCTCTATTTTTATATATTTTCTTTATATATATATTACTACATGTCTATTCTCTTCTATATGTATTGTGTATTGGACAAAATAAATAAAAAAATTAAAATAAATTCTAAAAGCATGTTTAAGTTTTAGTTTAGGCATAGTTCAATCTCATTAGTAGTTAATTAAATCACACAATTTTTGTCTGTGATTACATTTTTTTGGATATGTTTTTCCTTCCTCTTCTGTCTACTTTTAAATTTTGAATTGGTTTTCTCAGATGAATAGAATAGTTGCAGATCTTAGTTTATGCTGGAAAATCTTCTAATTTGGGTCAGGCAGAAACATTATCTTGTGATTGTTGTTTTTGTCATAGGGGAAAGTACTTGTTTTTTTCTGTAGTCTTCAGTTACAAAGAGGCCAGACAATCTGATGAAATTGGAATGCGATTTCTTGTCTGATAGACTGTCCAAGAGTCTGCAATTTCCTTGGCTTTCCATACTTTGAAAGAGAAGAAATCATGAAAGAATAGTTCCTACTGAGCTTGTCAGTAGTGGGGCTCTTTTCAATGTGATAGAAACATAGAAGTCTGACGGCAGAAAAAGACCTCATGGTCCATCTAGTCTGCCCTTATACTATTTTCTGTATTTTATCTTAGGATGGATATATGTTTATCCCAGGCATGTTTAAATTCAGTTACTGTGGATTTATCTACCACGTCTGCTGGAAGTTTGTTCCAAGGATCTACTACTCTTTCAGTAAAATAATATTTTCTCATGTTGCTTTTGATCTTTCCCCCAACTAACTTCAGATTGTGTCCCCTTGTTCTTGTGTTCACTTTCCTATTAAAAACACTTCCCTCCTGGACCTTATTCAACCCTTTAATGTATTTAAATGTTTCGATCATGTCTCCCCTTTTCCTTCTGTCCTCCAGACTATACAGATTGAGTTCATTAAGTCTTTCCTGATATGTTTTATGCTTAAGACCTTCCACCATTCTTGTAGCCCGTCTTTGGACCCGTTCAATTGATGAATTGTATCCTTGGGAAATGATTGGGGATTTCTACATTTTATTGAGAAATTTATATAAATCACTTGTGCATTTGTCTTTGCACGCATTTGGCAAACAATCCCACAAGACAAATGATACCAGTAACACATTAATGTCACTAATGTATAATGAGTGGTTATTTCTAGAGACCATAATACCTGCATCTACAAAAATAACATGATGGTTACGGTCCATATTGAGCCACTGGATGACTTTGAGTCAATCATTAATTCTGTCAGCCCATTTTCTGGAACAGGGATGTCATTGTAGGAGAGAGTGCTGTGTATGCCAACTTTACCTCTTGCAGGAAAGGTACAATATTCCACAAATAGTTACAAGTCTAGAAGGACAGTAAATAGCATATGTAAGTGTCTATGGAGATTCACAGTCATCCAGGTCATGGTTGTGACAAAGAAGCTTCTTGGATGAGAAGTTAAACATCTTCAAAGAAAAAACAGAAAGTCCAGTTGCCTCTTGAAAATGGCACCTTTGCCTTTTGTAGGTTTTGACAATCTTTCATCCTATAGGACAGAGGTGTTCAAACTTGGTAACTTTAAGACTTGTGGACTTCACCTCCAGAATTCTTCAGCCAGCTATGCTAGATAATTCTGGAAGTTGAAGTCCACAAGTCTTAAAGTTACCAAGTTTGGGAACCTCTGCTATAGGACTACAGTTCCCATGCCATCTAAATAGGATTGATATGAGTTGACTGAAAGTAATAAACTCTTAACATCTGAAGAACAGCTGTATATATTGCTTACTTGGATGCATAACGTGATACTAAAAAAGTAAAAGTATATTAAATACCTGATATAAGATGAAAGGAAAAAATGTACAGTGGCTAGATTTAATTTATATCAATATAGTTCCTTATACCTCCTCATACTTTACAAACCAACCTTGTTTTCATCAAATCCATATACTTCTTCAATTATTGCCTTTTATTATTTATTTATTTATTTATTCATTCATTCATGCATTCATTCATTCATTTGGTTTTTATGTCGCCCTTCTTCTTAGACTCAGGGTAGCTTACAACTTGTTAGCAATAGCACTTTTTAACAGAGCCAGCATATTACCCCTACAATTCGGGTCCTTTACTTCTTTAAGTAAGCAGCCACATCTACCCACAATTTTCTTAGTTTTACTCATTCTCTTACCCCATTTACTTTTCCTTCATATAAAAGTTTTGCTTTTTAGTCCTCATTCATTTTCTGGATAATCTCAATTATATTGGTTGGCTCACTTTAATTTTATTAATTCATTTATTAGTCTATTTTATCTTGTTTCATTCTACATGCTTCTCAAGTACTTCATTCTCATTGCATTCAACTTAGGTTTTTGTTTTTCCTGATATATGTCACTTCCTTATACTAAAGAGAACAAAAGCAGACAAATTTCTCAATCAGCATACATGTTACAATCTGTTTATAAAAGTATCCGTACACATGTCCCCAACTAACACACAAACATTCTTTATTGATTTATCCATAAATTCATTAAACAACCTAGGGACTTCCTCTTATTCCCTGCACAATATCAAACTATTTACTAAATGTTTCATTTATTGTCATTCATAATTTATTTCCATCATATACTGTTGTCATCTCATTCAACAATCAACCTTTAATTCCTTATTGATGCAAAACATTCCATGTTGTTTTTATTTTGTTATATGCATTCTCTACATCAACTAATGTTCTGTCTGGGTGCCCCCAGACTTCAACACCAACTGAAAAAAGCAGCCAGACACGCTGGTAAAAGCAAAGGCACTTTATAGTTGGAAAAACAAACACAGAGAAAACCCTGTTCTTCCCAACAGACAGGCTATGAGGCTTCACAGCAGAGTCATGACGGCCAGACAATACAGCAGACTTCTTGCTGGCACACACACCACTGTAGAGAATAAGACCCACGTCTTTCCCCCCAAGGTTTCAGCCTCCAGGGCCACAAGCCAGAGTCAGAAACGCCAAAGATCACAGCCAGGTCCCAGGACTCCCAAAGATAATACTCCACAATACAGGAAGGGTGGGTCTGTCTTTTCAGCCTTTCTGGGGAGAACCACACCCAAACCCAGCTGTTGCCTATTTAGGGCTGGAAATACCTGGCTAATTGTCCCCTTCGTTGTGCTGCTCTTCTCTGCCTGAGATCGATGATGGCTTGTGCATTTTCATCCAAGGACTCCAGGCTGCTTGCTGGGGAGAGCTCCACCCCGGGGGACTCAGGCTGTTCTCCCTCTCCCTCGGCCTGATATTCCTCCTCCCCGTCTGCCTGGGCCTCCTCCTCCTCCTCCTGTTCCTCATCCTCCCCCTCTGAGCATGGAGCCGGCAGAGGTTCAGCCGTTCCCTGAGGAGCCTCAGACGGAATCACAACAACTAATAATAAATATTTTTGTCATTCATTTCTTAATGACCTACTGAATAACAACAATCTTAACTGGATTCTCCCTACAAAAGAAAAAGCTGCAATGCATTTCCTAAATTTTGTTGGTTGTCATCAGAAAAATCCTTTTAATCAGAATCCTGCTAAACACTGTCATAAGGAGACTTAACAAACTAATTCCCCTAATTTTTTATACTGATTCATGCTCTTTTCTCCTTTGTACGGAGGAACAATAATGGTATTCTTCAAGCTGACAGATACAGATATTGTTTTTACATACATGTTAAATCAGTTGCCATTCTACAAGTAACCATTCTATAAGTAAAACCACATACAAAGGTTTGCCTCATTTATACTAGAAATTTTGGCTTTTTTGTCATGTATCCTTTTGAGAGTCTGCTAAAATCTTCAGACCCTTTCTCAGAAAAAATAGATTTAAATGCGTAGAACAAAACATATAGCTATTAAATGTGTTACAAAAGAAACCCATTAAGATCAAATCAAATTATCAACACATTAAAGCAACCATTATGTAATCTAGTACCTATGCTTTACTAATCCATATAATAATTTTAATAAGATTTATTGAGGTACAATCATTTTCTGAACTTAGTGGCGAGAAATTACTATGTTGCCCTCATTCAATGCTGGATAAAATTTCATCTGAGGTTAATGAAAATAAAGGTCTATTTTTTCCCCATTTTCATGGGTATCATTTAATATTTAAGGGCCATAAATTCCAGGTTAAGAATCCTCGAATAATATCATCTGACCTGTATTTCCAAATATTTATTAGTGGCACCTATTGTCAGCGTTTAGATACCAATAGAAAGAGAAGAATGGAATTTCTCCATAGCTACCAGAACCAACACCTCCTGAAGCCTATTTCTGGGAAGGAGCGAGACAGGAAAACAAGGAAATCTTAAGAAACCACCTTTTCTCCATTGCTCCAATTAAAGCACTGTCATTTTTTCATTTATTTATTAATTTATTACATTTATATACTGCCCATTTCAATATTGAAGCAATTCTGGATGGCTTATAGAAAGATAAAAAGATAAATATAAAAACAGTTAATAATAAGGACAAAAATCTAAGAGGACAGATGGCCTGGGGCTATCAGTCTTCTCCAGGGTAAAGCGGCCCTATCAGGGCCCCAAACAAATTGGCAGAGCCAAGTTTTGAGCATTTTCTGGAAGGCCAAGAAGGGTGGGGACAGATATTACCTCTGGCAGCAGAATGTTCAGGAGGGTGGGAACAGATGTTTATAGAAGAACCTTTTCTAACCACAGAAGGCAGGTTCTGGAATAATGCTGTGTGTTGTGAAACATTTATAGATCTTCACAAGCTTAAAGCAGGAAAAAAATACCATTAAAATCAAATGTTTGAAGACCAGTAAATCTTAATTCAGGATGCTCTTGATCTTGTATTAAACCATGTATAGACCAGCTTTTTCTTCCTGTTTCCATTCTTCATTACATTTATTAAAAATCTTTTTTCAATTGAGTATTTTAATATTCACTTTTGCCACCAAAATGCTTGTGATGAATCCAAGCCGACTCTTTCGCCTTGCTTTGTGATAATTTTTTTTTCTGAACAAGAAACAAGTCCAGGCATAAAACAAAACTCTCAGCAATTATATTTAAGGATGATTTCCCTCCTGGTTCTTCCCTAAGTCAAACAAATAATAGAATAGAATAGAATAGAATAGAATAGAATAGAATAGAATTTTTATTGGCCAAGTGTGATTGGACACACAAGGAATTTGTCTTGGTGCATATGCTCTCAACGTACATAAAATAAAATATACATTTGTCAAGAATCATGTGGTACAACACTTAATGATTGTCATAGGGGTCAAAATCTTAGGGTATACGCAACAAGTTACAGTCATACAGTCAACATGGGAGGAAATAGATGAAGAGATCATCTAGATTTGTGACCCCTTTGGGGTCGTGACCCCTTTGGGGTCGTGACCCTTTTGGGGTCGTGACCCCTTTGGGGGTCGAATTACCCTTTTACAGGGGTCGCCTAAGACGATCAGAAAACACATATTTCCGACGGATTTAAGAACCGCTCCTCTATCCATCACCAGGCAGATTCACCCACATGCAAATAGACAACTGCAAAAAACAAATATCTGTAACATAAGAACTTCAGAGCATGTGCAGAAGCTGAATTTCCAGCACTGGGCATGCGCCGCCATCTGGTTTCTGCTTTTTTTTTTCAATTTTAAAAAATGAATTTGACATTGTGCATTCATATGAGTGCAGAAAGGGCATACACACCCACGAAGTGCAACCACGCAGCACAGGAGGAAGCGAACCAGTTAGCGAGGTAAGTTGTTGTTGTTGTTATTATTATTATTATTATTATTATTATTATTATTATTATTATTATTAATTAGATTATGCCGTCCTTCTCCAAAGACTCGGGGCGGCTCACAAAATACAATATAAACAATACATAACAAATCTAAGTTAGAACTCACACCTGAGTTTCCTAATAATTTTATTCTTTTACGGTTGGGGGTCACTACAACATGAGTAATTGTATTAAAGGGTCGTGGCATTAGGAAGATTGAGAACCAATAATTAGATAAATTAAGTTTCACCATGGAAGTTATTGTCTAGCCACTAGAAATCCTTCTGCAAGAATTTGGCAAAAAGAAAAAGTCATAATATATAATAAATATCCAGAAACAGCCCCATCCTAGTAATCTGATTTAATAAATGTCTGATTCAGTTTCCTAATATGTTGATTTACCTTCTTTTTTCTTAATGACCTCTTGATTCTTCTCTACTTGCATCCTTTTGTCAGACTGATCTATCCGCCAAGCTGGTTTCTAACAAGGGACAATCCTTTTACAAAAATATAGCAGGCTGAATGTTTCTAAGAGCATTCAAGGAATTACTACAATGCAATTTCCAGTTTTCTACTTTGTGCCTGGCAACATTTTTTCCTTTTAATTGTGGCCAGTGGTCTGTATCCATGCTTGGACTGAATAAAGCACCATAGGTTTATATAGTTTTGAACTGATACTGTTGCAGCTGACTCTGCTAGCTAACCAGTATGTTTCTGTCTTGTTTTGCTAGTGATAACTAGAACTAGAAACCCCATTAGACAGAAGTTAAATGAACCCCGGATGCATAAGCAACTTCAGTTCTTTTCCAGTACATATAAAAATATGTTTGTTCCTTTGGAAAAAAACACAAAACAAAGGTTCTCTGTATGCTTACAAATCAAAAGCTAATTAACTTTGCTTTGGTGTGTTGGGTACACTGTAAAATGTTTCAGAGTAGAAAAAGGAATTGCTGGGAAATCACACTGAAACAGTTCTAAAGACTGCCCAACCCACACAAATTATGTCTCTGCTGGAACAAAGCATGATTCCTGCTGGAAAAAAGTATGTCAAAATTACTGACTGCCATAAAATTTAATGCTATTCCAAAGAGTCTTGTTTAGATTTGCCAACTTATACTCTTAAATGTTCACTTATCACAGTTGTAGCATGATTAGAGCATCAAATTGCTTGTTCCCAGAGTGAATGTTTCAGCCATTGGCATAGATCATGCTCTCTCCTATCCCATCACCTTTGGAAAAAAATGCACAAATATAGGTGTTAATTAAAATAACAGAGGTTTGAAATTAATTATAATTTATCCCCATACTATTTCTGTTGGGCATGAAAACCTTAATTATTCAAACTGTTTGCAAGCAGCATTTTTAATTAACTCTCTTTTGTGACCATTTTCTTATTGCACAATGGATATTTTGGTTTGATTTGGTGCCCAGTATAACTTAATACTCTGCTTGGATGTGAAACCCTGTCAATCAGAATGTTTAGCACAGTTACTGGACCACTTTTAAGTACAGCGGGTTCTCCCAAAATGAGCAATGACCATGCAACAGCTTTTGAAAAGAATCATCTATAATTTCTATCGTCTAATGGGCTAGTCTTCCTATGTTAACTCCTGGCTTGTCTGATATGAATGAGCTCAATAGAGCTGAGGCAAATGTAGTTTGTGGGTTAAATTACCTCTTATCTTAGTGACAATCAACAGATAGCCAGAAGATAACCAGAAGACAGGAAACATATAGAGGCAGGCTAGAAGTCAACCAAGTTAGGTAATGTAAGTCCTGGTGTAAAAGAAAAAGCCAAACTATAAATCAAATAGGTAAAAGTAGAAGATACTATAAATGGATGTCAATTACTGCTGATAGTTCTTATTGTTTCCAAATATAACTTTGGAAAAAGTGCAGAGAAGAGCAACTAGAAAGGCCTGGAGACTAAAAGATATGAAGAATAGTTGCAGGAACTGTATTTGGCTAGTCCAAGAAAGACTAGGGGCGACATGATAGCACTATTCCAGTATATAAGGGGTTGCCACAAAGAAGAGGAGGTCATCTTATTTTCCAAAATACCTGATGGCAAGATTAGAAACAATGAATAGAAACTATTCAAAGAGAGAAGCAACCTGGAATATAGAAAAAACTTCCTGAGAACAATTAAACAATGGAACAGCTTGCCTTCAGAAGTTGTGGGTGCTTCACCAGTGGTGGTTTTTAAGAAAAAACTGGACAGCCACTTGTCTGAAATAGATAGTGTCGACTATTTGAGCAGAGGATTGGACTAGAAGACCTCCAATATCTTTTCCAGCTCTTTTCTGATTGATTGATAATGCTGAACCTTAGTTTATTTTTACATCTGAATATGGCGACTGAATTACTTATTGCAAATGTATTCCAAACCCAACATAAATAATCAGCTAATTTATCCAAAGAAAAATATTTCAGGTTTAGTTGCATATGTTTGATATTTTAACAGGTCCATGTGTTAATATTCAATTTATTTATTCATTCATTCATTCATTCATTCATTCATTCATTCATTCATTCATTCAATTTTTATGCCGCCCTTCTCCTTAGACTCAGGGCGGCTTACAACATGTTAGCAATAGCACTTTTTAACAGAGCCAGTCTATTGCCCCTCAATCCGGGTCCTCATTTTACCCAACTCGGAAGGGTGGAAGGCTGAGTCAACCTTGAGCCGGTGATGAGATTTGAACCGCTGACCTTCAGATCTACAGTCAGCTTCAGTGGCCTGCAGTATAGCACTCTACCTGGTGCGCCACCCCAGCTCATCTGTGGTTGAATAACCATATACTGAATGTAGATTTTACTATATGTAAAAAATATATTTTATTTTTCAACTAGAGCAGTGGTGGGGTCCTACTGGTGCTGTTCAGAGTGCCACACCGATAGGAACCCATTGATGACACAGTTTTTGGTGATTTTTTTTGCGGCGTCTCCGTGTCGGAAGAAGCCCTCCTGCCCACCCTCGTCTTAACGCTGACCTTTATTCTTCATCCGAAGCACAGCTGAGAAGTTCTTCAGCTGTGTTTCAGCTTGTAATGTGGTCCTTAGCATGTGGGGAAATGAAATTGCGTGGTGGGTCAGGTATGCGTGCACAGATACACACCGGTACCAAAATTCAACTGGAACCCTCCCCTAAACTGGAGTTACTAAATACCAAAAAGTATACATTTGTCAGATTCAAAAATACCATGGGTGGCACAAGGAGCAAAAGCTGCAGAAGTGCAGCAGAGCAATGTCAATAGGAAATGTTGTTTAACCAAGAGAATGTCTTTATTTTGTGGGAGTTTAGCAGTTTCAAGCTCTTATCTTGCTGGAGGGAGCTATAGCGCTATCAATCTCTTCTGACCTTAAATAGCCTATATCCTAAGTGAAGGCATAAATGGGGGGAGGAAAGGCAGGTCATTTAAGGACACAGGCAGGCCAGGAAGCTATGTCTAGGACTTTGCCCACTTCTACATTAACAAATGTATCCCACAGTATTTTCTGTACTTGATATTTTTCCAAGTTATTTTCAAAACAGTTTATGCTAATTGTTCCTTTAAACTGCTTTAGTAATGTTTGTTCCATATGTTTAGTTTTGCATGCAAAAAAAAATCTGTCTGTAATTGTGCACATTTAACTTTATACCCCTAATTTTTAGTAGTTAACAGCTCTTGTCAGCCTTCGGTATTCATCTACATTGCTCCTTTTGGAAATTTTTCTATCTCCATATTTTTTTAATCTTTTGCATTTTCTCCATGACAATAATTTCTTGTGTGTATTTTTTTAAAAAAATTATTGAATATATAACTTTTCTAGGTCAAAATGTCCTAGAGCAAGGGTGTCAAACTCAATAATAATAATAATAATTGTTGTGGTTAGCTCTGGCCCTGCTCCTGCCCCAAGGACTGTAGATGTGGGGGAGACATCCACATGCTGCAGGCCTGTTTTGCCCCCGGTGGAATCTGCTGATGAAGGCTCCTCTGACCAAGAAGACATGAGTGACAGGGAGGAGGAGAGTGTGGCAGACAGCTCAGAAGGAGATCAATTATCTAGCTCCTCCTTGGATTCAGAACAAGAGTTAATGATACAGCCACGCACCAGGAGAGCAATGCATAGGCAACAACAACTGAGCGATTATTATCAAAGAAAATGAGGCCACCTGTGGTTGGGTGGGGCTGTGGTAATTAGTGAGGCTGCTATAAATAGCAGCCTGTGGGTTTAGCCATTGTGGAGGATTATCTGATTGTTGTGTTTTGTGACTGCTTTACTGACTTTGACCTTTTGTGTGCTGATTTTTCCTCGCTTTGAAACTAAACCAGAGCAAACGTGTGTGTGTGTCTGAAATTTGTACCTGTGAAGTTTTGGGAGGATTCTACCAGAGAGCCCGACAGAACTAATTATTATTATTATTATTATTATTATTATTATTATTATTATTATTTATTAGATTTGTATGCCGCCCCTCTCCGAAGACTCGGGGCAGGCATCCAGCCCACAAAGTCCTAAGATCTAACTTGTGGGGCTGATTTGGAAACGCAAAATACCAGCCCGTGTTGCTTCTGCAGTCCTCCCATGCTCCATTTTCTCTGGCAGAGGGTTGCAGGAAGCCATGACAGCTGAAAATGGAGTTCGGGAGCCCATTTTCACCGGTAGAGTGCTTGGGCTGCCAGAGGCACCCCTGACATTAGAGGTGTTGACCTCACCATACCCACTCTGGCCATGCCACCCCAGCTCCCTGAGGTCAAACACAACTGTGATGTGGCCCTCAATGAAATTGAGTTTGACACTACTGTCCTAGAACATATATTGAGTGTCTAAGTTGCTTATTCTTCTGCATCATTTTATTTGGAAAGAATAAGAATGATGATTCTGAAATCTGCTTGTGGCCTAGTAAGGCTATGCGCTAATTCACTCATATTAAGCTTTTATGCACTGTTAACCTCATGTTTTAAAAGTCTTCTTGCTTTGATGATGTTTAGTTAATTTCAAGTTTTATGATTACCCTAAAGTTTTATTACATCACTTGAAAACTGTACAGAACTGCTTCAAGCTTTCAGGTTTGAATAACTATTTATCAAGAAAGAAATTAAAACAACAGATTGTTGAAAAGATGTAAGAGCCCCATCTGAGTTTGGAGTCAGAACTGTCATAAGTCACATTGTTAAATGGAGTTATTTGTATCCCGCCCAGTTAGCTGTATCATTGTTTTTTTCATTGAAGTTTTAAACATTTTTTTAATCCTGAACAATTAAAGAAAACTAAACCAGTATACAGTATATTCAGTACATCCAACATTTATATAGTTGTAAAATAACAGCTGCTCTATCCCTACCATAATGTGCAAGATTTGGATTGCATGCAGTCTCAAAAAAGGTCCAAACAAAGTGAATTGGGCCAATATTTTTAGCCCTTCACTTGGTTTGAGGAGATTTTGCAGAAATTCTATAAGTAGCTTAACCCTTTGAGAGATTGATGACATACATGACAGCCCTTAAACTGCCTCAACTTCTTAATTTTTCCTTCAGGAGTTTTAATATTTTGGTAGACTTAAGGCACTTCCCCCCCCCCAACCCTAACTTCTTTCTTAAAGAAGCAATAAAGAAACAATCAATATTAATAAAAATATTAGGATACAAGCAACAAGTTACAGTCATACAGTCCTAAGAGGGAGGAAAAGGATGATAGGAATGATGAGAAAAACTAGTAGAAATAGAAGTGCAGACTTAGTAAAAAGTTGACAGTGTTGAGGGAATTATTTGTGTAGTAGAGTGATGGCGTTCAGGAAAAAACTGTTCTTGTGTCTAGTTATCTTGGTGTGCAGTGCTCTGTAGCAACGTTTTGAGGGTAGGAGTTGAAACAATTTGTGTACAAGATGTGATGGGTCAGTAAATATTTTCACCACCCTCTTTTTGACTCGTGCAGTATACAGGTCCACAATGGAAGGCAGGTTGACAACAATTGTTTTTTCTGCAGTTCTTATTATCCTCTGAAGCCTGTGTCAGTCTTGTTGGGTTGCAGAACCAAACCAGACAGTTATAGAGGTGCAGATGAGAGACTCAGTTATTCCTCTATAGAACTGTATCAGCAGCTCCTTGGGGAGTTTGAGCTTCCTGAGTTGGCACAGAATAAACATTCCTTGTTGTGCTTTTTTGATGATGTTTTTGATGACCATTAGGTGACCATTTGATGACCATTAGGTGACCATTTTAGATATGATAGAACCTAGAAATTTGAAGGTCTCTACTATTGAAGCTGTGTTGTCAAGCATTGTGAGAGATGGGAGGATGGAAGAGTTTCTCCTAAAGACCAGCACCATTTCTACGGTTTTGAGTGTGTTCAGTTCTAGATTGTTCTGGTCACACCACAAGGTTAGTTGTTCAACCTCCCGTCTATATGCGGATTCATCATTGTCTCGAATGAGTCCAATCAGTTGTATCGTCTGCAAACTTCAGTAGTTTAACAGATGGATCGTTTGAGATGCAGTTTGGAAACAGACTGACCGATCCTAGGAATCCCCAAAGAATCCTTCATTGATCAGCAGTAAAATGTCACATTAGGAATTCTTTTTGGCTAAATTTATTTATTTATTTATTGGATTTGTATGCCGCCCCTCTCCGCAGATTCGGGGCGGCATACAAATAAATAAACAGGCCTGGAGAAATGAAGCCACCGAAGAGCCCCAAGCCCACTGCTTCCCCTTCCAGCTTTGTGCATTTGAAACTGATACCTCCATGTCAGCAGGATGAGTGGCCCTCACAACAGATGCACTGGGAAGAAACAATGGTGGTGGGCCTCCTTTCACAGATGCACTGCACTGTTAGCCTGGGTCCATACAGAAAGTATATGTGTGTGTATTGTGCTTACTCCACGGCTTGGCCGATGGACCACTAAGACTCTATGCTCTGGCTCACCCCAGCCTCCAGAACGTCTAACTTGAGAAAGTTCAAACCTAAAGCAAGACAAGGCTTGCTACAATTTACTTGTCCCCGTCTTCATTTATCTGCATTGAATTATCCCATGATGAATTGTCCTGTGGCGAGTTACCTATGACAGGTTATCCTATGGTGAATCAGCTGGGGCGAATTAGCTGCAGCGAGTTGTCCCATTCCATACCTAAGAGTGTGGTTTCCTGAGTGTTTGGGATAATTTGGGATAATGTAAGGATAATTTATCTTTTGCCCACCACTGTTGCAGAGCCTTTTAAAGGACATGTTCACAAGATTCACTTTCTAATTAGTTTCTGGCTATTATAAGTCATAATAAAGATAAGTTACTTTGTGATTTCAGAAATTGGATAGTATAGATAGTCTTTGTTTAATGACAACAATTAGGCTCAAAATTTTGATTGTGAGTTATCATTATGCAGGTCACTATGTTAATTGATTAAATTAAATTTGAATCTTTTACAGTCTTTTTAACCATATTAATTGGATTCTAGATGTATTGCTATGTTCTTTTGATATGTTGTGAGCCGCCCCGAATCCTCGGAGAGGGGCGGCATACAAATCCAATGAATAAAATAAATTAGCAAATCTGGCACATCCAATGGGCAGAATTTTTGTGTGTGCAAATAATAGGCCTCTGATTGTAGACGTTGCAACTAGTTGTAAATGTGAGCCCATTACCAAGTGCCTGAAATGTGATTGGGGGAAGAGTGGCACATGACATTTAACAATAGTTGGAAGTGCTTTACAGGCCATTAATCACCTTTTCCAGACCCACTGTAACTATGAACAGTTGTTGAACTTTCAGTCAGTAAGTGAGAGCAACCTAGAGACTAAAAATTTCAACCAAAAAAAGGGGGAGCAGGGAAACCAAGCTTTTTACGTCAGTTAATGTTAGGGCATGTTATACCATTGGTAACATTAAAGGAGATCTTTGAAGAACAAAGCCAGAAATTAGTAAGTACAACATCTGCGCTGTCAGTAATTACCTCTGCTTCTATGAATGGACTACACACAGCACTCAACAAATGATGGCCACTAGGACTGGAATTTCTGTCACTGGGGATGGGAATGCGTTGTTTAGGAGCGATAATCTCTGTAGTCTCAAATGCGATTGTTGCCAGCTATTAGGTGTGGCATAGCTAAAGGCAGTGGGGAAGGGAGCAGGACATTGCATATTCCAGACCAGCAAGGAGAAGTGGCTGCTACAAGGTGGGGGAGGAAGTGAATGTGAAGTGATGTGGAGGAAGCATGACAAAAGTGTATGAAGGTGCAGTCTGTGAGCTCTCAGGGAAAATGTGTGAAGTACAGGAGAGGTGGGTCAGGAAAGGTATGACAAAGATTTTTTTGGTGGGGGAGCGAGATACATGAATGGCTGGAATGGTATGAGCCAAGAGATGCTGGGGAAAGTTGTGTAGTTGGAAAAAACTTACCCAAGAAACCACTGAGTTTCTGGGGAAGCCAGCAGGAAATGTTGCAAATCTTAATTCTGAAGTATAGATAGTCCTTGCTTAATGATCAGTTTGTAATGACCAATCAACCAACCAAACAAACAAACAAACAAACAAGCAAACAAATCTTTCTTTATTTGGGGATTCTGAGAACCAATCGTATCTATTTGTTTCTCAGTTTTTGGTTATGAAGAGGTGTCTTCAAGCTGCCATATTGGATTGATAATATGAAAACCGCAGTGCAGCACTATAACAGTAACTGAGTTGTTGCTTAGCATAGAGCCGAGGTGGCGCAGTGGGTAGAGTGCAGTACTGCAGGCCACTAAAGCTGACTGTTGGCTCAGGGTTGACTCAAATTTCCATCCTTCAGAGGTGGGTAAAATGAGGACCCGGATTGTGGGGGCAATATGCTGGCTCTGTTAAAAAGTGCTATTGCTAACAAGCTGTAAGCCACTCTGAGTCTATGGAGAAGGGTGGCATAAAAAGATTGAATGAATGAATGAATGAATGAATGAATGAATACATACATACATACATACATACATACATACATACATACATACATACATACATACATACATTTCCCCATGCAAGGTAATTCCAGAACTACCCACATTCACATTGGATGTCAAGCTTAAGAACTGAGACTTCTTTACAAAGCCTCTCCAAGCAGTCTTCTGTAACTTGAATCAATTATTTCACTTTTTACTATCATCATTATCAGCTAAAGAAACACCAGTTTGTTTCAATAAAAATAAAAACCGTGGATGTCAAAGCTTATTTAAATAAACAAAGAGCCAAAAATCTCCGATAAAGTAGGTGGGACTGGGAAATTGTATATATGTGGCATTTCTGTTTATAATTATGAATATTATTGGAAGATTCTCATTCTGTTAAATGAGAATCAACCCGTAAAAGCTGTTTCTGCAGCCCAGCTCTGAATAGTCCATGGCTCAGTAGTGGGCCAATACGGGGATTGGGAACCCCAATGTTATATAGCTCAATTTTGTGGCATCTGCTCTAAATTCATTCCCTTATCATGTGTACAAGGAGTTCTGTCTTTTGTAACCACCCATATTATGATAAACTGAGCTCAATGGAAAATCTATTTACTTTTCAGCACGGCAACTCCCAACTCTTTAATTATCTATTTATGATATAATAGGGCTTGTTAATATTTGTAAAGCTAAAGTCTGTTGCTTCAGCATGTTCTATATATGGCATAAAAGGGTTGCTCTTAATCTGATTCTTTAACATATCCTTAAATAGATTTGTTTTTACTTTTTATGGCTATGCAGATAAAAACACTATTGGTTGTTCATTTTTAACCAATTATATATTTGCAAGTATAACATTTTTTTTTTTAATCCCAGAGTGGGGAAAAACAAGGTAGTTAAGTTTTACTAATGAAAACCATTGTAATTTTTCCCCCTGGAAACTCCAGGAGTTTAATATAGAAGACATGAAAGATTAGTGCTAAAAATTATGGGCTGCTATATAGTATTGCTGGGAAGAATATTTTTTGTTAATATTCTTGCATATCCCTCAAAATCATTGAACCAAATTGGACCATTTAATATTATTTGAATTATTTGTATTAATATCTGTAAAGTAGCTAATAATTCTCAAATCATATAATAAAAAATTAGAACAAGCAGTTACATAGTAAAGATGTAACAGTACATAAAATGTCCTTTTCATTATTTCTAAAACTGAAGAAGTATAATTATTGAAACAATTGGAGGAGCTTCATTCAACACCCATGAACTCATTCTGCACATAAAGAAAAATATTTACTTTTGTTTACATTTACATTTTACATGACAAATGCCACTCAAAGTTTTTGCCAGCATTAAAAGTGAAAAGTGAGATGTTTATGCAAACTGTAAAGTGTCTGGTCATTCTAATGTTATTCATAATAACATGCTTTGTCCCAGACTCAGGCGTGTAAGGAGTAAACTTTAACTTGAACAAGAAACATAATAAATGCAATCCATTTTCTATGCTTAAAGCAATAAGAAGACCAAGCATCATTTTAAGTTTAAAAAAACCCCATACAGTTTGTATGTTATTTGACTAACTAAAGTAGAAGATACAGCTAGCTCACAAAATTAGTACAGTTTCAAAATATTTTGTAGCATTATGAAAATAGAGCATCAGACATCAACATTCTAAATTAAGATGCTTGGGTTTGCATCAATTCTGATTCCTATCCTGTTAGTTTGAAATTGCACATAACTTTTCTTAGAAGTAAATTGTGACAAAAAATTGAAAATTTTTTGCAGAACAGCAGTTCAGATTAAGGTATATACTTCTTTTAGTATGACATTTCCAATTCTTTCTCTGAGATTTCTTCACCTATAATCAGATATCACAACACACATAAGCTCATAATAATTGTTTGTGTTTATGTCTGTCACCAAGAGTAATTAATCTTATTGTGTGGCTTTACAATAACATTGCTATTATATACTTAGCTGCACCTGTGTTTTGACCTCCAAATTAGGATAAAACTGTGGGAAATGCATAAAGTGCATTCGCCCTGAATTCCCTTTACAATTATTCTTGTGTAATAATTAGAAGAAAATTGCTTCAGTAGAGACAAAATAATCCAGGGATTCTCAAAATGTGAGTGGTATCCTACTGAGGGATTTAAATAAATTGGAAGGGGGACTACAAACTGGGGGAAGGGCTTCCATGCACAAAGCCGGATTACAGTCAAGACTTGCTTCCAGTCTGCCTGGACGAGACAACGCCAACTTGTCCAAGTAAAGTCTGGAATGAGTTCTGACAGGAATGGAGATTGGTGTGTAAACTTGCTGGATCACTGTCAGGATTCATTCCAATTCTCTGCCAAAACATTGTAGAGAAGAAAGCCTGCAGTCTGTGGGTTGGTGTCTGCAAAATTAGACAATTTTCAGAACTTTGACAACCTAGCACTTAACCTGTCCCAGCAAAGTCCAGGCGAGTTCTGACAGGTTTCTAGTTGTGTGTGTGTGTGTTTGTGTGCGTACAAAAAACTTGCCCTATCAAAATTTGGATCTATTCTTGGAGTTGGGCTTGTTCAGGCAAAGCCTGCAGAAGTTTTTAGAGATGGTTAAACTCCTGTTTCCAATCATCTGTCAAGCCATCTCCTAGTCACAACAAAAATATAATTGCCATTTTAGAAAAGTTCTCCCACCCTCATGGAATGCACTGTGGTTTCTTCCCCAAATCCCCAAAACTTTAACCTTAGACTGTTTACTTTCAACCTCACCCCATTCCTAAAAGATCTTTAAGGAGTGTGTATAAGCGCACCAGCGTGCCTTCCGTCCCTGTCCTAATATTGTTTATACTCATCCTCAATCCAGGAGGAACACTGATATGGGTTTTCAAGGCATTATTTTGCAGAGGTGTGCGCAAAGCATTGCCTGTTTCAAAGTTTTAAATTAGAAACAGCTGTTTCAGTTCAAGAAACTTGGTCAGAATAGCATTAAACTGCTTCCAGTAAACTAAAACAACTGATTATCTCAAATCTAAATATCATAGTGGATGGGGTGAAAAATAGACAAAATAGCTATAACAGTGCAGTATGAGAAGTGAACCTCTTGCTTTTGTTTTGTTATTACCAATAATATATTGAAGAGTACAAAATGAAGTTTGTTCATTTGTTTGTTTTTATTTATTTATTTATTTTTACAGATTATTTACAGATTTATAAAACATGGCCTTAATAATAAAATTGTCTAGTTTTCCTTCCCCCCCCCCCCCAATACTTTTGTTGCCCATATCATAACTAATTAAAGGCAAGGTGTGTTCTTTCAAGAAAAGAGTAGAGCAAAGAGATTTCAATCTCAGTTATTATAGTAAACTTTAGTCATATCTCTACTGTCTCTTTTATAATTTTAATAGTTTCCTGATATGCTACATGTTCTTCAACAGACTTGTGGAGCTATTAATGAGTTACACTTATTTTTTAAACTGTATTTTCATTTTCTATTCTTTTGATCTCATCAGAAATCATTGTCTGCTTTTATAGACCAGGGGTCCCCAACCCCCCACAGTCCACTACCAGGCCATGGCCCGTTCAGAACCATGCCATGCCAGCAGTAAGTGCACTTGCATGTGAAGCTCCATTTGCATGAGCTTGGAGCTGCACATGCTCATGCACGCACCAGATACTCACACAGAACCATTCCCTCTCCCCCTTCCCCCGCCAAGCTGGAAAGGCTGGGGACCATTTTTATAGAGCAGTGATGGTGAACCTTTTTTCCCTTGGGTGCCGAAATAGTGCGCGCACACACTATCATGCATGCGTGAGTGCCCACTGTCAGATTTTGTAGATAAATTACGGCCTGCATGAGCTATAATAAATCAAATCTGGAGGCGATGGATTAAGTTACAGAAACGGCTTTCAAATGAAGTTACTTTTATTAAAAAATAACAAAAATAGCTAATGCCTGATCCCAGGCAATTACTATGCGTCTTACATCGTTGAAGGTTTAGAAAAAGATGGATCCTTCCGAGAAGAAAGGAAGTGATGCTGGCAGTCCAGGCAGGATTTTACATCATAATGGGCGGAGCTAAACTAACATACACAGAGTTAACTATTTAATTACTGAATGTCTCTGAATGTCTCGGGCTGGCAATACACAGCGTGACACCCACATCAATAATACAATGCCTGGGGAGGGCAAAAACAGCTTCTCCAACCCCCTGGAGGCCCTCCGGAGGCTGGAAATGGCCTGTTTCCCGACTTCTGGTGGGCCCAGTAGGCTCATGTTTCACCCTCCTCAGACTCTAAAGGTTTCCCTGGAGCCAGAGGAGGATAATAATGCCCTCCCTCATCACCCCAGAGGCTCTCTGGAAGCCAAAAATTCCCTCCCAGAGCCTCCTATGTGAGCTAAAAATCAGCTGGCTGGCACATACATGCACATTGGAGCTGAGCTAGGGCAAGGGCTTGTGTGCCAGCAGATAGGGCTCCGCGTGCCACCTGTGGCACCCGTGCCATAGGTTCGCCATCACTGTTATAGAGACTTCAGTGTCTTAAAAAAAATATATGCTGGGCCACATAAATTATAGTGGCTTGGAAAACTATATGATAATGATTATAGGGAAAGATATAATAGTAAGCACATGTATATAATTAATTGTTGAATGGCAGTGCCAAGACTGTATTTATGTATCAAATATTGTTACAAAACATGAAGATGTCTATTTCATGATTAATTGAATTGATTGTATTATACTTATTTGAGTGATCATTTTTATCTCATGATCAAGAATAAATACATTTCAAATCTGGGCTCTTCAGGCAGTGAAGAAAGAATTAAAATTAATACGGTAACTTCTGAGGAAGAACAAAATAAGTGAAAATGCTAGCTCCTCAAATAAATTAAGATGGCATCAAAGAATTTGATCAAATGGGTGAATTTCATTGTTTCTTATATAGTGGGTCGTGGAATCAGCCTGCCATGGAAATACAACCATTTCATTCTGCAATATTCATGTATTCTTGTCATTAATAACAATTAAATTGAAGTTATTATTTTGCCAAGAATTATTTAATATTCATATCATTGTTTGAAAATTTATGCTATCTGTTGTTATTATTTCAATTAAACTGACAAAAGCCTGCAGCCTTAAGATAGCTGTATTGTTTAGTTTTATCTATATGCTTTAAATTTATTTAAGTGTCTTCAGTGATTGTATTACCATAATTAGAATGTTTAAACCATTCCCATTACATCAGCAAGCTGAATTTCATAATCAAATTCCAGAAAAAGGAACGCCTCTTGTTTTCAAAGCTTATACAATACAACATTGCATGTGAAACCCATGACTATAAAATGGCAACTTGTAAAGTAATGAATATTAAGATTGTTTGTTTTATATTTGTATAAAATTGCTATTACCGGTATGTCAACACTGATTTATAAGACCACCCAGTCTTAACAGTAAAGGGCAAATAGAGAATTGTTTTCCAGGCAAGCTTATGAAAGGGGAAATTGTTTTTTCTCCCATCTCTGACCCCAAATTAGTGTATGTCAGATTTATGCCATATATCTTGTCCCTCCATCTTAGGTTACTAGAAAATGTACTGGTATGTATTGTTCTGAAGCTAAGCACAACCACAAGCAATAAATTCTTCTCCTCAGCATAAGGAGCATATGGATAGAATTGGAACCATGTATGAAGATGTCCAGATACCACATTTCATCTTTTTATAAAAGTAATACGCTCTCATTACATCAATTCATAAGCACTATGTTATGGAAGTCAGTAACAAATATTGTGCAATCAATTTTCATGACTTCAGGTAACTAAAAACTCATGCAGTCAGTAATATAGTTTATTATAAATTAAGTTGACAAAGGAATAAAAAGAAAAGACAGCCCTGATATAGTACGTAAGTGCATTCCTAATTTTTCATAGTTTTTTTCCATGACTGACGAAATAATATCATATTTTTCTTACTTCAGAGGAAAATTAAGCTGTCCAATATGAGATCTTGCTGTCATACAAATCCTGGCTTTCTCAGCTCACTCTGTCTTTTCCTTTGTAGGGAAAAGGACAATCATTGCTCCTATTGTTATATCTGTATGGAATTCTGGACATTATATAGCCACTGCTGGTTTATTAGTGCAACAGGGGTTCAGGTCACAGATCCTCAGAATGCTTCAAAAAATTAGTTCATGGAAGATAATTGATAGTGACAACTACCAAAGATGGTTCTCTGATTTCTTCCTATTTCAAGGCAGTCACTGTGAATATAGCAGTAGATAAAAGAAAGCAAAACCAATTAACATTTGCAGCTTTCATGTTATACTTGTGGGTTTC